>NC_083649.1:17446501-18134001 GCF_963576545.1 Limanda limanda
AAATATCAGTCCCCTAAACCGGCCTGAGCTCTTTTTTTTAATCAAGATCGAGCGATTATAATCTCACAAATAGAGGAACATTTTTTTTTAAAACGCATAATGTTCATAATGTTCAAGAAAGTGAAAAAGAAAAAATCATGGATCTGCCCCCTGATCCGAATCGGCACAGAAATTAAACAGGTTCTTCCTTCACCCGTACTCCTTCATCCAAGTTGTGTGTTTAACCTTCCAGTGTTTTTTGCGTAATCCTGCTAAATAACAAACCGTCTTGGAAGAAACCACAAACTCCTTGGCAGAGGTAATGAGAGGATTGAGTTAAAAAAAAATAATGATGAGAAAGTGATTTGCAAATGTTTTCAAATCTCAGTTACTACAACTTTCCCTCTTGTGTCACTGCTCCTCAGCTCCGGCTTCTGTGGCCTCGTGCATCAAATGACCAAGAATGAATAAAGAGCAAACTGTGTGGCAGGTGTATTAGATGGAGCATGGTTGGGCATCTTCTACGGACCACCATGTGGCTGCAGCCATCTGCTGGTCCAGTCTCTATTCATCAGAGCCACTCATTAGCTTTCTGCTGGTTGGACTGACGGCCTGGATCTTCGAGCTGAACCCTCTCTGTGTCCTGCACTGTTGTTTTCATGCCCGTCCACAAACCCCACCGTCCCTCTGTCTGCGCTCCAGCTCTCCTCCTTCAGATCACCACTCAGACTAGCTGGCCTCCATTGTCTCGTAAGGGGCACACACACACACACACACACAAACACACACACACACACGCACACATGCATAGACACACACAAATACACACAAAGCTTAACTACAGGGATGCTATGGGTAGGGAAGTGAAAGGGAAATAGGTCAGTCTGCCTGTACCCCTCCCCTCTTAAACCCCCCCACTGTCCTGGCTGGACGGGAAAATGGAGCAGGCAGGGGGACACATACACACTTATACACACACACACACACATTAATACATGCATACACACACACACACGCGTCTCCAGATGGGGAGCATGTGTGTTTGACAAAACGGAACCTGTTGGGGTTCAGAGGGCACGGCTGCATTGTGTTATGTCATGAACTCAACCTTCAGACCAGTATGTGATTGTGCTACTGATCGGCGCCGGAACACAATGATCCCTCTGTGCAAAGCCACAGCTATGAAGTGAAAATGAAGTGGACAATTCAAAGGATTTTTTGCGCAGTCTTTTCCCTTTTGCATTCTCCCTTGGTGGGAAACGAGAGAGGAGACACACAGGAAGGAAGTGTGGTGGGATTCTGCCCCAGGTCAGCGACGGCACAAAAGCTGCTTTGATTTGAACGCATCATATCCTCAAATAAAAGTCAAGTAAAAAGAGAGAATCAGGACATAAACAAAAAGTGCTTTTTATATTGAAACTAATGGAAATAGGAGCTCAGATTCCGAGCATCTCCAGCAGTCAGACGTTTGTGTCTGAATTTCTTCCACTGCCTTGCCACGATGGAGCTGACCAATCACAGCCCAGTCTGCAACCAAACATTTGTTTTTTTAAATTCAAAGAGTTCAGTGATGGTTGAGTGCTTCGCCTTGATGTCTGCAGTGGGTTTCCGCAGACAACGTCCCACTTTATCAATACAACACCAGATAACATCCTAGGCAGAGTTCGTGTTACCACGGAGACAGCTAATGAGAAGCTGAGCAAAATGAGTGCGTGTCTGTGTGTATGTTGTTTGATCAACTGGTAAAAAAAAAAAAAAATCCAGGGTGTTTTCCTGTCCTTTCCACCTCTTATGACCCAGAACGGGAACAAGCCAGTGAGGAAAAAAAATCCCACAATCAATGTTTCCTCTTAATTTCAACTGAAACTTCTCCAGCTGCGGTTCTTCAGCTCAGCACAAGAAATGGTGACATGCAAGACAGCCACCTACCCACTCACTTACATACAGAGAGCTTGCAGTCACAAAATCAATTTTAATTTTCACATCTTCATTAGTCCTGTCCCGACGTTCCTTTAATGGACAAATATGGGGGCGGGAAAAAGGTAAAAAGAGAGTTTGACCCGCGACGTTAGAGTAACTCGATGAGACGTTTAACTGAAGAGTTGGAGATTAGCATCAATAGTGTTTCCCTCTGGACTGTGTGTGTGTGTGTGTGTGTGTGTGTGTGTGTGTGTGTGTGTGTGTGTGTGTGTGTGTGTGTGTGTGTGTGTGTGTGTATATAACCGCATGCATCCACTGTGTGTGCATATTCACAGCATGTGTCCACGTGCATGGCTGCGTGTCTCCTGTTCATCCGTGCGAGAGTGTGTTCACAATATTTAGATTATGTTCTCTTTTCGCAGAGGTGCTTGTTTCAAAGAGAGAGAGAAAGCTGCAGATAGGGGAGTGTGCTGATTGGCTCTGAGGGCGATGAGGTCACTGTGTTGATTAGCGTGGAGTTCGGGGTTAAGGGTGAAAGCAATCACGCCGCAAAGCGCTCGCCGCGTTTCCCTCTGCTGTCGCGGGAGGGGAAGCAAACGCTGAGTTCGGTGAGCAGCTCATCGTGTTCGGCATCTGATCTTCACACTCACTGCTCATCATCTGACCTATATACCCCTAATTACACATGAGCAGCCTCATGATGGCACACACAGCAACATCCCATACACAGAAACCATGAAAACATAGAGGAGTGGCACAACAACAGAGTATCAGCTACGTCTGTTTGGGAATAACAAGACGTCAGATTGTCACTGTGATACAAACTCTGGAGAAAACAGCAGAGTTAGAATTGAAAAATCAACAATGACTATTTTTTAAATGTCGTCTGACAACAATTTGTAACAGAAAATCTTACACAAGACCGTGTGTGAGTGTGAACAATACGTGCAATTTCCCTGTATTTAGTTCAAATACAGTAGAAAATGTGTGTGAAGTAAATAAGAGACTAATCCATGCAGTTCTTAAATGCTGCAACTTTCTGCCAGCATGATAACTGAAAACAAAGAATAAAACAAAGTATGGTAACTTAACAATATTACTGTGACCGCTGAAAATTAATCCAAAATGACTGAAAATAACGAGCTAGCACAATCTTGACGCATGTGCAAGGGTGACACTGTCTGTGTTTTGCATACATACAATATAAAACGCCATCTGCCAGGACCTGAGGCCGTTCTTGCCCTACTAGCCTCCTTGCCTCTCTTGCTTAGGTTTTCCTCCTCTACCCCTCATGCCTCTCCCCAACATTGTTATTGTCAGCATTTTTAATGCAAAACAAATAGTTTTTGCACTCGACATGTAATCACATCATAAAAAAACACTCAGCAACAACCAAAAAAAACACACTGCAAACGTCTCTGTCTCTCTCTCGCACCCACACACTCACACACACACACACAAATGAGGTTAATGAAGATGAATGCGAGGGCACAGTCCTATTGACATCCTGTGTTTCTAATTGTGGCCGTGTTCTTCAAGGACACACGGTGCTAAGACAAGCAGGGAGAGGACAGAAATAGATCTGATGAGGAGAAACTGCGGAAAAGCGGTGCGACTCGGAGGAGAGTCTGTCTAATGTGGTGTCAATCACAATTAAAGGTGGCATTTGACAGGGGGGTGGGGAGCTGTATGTGATGAGATGGAGATGCAAAAGTTGTGGTAGCAGAGAGGGAGGGAAGGAAACGTTTGAGAAAAAAAAAGGAAGGAGTGAGGATGGAGAAGAGCGAGGGAGGAGATGTGTGCAAGAAGGAAGAAGAGGAGGAGGAGGAGGAGGAGGAGGAGGAGGAGGAGGAGGAGGAGGAGGAGGAGGAGGAGGAGGAGGAGGAGGAGGAGGAGGAGGAGGAGGAGGAGGAGGAAAGGGACCAGATCAGTGATCCAGAACAGTGAGCAGACAGAAGAAACGAGTTAAGAGTTCGGTCAAACATAGAGCACACACACACACACACACACACACACACACACACACACACACACACACACACACACACACACACACACACACACACACACACACACACACACACAGTATACGCACGGACAGAAGATAAAGACATACCCAAATGCAGCTGTATGAAACACTGGCCACCCACAGATTATTTCTTGAGACGTCTTACCTGGGACGATGGACACCGTGTCTCTCTCCCAAGACACGACGCTGACATACTCCTGCACGGCGACGGGGATGAGGCACTTAAACACGGCTACGTTGCCCCGCATCGAGCGCTGGTCCGCCACTCGCACGGTGTAGGGCTCCCTGAAAACTACACACACACACACACACACACACAAAGAATATTAAGATAGGCCATACATCAGGCAAAATGTGTTCCCTTTCTCTTCAACAGTGACGGTATGGTGAGTTGTGATGTCTTAAAGACTGGTTTAAAAGCTTTAAGTCATAAACAGTCAAATCAGATTTATTTTAAATGCTAAATGTTGTAATATTTTGAAAAAAAAAACATTATCTAGGCAAAATATCTTCCATCATATAAGCAGAAGATGTGTTGACAGCGGAACAACATCACGGTGATCTCATCACAATGTTAGCATTTGGACAATAATCCATTCGTGTTTACATCATCAAAAACAACACATTAACACTCCAGAGCCAAACACTCTTGTAGCGTGTATTCATTTGAAATCACAGGCCCACTCTTGTGTATTGATTGAACTCTTCTAATCCTGCCTCTGCTTTCACCCTAAATGGATGAAGCTGCCATTAAGCAGGATAATCATGGAAATATTCTATAGCTCTGGCGTGGCATCTTCGTAAAAACACCAATCCAGCTTGTGTTCTTAAGCAGAACTTCGCAAAGCAGACGACAGAGTCCGCAGCACACATCGAGGGAAAGCAGAGGGGTTGTTGCTTCTCCGGTTTGTGCAGGTTCATGCAATATTTTACACTCTGTTGAATGAGCAGGGACTCATTAGCAAAATCACATGAAAGCTAGGACGTATCCGAAGGTTGCTAAGAAACTGGTTCGGAATCCCTTCCCCTGGTAACAGACACGATGACAGCATGCATACATTCCTGCTGCAGGAGGAACACACACGTGCATGCGCCGGAAATTTACATCGTCTTTGACTAGATGAAATAGAATTTCTACAAAATGATCTGTTATAAGTTCTATCTGATGAGCCATCACTGGTGTTGATGTTGTTGTTTTCCGTGAAGCGACGAAGCCGATTCATTGGAGGCTCCTGCCGATCATTGCTCGCCATCGTAACTAAAAAGTGCACGTCCTGTCAGTGCAACCTGTGCACTGGAGCGGCCGGGGCCCATCGGAGGCCGCCGGCTGCAGGATGTTTGGTTCACGCTAATCCCTCGTCTCCCGAGGCCGGGCTTTTGGGTCATGTGGGAATGAAGGCAGCAGCCGGCTGGCATGCAGCTCAGGGTCCTGGCTCAAATCCTCAACTTGGCGCTAGTATTAGTATTAGAATGAATATGAGTATTAGTTCAAGTCGGTGTTGGGAGGCAGAATATGAAAACAGATGTTGATGGCAGGAGGGAAGGGGGGGGAGGAGGGAGCGACCGGCCTGAATGGACGATAGGAAGGAGGAGGAGGAGGAATAGAAGGGGAAGGGGGCAGGACAATAGATGCAGAGAAACTCTGGGCCAGATGTAGCTTTGTTCCAGCTGTGGTTTGATGTCACTGCTCTTTGGGAACATGTTCCCTTTCTACCATCGTGCCATCAGAAGAGCTGAAGGAACTCAAACCCACAGAAGTACTGTTTTACTTTAGACGAGGTCTCGCTTATTAAAGCGTCCCTCGCACGGTCTAAAGCACCAATTAGGTTTGTTAATGAGAGATAATTAAAGAAGTGTGCTGTGGCTATATTTAGACTGGCACAGGAGGACAGTTTGAAGAACAAGGGAGCAGGAAGAAGAAGGGGGACAGAGGAGAGGAAGCGACGGCAACAGAAGCAGCTTCTGGTCGGAAACTTTAAAAGAATTGACCACCTATAATATCTACGATTATTTACCGATTTAACCTTTATTCTAACAGTTTTGAAAACAGGTCTTTCTCAGGTGACTACCGAATAAATTCATTTTATTTTCAAAAAGAGGCTTGAGATGATTTAACTACAGTATTAGTGAAGCCAAAGGTCGCTTATCTTAATCTCCTTATTGTAAGGCGGTCGATTACTTTTCACACCTTGCAAACCTTTAAACCTCATTTCTTGGAAAATATCCGAGAGGCTGCAAAGTTTCCTGTCGTCTCCTGTTTTTCATCCGACCTTTTGAAAAGTTAAGGACTGTCGATGGGGACGAGCTGGTAAAACGATACAACCCTTTGCCATAATTCTCGTCCTCATCTGATCTGCTATTTAGTCCTGCGGTTGTTGTGTTTTAGATTTCATCCTACCAGATGGTGCCACGCTGTATAGACGAGGCTGGGGAAGGGGGGGGGGCGGTCATTTCAGTGTAAAGTGCAGTGGTTCATCCGCGGCTCAGTGGAATAGGTGTGGGCGAGGGCCGAGGCCTGGTGTAGGATGTGATGCAGATGTTCCCTCTGTAGACTGTGTTCTAGGTCAATCTGTGTTCAGGTTGACATGGGCTACTTTAGGGCAGGTGCTTCTGTGTGTGTGTGTCTGTGTGTGTGGGTCGGACTTTCTGCAGTTGTCAATCTCATCTCTTCTACTTTTTTCTTAACAACTGTTTCTTTTTCCTCATCGTGCTGTGATGGTTGAGTCTTTCTTTGCCCTAAAGGTCCGTTCCTTCCAGGACTCACCAGCTTTGATGCGGATGTTGGGGCTCCGGATCTTGCCGGCCTGGTTCTCGGCAGTGCAGAAGTAGTCATTGTCGTGGATGTAGCTGTTGTAGGCCGAGGGCGAGAAGGGGTACAGTTGCAGGGTGCCGTTGGCGTGCACGTGGCGGATGTGCGGCACGTCGTAGATGTCATCGCCGGTCGCCAGGTACCAGCGCAGTATGGCACTGGGGGTGCCGCCTGCTGGACAGGGCAGGGACACCCCCACCGAGCTGGAGTAGGTTACCCTCTGCAGGGAGGCGTTCACAAAGTACAGCCTGGTAGAGCCCACATCCTCACTGTGTACTGTTGGGGGGGAAAAACACACAACACAACATTACTTAGCGGAGCGGAGGTGGAGGTGAGAGGCCGGAGAGGAGCACCTGTTATTTGCTGCAACACACAGAGGTGTAATAATAAGCTAACAGGGTTAGTCTGCCATTGATTTGGAAGCTATCGACATTAAAGGACAAACGATGGACTAAATGGAAATGTCCTTCAAATGTGTTGCAAAAAATAATCATAACAAATGTATGTCAAATGTCCAGCTGCAAACATCAGTCATGTGATGCAGAAAGCCAGGGATTTGGGCTAAAGCCTGCGGTGGTTTAGGTGGATCGGGGGGGAGGAGCCCGTTACCTCCGTACAGTGTGTGCACACATACACAAACAAAGACAGAGAGAGAGAGAGAGAGAGAGAAGAGAGAGAACGCGCTGATAGGTTATGTGATTGGAATTTCTATGCCAGACGCAGAGATTTAAGTCTATTTAATCTCCTTACATATTTAACACACACACACACACACACACACACACATGCATGGTCTCTCTCTCTCACATATTCACACACACACACACACACACACACACACACACACACACACACACACGTACAGGAATGTTCTTCAGATTAAACACATACAGCTGCGGCAGAGAAGAGAGGGTGAGGAGAGGAAAAGAGGAAGAGGTGCTCTCAAATTTGGAGTCATTACAGGAAAAGATTAGAAGAGGAATACGTTGGTGGGACGCTGCTGACGGACAGATCAAGAACTTTGATATAGACTTATGCCATCTAACACACCTCACTACATGGTCACCCTGATAATAAACTGAACTTCTATTTATAATAAACAGAATATCTTTAAAACATCATGGACAGATACTCAAAGGTATATTCAATGCAAATTTCTGTCAAAGGTAAAATATGGAACTTTTGATATATATAATTCGATTTTTGTTCTAATTAATTACATCAAAAGTAATCATTTATGTCAATTTATTGATTTTTTCTCACTGATTTTTTAACCTTTATTTTATTTTTCATTTTGTGTGTGAAATGAAAGCTTTTTTGAAACATAAAAAAATACGTTATAAGATTAGCACAGAATGTTGCAGAAATATAATTATCAAATAGGAACAAAAATGTATTCCACATACTGATTTAATACAGAAGGCCTATGTAGTTATCAAATAAACACTAATGCTCCATTTAATGATTATTTTCCTTGTTGATTAATTGATAAATCTGTAAATCTGATTATTATGCATTCTTTTTGTCTATAAAAGGCCCCACACAGGTGCGACCATCCAATTACTTATGAAAGAAGTTCATGACAATATTGGTTTAATTTTCACACCTGAAAATCACAACTGGGGAACATTTAGCATGTGTGCTTGACAATTTAAATAAACACTGACCAAGTGTCTATCATTTTTCTGTTACTGTCCCATAAGTAATACCAGTTATTAATAAACACATTTTTAAATAGAAAATGTTTTGATTCCCATTTGGTCCAGATCGTCTGTTATCAGACTTTTCTGAGACTTTACTTCTTTAGTTAAAAAGAAACACTTTCACTTTTCACAGCACAGGCTTATTGTTAGGCTCTCTTTAAATAGCATCACTGCTGGTAACACACAGCACAGCAATCACAGCCACTGCCGAGACTCAAAGAATTGTCATCATGTTTTCTGATGCTGAGGCAACACCCGCAGATATAGTACAAGTTTCCTTACTCCTAACTTTATTTGTCTGATGGGGATTTTGTTGCACCGGGACCATGAACACATAATGATGAATTCATCCTGTAAAGTGATAATGGAGAAAGATCACTCTTTGTGTGCACATGCGGTTTTCACATGTCCACACAACACAATGGCCAGAATAGTTGTGGCAACCGAAAGCATGCGTTTCAACAGTAGCTGATAAGTTTGTGAGGTGGTCACATGGCCCATCCTGAAGCACTGAGAGCAGAAACAAAACAAAGTATTGCATCTGATCTTCCGGTGCATTTCTATCATCAGCACCATCCAAACATTTAGACTTTGTTCAGGCCGTCTCTTTAATGAAATGGGGCTTTAAGCTGGTGATGGTGATATACAAACATTATAAAATAGAGCCTGGCAAAATCAATCATCATCACCATCAACAGGGTCCCTGTGCTGGCACCGGGCTCAGTGCAGCAGATCCAACAAAGACACAAACCATCTACTCCGTCCACTGTGGTTTGCTAACAATCCCATGGTTCCTCTCAAATAAGTGCTGCTGTCCCTAGACTAAAGATTGATAAAGCTGCGCAGCACCGTTACAGATGGTATATGAAAATGTGTCTGGCAGTCCAGTGGTGGGCTGCAAAAACCAGGTCAGACTCCCTCCCCTCTGCAGATTACTGATAATGGCCCCTGAGCATAAAGCCCATATTAAAGATTGCAATATCTATAATCTCCCAATGGGGGGACAGGACTAAAGTGGAGGAGAGAGGGGGTCACCCTGAGAGCTCGGGGGGGGGGGGCTGGGCAGCAGGAAAACCTCTCATACAGTAGATTATATGGCCTGGGGGCCCGGGCACTGGGGGGCTCTGCAGCACTGGGACTGATGGAGTGGGAAGTGGAATAGAAAAGGGATCAGAACAAACTCCCACCAATCACGGCCTGTCAAAACCAGACGAGGCACACACACACGCACTCGCCCAACAGACACACACAACCGCCCGGGACACACACACACTCCAAAAGCCGCTCTCAGGGCTCAGTCACACCAGGAAGAGACAGAGTGGGTTGCCATGGTGGCGCTGGCACTTGAAAGCTGAGACTGAATAAAAAAAAACAATGGAGCAATTTAACCTAACAACAGTGACCCACTGAACAATCTAAATTTAGAAACTTTAAGTAACCAAGCCCCCAATTGTGTCACAGTGTCTCGAAATATTTCCAAGAATTTATAAAAGCAGCTGAGGGGAGTGAATATATTTAAATGGCACAAAGATGACAGAAAAAAGCAAAAGAAGAACAAGTAGGCTGCCTGGAGTGTGTGCACATTATGGAGAGACGTGTGTTTACATGAGTGACCTGCCAGTCAGTGGCAGGATGACAAGATGGAGTTGGGATTCAATGTATTCAGGCTCAGAGTCACTGGTGCAGAACTCAACTGGCACAGTCATGTCAGACTGGCACAGGTTTGACTTCCATTTAAAACCAGCAGATGAAACATTGCACGACACCTGTGCTGACCAGTGCAGACAGGAAACAAAAGGCCACATGCATCAAGAGTGAAGACGGCTTGGTAAGTGTATCGATCTCATGGCTGAATCCAAAGAGAAAGGTATCAAAATTTCAGTGTAAGGGTTGAGATGAAGTTAATGCACTCAACCTTAAGTTTAAGATGATAAACTTGTATCTTTTGTTGGTTATAAGAACAATATGTTTTTACTAGGGCTGGGCAAGTTAACTCGTTTTAATCGAGTTAACTCAAGTGATGAGTTAACTCGATTGTTTATCCGCCAATTATTTTCTTTTTTCCTGTTCTGCAGAAGTCAGCAACAGACTTTCACAAAATAAAAGCCTGACTTTCACAATAAAACAATAAATAATCAAACCTGAGTGAATGCGAGATAAAATAATTAATCGAGTTAACTCATCACTTGAGTTAACTCGATTGAAACGAGTTAACTTGCCCAGCCCTAGTTTTTACCACAGTTTTGACAGATGTTGTACATCTGTACAGCAACCTGTCAAACCAGCAAGCTCCCGCACAGATAGAAGAATAGATATATTAACATCACCACATTGTAGATACACTAAATTGACTAAATATAATGCAGAATTTGAACACTGTAAATTAAATTCCTCCTCCTATATTCCTTCTTTATTTCGTTGATTTGTTTGTCAGCAAAATTTCTAAAGAAACAACTGAACTGATTTCCACGAAACTTGGTAGAAGGATGTGCTATGAGTCAGATGCAGGCATTTTTCAACTTTTCACCATTTGGCAATAATTCATGGATATTGGTGAAATAAATGGCATATTTAGGGGGCTGATATCAATAGGCCTGGGAACTGTGGGTGTAGCTTGATTGACTTTAGGGAAACTGCGCGACTTTGTGCACGAATGCAATCTACTGAGTGCAATTCTACTTTTACTATTGATTTATCTGTCAGTTCGCTTAACTAACACATCTGGAGTTGTCCCCAGTCTCCTGTTCATGTTGGTGAGCCCACCTCTCTCACTGATGCATGTCCACAAACCTCTAACACCAGCAGCGTGTGGACGGTGAGAACCTGGCCGGCACTGAAGCCGTGGGGTCCCTGCGTTGCTGCTGCTGCTGCTCAGCTGCACCCAGGAGGCGTCATCAGCCTCGTTCAGACACAGCACCGGAGGAGAGAAACAGCCCTCACTGGAAGGTGTCGAACACTGATGGAGTTGCCGGAGCTTAAAGCTTGTGCTGTCAGAGTTGCAGCCACTATTTTATACATCCTGCCAGAGAGCTCTGCATGAATATGTATGTCAGCCAGGCAGAAGTCATAACCTATGCAAGGTTTCATCATGCATAATGCAGCTGATCTACGCCTCTCCAGGATGTGAGTGTGCACAGGAGTGTGTGCACACTCACATGCACACACACACACACACTTGACACTCAAAACTGTACTGTGATGAAGAGGTAAACAAACCCCAGAACCCCCAATGTTTCACATATTCTCTGTCACCCGCAGCTTCCTGTGCCTCACCGAGGCGTAATGCCTCCACATGTTCGTCCTCCTCTCTCACCCATCTCCCTCATTTGATAAAATCATCTTCACTGCTTTTCAACTTTATTCGATTTAGCGTCGAGTTAAATCGTTTTGGTGAGGTAAAGGTCAACAGAGACACGACACACACATCAGCCCCGTGATCCGTCCCTCGTCTCCTTCAGCCGACTCCAGCTCCGGTGCTCACCTGCATCCTGTCCTGACGTCTCTCTGTCACTATGGGGCAGAAAGTTTTTTGATCAAGGGGCACGAGGGTGGAATCGGGATACGTAAAGCAGCAGAACAGGAACGTGGGAAGGAGATGCACCGGCAGAAGGAGGGTGTGAATTGAACATTGGTGGGATGCAGAGGTTATGAAGATAGGTGTAAGCTTACAGATAATCCTCAGGGGGTCCGGCATAAGTAGGTGGTTGGGGGGATCTGAAGGGGGGGCAAGGTTGTTGGGGTTACATCTAATCAGTAAAGGGGTATCACAGCCACCCCAACACCCACCCACACGCCCACTGTCTCTCTGTACACCCCTGTCACCAACAATCTGCCCCCCCCCCACCCTCCGCCTGCCTATACCTCCCGCCCCACCCCACCCGAGGCCTGTGCTGTGTCAGTAAAAAAAAAGTGTGCTACTTCAGCAGTCTCCCGGGACCTGCTCCCCCCTCACATCAAAGCAGCCAGTTTCTCTCTTAATGTGAATATCAAATCTGTGGATCACAAGTCCCAGCACAGTCTGCATAAACTGCCCCTCCCCCAACCTTTAATTCTGCCTAGTGATGAGGGAGAGAGAGGGAGGGGAGTTACTGCGAGAAGAAGGATGGAGGGAGGGAGGGAGAGAGAGCGAGAGAGAGAGAGAGAGGGAAAGAGAGAGAAGGGGGAGAGAGAGAGAGAGAGATCCAACAAAAACAACTACTTGCTTCAGAGATTTGACATTTGCTGAACGCACCCTCCCTTCCAAAAAAAAAAAAAAAAATGTGCAGCTCCAGCATCCAATAAAAATTTGGAGGAGGTCTGGCTCACTTTGAGCATCAGGGTGGTGCTACACAGAATTTTTTGCAGGAAAAAAAATGAAAAAATTAGTTCTTGCTCTCGACTGCTGTTGATTTGCATCTTTGTTTGCTGTTGTTGTTGCTGTTTTCAAATAATTATTCCTCATCCAAATATCATTGGGATCGATGGTAAATTTGAGGACGAATGGGAGAGCAGGGATGCAGTGACAGCGCTGCAACATCCTATTGGTGAGCTGGGAAGTGCGATGAGCGGCGTCTCCCTGCTGACTCCCTCACACCAGAACACTTTACCCCCCAACAACAATCTGCTCATTTGTGAAAGTGAGCTGTAAAATTGTCTTTACGTTGAATTTGCTTATAGAGAGGATGTAAATCAAGTTGTTTGATCGTTATCAAACCGTGATTTTGTTTGATTTTATTTTAAATGTCCACAGCCGCAAACCGTTTAAAATACATTTTTTTTAAAACACTTGTCTCCACATTTCAAAATCACATGAATCAGAATCATGTGCCCGATCCTCTCACAGGACCAAATGACATCCAACATCACACTGGGTTGTAATAATTTCTGCTCTAACACCTCTGGTAATTGGTGTTTTTTTGCATTCTTACATGCAAAATTAAATAATAAGGTTTGAGGGTAAAATAAAAAATAAATCGGAGGCCTGTGCCCTGCCTGAGTGATGACTGGCCTCCCTGTGGACCACACGGCTCTGTCATTGAGCGGAGCCTATAGCTCAGGTTGGGGCTTTAATTGTGCAGCATTGCAAAAGGCAGCACATGGGGACTGGAGAGGGGATCTTTGCATATTTATATGTGGGGTGGGGGTGAGTGGGTGGGAGGGGGTGTCGAGCAGAGCGTGCCAGGGTGAGGGGATCACCTTATTGCTTTTGCACAGTTGCTGCACAAATATTTATATTTTTATATTTTAAGTCTCATTTCATCAAATGCATTGGATGTAAAAGTTCCAAGCAGGCCCACAGCAGGCCGCTTTATATCGAACTGGATCTTATTCATTGATGATTAATCCACAGTTACAGCAGAAAGCTTCAGTGTGGCTTAGATGTAAAAAATACATTTTGCTAAAAGTCTTTTTTAAATAATGTTTGTCACAGCAACAATAACAAAATCCTCGATATTTACAATTACTGAAAGAAAGCGGAATTGATTATTTTCCTTTAAACGTTTTTTTTTTAAAGAATGCTGCCTCCTAAAACCTGTGTGTCTCTGACAGATTTTAACAACATTTTTCAGACCTATAATTCAGTTAGAAATTATTTACGTGTTTTGATTGCTTAAGATAATCGTGTAAATAAATTAAAGAGTGAAAGTCCAGCGTGTCTCCTGCAGAATTCACATCTCAAAGTGTCCAACATTTAACAACTTATCCTTCAGGGGTGTCCCCGTCACCTCCCCTCATCCGCGCGCCCGTCAACACACACACGCACACATGCGCGCGCCCGATCCGTGGCACAGGCGCGCACACGTCCGCGGGGTCCAGGTGCGCTATTAGTGAGGAACATGCCCGGGCAGGTCTGTAATCTGCACCCACGCCCCTGGAGTTTCTCATTTGGCGAAATAAATTTGCGCATGTTAATATGATTGCGCAGAGAGGCTCCGGAACCACGTCCTGAATTGTTGCTTAAATCCAACAGCAGAATGCAGCGAGAGCTCAATTAAACACATGAAGCAACACATTCCATTTCTAATTAATATTTAATTTGAAAAAATGTAAATGTTAGAAAACGCCTGATCTTAAAATGGCAAATAGGCCGAGGTTAATGGCCTGGTTTTTTTTTTTTTTTTGCATTGAGAGCAGCCATATTCCAGATCCTCCATATATCCCAGACTTTTTCTTTTAATATAAATTAATCTACACCTTCACAGGGGGCCTGTGCTACAATAAGGACAAAAACAGTCTGTAAACATGGCTCCTGCACACAAAGGCCCTCAATGCTCTCATGTGGAGACAGTGTTGAATTTATGTTATTTTCGACGCATGCAGATTTGCTCAGGATTATTATAATGCACTGTAATAGCAGCAGATCAACTTTGCAATAGGGTCAGGGATTTGCTGCATATACTGGACGAGAAAGAAAAGGGGGGACACGTGAATCCATTCAAACAAACACGCCATTTTACATTTATAAAACAGAAAGGAACAAATGAATTAAACGAGGGGGATAAATGTGGATGCCCTCATTATGGCCTTTACATGGGTGTAGACCTATTTGTGGGGAGTAGAGGGGGAAGGGGGGGAGGGAAGGGGTTGCCTTTTATTTCTCATTTCTAATTTGCAGTAATTTGTCTTTACAGAATGGGAATCAGGCGTGATTAAAACCTGATCCTGAAAAGAGAAATAAGAGCATCTCTGCGCGCTTGTGCCAAATGCTCCATCAAAACAGCTGCAATTAGCCACAACGAGAGCATCAAGATGTTTTTAAAAATCCCAAGCATCCGTCTCCAAACTTTACAGGACCAAAATCCTTTTTGAGTGAATTCGCCCCTGGAATCGATCACCAATTGATATGATTGAAGGCCGGTGCCTGTTTCCGTTTTGTCTCCCACACTCCCTCTGTGTTTGCACCTCATTCTCCCCATTCAGCCATTTTACATATTCATAACTAGAGTTGGTAATGCGAAAACAATCCGTGCTATCAGCTCCATCACAGGCCGCTGCGTAAAAACCACAAAAACACACACACAGCTAGAAGAAAAAAAGGGAAATACTTCACTTTCACATCTCCACTTCCACATTTCACCGGTTCGGGCCACAGCAGGTTTATCATAGCAATTATTTAGAGAATCAATTTCGAACCAATTCATCTCCTTCATCTCCTCCACAAGGCGACAAACCCCAAAGCACACACCACCACACACACCATTCAAAAGATACGGATCTGACGGTAACAATTTGGATTCGGACTTTTCATTCAACTTAAAAAAAAGCTCGGTGGGTCTGCAAGGATGAGGGAATATTCATTTTTGCGCTCCTCTTACCTTCTTGGAGAGAGTACAGCAGGAGTAAAGTTACAAGCCACATGCCATAAAGAGCAGGTATATTTCTCAGGAATGTTTGGCAATCCTGGCAAGTGTGAGGAGCGGTTCCGTGGCCGGGCGGCGAGTCTCCGTGCTGGACTGGCGACTGTGCTCCCCGGAGGTCTCTCCAGCCCTGCTGCCCCGCTAAGCATGGAGGGGGAATGAGAGGCGCCTCGGCCCCGCCCATGTCCCCTCCTCTCCGCTGCTCTCCTCTCAAGACCCCCGTGCACACGGATCCATCCTCCCCTTCTGCAGCCGGCAAACACACAGGGAGCCGCGGGTCACAGCAAACACACAAAAACCGGGGACGTCGTTAAGAGCCGAGCATTGGATTTGGGTCCAGATGTGTCCAAATGGCCAGATGTGTTGGCACCTTGGAGAGAGCGCGCACCCACCTGTGCGCCCCTGGTGCCCGCGGCTCTTTGCGCAGTGTGGATCTGACAGGAGACGCACACACAGACACACAACAGAGTCTCCGGCTTTTCCTCCGGGTGCTCGGACCTCGGTCACAGGGACGCGGAGCCACAGAAAAGAGTAGAAAGCTGTTTTCTTTCTCTTTGTCTCTCGGAGCCACGAATCGCGCGTAGACTTTGCGCACAGAAATGCACTGCAGATAGAGAGGAGGAGGAGGAGGAGGAGGAGGAGGAGGAGGAGGAGGAGGAGGAGGAGAGAGGAGCGGGGTGTGGGGCATGACACCTCCGCGCAGACAGCAGGTGAAACAGAGAGGGACACACAGCAGGTGAATGGGACAATTACTAGAGATGAGTGAATTCTGGGAACAACTTTTCACGCTGCCATAGTTCCCTGTCCCGCAGTGCTCTTTGTTGCGCCTGATGTTGGAGAAGCTCCGCTGCATGAGCATAAATTAAACCGGCGCAGGAGTTGCAGGGCACTCCCAGTTCATGGAATATTTAGAGTCGCTGTGGAGGACAGTGGTGGAGATGAAATGTGATCCTCATCTGCATAAACGGTTATAGAAACACAGCCACGTTGATGGGATGTGATTGTTTGAGGACATTTAAGTTTCATTTAGAATTTTGGGCAAAGAAAATGGACTGAAATAAATTAACTTGAGTGACAAAATGCTTTGGAATATCTGTGTCACTTCTGTCTCTTCATATTACAATGATGATGATGATTATTAATAAATCGTATCGACTCTTTATTATTCACTAATTCCCCTGTGCCTCAGCCATATTGACACGTTACACAACAGGCCCTGGAGGCCTGTGTTAACTCAATCAGAGGGTTATCAGAGGCAGGTTTCACTCCACACCACAAACAGAAATAATTACATTAGCACATAAGATGAGTGTGTGACTGGAATGCAACACGAAACTGGGAAAATATTAAGAATTTAATTTATATTGATCCGTTTAGATCCAACCCAACATTAAATAAAATAAGTCATTATAGCAATCATAAGGTTCAAGTGTCAAATTGTAGAATGTGTATATGATGCTCAGGGTCAAAGGTCACTCACGGAGTTTGACGGAATTTTCCAAGTGTTCCCTCGTGGTGGAGATGTTGGAGTCTCTATTAAGGTCCAGTCTATTGCTGCACTGTAATTTAACAAACGTGCCCTGAGATAACATTTGTTTTGGTGCCATATCATTTAGACTGAACTCAAACTTTGTCAGTGTTTCAACTTCACCAACTTGAAGAAGCTCAGCAGCCCCTGTCCTCCTCCTCCTCCTCCTCCTCCTGATGCTGCGCTCTGATCTGACCCGAGGTTCAGCCTCTGACTCCACATGCAGCTCACTGCTGACATCTGCTGGGAGAACTCACAACAAACATTCCTGCACAATGATTTCGTGCTGTAAGATGTTGTAGATGTTGATGTGATTATGTTGTTCAAGTGGTGTATGCGACGTGGTTGTAGTATAAGAGGCTTTTATTGATCAAAGCAACACTTCCCTGATGGCAGCTGTGCCTTTGCTGAATAAATGTGGAGTAGCTGCAGCAATAATAACACAAACGGCAAATATATGCCGGAAATGTTATCTGCAAGGTTTGTTTTTTTATGAGGTTTTAAAAAGTCATTCATATATGATGCTTTGTTTCATAGAAATGATAAGAGGAGAGACGCCTAGTTAGCAAAGGTGGTGCAACAATATCAAGTTGGAGGCTGATCAGAGTGCAGATAAGTGAATTGAAGCTTGAGCACCACAGTGATTGACTAATGCAAAATCCAAAAAAGAATGAACAACGTGAGGCTCAAAGTGAATACAATTTTATGATACATGTTCTTTTTTTGTTTTCAAATTCCCTTTACTTTTACCTGAAGAAACAAAACAATATACACAATCTAGAAGAGATAAATGTGATGTTAAAAATGAAAATATGATAATTTACAGATATAGAGATTGGACTAATGTTGGTTGTGCCTTTGTAGGGATTAAGATTGCAATCCCTAAAGTTTCAGTCCTGGTAGATTTGATAAAATTGTGGTTGCTGTATTAACAGGAAGTGTTATTTATTATTGTCCAAGGATGACAATTTTATAGAGCAGTAAAGAATACCGTGTGTGGGCTTAATGCATACAATGGCTACTGGACAACGACTGTTGACATTTTCCTCATATAATAAAATCGTCAGGATTATAAATATAAATGGAAACTCCATTGTTAGCGTCCCATTTCAATTATCTTGGGATACTTGCTAGAGCCCGATCTTTATGGGGTGTAGCGAAAAATTACACAGAGTTGTCTGAGATATCCTGACTTTTAGCCAATGGTAAAATAAACTTCCCAAAATGCATAGTACCAGATTATCATAGTAGGCTATCCCAAACGGCAAATAAGCATATCTTCCAGGCTCCGTGTGATTTGTGATGTTGGCCCCCAAACAGAAGCTAAAAATGACCCGGAGGAAACCATCAAAGTGAATAATCTCAAAACTGAAATAGCCAAAGATGTCTCAATACGCCTGCTTTCACCATCTGAGTTGTACTTCCCATTTTTAAAATTGTTAGATAGGACCAGATGGTGAATATGCCTTGTACATTTAAAGGTCTTGTGAACAATTTAAGGTACCAAGTACCAGTAATGTTAGCAGGTGTTAGTGGAAAGTGAGGTATGTCACATGGTGTAGGTCACATGACTGGAGCAGCGCAGGTCGAGTCGGCTGCAAGAACCAGCTCCAAGCATCGCTCCATTTGTGCACCTTAGCGTCATCCAATGTTTTGGCCTTGTAATCAACATACAGGCCGAACCTTAGGGTATGCTGAGGCAAATTTGAGTACTTGCTTGTATGGCAGTGCTATGAAAACAATGTGGCCCACTCAATAGATCAGGTATCATTACCTCAATGCCTTTTTAGACTAAACACTTTCCCATCATAGAAGGAGAATATGCACTAATTAATGCCTTCCACCAGTTGATATTAGCAGATTTTAGAGATCCACCAGCGGATGTTTGCTAAAGAATATGATCTTTGTGCCTAGAATGAACAGAGTTCCAATTTAAAGTGGACAATTTGTATCTCTCGTTTAGACACAGGCCTACTTTTGTAATGATGTGTGCTCATTCTGTCCAGCAGGAGGCAGCGCAGGCACTCCTTCATATACAAACACCAAGACAGGAGAGACTTTATTCAAAACTTTTATTAGATTTCCTGTTTTTATAATAAAGAGATGGAGAGCTGATGTGCACGGATGACAGGATGAAAATGGGGACATCATTTGAGGATGAGCGGAGCATTATAGCTGTATATTTGTGTGCAGTGAGCAGCAGTGGAGTATGACTTTTACAATGCAGGGGTCCAATCGAGTACAGGGGGCTCCTCTCCATGCTCCTCTCTGGATGCTCCCCCTTCGCCCTGCATCCCATCATCACATCTGACTCTGATCCTACAGTTGTATTGCTTACGGCCCGTTACAGTAACTGGAAGGTGCAGTGTGACAAACTATCAAGGGATTCACTTTTGTTGAGATTTGCATAGTCATCATAAGGCCCACACTGACACTGATATCTTATTCCATTCATAGATTCAGAAACAAATCACTGTTTTCTTACTAAGTCTTATTAGACAACAACTGGCAAACATTTGTGAGAGAAAACCCAACCTTTTACAGGTCAAACAAGTTATTGACATTTTAATTTGAAGTTGAATAATTCGAATTTATGATCCAGGCTTAATTTATCCTCTTGATTCCAAAGTCCGACTCCATAGCTCTGCTCCAGGGTGGATTTTCTCTCTAAAGCCAAACGACACACATGTGACAGATGTATATTACCCATAAGATGCATAACACCGTATGTACCTGCAATATCTTCCTAAAGGATCCCATGAAACAGTAGTCATTCAAATGTTTGTAGGAATTCTACTTGGACTTTTTGTCAGTCCTATCAGATCAGACTAGAGCTAACCTGGGAAACTACTTAGCATTAAACCAGGTTTCTGAGTCTGATATTCATAATTAACACGTGAAAACTTTATACATAAGGGAATCGTATTTTTACTTTCTAGCTGAACTTTAGAGGAGAAGACTGACACCAGTCGGTTGACAACATCTGAAGCTTCAGTGGCATCAGACGCTGTTTCAACAAGAATACATCAAATTTATTGACCATACCATTTCATGGGATTTCATTAGAATTAGAAGTCTTCACTCGTTGCTCATGTTTGCTGTTTGGCTTCTTCTCGTCTCATTTAGGTGAACAATGTGACAAACCAACAGTGACTTGGATCACACACACACAAAAATATATAACTATTTAAAGTGGCAGACACACCAACACACCATCTGTATAATATATTGCTTCACGCCTGTGATTAAAGAGTGGAGGCACGTTATTATTATTAAAACGTAACAGATAGTCTCATGAAATCATCAGAAACAGTACATATCTGAGCTGACACTGTGTTTAGCCACACATCTGTCCCACTCTCCAGAGGTATTTCTTTTTTAAAGCAAGACACTCAGTGTCTCGAATGATGCAAATGCAGCTTCAAATGATATTTCACTGTTCGATGCAGGTACATTCATCTCCTGAGGTGATGCACAGTAGAAATCATCAGTGTTTGGCACAGTCAGTGGCTACACTGGGAGCATTGCTTCTCTTATATCCTCCTTGAACAGGGTTTATGCTTGAGCTACATCCCCCTACTCATCCTGCCCTCCCCTGATCAAGCATGGTCATTTAAACCATGAAGAACTCGTGCCATGTACACAGCTAGGAAACCAGAGTGGAATAAAGATCGGAAACCAGAATGGTTATGATCTTTGTTCAAGGGCGTGGTCTTCCATGTTGACAGCAGGACTTATTGGTTTCACATTCAGATTGTGCAGCGCTCTCACTCAAATCCCTGCGATCACACAACAATCATCCCCTGCTTGTGCTTAGATTTCCTGCACTCCGGCTTCAGCTCTTCTCCTCACACTCACGTTGCTGCTGTGCGCATCTGAAACTTCCGCTCTCCGATTTCTCCTCTGCTGGAGTGCAGGTACCAGCAGTGGATATTTGAGTGCAAGCGAAGGGTTTTGAGTGAGAGCATTACAAAATTGGAACATGAAAAAGTCCTGGTCTCAAACTGAAAAAAACAGACTTTTCTAACAAAGATAGAAAATTCCATTCTGGTTTTTGTGCACACGGCATTAGATCTTCATGGTTAATATGATCACGTATGAAAACACCCCATAAACCAGATCTATTTTTCAGCAGGTAAGGATTATTTATTGCAAAGAATAAAACACTGACTAAATTAACATTTGTCAGTGTTCAAGAGAAACAAGCCATTTCCATGAAGAGGCACATTCTAAGCAGAGATAATATGTGGAGCCTGATCCAGGCACAGCCAAAAGAGGTCCACGTCCATATAGTGCTTAGCCTTAGCGAGGGTAAGCACAATGGAAGTAGCATGGCATTAAATGGGATTTACAGTTAACCTCAGCTCAGACGCTACTGGGTAGTTAGTATATTACAACACGTTTTTTTCACAAAAAGGTATGAACGTCTATTGTCAAGCACTGTATCTAAATTCTGCCCCATGTTGCACATGCTCAGAATGCATTGGTTATTTGTGTTAAAGCAGCATCGTCAGAGGGTCAATCTTTGATCTAAAGATTGGGGAGATTGATTCAAGGGATTGTCTATGGTTTCGTTTAAGAAGCTGGTGGTGTTATTTATGTCTGCTGAGTTTTATAAAGTGTGTAGCAATATGTCGTCGTCCTCGCTGACGGAGGAGCATCAGAAGCACTAACAGGCACCTGTGTTTATATCAAGCAAAGGGAAAGGTACAAGATGAAGAACCAGGCTGAATCCTACAATGTCTTTTGTCCATATAGCCTCTGTGCTACGTCTTAACATTTACTTTAGACTAGTTTTTAATAAATCACACATTATACTAGGTGTTTTTTTGGGAAAGTACAAATCAATCAGTAGATCTGTCAAGTAGAGCTGCTTGAGATTATAGCACATCACAAATATTGATTTTGATTGAAGTCTATCGTGAATTTTCTAGTATTTAAATCAGGATTCAGCCCCATGCTATATTTCAAGTACTTGCAGAAATGTTTTTTTTTTTTTTTTTTTTTACTTCTGATGAAAAACAGTCAAAGAGTTTTTTCTTATTGAATGTACTGGCTGTGGAAACAGAGGATTGATATGCAACAGAGTGCTTGACACATGGCATAACACTTTGTTTATCATTTCAACCCAAACAATATCATAACTGTGCAAATTATATTAAACCGCTCCTGTAATTGATAAAATGTGCACATAATCTGGTTTTAATCGAAACAAGTTAATTTACCAGAGACATTGAGATTTCTGATGTTAGATTTAACTCAGTGCACTACCACACACACCATGTACACATATTAGACAACTGCCTGTCCCATAAGTTTCTCTAGTTACTCACCGTTGGAAAATGTGCAATAACTTATATAGCCTATACATATACTTATACAGTATATGCGTGTCACTTTGGTTTTAAGCTTGCACTCTCTAATGTATATAGTATTGTGTTTGATTATTTTTCTATATTGAGCTCTTTTAAATTATTTAAATTAACTTTATTTCAATTTTCTTACTTCTTCTTTATCTTACTTAATATTCTCCAGGACATTGCTCTTATTTCATCGCCCGAGCTGACCTCTTTCCTTCTCGTCCAACACATGCATTGTATCATTGACCCTATCTTAACTTACAAAAAACTTCAAACTTTTCGCTAAGTCACCCAGTTAACACCATTCTTGCTTTTCATGTTTTTCTTCCAACAATGTGCTGAACAATATGGGCAAAAGTAGGACAATAAATCCTAAATAGGTCAAGCTAGAGAGTCTCTGGTGGGTGCGTTTATCCTTTTGATGTAAATTATGTGCACCTTTTAAATATTCACTATATGTGTGCACTTATAATTTGCACATTCTTTAATTTGATATAATCTGCACATGTGATTTAGTCCCACAGCCAGGCAGAAGATGACAACAAACAATGGGTTGGTTAATGTGTCCAAACACATGTGCATATACCAATATATGCAAAGAGGATATGATCACTCCTGTGGTTTTCCACACATGCACCTCTTCATTTCTTTTTTGGTGTTGGTTTGGGTTTTGTGTCAGCCTTGGATCCTGAGAGGCCGTTATCTGTGTTGTCGATCCCTGATGAAGTTACAAGGCACTCCTTACTGCAGTGGAAAGGAAGAAGACAAAGTTAGACCTGCAGACAAATAGCAGCTCTTAAACATTGAGCTTTGCATTACTTAGTAATTACAGCATCTGAGCTGCCGTGCAGCAACAACATGCTTTGATGAAACTGTGTGAAATGGTTGCACTGCTGACAAACACCCAAAGTGGATGTGAACACTCACTTTTTCTCCTCAAGCTTGGAAAGAATAAAGATAGTCAAGTTCTTGATCAACATGAAGGCCATCAGAAACGCAATGGTTCCGCCCACAGCTGAGGCGATGATGATGGTCAGTGTCTTATCCACCACCCTCACTGCAAAAAAAGATACTTATTTCAGTTTAAAGTAAACATTTCGGGCGGGGTATAGCTCACCTGGTAGAGCTGCTGCCCGAACGAAGCAAGGCCTCGATCGACGGCCATGTATGCATGTCCCCACCCACTCTCTCTCTATCCCCCTTTCACAAGCTTACTCGGTCTTATCCGTAAAAGGCGGTAAAAAAAGCCAGAAAAATACTTTTAAAATAAAATAAATATTTAAACATCACAGTTCTGTGAGGGGCCCTGGCTGCTGGATGCCATGTCTTCTGGTTCTTTTTAAACTACTGCTTCCCAGAAGTATTGTACTGATATTCAGCTGTTGGGTAAAGAAATGCCCTGAGTAAGATCCTGCAGGGGGTAAAGGATTATTTTCACATATTTCTCCAAGTTTGCTTCAAAACTAGAAAAATGCTTAGTTTAGCAGTATATCAAAAAGCAACTCCCCTGGACTAATCCCACATATGAGGGCATAAAATTGGTCACATTTAATAATAATAATAATCTATAGATTACAATTTAATAATAATCGATTTAATATTTTACTTAGACCTCAGAACTTTTTGAATGTCCTTGTGTATGCTTCCTAAATGATTTTATAGTCAACTTATAAACTAAGTGGCCACTGGGCAAACAATCTGCTGAAAATCCTGTTGGACAGATAAGATACTGGTTCAAACACTCACTAACCAAAAGGCTTTGTGGTTTTCTACTCTTCATCTGTGGTTTGTATCCATAAGGAGAGGAAAGTAAATGAGACCACACCCTCACACCCATCATCAGCACCCTGCACCCACAGAGACTCACCCTCATCCACCACAATGAGGGTGAAGATGGCAGTGTGGTTCCTGCCCTTCTCTTTTGGATTGCGTCCAAAGCAGCTGTACTGTCCTGCGTCATCGAAGGTGATGTTCCACAGCAAGATGGAGACGTTGTTGTGATTGTTCTTCCCCACAAACTCCACACGTTCTCTGTATATGCTGACATGTGGCACCGACTCCTCTGACTCTATCAGGGCTTCGCACACCTGATGGAAGCAGGAAGCGGTCAATCCTCTCAGACCACCAATAAGAAGTTACCAGGTTGAAGTTGGACATGTTTGTGATTTCACGGACATAGAGGTCTCACCTTTTGCATGGTGCCGTTATCGTTGTACTGCCAGTTGAAGTAGAGATTCTCGATGCCGATACAACTGGCGTAAGTGCACGGCAAAACGACTGTGCTGCCATTCACGGCCTCAAGGAAGGGAATCTTTCCTACGAACATCTCCAGGGCCTGAGCAGACCAAACACCTGTGGACGAGGAGAAAACAGAAAACACAGCAAGGTAAAGGCAGTGCATGGGAAGCATCCCTAACAGCTTAATGTAGCTGTATTTCTACCTTCGCCAGTGAGGTTATAGGTTATTGTCTGCGTTTGTCTCTCTGTGTGATAGTTAGCATGAAAACGCAAAAAACTACGCGACAGAATATCACGAAACCTAGTGGTGGGCTGTGGTATTGGTCAGGGAGGAACCTGTTAAATATTGATGTGATCTGTGTCAGGGGAAGGATCCAATAATGTATATTCAGTGTCTTTAACATTGAGAGAGAGAGCGAGAGAGAGCGAGAGAGAGAGAGAGAGAGAGAGAGAGAGAGAGAGAGAGAGAGAGAGAGAGATAGATATACAGTAGATAGATAGATAGATAGATAGATAGATAGATAGATAGATAGATAGATAGATAGATAGATAGATAGATAGATAGATAGATAGATAGATAGATAGATAGATAGATAGATAGATAGATAGATAGATAGATAGATAGATAGATAGATAGATAGATAGATAGATAGATAGATAGATAGATAGATAGATAGATAGATAGATAGATAGATAGATAGATAGATAGATAGATAGATAGATAGATAGATAGATAGATAGATAGATAGATAGATAGATAGATAGATAGATAGATAGACACATCGATAGACACTTAGACACATAGATAGATAGACAACTTTCAAGAAAGCAAATAAGCATATTCCAAAAAGGTGGACATTTTCCTTTGAGCTCAGTATCCCGTGTCTATGACAAAACCAACCATTCATCTCCCTGACAAAATGCATTAATTGCATTACTCATGCTGTCAACAAATAGATAAATAAACAAGTGTCATGCTTGGATGTATCCTGCAACATCAACATTTTATTTTCATTAAACTGATTAAGAAAATAAGTGATGGATGTTCTCTCCTTTCTAAAATATATATCACGTAGGATATTGAAAAAAAGCCCTAAATTTAACATGTATGTACAATATACAATGTATAGACACCAACATTCCAGAATATAAGACTTTATCTGCATTCAAGCACCCAATGGTCACAATGTGCTGTTCTGTACTTTCTTCAATATTCAGATGTTTTAGAAATTGTTTTATTCTTTGTGAGAAAATACACAGGCATACTCACATATGCACTTATTTTGTATGTGTGGGAACATTTAACGGGCATAGAGCGTTTATCATATGTTTAATTTTCCTGATTGTGACAACACATTGTATCACATGTCTATTGGTGGCACAATTGGTAACACCAACCCTGAGTAACACTGCACCACAAAGTCCTTGCTGTGACATTACTGTAAATAAGAGAGGAAGCAAACTGCTGCTGCTGCTACTGTAACTGTACACCACGGCTATACAGCATCAGGAAGTCACGGATGTTGTGTCGTACTTACACCAGGCAAACGTTGAAAACTGTCACATCTTTATAAATATTGGTCTATTTCCATTTTAATTCTAGAGTTGGCCCATAATCCGCCTTAATTTATCTTATCAGCCATGTCTCAAGGTCACAGGGAGCCAATAGACAGTTTATACAGAGATGATTTCAGCAGGTCATGGGCAGACTGCACTAAAGCATTTTCGACACCATTCGGTTGGGCTAAATGCTGCCATCTAGTGGGTGAGGAGGAAAACTATATGCTCACAAAATTATGTGCAGACATTAAAGCCATTATAACATGCAGACTATACAACCAGATAAACACTTTAACACACTCCGGAACATGATCAATAGTTACTGTAGCAGCCGTGACAATTACTGCTCTGTTTATAGCCTTCCCCTTGATTCCGTGTCTGGTGCACACCGCTCACAACGTGCTCAAGGTCAGCATCCGACAAACACCACTGCAGCAAATAAGAAAAGCACTGCTCACAAACGGCTAAACACAGAGCACAAGGGCACACTGCATGTGGGAATGTTATTGATTTGTTTTTTATCTCGCTCTCTGCTATCTCTCAAACTCACTCTCTCCAATCTTTTTTCCTCAGCGGGGTCAATGCAGCACAGTGAGCTTGCAAAAACAGTAATAGCAACAATGACAAGGAAGCAACAGCATCACCCTCTACCTTTCCCCCGTTTCTTTCCTCTTGCACATGTTCCCACGCCACTGTTTTATTTCTGCAATGTTCACTTCTTCTTTTTTAATCATGTCCCTCCATGTTTTTTACAGTACTCCGTTTCCATCACTGTTATTAGCTAAGCCGCAGCCACGAGTCCAAGAACAAAACAAGTATTCACACGATAATGCAGTGTCCATTCTTCCTTCATGAAACTCTTCCTTAAATCAGAAACCCAGAGCATGTTGCCTCTTTTATATGTCTTATCTAGGTTTTCAATAAAAGTTTATCTGCTTCAGACAAAGTAGAACAGTGGTGCTCCACTTTCTAGCCCACATACATCAACTTAAGAGCAACATATTTCCTAATGAATACACAAATATATATAAAACTATGTCAAAGTGGCCAAGCGCTCCAGCTCATAGGAAATGCAAAGGTAGACCTTATTCTGATGTTATTCAATAGAATTCTCTGAGGTCTTATAAATGAGGTTAAATGCAGTTGAGATCAGACGAGAAGATGCACAGTAAATTTAACATGAGAACAAGGACAAACATTCCAGTAATTGTACAATCAGTACATGAAACGCTCATGTTGAATTACAGAGAAAAACAAATCACCACAGAACCGTCTCCTCTAAGTAAGAGTCACTGACAGATAAGAGCTGGTCTCAAAGTCACTGTCCCACTCAGTTTTATATCAACCTTTAATACTTTTACTATATATTATATTAATATATATGACTGATTTCCAGTTGTTGTACACGTTAACATATAACAGTCTGTTCTCTGCTCTAATGTGTGTAATGTACTATGAGGTACAACGCAATACCCCTGCATGTGCAGATTTTACGTCGACTGTGCAGTTTTCGTTTGGAGGCCAAAACAGTGACGTCTTCCCTCTAAATGCAGACAACACCTGTGAGGAGGTGCTGTGATAAATATAAGGATATTTACCTAGCAACACACTGGCCCTGTGTTTAAATGCATCACAACAGGCCTGAACCATATTTTAACTGAAGAATAATTAATTTTATTGACTTTTACGAAAGCTGTGTTGTATTTTTTAGCCTACAGTTTCCACATATGATTATTTAATTGATCATAGTCATATGGAAGTTAATGTTTAAATTAATCTGTGTTTGCTGCACTGATGATCCACAACAATGAATTGGTTAAGTTCCAGTCAGAAATGGTAAATATTTTGGGGGGAACTTTTAACTCTATTAGCTTTGTGTGGATTCTAATGTGCTGCTTTTTCTGTGTGTGACAGAGGAAACCCTTACTTTGAGATTGGTTGATGTAATTTATATCTGATCTAATCTGTATTAACACATTTTACTGCAGAGTGTATCCACTACACCATTAACCACCATTACCATCATCACATGCTGCATGTCAATTGACTGACAATAATATCACAGCCACTAACTGTCCTGTTACTGTCGGCATCAAAACACAGGTTACTCTCTTCCACTCTGTGCACAAAGTTTATGACCAAAAATGAAAACACGGTTTACTAGACGCTGCTCCAAGTGATGCTGCTGCTCCGTTATTGCAGATATGAGCCAGCATAATACAGTGCGGGTGGCAGGGGCCTTGATTTGTCTGACACAGTTTTTCCATCACGGGTCACTTAATTCTGCTGACATGTCCTTTTATGGGTTTACAATCCCAATATAAACCGATATGATTCACAGAAAAGACCAAACTGTTTGATTATAACGATCTTAGCTCTATTAGGTGCAAACTCAATTCCGAGTTCATCATTGTCTTTCTGTCCATGTTTCCAAGCAGGAAAAGCAGAATTAACATCATTAGCCCACCAGTGAATGACGACAAATTAATACACTTACATCTAAAACCTGCCCAATGTAGGTCAGATGTAGATAAATGTCGGTATCAGAAAAGCTTCAGAATAGAAACAAACAATCACTCATTTTGGGGCTCAAATCTGTGGGCATTCCAAAAAGGAGCAGGAAGAAAAGCAAATATAAAGTTTTTAAAAAAGTGCACTAAAGAGACACAGTTGTTTGAGCTCTGGTGCAAAGTGTAGGGAGGCTGGGTTGAAGGTGCATGTGCAGGGCAGAGACGTGCAGTGTAGAGATAGACATTACCAAGCAGCAAAGAGAAGATCAGGCCGGTGGCTGCATATGGAGGGCCCAACCTCGGGGGGTCAACACTCAGCACCTCCATGGCCGCCAGATCTGCTCCAAAACAAATAGTGCTGCAGGATCCGGCCCCAGACTCAGGACAGCCAGTGGACTGAAGGTAGCCTCTCTGGTAAACTGGATCAAATCTGGAGGCTTCTGTCCGGGTGTCTGGACCCTAGAGGAGGCACATCCCAGTGTGGCACCTGCTGGTCCTGGGTTTGAAGTGAGCCCCCAGCTCCACTGTGGTGAAGCAGAGAGCCGAGGATAAAGTTAATCAACTGAAAAATGAACATGATTTGACTATAAGAAAAACAGAAAAACAGTCCAGTGACGAGATGCACTTGTGGACGGATGCTTGCAATGTTTCCTGCATGCCGGTCTGCACACGTACCTCTGGATGCAAACGGGAATGACATCAGGCTGAAGCAGCGTGATTTGATATGTAAGTACAGTTCAAGTTCTCTCATGCCTGCCTACCTGCTCTGCGGCCGGTCCCTCGCTCGCAGGCTGTGCGGCGTGGACAGGCGAGGAGGCGAACGCTCACTGCGCACAGTCAGGGTTCACTCAAGGAGAATCTGCCAGCCGGCACTTTCACTGCAGAGACCGCCACATTGCAGTGCCAGCCAGGAGGGGAGACAATTAGAGAGGAGGAGAGGAGGGGGGACGGGGGACGGAGGGAGAGACAGAGGGACAGGGGGATGAGACGATGCTCTCGTTCCTCCACAGCAGCAGCGTCGCGGTGCAGCTGCCTCCTCTTCTCCCCTGCCTGTCCCTCTGGCTATTCCACAACTTTTCCCTGTCCGCTCCATTGGCTGCATGCCACCCCTCTCTCTCTCTCTCTCTCTCTCTCTCTCTCTCTCTCTCACTCTCTCTCTCTCCCACTCTCTCTCACTCTCTCTCTCTCTCCCTCCCTTATCCCTCTGTACACCCGCCCTCCCCCCTCACCTGCCACCATACCCCTCTCATTCTCTTCCTCTCCCTCATCGCCCCTACTCACTCCCACATCTCCCTCTCCCTCTCCCTCCCACCTCTTTCTCTCCCTCTCCCTCCCACCTCCTGACTTGGGGCGTGTATGCAGACTCTGAGTGTTTGTGAAGATCAGAGAAAAGTTCTGCAGTGCAGGTTGAGGAGGAGGTTGCAGTGATGCAGCCCCGGGGCCGGGGCCGGACACTTCCAGTCATCAATACGCAGGGTTCCTTTTCACTGACAACATCACCAACGATCAAAATGCAAGCATCACAAAATCACAGAGGGAGGGGGGGGGGGGGGGGGGATGTGCAGTCGTGACTCTCTTTTATTTCATCCCTGCACTCGCCCTCTTGTCTCCTCTCCTCGTGTTCCCCCCCTTGCTCACGTGTGTGCCATGTGTCCCATTCAATACCCAGAAGGTCAAACTCTCATGTACATCCGCTCTCAGGGTGATGCAGCTGTATGTGCATTATTATAATATATTATATTAGATGATGCATGTAGGTGCAGTCATTTCATCACAATATGACAGCTCCCTTTTTTCTCAACACATCAGTCAACAACAGCTGACGGATGCCTTGTGTCTGCACTATTCACCACAGCACATGATGGGGGAAGTGCTTAGCTCAGAGTTTTCAGATTTGATTAGTCAGTTTTAGACCTGACTAGCCCTTGCATTCGTACACTTAAAAACCATACGCCTGTCGTTCTCTGTCCATTACTGTAAACCGAAACTGACTGCACAGTGATCGTGGAGTTTATCAGGGGGGAAATGTGGTTGGTAAGAGGTTAAGTACAGTTTGGGAGGATGCAACTGAGACCATGTGACAGAGTTTGCCATCTGAGCTGAGGAACAGTAACACATGCCGGCAGAGGACACAGGGACAAGAGCAAATCCACTCTGGACCTTCCAGCAGCTTTTCACCGCATGGAGACTCCTGTTTGTTTCTTTTGAAGCAAATTAACTTTATATTGGCAGATTCAGCTTTTATGTGTTTTGCTTTACCTTTACTTTGCAAGTACTTAATACACAGGGATCTATTATTCATAGAGCAGGTTATAATGTCCTCACTTATGGGGAGGGGCTATTTTTTTTTTTCTTTAAAAGCTCATGCATAGTTTATAATACTTTAGGGGTCAACTTTGGAACTCTTTTTTTCTGCGTCATGTTATATATATATATTTATATATATTTTTTTGAGCTTGTATCATTATGACTCAACGGACTTATCAAAACCAAGGAAACACAAGTTATCACTGTGTTTGATTAAACGAAAATTAGAGATGGATTTCAGTTTCAGATTGAATGTTAAGTAATGACTGTATAAGGGTAGGTGACGTGTAGTGGTGGAGGCTTGTTTAATGGGTGTGGAGCTCAATATGTGAAAAAACAGTGTCCGGGCTGCAGGCTCACTGCGCTCCTCTGCAGGCCCCTCCACTGGAGTATCAATGCAGCAGCTGTGGGAACTCTTCCAGAACTGCAATAAGAAAAAAAGAAAAAACAGCATACCCTGCTGCGGAAAGACAGGATGCTGCTATAGACCTGTGCAGGACAAGACAGCACCTTCATGGCAAACCACACACACTCACCACATTACTGTTTGGATATTCATTAGTATGTGTCCTATATAAGTGTTTCCATGTAGACGTATACCCGGAAGCACAGATGTGTCATCTGCTCTCACTGCAGCAAAATAGCTGCTGCTCCAGAAAGACAAGGACAAACACTTACACAGTATAACACCAGTGCAAAACTTTAAAATACCCTATTTCAAGTGAAAGTCCTACATGCTTTCACAGTAGATGTACAGATATACTGTATTATCCACAAAATGTGCCCTCAAAGCCCTATAAACTGAACTCCACCAATTCATACAGAGAAAAAGCCTGTTTATAAGGGGATATTTTCATTGCAACTAAGCATAATGTACATTGAGAGTAACAGTCAGTGTGGAGAAGCATGTGGTTTGTCGTGTTGGTGCTGAACCAGACAGGTTCACACATGTCGCAGTTTAGTGCCTGTGGGATATGTAATAGAAACAGATTTCAACCAGAGATTGTCTTACAGACATCTTTTTGTGATCATGTAGATGGACAAAGAGGCCTCAGCGCAGTAGAAACAAAGTCACAGAGTTTCTCAAATCCAGGGACAACTTACCATCAGCAGTTAAACAGTTTCCGCTTTGCCCTTTCCTTTGTGAGTTTCTTCCTCTCTGGGGAAACTCTGCCTCTGCTCCTTATCTGGGAGTTGGAGGCCAAATCACACATGTACTTCTACTGAGGTAAACTTAACACCCTCTGACGCACAACCACAGCCTTGGCCTTTCCTAACAGTCAACGTTAGACTTCTGAGAGTCAGCAGTCACATGGCAAGATTGAGAATGATCAAACATTGGGGAAATCGTAAGTGATTACATGTGAGATAACACAATGAAGTAATATGTCTAAAATACCACCAGGGGATAATGTGTCCTATGTGTCTCTGGTACTTTATATTGAACTATGATTCACTCAAAGCACTGTGAAGCCTTTACAGTGAATACGTAATTTAACCTGCAGTACTGCGGTTACTCAGGTGTTAACTGAAGTGAAACATTAAAAAAAATATCCCAGTGAGATTATTTCAAACTGTTTCGGACACATTCCATAAAATGTTTAGTCGAATATCAGTCAAGATAACTAGATTAATCAGAAAATCTTATCAGTCAGGGCCTGCATGCTTAAGATTGCGCAGCTGTTTTAAGAGTAATGACGTGTGACTTTATACAGCCATGTGTGACACATACGGGAGTGGCTGCTGCTTGGTATTTCACACTCCCTCTCCTGATCCGTTCACCTCATGAGTCGATCTGTTCCCACACCTCAACACGCTTATCAAAATGCACACAATGCTATTCCGAAATCTCAAAAGTAGTCATTTTATTATACAGTGTTTAAACAGAGATACATTTGGTGACAAACATTATAGGACGTGACTTTAAAAAAGTGTAAAGTTCTGCTTATTTTACATTATGTACAAGATCAAAATACAAAGTCAGCGTTGCCGAGGCAGTAAACAACTCATCACTCATACGACTCACTCTGGATTTTCTGGAAGCTAAAACACCCATTCTCTCATTTTCTTTTCCAAAAACACATAAAACCATCTGTAAAGACACAAAACACAGTTAAAAGATATATCTTTAAAAAAAACGTCGGCTTTGTCTACTCTCAGCCGGTGCATTCAGGAAGTGAACAGCAGAAAGGCCAGGTGTGGCAGTGGAGCATATACACATTCAATGTCTGTGTGTGAGTGTTCAAAATGAGTTAAATTAAACTGGCTGAATCTATAGTTTGTTTTCTCATTGATCTGAGACAACACATTTTTTTTCCAAGAGCAGCTCTATGGAAACAATCAACTTAGCACTGACAAGCAAAGTTACAGAACAGAGCATATACAAAAGAATCATCCATCAATCCATATCCATGCAACAGGCATAGAAAAGAGGGGAGCTCCAGTGATTTTATACATTTTATGAGTAATACTATATATCTTAACAGTTGTATAAAGCCCCATGTTGCTGTGAGAGCTGTGTGAAATTCAAAAAATCTTCTCATGTGATGTCACTTGAGTCAGTGTTGGTTGGGTCCGAAGAGTATGAGACGTAGAATGAGAGTACCCCGCTGCTGTGCTTAGAAATTAGCATCTGCCAACCAAACTGTCAGCGTTCTAATTGCATCGTGGGTAATGTAGGTTTTGACAAGGAAGAAGAAAGGGCAGAAAAATCTGCTGTATTGAATTTGTTCCATCTTTTAAAACTGTCCCACAGGAGCACAAGGCTAATACTCTTTTTGACATATAATAAATTACATGTGAACAATGAATCATCATTCGCAATTTAATCATCACCACCACCGCCATCATCATCATCGTCATCGTCGTCGTCATCATCTTCATCGTCGTCATCATCATCATCATCTTCCTCTTCGTCCTCTTCCTCATCGTCATCGCCGCTGCTGGGCTCAGACCCTTCATCATCTGAACTTTCAGCTTCTTTTTTCTCCACAACTTTCAGATGAACTGCCTCTTCCGGAGAACTGACACCACCCCCACAGAACAAATGCAATCCAATCACACACACACGTAAAAAGTGAGATGGGCTATTGGTGTATAAAGTGGTGAATAATTGGGCAAATGGAAAGTGCGGCAAATGAACAAAAAGACCCACTTTGGTTTACCTCAGCAAACAATGGATAGCCAGAAGATGATAATGAATACAATACCCCAAATCCTCAGCTGGTAGTAAACCCAGCCAGAGTACCACGGAGAATCGATGCACTGCGTCTCTCAGTGGACAGAGATGACCAAAACATCGGTTCATCAACATTTCTCCACCAAAACCACCGTGGTTCTCTGGATTTAAAGTCTCAGGGTTAGTAGACATGTGTTCATAGGTAAACGGGGCACACACTGTGAAGCAGTGGGAGGGTTATGCTCAGAAAAAGTTACAGCTACAATACAATCCCTCAAGAGAAGGTAAAAGAGAGGATACATCGATTTATGACTCAATTCACCACAGCGGTACCATGTCTTAAGTGCCGTTGTGCTCTTTAGGGAAAAATGTTGTATAAAGGGGACCAACTTTCAATGATGATTCAGCTGAGGCACAGCACTACAAAACTCATGTTCAATTTAAAAAAGATAATGAAGACACTGGTCATTTCCTTGCTATATGATAAAAAAATGTATGTAATTGGTGCAGTGAGCACTGCTGCTGTGAATTGAGGTTAATGGACAAGTTTAAAGACCCGCATTTTGTTAGAAAATCCATCCATATTTACATCTCCTAGTCTACAGTTTAAATACTGAATGGAACTTTTGGTAAAAATGTATAAAAGTGTGGAATGTTCTGGCGTGACAACCAATTGGATGTGTGGTGCATAACAGTTCTAATACTGAAGTGAGTAAACTACAATAATATCTGAGAGGTTCACATTGGAGGAGCAAAGATGGAAGAAGAAGACACCGTCCCCCCCTCAGCTGTCATTTGGCTCTTCCAGCAGAGTGGACCCAAACAGCTAATTAGACGCCACACCAGTCCCAAAAAGAAGCGAGCGGAGCTCCTGCTCTCTGGTCCTCACCACACGGTCGGGTCCTTCCACTCTTGCTCCCTTGGGCGCAGCTCGATGTCGTGATCCATGCTACGTTTCCTGTAAAGCCTCACTGCTATAAAGATAGTGAAGAGGATCAGGATTACGCCACAGGCGCTTCCGATGATGATCGCCAGGATGCTGATGTCAGTCAGGGTAACTAGAGGCAATGGAAGACAAATAAGTGATAACATATGGTGAAAAGCAGCAGAGAACACAATAGAGAGAAAAGCATCCCAGCCAGAATATTTCTACCAAGACCAGTAAATTAAGTCAATCTAAATATATGCTGAAAACACTGTGGTACTGACTGACAAGCCAAAGTGAGATGAAAATATACTTATATACTCTTCATCCCAGATGTCTTACCTTTGTCGACGACTCTGAAGCTGATCTCTCCGTTTTTGCCGTGCACATCTGGACGGTTGCGCACCTGGCAGGAGTAGGTACCGTTAAAGGTCGGGGGCACCTCACGCAGGGTGATGGAGGCGTCCCCTCGCGTTATATCCCCCGCCCACACTGCATGGTCTTTAAAACGCCCAGTCTCTGGAGGGTACCCTTTCTCCTGGTAGTAAAACACCTGAAACACACACAAAAAGCATTTAATGCATACAAATAATTTAGTGTATAAATCCAAATTATTGCTTCTACTAAAATGCTGCTGCTCTGGCTATTTCAGCTGTTAGCGAGCTAACGTAGCGCAGCTTGACGAAGCTAACATTTCTGTGCTATGTGCACATTTTCCAGTTCGGCGAACATGGGGCTAACGTTCCCTTCCCTACACATTTTGAAATGCTCAACACAACGCGCCAGTCGCTTGCTCTTCAAGGAGAATTTTGTGACCATGAAGGCGTAGACAGTAGGAGATGCTCCCTTCCTTTGATATACGATATACAAACATGATCTAAAGTAATGGAAGTGTAAGACAACTGTAAGAGTCATCATGAGCAGCTATCAGGCCAGCCACCTACTCTTCTCCACTGGATTCACTTAAAGCTGTTTGGAGCCAGTTCAATTTATCAACTGACTATTGATACAAGAATGAGAGCGATAAAATGAAACGAGCAAATGACGACATTAACATACAATAAATAAAAACTGTCAAAGTAGTTTTTTAGTAAAAGCACAGTTCCTACACACCGACTCATCTGTTCCCGAGTTCATGGGCCTGAAGTTCCACGACACTATGACCGACTGGTGCGTCATCGGGTGACTGGAGGTGAAGGTGCACTTCAGTTTCACATCTGTCCCATTGGTGGCCTCCACGTCGCTTGGAGTGTACACTTCTATTCCACTGACATATTGCAACCCTGTGACAGAGACAACCAAGTAAAACAACAAGCAATATTCATTAATATCTAATCTAATGCACATAGGTTCAAGGGTCAAACAGCTCAGGTTAGTGTCAAATTTTTCCGCCTTTCGGCAATTAATCAGAAACAATCTTGACAGTTGAGACGAAAGTAACATGGAGATCTCTGCTGTTAGTATGTGTGACCTGATTTTCCACTTACAATTGTGAAATCAATGTCAAACAAGAACATACCTAATTCAAATAATTTAAGAGCTGCTATGCATACCACAGGTTGATGAGTGCATGTATGTATGAGGAGCTTAGGTAAGGTCATAGCGATACAGCCTCAATAGAACCCTTAACAAACCCAGGGAGTAATACATATTTCATCTGGATAAAGCAGATTTGATTAATTATGATTTAAGTGGTATAAATCTTTTGACAAATATGAATCATGTTTCACTTGAAACCATGAAACCCACAGTAGGAGCAAACTGGCAACTGTTCATCTCCCTCGAGGGTTGTGGCAAACTTCAGCAGTTTAGCTCAATCTGGATCACACTGTCAGCCACAGGGACGAGCAGACCTGCAGACTCTTCCTGAGGATTAAAACATTCCTTCTAATAAACCACAGCGAAGAAGAAAAAGAAGAAGCCAAGAATGTCCAGTAATCCTTGACAGAGAGGCGTGAAATCAAATGTTCGCCTGCAGATGAAAAATCTAAGGGGATAAGAGAATTTAATAGGACATGTTAAGAACAAGAACTTGTAAAATGTCAAATTCAATGATTAAAAAGAGGATTAATAACACTTGAATAAAAGCAAACCTTCGACTGTAAATAGAGGATAAAAAACTACTTGAAAATAAAAGAAGTTTCCATATATCTCATATGAAAAGTCTAAAAAGCTAAACAAGAGCTCTTTTAAATACTGAGGTGGATACGTTTTTTCCCCATTTCAAATTGAATCTCTTTAAATATATTTGCTATTTGACATATTTCTTTGTCTAATTCCTGGAAACTTGTTTAGTTCCAAAATTCTCAGCTCCTCCCACTACAAACAGTTATCTCACAGGAGGTTGATGCCAACCAGGAAGAAGGAAAAACATGTTTGAATGTGTGGGTGTTTCTTCAAAACTTGGCAATGAGGAGCTACTAATGTGAAAGAATTACATTTATTTCAGCCAAGACTGGACCTGGACCACAACACTGGGGCTGGCCATATAAACGCTAATGTCCAAGACTGACTGATGAGCCGATTTCAAACTTGAACTCCCGGAAATTAATTGTGTGTGAAGAGTAGATAGATTTTTTATTGAGACAGTTTTCCTTTCACATATGAAGGAAGCAGCAGGAGATTGTCTAGGTCCAACACATTCATAATAATGGGCAAGAGTTGGCGTTTGGGTAAATCATGCAGGAGGCAGGAGGAAGGACATGATGTATGAATCCTGCCGCGGAAAGCAATGTTTTGTATTTTTACAGCACATCGCCAACAGCTCCGATCGCCAAAAGCTCTTGAATCTCGCTGTCTTTCCAAGTTTACATCTTTGTCTGCGTCTTATACATGTAGAACACCTTCCTTTCATCCTGAGATTTGTGTCCCTTCGGAGTTATAAACCTCAGCAACACGCCAACTCACTCGCTGTGAATTTCCCTCCTCTATTCTCACATGGGCTCACTCAGACCTTTAGGGAGGTAAAGTTGTGGAATATACCCGGAACAACTGGCTCAGACATTTACGTTCTCACATACAGCCCGTCCACAAAATGTTCAGTTAATTTCTATAGAGTGACGAAGTTACACCAGTGGTCAGCCGGTCGAGTGCTGGAGTTTCACCATTGACAATTGCTCTGTCAAACTAATTTGGCAGTTTCTGTTTTGTCACATCCAGTGTTTACATGCAGATAGCTACTTCTGTAAAAGACGGTCACCTACTGGCCTGAGTGGGAGGTCGGCCCTCCGCAGGCACACTATGTGTCATTCAACTTGACTGCATGGCAGCTGACACAGAAATGAAGGATCTTCTCATTTTCTCTCTCTGAGATCATTTTGCATGTGAACATACTGACTACTGGGAGGTTTCAAGTATTTAAACGTGGTGGATTGTTACAGATAATGAGAGTTGTTATGTTAAACATGCAGGTCATTGACCAGCAGTGACCACCAACTACTGGGTCGTTGGGGTCCCTTGAGTCGAGCTGTGAATAGATGTGGAAAGTCGCAGACCCACCCTGCTACTGTGTGAATACATGTTAAATACCTGAGAACACACACTGCTCAGCTTTGTTAGCTGTTTTAAAATACTATGGGAGGGAAAGGGAGAGTCATGGAGAGAAGTAAACAAATAAAGGAATGAAACCTGGTAACATTATGCTGAGTGCTAATAAGATGCCATGATGGCATGCATATAATAGTGTCATTCAGTGACTTTTGAGCAGACTTTACCCAATTTAAATGAAAAATAATTGTTTGCATCACATAGTGGTTACGTAAACTATTATTTTTACCCTGTTGCAAGTAGCAGCATTTGATTCTTGCACAATGCATTTTACTGTTAATACAAAATCGAATGAGGTTAAACACTTTCACTTTCTTATTAAAACTGAATTAATGAGAAGCTTCTCTGCCATTCCCAAGTCTCTGCATGTAACTACACAGAAAATAAAACAAGTCTGTGCTACTTGTAAGACAAGTTATAGTGTAGTTTAGCATAATATCCACCTTACAGGAAAAATCCTGCTCCACATTATATATCTGTTGTGATGCCATGAAATTCATCATCAAACAGCTCGACATTTATAGGAAAACAATCGTCTCAGGCTCTACGGCTCACTGGCTTCAACCTGAGTTTAAAGGTAAATTATCTGTACCAAGGACTCATGTGTAAATTATTTGCTTAGTTTCATTTTCCACCATTCAACCAAAATGGGGACAATCCCTGGAGGCTAGGTGTTTCCTGACCTGCTTGTCCAAACAGCTCCTCCATACTCCATGTTTACAGGGTATTTGAGCAAAACAAATCTCGATGACAGCAGAAAGATGGCCTTGTGTATATTTAAAAGTCGACATACTGTTCGATATCGCTCATTAAACATCCAGCGGGGCATGTGTTGGTGACTGTTTCGAATTACAGACAAAACATGTTGAAATTACACAACACTTCTGAGTTTCAAGCCTTTACACAGCAACTCCCAATTGTACTTACTTGATTCTTATTGTTCTGGGTTTGTACCCTCATGGTTGAATGCACTTATTGTAAGTCGCTTTGGATAAAAGTGTCAGCTAAATGAAATGTAATGTAATGATAGATTTGATTGGGATATTACACAAGAATAAATGTAACATTTATAAGTATATTAGTATGTAAGTTTATGGGAGCTGCATGTATTGTTGCTCATAGCTGGGACTATGCCTAACCTGCTATTGGATTCATCTATATTCAAGTCAAATTTTGGACAAGCAAAATCCAGATAACATTGTAACACAAGGTATATATAATATAAATAACATAATATAAATAAAACGATTATAATACTATTATACTACAGTGTACTTTTGCTTGAATGGTTGATGATATTAAATAATGGCTAAATTATACATATATATAAATTAGTATAGATTATATGAAAACATAGTATATTCTACTCTGTAAACTGCTTCTACTCTTCACTATGAGGGAAGGCTTCATGTAAAGCGATCAAGACAAATAAACAAGCTCCTAGCAGACTTAACGCTGCTTGTCCTGCAGTGAGAAGTGGCTCACAACCCACCGATACAAAAAACAAGGCTTATTTACAACAGTGCTGACATTAGTAACTTTGCTTTGCTTAAGAGAAAACGTAGTAATGGATCAGAATATATCCAGGAAGTAGCTGGGACTCACCTGGCAGCAGGAGTCCTCCCAGCAGAAGCAGAGGCCATATCCGACACATAGGATAATAATTAAACATTTATTCGGAGCTGTTTAGATCCTGTGTGAGAGTCGCGTCATGTAGTTTAACACGCTGCAAACATGGAGGAAAAAATATCAAAACAGAGAGTCGGAGGTGAAAGAATCAAACGCCTCGTCTCTCCTGGGTCTGTCCTCTTCGGTGGTGAAAGAGCGAGTCACACTCCTCCTGCACACACCTGATGGGCGGTGTTAAGCCGATCCTCTCTCTTCTTGCATAACCTGTATGATCACACACTCCACACCTGCACTATTCCCCTCAAAGCTTGTTCGTGCTTTACTCCCGTTAAGCCCAGGGGAAGTTTAGACGCACTCACTGATGTCTCAGGAGTTACTTATTAACCCAGAGTCAAGTTAAAACTGTATTTTTTTACTTTAGTCAACTCTCTCTGGACTGGTTCCACCTGGTGGCCACAGCATCACATCACAAACACCAGCCACTTCTCAGTCAACAGACCTGGGTGGAATCCTGCGGGATGAATTGGGAATATTATGTGTTTTATTGTGTGATAACGTTAAAGCTTCAGTGTGTAGAATTTAGAGACATCTAGTGGTGAGGTTTCATGTTGCAGCTGAATACCCTTCACCTCACCGCACCCTTCCAAACATGAAAGAGAACATTCTGCAAAAAACAAATATTATTTGATGGAAATGTATCACTGACCAGTACAGTCATACTGAAAACTATTATATTGTTATCAGTAGTCCCATCCATGAATATGGGAATCTCTTCATCTATACTTTAGTTTTATTTATTCATTTTGAGATCCCATCGGATCCATGGTCATAAACATGTTGCCACCGAAATGTCACTCGATTGGATGTAAAATGAATTGAGAGATGGATAAGAGTTTTTCCCCACAGACTGGGGCAACATGATGGTGAAAACATGTTTTGCAGCTCCTGATGGGCAGAGCAGCGTTAATCCTATAACAGTGTCCCTTCATAACCTCTCATTGTACAGCATTTTCAGGGCCCGTCTGCTCATGCACAGTCGGGAAAACAACTGAGACAGATTTCTAGTGGATTAAAAAATGCCCTTGTGCATTTTCACAACACAACTGTTGGTCAGGCAATGCACTTTCTTTTTGTAGGTATCTGTACACCAGCTTTAATATGAAGATAAGCAATAGAGGTAACATCATATTTTACCGAGGTTGTTTACATTTGTATTTCAGAGTTTCAAATTGGACTCAAACCTGGAGGAGGTTGCAGCTTAAAGAAAAGTTGCAAATGAGAATATATGACCACTCTGTGATTTGTAAGCTTATGAGGCACAACACAAAACAGCGTCAGTGATTTTTAATGGAGATAAGCCTGTTATTTCAAGCATGTGAAATAACTGACAAAACATGAATCTGACATGTCTACACTTGCCCACTCAGATCTGCAAGACAGAGGCAACCTCCCCCAAGCCCCATAGTCATAAAAATCTAATTTTAACAGAATATAACACAGCTAAATTATAAATCATATACATATAAATATGTTTTTGTTAACTTATTCCACTTAATTTGTTATTTTTATATGAAATTAAAAAACCTATTATCATCAGCAACAACAAAAAATGACAACACCACAATATTAACAAGGACAACAAAGAAACTATAAATTGAGTAGATACAGTAATTGAATATTGACTCTATAACAAATACTCTGTAACATAGCTTCTCTGTGGATGCAGATTAACATGTTGATGTGGTGACTCTTGATTTGTAAAACGACAAGTTCACATTCAAAATACGCAGTTGCAGTGTCAAACATGTATATATCAAAGAAATTTGACTTGTAGTCTGTGATTATTATTGTAATTAATAACTAATCATTATCTATGATTATTACTGAGACTCCAGATAAAATGCAACAACACAGATTAAAATACATAAAAGCCCAAAAGGGGGGGAAATATATTCATATAAATGAATATTCATATAATGTAAAGTAAAAGTGTCCTTTGTTGTTGTTGTATTTTAAAGCATACAGCACATATTTCTAGATAGTCCCTGGGTTTCCCGCAGCATTGGAAGGCCGACCGAACGTGACCATGATGCTTTGCGGTCTGCCGCAGGGAGATGAGCCGCCAGTGGAAGCGAGAGGTCTGATCACGGCTGTCACACACCAGCGATGCTAGCGGGGCTGCTAAAGATATATAATATACTACAGTGTTATTTCTCCCACGAGCAACAAGAGCGATGTTGTTTATGAATCAAAAGTCACGCGTGTCAGGCTGTTTTTAGATTTTAATTGCACATTCAAAACCAGCGAGCCACCCATGATTCATTGCGGCAGCAGCCCTGTGTACTCGGGATTTAAAACATAAATTACAGAAGCTAGCAGTGTTCAGGTGTGTGCTACACAGCTAGCTACTTTAGCTCGGGCTACTTATACTGCAGTGTTGTGTAGTTTGTGTGTGTAACTCCGGCTCGCTGCGGTGTTACGGACAGTGCTATCTGCTGGGGGCTCTCCTCCTCTCACGCTCTCTGCTCCGTGTCTTCTCGACACACCTTTTGTTGTCTCGTCGAGCTGGAGTCAGCTAACCGCTGCTAGCGAGCATCCCCCGCCGACCGCCCCGCAGAGGACAACACACGTCCCGGGTAAAGAGTTGCCCTGAAGCCGGTGGGAGCCGACGCGTGACGGCCAACTATACACAAGGTACCTTGTCTTGCAAATTAATAATAATGATGATAAACTACAGTTCTGGAAGTGACCGCGTTAATGTCGGCGGCTGTGTCAAACGTTAGGTGTGGAGGATGCAGCCATAACAGTCTGTTAGCTCGCTGGTTAGCTTGCTGGCTAACATGCTAACAGTGGTCTGTAAACACCCGACGTGAAAGCGAAAGTCGCCGCTATCCGTACTAGCTCCTGTGATGCTAAGCTGCTAATGACAGCAGCTCCTGTTAGCATCTCCTGTTAGCTTATGCTGCAGCTGCTGATGATGCTGCTGCTCACACTGCACCAGCCCGAGACAACACAAACCCGCCGTGTAGCTGTGTGTTGTTGTGCCTCTCTGTGAACCCTGTGTGTTGTTGTGTCTCTCTGTGAACCCTGTGTGTTGTCCCGCAGGATGAGTGCGGATGAACGGAACCCAGCTGCAGTGGCTCAGCCGGTAGAAGATGTGCACGGCGACGGACGCTGGATGTCCCAGGTTTGTGTTCTAGAGGAAACCGTCGCTCGTTGTCTTCATGTGTCAATAAGTAAAACATCTGATTTGTTCCTTATTCATTCAGGCGATATGCTACATTATTTAGTCTCATTCTTCGGCTTATCCTTCTTTCGTCATAGCATCAGTTTGAAAAGGCAGGTTTTGGTTGTTGTGATGATATATACATACAAGCTTAAAAATCCAGCTTTAAAATCTTAAAATGACCAGGATAACACCCCAGAGTGATGCTTGACTCATGACAGGCCCGAGCAAATTAAACTAAGTCAATATATTAATAATTGTCACGATAAATGTAACATTATTATTTCTGTTAAGTTTATAGACTGACAAATTGCTCTATTATGTGTTATACATCCTCACGCTCTTTGCAGGATGCATATGCAATGCATTACATTGCAATAGGATTTTTATTATATTGCTATTGATGAATATTATGATAATTAGCAATATTGTTTTATAACCAAGCTCTAACTTACCATTCTACCCATTCTCTCATCCAATAGACATTCAAGTGAAGTTGCCTTAATAATTAGGTTTTCCACATTTCCACCATTAACCATTTTCCTCAGATTACTTTCCCTATTCATTTGCCCCTATAAACTACACATTGGATCTCGCCTTTATCTTTATAACTGTGCATTGGCTTGTTTTGAGGAGACTTTCAGATGCAAGCTAGGTCTGCATCAATTCTGTTTAGATGATGTTCTTTATAGTATCAATGTCAAAATATATGTGGGGTTAAGATGATGTGAGTGGTCGACATCATATTAGTTTCCCGAGGCTTGTGTTTCTTTCAGACAGCCACACTTCCGAGCTTGTTTAGCAGGTCTATGTAAGGTTAATCCTCCAAAGCTGATAAAACTGAGACAGTCCGCCTCGCTCCGAGCTCTTTTTTAGATGGGGCACCAGACATGACTGTGCTGAGCCAACAGGATTTTGTCTTGACTTGGAAAGCTTGCAAGTATTAACCTCCTGCCAGGATTTGGTAGAACACTTGAAAAGACTGAAAGACTTGGATTGGATAGATTTTTGCAAACGTCATTTATTTATGTCTTTATGTATCTACTCCACATGTCACAATTGTGCACTACATCCTGAGGTCTAGTGATTAACTTGTATTTAATTTTATTTTTTACAGCACACAAGGTTTGTGCTGGAGTGTAAAGATGGTGAGCCAGAAGTGCTTTTTGTGGGAGATTCTATGATTCAGCTAATGCAGCAGTTTGAGGTAAGATATGATATTCTACACCTGGACATTTGACGACTCACGTGAAAGTAGCATTTTTTTCTTTTAATCTAAGTATTTTCACACACTGCTCTTGATATGACATAAATAAACAGGTTTATTTAGCTTGACTTTGAGTCTCATATACATATAGCTTTGTAATGCATCTTGTTCTTGATCAGCATCTTTTGTTTTCAGCATCAGTGAGATTTTTGGTGTTAGTCACCAAAGTAAGAAATGCAGAATTGCTCCTATGAAATCCAGACTCATGGTTTCCTATCCACAGATGTGGAGAGAGTTGTTCTCTCCTCTTCATGCGCTCAACTTCGGCATTGGAGGAGACACCACCTGCAACGTGCTGTGGAGGCTACAGAACGGAGAGCTGGAGAACATCCGTCCCAAGGTAAGACAATCCCAGCAGCCATATGCCTAAGTGTGCTTTTTGAAAAAACTGTAGTAGCAGCAGTTTGTTGTATCACCCTATCTGTCCTGGCTATATAGACTCGTACTTCACGAAAACTCATTATCTCAAAACATTGAGCAGGATCTTGGCTCCAGAGAGAAGTGTGTGCAGTGAGAATAAGCAACACGTCTGTCTGTGGTCTTGTCCAGGTGGTGGTGCTGTGGGTAGGAACCAACAACTACCAACACACAGCAGAGCAAGTTGCAGGAGGAATTCTTGCTATTGCGCAACTGCTCACATCCTGCCTCCCAAAGGCAAAGATAGTTGTCCTGGTAAGTTCAGTTTTATATCTTGTCTTTTGTTGTACCTAGTTGGTTTTTAAATAAACATGTTGATGGGATTTCTCTCTGCAGTTGTCTCACTGAGTGACTTTTGAGTAACTTTTTCACTTTTCGCATTTAACGAAATAATGAAGTATTACATAAACATTGAATCATAGAAAAAAATGTACGCACTGTCAACATATTGAACCTCGCAAATTGGTCAAACATATTTTTGCTGTCCTCAGGGTCTGCTGCCCCGGGGGGAGCGGCCCAACCCACTGAGGGTAAAGAACGCTGCCGTTAACGAGTTCCTGCGGTCTTGGCTGCCACGTCTGGGCCGGGCTCAGTTTCTGGACGTGGGCAGGGATTTTGTTCACTCTGATGGAACCATCGTCCCACAGGACATGTTTGACTTCCTTCACCTGACGCCGTTAGGTTACCGCAAAGTGGCCAAGCCCCTCAGTTACCTTCTGCATCAGATGCTGGATGAGACACCAGAGGAGAGGAAGGCATCGCTGGTTTGAGGGCTGTCGTCGAGCAGCAACATTTATCTCCACACACTGCTCTGGGAGAAGGGGGGGGGGATGTGCTCCTGGTATCTGGAGGAGGTAGGGGCCCACTCACAGTGGGGGAAGTAGTACCCCGATGTGAGTGGGCCCAGGGGGGGGTGTGGGGTGACCTCCATGAGCGGAGGGTTGTTATGGGGAGGTGATAAGGAGAGAGAGAGATACCTCACTACAGACGTAGACACTGTGATTGCAGTACTAAGCTCTAATGCAAAATGATTCGCAGAGGTCAGGCTACTCTGAACCATAGACAGACAAACAGAGATCATATGAGACTTCAGTGGCTCACACAGCTTTATCTTGGCCTGTGGTAAAAATGAGCGTTTCTCTCTGTCACTTTTTCCACAGAGATATGATACTAAATAGAGTAACACAATCCAATTTCTTCCCTTATGTTTTGTTCGGTGTCCCCAAAACTGTAACTGTGCGGTCTTGATATTATAACACGAGAAATCCAGCTCACAACAAACAGTAGGAAGAACATAACCCAACATTGTATAATGTTATGAGTCTGGCCTGTTTACTACAGAGTTGAGGTTTCCAACCTGGTGGCCAGGGTATCTTTAGAGATGTCAAGAAAATTATTGAGGTTTCAAATCTTTTATTTATTTTTTCTGATATTTGTCCTTTTATTGACCTTTTTCAAATCATGAAAACATGGATATGTTCACCTCGTCAGGCTTTTAAAAATCCAATGAAATTGGAGATGTTAAAATCACTTTTAGGGGTCCACAAGTGAATGGTTGGGAACCAAAACAGTATATAAAACAGTGTAAACTAATTTACCAAGTCTTTAAAATGGTCACTTGATTGATGTGTAACTATTTTATTTTCTCTACAAATTGTTAATCAATGTAAAATAGATTATATTTGGAGAGACCACACACACACATACAGATCACTACTTCATCTCATGTGACTTAAAAACCACAGTGAAACTAAATGTTCACGTCAAACCTGATGTCGGTGTTCACTGCATGCATGTTTTAAGGTGAGCCTCAGCTTCGGTGTTGAAAGTGGGCCGATGCTTCAGTATATTAAATCCAGTGTGCTTTAATTATTTATGTACATGAATTGAGTTAATGTCGGCCAAAATTGTGTATTCATACATATCCAGTGATATGATCTAGTGATGGTGCGCCATGTATCCACGTGGGTCTTCCAAACAAACACTAATCCTGTCGCTTACATGCAGAGCTTCTATTTGTAGATTTACATTTTACTACATTTTTGAGAAGAGAAAATATCCTAACGTTAGGCCGTGATATTGTCATGCTCCAGTGTAACAGTGAAAATTAATTTAGGTTGAACAAAAGAGAAAAAAATTCTGAAACAAACAAGTGGTTGTCACGTCATCTTACATTACTATTCATAACACAAGCTACCCCTTATGAATACAGTTTGATGTGTGACATTCATCTGTATCTCCCCCTTATATGTCCAAATGTTCATAGTCCAACCCTCCCACCCATGCTCTCTCTCTCTCTCTCTCTCCCTCCTCTTTACATGAATATACAGTATTTTTATCATAGAAGCTCCTCTGCATTCTGTTTCTCACCACCTCTTTACTTCTGCCACCGGTTGTACTCGTAGTGACTCCAGCCCCGCCACACTGCCACCTCACATCTCCACATTGTGTAGCTATTGAATTATTTTAAGGAGAAAAAGTAGGCTCTGAACACAGCTATAGTGAATAGCGTCACGCTAAAGAGAAATCACAGGTCATGTAAATAAAGGTGTTCGTCTGTGAGCTTATGACCATAGCTGTTCCTCCATGGCTTCGGTTCTGTTGCCAGCGTCAAATGCTACTGCTGTCTTAAGCTCCGCACATTCACGTGCTGTGTATAATATAAATGGTGTATGTGTGTGCCTTATGTGTTGATGGGGACAGTATGTGTGCTCCTGGATTGTGTACGTGCAAGCGTTAAGAAGCGACCCCACCGCCCCGATTGTACATAGGACGTGAGGCTTGAGAGAGTGATGTGTGAAGAGGGTTCAGATTGTGGGAGTCTGTGTTTTTTGGTGCAATACACACTCTTTGCACTGTTTTGACTCGCTGTCACATTATTGTGTTAAAGCATTCCAATAAAAAAACAAAACAGAATCTAATCAAGTTTTCGTTTATTTATTTATTTAGTTACTTAAGAATTATTTGGTTGTCATGTTTTACTGTTACTCACCAGCAGAGGGAACTATTTGACCAAATATTTGAAACGATGGCCACCAACAAGACTCGCTTGCTGCTGCTTCTGTTTTATTCAGTTTGTCAATGCCTAATTAATTCATTAACATCAAGTTACATTTTTTTTGTAATAACTCACTCACAGCGCTCTGAGGATATCTCCTGTTTAAATGTTCTCATTAATCATTTAGTGAGGCGTGCTGAAGTGTGATCACTGGCGAGTTGTAAAATACTTGCTGAATAAACCATTTGCTCACTCTTAATGTTGCTCTTTATGGAGGCCTGCTCTTAGGCAGTCTATTGAGGGATACGTTCTATATACACAAGACTAAATGAAGTTGAGTAATTTTCTGTGGATTCACATTATGGGTTCATGTTTCAACACAGAAGTCAATAGAGAATCAAAGCAGTTACATTTACGGTTTTCCCCATGTTTGTGAATTTTTTCCTGGAGGATAAGTCCTCAGTTATCAATGGGTTTCTCTCATATGTACCCGTTACATCAGAGTTTGGGATATGCTGCCATGTCTGATAAATGGTGGTGTGTGGTTGCAAACCAGAGTTATACACCCATTTATCATCTACTTCAGGCTACAGCTTTAATGCTGCATCTGATCACAGCAGGAACTCTGACCGTGAACTACATATTCAAGCTCATTTACCACTTCAGTTTAATGACGCAAGCTCCTCAGAACACCAGTCCTATACTGATGGTGTGGTTCACTGATTGGACCGTGGACAAAGATGATTGTGTCCTCGAAATAAATTCCAAAAATCCAATCATTTTTCTTTAATATGGGTGATTTGGTTCCAAAGTAGTCAAATGCCCCTCATGGGGTTCAGCCTCTGTAATCACCATGTGAATCAACTGTTATTATAGTGTGATGGCTCTCAGATCAGATGTCATCGTGTGCCAGAGCCATGTGCTGGTGCTGTGACTCTTGTTGCTGTGGTTTTTTGTGTTTTGGTCAAAAGTTGAAGTTAAATCTGTCGCAAGTTTAAGGTTCACAATCAGATTAGGTTTCACAGGAAGGAAATGTGGACATGTGGTCATGATAAAAGCAGAAGTTCAAAAACGATTTTGTAAAGTTCATAGTGACTTGCAGTAGGGCAAAACTTACATCATGGATCTGTGTCTGTTGTCACCAAGATACTGCAGGATTGATTTTACAGTAGATGCAGGAACCTGCGTCATCCAGGTGAGGGACCTCAACCATGTCTAAATGCATCAATATTTATTATTTGATTTGCAGCAGATGATGAATTGAAACCACAACTAATTTGAAGCACACTCTTTGGTACATCAGTCACATAAATGATGATACAGCAACAGTAACAACGTTATCGAACACATGATTTCTCATGACTGACTTCGGGGTCGATGTCCAACCAAGAACGGCCACATGGCTTTGCCTGAGGAACCCCCCCCCCCCCCCCCCTGCAAAAACACTGTACCAGCTCTTGTCACATGATAAAGTTCATGACTGTCATGGTTGGTTAATCTCTGCCAAGAAGGTTCTGTTCTAGTATGTGTTCATTTTGTTTGTTAGTAAGCAGGATTATGGCAAAACTATACTGGACATTTCCATCAAACTTGGTGGAAGGATGTGTAATGAGTCAAGAAAAGAAAGAGTGTGAAAGAGCTCTATTGTTTAAACAAACATATTTTAATATCATTGTTCTCTCAGAGAATAATTCATTGATCTTGATAAAGACAATCTGACTTGTGTATGGTACTGTGTTTAATTTGTTGTAGATAAAAATAAAATTCGGTCTAATTTAAATATGATTTCATAAGGGGACTGTTGGGCGTTGGCAGGTATACACTCCACTAAGTCTCATTTTAGTTTTGTTTTCCTAGGCAGAAATATATACATCTGTTTAATATTCACTGACGTTCATGAAAAAAAATCAAGCATATTTTGGGGGACTGATATCCATGAGTGTGTGAAAATAGGAGCAGCTTGGTTGAATTTAGGGGAAGTGTTGGGCTCTATCTATTTAAGGTTTATGAATTATAGTTTCTAAGTTGTTGGCAGGTTTCAACAGACCAGCTGAAAGATGGTTCAACAAAAGCAGCCTTTTCTAAAAGTGAACTTTGAGGATTCATGAATATTTAACAGCTTGTTCCGGGATTTCAACTCGTCTTTCTGGTTTGTCTTCCTCACTCTGCGTTTAGCATTTTTCCGATTTCAATATTTGGCCTCAAACTGTTTTTAAGGGAAACACCTGCTTCTCTCCATTCACACCTGATACTTATTTCACCCTCTTGCTGTTCATCAATGCCACATACAGATTATGTCACAAACAGGCGCCATGAGATCTGCGTCTGTGGTTCACAAACAACCTTATTCATGCCCATGACTCATCCACGCATTCACACACACATATTCAATCTTCATGCTCACCACTGTCTTATACTCAGAGGATCTACGCAGCAAATTAGACCTCTATAAAACCATTCAGGGCTTAAGGTGCTATATGTATTTTGCCTACATTACATCTTGTGAAACAGCACGTCTCCATCACTCAGTCCAGAAATATCCCAACGGGTTTTTTCTACTCCACTACCAGGTCATCGAATTTTCATTTACACCCATTGATTTCTGCCCTGCACTTCTCGTTAATTGTCTTGGTTCTAAAGCTAATTCAGCAGGTCTCAGGTCGGGGTCACGCTGTCCAGCTCTCTTCTCTTTCACCCGGGGCAATCAGGGCTTGAATGCAGTCTGTGGTGTTTACTTGAAGTCGTTACACCGACATCCCCCCCGCTGCGTACAAACCAATGCAGCCTAACATTTGCTTAATTTATGCTGTCATGCCTTCCACATAAAAAAAAGAAGCTGCATTTTTGTTGTTTAAGTTCAGTTTGGGTTCAAACAACTCAACAGGACAAGCTGCCCTTTGGACTGTTTAGATAGCTACAGACCTTTAGTATTATCTTTTGTTCAGGAGCACTGGGGAAAAAGGAGATGTATATCTTCCTGTGTACAAACCTTAACATGTCTACAAAGCATGGTACTCTTCTTTCTTATGATAAGGAATTTATTGTAAGGCATAAAAATCATAAGAACTAAGGGGTTTCCCCAATGTATAGATTTAACTTGAGGAATGTGACATTCAAACCTACATGAATGTTTAAAAGGGTGCAATCGATCTGCTTTTGGGAAAAAGGGTGTAAATCGGGGGGAAAACCACTGAAATAATCTGTTTTATCTTTGAGGGAAACTAAAGCAGCTCCATCTATAAGAGAAGAACAATGTGTCTTTGTACCGTATACACGAGCCTTACATTTCCCTTGGTTATAACTTGATTTTGTGCCCACATGTGAAAAACAACTGTGGACAAGGGACTAAAATGTATCCTCAGAAAAAGATTCCATTGGCAGCTGTGTTGGGGCTTTTCATTTCACATGATCTTCATCAGCAGATGAACGTTGACCAGTTGTAATACAATGAAAAACAGACATAATTCTAAACTATTTCAAGTAGTTTAATTTAAAGTTCGTTCTGGTTTCTGAGTGGGGGAAAAAATCCACAACAAACGGACCTTTTGTTGAGATTGTTCTGTTAATTCTGTACGTTAGTGTGGTGTCATTCATCAGTCTTCACGCCTGATGTCTGTATGAATGAAACTACATGAGACTCTGCAGAGAGATCAGCCAGTCCGAGTCATGAAAGGACATAATCCCTCACAGGCTTCCCACCCACTAACTGTGCTGGTCATGTTCATTATGGCCATGCCAGAAAACCCACTCAGGGTGGTTGAAGTCATGCCTCTGACAAAGGGTGTGACAGCTTTTTTCCAATGCGTCACTCAGAGTCTTTACATCACCTCAGTGACCGTACCAACCCTAGCATTAGTTCTGTTCTGATAATCACACTGAATGTTGAGTCTGGAGTATGTGACAGCCTTGAGGTGTTCTTCAAGACTAAGTTTAAGAAAGTTGATAATGGCCATTTGGCCTTGTTAGGCTTATTTCTGCTCAACGTTAGATAAATGTACAGTGTTAAGCAGAACCTTCTCTCTGCACTCTCATTTAGTTAATTTCATCCATACTTGTTTGCGTCTTCTGAAAACCTAGGGACAACATGTAGAATTACCACCGGAAATTGTGGGGGGGGAGTGTAGCCAATAGTTCATGCAAGACAATCATTTTACATGAGTAAGACATTTCTGAGGAGAGACATTTTAAGTTGGTAAGACACTACAGGCCCAGGAAATGGGACAAATAGCTGCTTATCCCTCTTTCCCAAGAGGTCGTTATCACAACCTTCTTCACCTTCGACATGTTTGTGTTGTCAGAAACTCTCAACTCTGCACTGCCCCTAGTGGACATATTGCTTAACAACCATGCCAACGTAAAAGACGCAAGGAACTATGCGGGATGGATAAGTCTGTATTAGCTTTAACCTTGCTCATCAGTACAGAGGTAGCTTGGTTCAGTGATACCTAGTGGTGAGGTCGCAGATTGCAACTGAATACCCCTGCCCTCGCACCCTTTTCCAAACATGTCGCAGAACATAGAGGGAACATAAAAACACAGAAGGCTGTTCCTAGAGGCAGTGTTTGGTTTGTCTGCTTTGGGCTGACATGGAGGAGGACCCACTTGTAATGTGAAGAGCTTATTCTGAGGTCATAAAAACACATTGATTCCTAATTTCAGGTGATTACACACTCATGTTACAGCATTACTCATGTAAACATATTATAGATAGAATGCCCTAATTTACACCGGACCCTTACAGGAGGAGAAGGTGTAATATCAGATCCCCCATTCACATTTTCCCAGACAGTCTCAGGAGCTGGCCGCCCTCCAGTCAAAATACCACCTCTGTAACCTCAGGCTATCGTCGCCCCTGTTATGCCCCTGTATGGCAGCAAAGTACATTCCACTACAGTGAGGCCACTGATGTGTTGGTGTTTCCACACTTTCATTTAAACCCTGATGGAATGAAAAAAAAATTGTCTCCTGTGTCAGAAAGGCCAGGCACCACTGTTCTGCAACAAATGATATGCAGAAATGTTGAAAAGACTGAGACATAACAACGTCAGATAAGGAAGTTTGTTTGGGAATGTTTCAGACGGGACGAGTGGAATTTTTGAATTCTCATTAATTTAAGCTACGTTCCTCAGTGGTGTGATGGGCCAGAAGTGAAATGAATTTATGAGTTATGGAAACTCAGCTTCAAAGCGATGGTGTTAAATTTGACCTCACATTTACATAGTTACCTCATTACTCCGAGTAAAAGTAAAAATAGAAACACTTCTTTTTCACTGAACCTGTGTTCTGGAGTATTTTTAAATACCTCGATCAAAGATAGGTGGATATTCAAAGAAGGGAGTTCTTTTCTCTTGGGTTTGTCAGCACAGATTCAGCAAGTACCTGCTGAAACCAGCATGTACATGGTGATGTCACTCTCAGCTCCCAGTCAGCCATTCACTGATTCCTTAATTAATTATTAATTCACTAAGTTATACTTCACAACATAAGCTGATAAGATTGTTAAATCAAGGAGTAGATTTTATTGTCTTAGATAAAGTTTGATTAAGTGATAAAATGTTAAAGGCCACACCCTGAAACAATGCAAAACAGCCATGAAGGATTTTACTCCATTTTGATTGTAATGTAATAAAGTTCACTTCAAATACTGATCAGGGCTACTGAATCAAACAGAGAGACGACCTATATACAGAGCGAAACTATTATATGTGTTACTTTCATGTCATGATCCTCAAATGAGGATCCGATGAGTTTCCTTATCGCACCACAATTTATGCACATGAAGACAGCCCCCTGCAGAGCAGCAGCAAGGCTATGTTTCCCTTACCTGCCCTCCCTGTTGTCATGACGATAGTGTTTAAACGCCTCAACACTGTTTGTCACTGTTGTGAAATGAAAACCATCCGAGCAGCACGTAGGCCACTACATATACACACTATATATAAAATCAAGCAAAACCATCTTCTCTGTGTGAATTTATAATTTTGTAGTCAACTGTTATTGAGTGTAATAATCCTTGTTTGTGAATGGGTTATTGATTCAATGAAAGTGTCATTAAAAGATAGATTAATGTAACTTCTTTCTTTCACTTGAGCCCCCCCCCCCCTAAATGTCCTTCACGGCCCCTGGATGTTTGGTATAGAGAGTTGAACCAGAAGGAATCTAGAGTCCCAGCAAGTCCTGACACATTCTGTTAATGGACCTGTGAAATAAACTCCAGTCTAAATGTTGAGTAGGGTGAGGCGATGGGATCTCACATGTGCCAAAGCCGAACCGGTTTGCTGAAATAAATATAACTGTTGAAATAATAAAGACCTTTTGACAATTATAATGATGTAAACTAGCAGATGAGCTCACTTCAGCAGAGGCTTTATGAACTATTTAATATAATTGTTCCTGCACAGTGGCCAAGTGTGTAAGTAAAGCAGTTTTCTGATGTTTTTAATATTTAAAGAATAGATTGAAAAACAAAAAAAATACAGGATAAAGAGTGCATATTTACTGTATTGTCTTCACTGTCCTTTAACTCGATAGTCGTTGCTCATGGATTTAACGTTTTAACCCTCTGTGTCAATCCATTTTTACACACACTTTCCTGTGAATACAAAGGACAAAGGAAGAGGAAAGGGAAGTCTTTGTGTTTATCCTTCCTCTGCAGCGGTCACTCCTTGTTTGGAAACGCTCCTTGACCTCTTCAGTCCAGTTCTGTCTTGACCTGCTCTGCGTTTTGACCCCAGCCGCCGTAATCTCCCGTGTCTCACTCCATCGAGTGTTTTTTTCCAATAATCTTTTTTTCTTCATCTTCTTTTATCTTCTCCATCTCTGGCCTTTTTTTCTGAGACGGTCATGCTGTACAGCTCAAGTAAAAACACAGTATAAACAAAATCTTGGCAGAGGATAGAGATACGAATCCCCCTTCGTTTCTCTCCTTCCATCCAACTAGAGATAACATGGCCAGGAAAAATCCAGGCTTTATCCCCACCCATCAATACTCCCTCCATCATTTCTTTCTCCTCCCACCTTTTGGCACTTTGCACCTTTTTTGTTACTGACTGCTATCTCTGTGTGGAGCACAGCTCAGGTTTAAAACAAACCCAGCTCAGCACAAGGCTATAGTTACCTGTAAAAACACTGACATGTTTATCGTGGGTTGCCATGTGTCATTTCCTCTTTTTTACTGTTCGCTCGATACCAGGTTATCAAGAAACCACACAGGAGGTGTCAACGCAGCTCACTGTTCTGTGAGTTCATCTAATCAGCACACAAGAGGCGTCTTTACAGTCAAATCAAACTTTATTTTAATATCGTCCAATTGATGTTAAAATCTAAAAAGAAGGTCCAACGTTTATTAGAAATGAACTGAGATCTAAATGCACAGAGCAGGTGAAACACACACTTTTTCACTTAACCGGGAATTTACTTTAAAAATGTACTCAGATTTTTCCAAAACAAGTGGAATTCTCTGTTGTTGTAAACTATTAACTCCAGATTTTCTACTTAAATGTATTGTAAACCACAGCAATGAATACACTTCTTATCTGTTTCAGTTCATTCCAGTTCACAACTCTTTATCATTCGTTTTATTTAAGTTTAGCATTATAGCTGTCTGGCCCTGCTCATATGAGAAGATATCATTTGCTAAACTCCCCTTGGTGGTGCATTCAAGGACATCCTGACGTCCAGTAATTGATTTTATAAGCGTAGCAACACTGGCAGATTAACAAAGCACAAACAAGAACCCTGTGGAAATGTGACGAAATTTTGTTGTTTCAGACATGAAAAACTTGGAAATCTAAGATATGAGGTAGTCCCTGAATGCCCCAACAGAAAGCGTTGCTGCGTTATGATGTTGCAGCAATGTATGGGATTGCATTTCTTGAGTACTGAGATGAACTGAAAGCAGTGGATGTAAGGAAGGTAGGAAATCAAAAAATCTCATGGTTTGTAGAAATTAAAAGCCTTTTTGATTCTAAGGAAATTACTTAAAGGATGCAAAACAACTGGAGTGATGTTTTTAAAAGTATTATGTACAATTAAAAGTGTAGTCGTAAAAACACACGTTAAACTCTCTGTCGGATTGTCTAATCACTCAGTACTGTTGACGCTCTCTACAAGTGTGTGTCTCCTCAACGTGGAGTGTGCGTCTTGTATGTGCACATGTTGTCGTCGGTCCCCGTTTTTGGTCCAGTTTCGTCTTGAAAGCATTCACATCACATTTCTCCTAATGGCCAAGGTAAGAGTCCAAGTCGCTTCATCCCCGCTGACATGGCCTTTCGGAGGACAGAGGGAGGAGGAGTGTATCGGGGGGGAGGGTTACAGCAGCGCACGGGTTTAGGGGTTGTTGATAATCTGCCTGGGTCGTCCGTAGCCTGTCATGCCGGCCTGAGATGCTCCTTTATTTGTGCCCATTTGCAGGCCGATGACATTTTTGCCCTCGCTCAGCTGCTCCTCTGAGAAGTCTCTCCTGTTCCCTTGGGACTTCCTGCACGCATTAAAAACAAAGTCATTCCTCAGCACTGAAAAAGAAAGCTCCTTTTGTTTTAACAGGCTAGTTGCATTGGAGTGGGAAAAGCTCAAACTTACTTATGGAACCAGCTGGGATCTCCTTTGTAATTCCCATCGTGCTTTGTGACTGCCAAACTACCCAGAGACATCAGGGTCCTCTGGACAGCAGCCAGGTCGGAGCCTGAAGACATGCAACAATCTCAAATGAATGCACGAGGAGACAGTGACACTTCAACCACTCAGTGTGGCTTCATTTCCTTATTTATACAGCTGTAAATCTGCCAAATACTCTGTTGTAATAACACAGATGAGTTCAGCTGGCCGTCTTACTTTCAAAGAGGTCTACCGTCTGGAACATGTCGGTCTTAACGACTCCATAGGTTTCCGCAGCTTTGAGGAACATGGAGATCTGCTCCATCTGCTTAAACGGCATAGTGGAGGCCTTGATGGACCTGATGGGCTTGTTGTCTCCGCACAGGCTGTTGATGAGCTCACACAGCAACTAGAGCGGACACAAGGAGGAGACTCTTTTGTTAATATTGTACACGAATGCAAACTTACGAGTCTAGATATTTACGTTTATTCAATGCCAGCACTCACACGTCCATCCTTGAGCCACTTCTGGAAGCCAACCCTGCCCGGCTCGGGCTGCTCGACGCCAGCACCACACTGGGCGACGATCCACTCCACCAGCCTCTCCTCCAGCTCCTGGTCGTATTTTTTATCAATCTTACTCTGAACCTCACGGCTCAGACCGTAAGCAGGACCGTGGTTTGCCATGCTGATCCTGTTGGAAGGGAACATTGTCTATAGATTAGCAAATAGCTCAGCAAACGTCACTCCCTAAAGTCCTTTTCATTGTGGATATTTAATAGATATAAAAACAGTCCAATTCAAATCCCTGCCCAGCTCACACCCACAGACCTGGCTGACTTTCAAGTAAGTCGCTCTCTTCCTGATGCGTGCATACGCTGCATTAATGTGCTTCAATCTGTTTTTTTATGAGTTCCTACATAGTTTCAATCCTTCAGAATGAATGTTGCAAATTTTTGGGGCCCTCGCTTCATCCAGGGGCTTTTTTATTGTTCCAGCGATCACGATTATTCAGTTTCTGGCCGAGAGTGAGTCATCTCATCTCATCTCTCACCAGGAAGTGAAAAACTGTATTTCCCAGAATGTCAAACCACTTACTCAAGCTCGGCAGAGGTGCATGTGTGTGTGTGTGTCAACCTCTCTATATTACAGGAGGGCACGTTTAATCATGTTCTTTTTTAATTGCAATGATGCGACGTGCACATTTTCTCACAGTCATTACCAGAGTGAAGGTTTCTACTTCCATTGCTCAGACCATGCTATTGTCATTATTCTATATTCTCTATACATGGAAGTTGTAAATGCTAAGTGTCTTGAGGAATTACAACACCGCTGCTCTCTCTAAGTCATTACGTCCGCCTATCTGACTTATTAATGCACTAAGAGCTTCCTGTTAGCAGCAGAAGAGCGGCTCTGCTTCCTGCATCCTGTTTGCTTGCGCAGCTGTCACTTCCTTCCTCACTCCCTGACAAAGGTAGTGCATGTCCAAACAGGAGTCTCAACAAACTGCTTCTCTCACAATGGAAACAGCAAAAAACAAAAAACTTCATTGAGCCCGTTAAATTGTGTGAGAGAGAGAATGAGATGGAACTTGTTCGCCACCACGATGCAGTTGCTGCTTTGACAGATTGGAATGAGTTACACAGGCAGTTACACATTTCACTGACATCTTTTTGCCTTTATATAGATAGACAGTGAAGGAGTGAGAGGCAATAGGGCGTGACAAAGGGAGAATGACGTGCAGTAAATGGTCCGGCCAGCTGGGGGTCAAACTTGTGACCTGCTGCTGAAGGCATATGCATCAATGTTGTGTATGCACCCAATCTATCCAGCTATCGGCACACCCACCAGTGCCATCTCTGAATGTCTTGCAAAGAGGATAACATATGAAAATGCTTATAGCAGATGGAAAAGTCCCCCCCCCCCCCCCCGCCCCCTTCTTACTTTTCTTCATTTCCTGCCCAAGTATGTGTGCATAAATGCGAGTCCTTTTTTTTCTGGGCTACAAAAAAAAAGCTGAACAAATCACGTAGGATGACATGCATCTGTTAAAAATGCCGGCAAACCAAAATTTAATATATAACATAAAGTACATTTGTGCCCTAAGGCCGGAATGGCACACATCCCTTGCAAAACAGAGGCTTGTCAGTGTTACACAATCTGTGTTGATAGTTTGACAAATCATCGCTGTGTCCAACAGCTCCGCCCTGGAGGCCTGGCTGCCACAGATCCCACTCTGTTCATTGTCTGACGTTGTGCAGGAGAAGCCTCTTCCTGTCCATTAGGTTGTACCAGAGCCAGGTTGTGACAGCAAGCCACTGATTGAATGTCACAAGATTAGCTCATGCCGCTGTCACTCCACCCATTGCAAGACTGATTCTAATGTGGAGTTCATAGTAAAGACTGAACACACATGGAAAGGGCAAGCTGTTCAAACAGAGTGCGTGTTCAAGTGTTTGAGTTAGTAAACTCTACGCTTTACAAATCAGTTACTCTGACGACTTGTAATCTTAGAGCCACAGCTACAAGCCTCAACAATAAAAAAACAGGATGTGGATAATGGATGAGTGTGCTGCTGGGATTACTGACTTGTTTTCAATATGGGAAGTATTATCATGAATTTGGTTTACGTGTAGCTTATACATACACGTTTTTCATTCACTTTAAATCACCGGGGTGACCTATGTAATGTCGTTGTATAACATCTGTAACCTGCTGATAACCAAATGTAATATATCGGGGATTAACTTACACTTCCATGTCTCATAGTTCATGGATGGATTCAGGGGCAGGGCCAGGGGGGCACTGGCCCCAGCGGAAATCTGTTTAGTCCCCCTTTCCTGTCAGTAGTTCTTTTATATTTTTAAACAAACTAGTCATAAACAATACTAAGAATTAATATGAACATTTGTTTACATTTTTTGAAAGTACACAATGTGCTTGACAGAGGAAGAATCATCAGAATGTATTCAATAATGTTTGACTTTGCTCAAATATATATATATGTTTATAGTAAACAAGCAATGACTTAAATGTGCATGTTAATGAATCAGGAGTGATTCATGGATATTAGACAAATAATCGGCCCCTCTGTGTAAATTGTGACCCCTGATTTAGAAAAATCCTCGCTCTGCCCCTGTCCTATTTTACTATTCATAACGTCATTGTTAGGTTTCTATTGATCACCTCAGCTGCAGGACAAGTTACTGTTACAATAAGTCAATAATTTCATTCAATGTATGATAATCCTCCAGATAATGGTAAATAAAGAAAAGAAATATTATACAACTGCTTTCCCACTGAAATATCATTATGGACCTTCAGTAGTCCAGGAGTCTGACGTGAGCTTTTCCATTAATGCTCTGTTTTCCTTGATGCTGGCACATTTTAATACTTGGCTGCTTCATAGAAAAACTACTCCTCTCTGTTTAAGCACTCTAATCAGCTCCCATGTGCCATTAGAGGGTTAATGTGTCCCACCCAGATGCAACTCCAGCTGTTACTGTTTTATTTATCATTCTCATCACTGGAACCGATTTCTTCTGTATCCTAGTACCTTTCAGTCTTCCGTCACGAGATGTTTCACAACTTTCATGCTGTTGCAACATGGCTGCATAAAGCTGCGTCACAAGGAGGGTTTTTTAATTTATTTTTTACAAATATTCAGCGTCTGAACTAGAGACTGCTTTAGTTCAACAGGTTTGTTCTGAAACCTTCGTGATTCAGAGGATAAAGCAGTTATCGAACAGAGATCAAAGATCATGTTTCCCTTTGTCCTGCACAATCCCAACTGCTGCTGCTGCTGAGCCACATTGTAAATTCAATACTCTCTAGTTAAGCCTGAAGATAAGAAGAACAGCTCATGAAGTCACAGTTTCTCACTTATCTCACAGTCCAAAGCACTCGCCTGCACATAAAGTTTTACTTTGCTCCATAAATGTGACGACACATGTGAAACGCACGTGTTCTCCTGCTGCATCCTGAGTTGTCTGGAGCTGATGTTCAGACTATGTATTAAAAGTAGTCAATGACAAGTTATTAGACTGCACTGGCTCCACGTTGAGGGGTCTCTGATGTGCGATGTGTCAGGAGCTGAACCGGCGCACGTTCCCTGAATATGTGAGGCCTCACATTTTGCCCCTGAGCTCCTCTGAAGAGAGCTGAGAGGAAGATAAGGAGGATTCCACAACGCAAGACTTTACAGACTATATAGTGGGTCATTCAGAGGGCATACAAACTGTTTAGGAATAGGTAAACTTTAACTGAGCGTTCAGCCTCACTCTCTGTGCGACCAAAAATGTATGATACCTTATATCTCTTTGTTTCCTGTTTCCTGCTCAGCGTGAACCACAAGCACCACAAAGCAGCAAAGAAATCTATGTAACTGCCGGTGGTTCATGGGTGAGGCCATGAGGAGTATTACTTACTTTGTGTAGTAGCTTTTCAGGTGAGTACAGGTGAGTCTGAACTTGTGTGGCAGTGCTCCTCTGCTCCTCTTCTTTCTAACGTGCACTGGACAGGAGTGCTGGCGTGAATACAGCAAACACCCTTGTCTGAAATATATGACTTCACCACATTCAACAGAAAGAGGGAGCAAGAGAGAACGAGAGAGAGAGAGAGAGAGAGAGAGAAGGGAGATACGCCCTCAGGTCCTCTAATTTCACTCTATGACCCGCCCATTTGCTCTTTCTCTTTTTCCCCACTCAAATTGTAATTCCTTATTTAGGAGAAGGACGGGAAGGAAAAAGAGAGCATGTGACTGAGAGAGTTTGGTGTGGTCACTGGAAGGAATTCTCCAGATTTCTTCCTCTAAACCGCCATAGTACAAGAGGGGATTAGGAGGAGAGGAGGGAGGGATGATAAAGATCCTCCACAACAGTGAAGTGTGTGGGAGTTCGAAAGAACTAAAGAGCCGTACATGCAGGAGATTATTTATTGCCTTCATTCAAATGGATGATGTTTGAGGCCTCTGAAAAGAATCTGTCTGAAACTGAACTCGGGCAGCTGTGGAATGTCAACCCCTCCTCTCTGCCGGGCTTCATGGCAAAGACACAATAAAGAGGAAGGAGGAGAACAGGATGTGACACATCACATGTTATTTTTCGCCAATGCCACACAACGGGAATGCGTGAGAGATGGAAGTGGCTCACGTCCTTGTGCACACCGTCATTAGGGAAGACACAGCTGTACATCCAGACGGTTTCCATGACAACCAGCTGTGACACTCCTTTCTAGGCATTCCAGCCATGTCAACCGTGTCGACAGGAGCAAGTCCGGAGAGGAAAGCTTTGAGACGAAACCTTGACATCAGGCGTGATAACACCATGAGGACCTGGGTAATGTATGAAGTCATCGCCCCAACCCGTCAGTCATGACAGTGTAGGTGAGGCTCGCTGGGACAGGCTTGCGTTAGCCATGATTTGTGTCACTGCAACACCCAGTTATAAAATGTGTCACCAGGGTTAAGTCTGAGTTAATGATCACAACCTGAGAGGATTCGTTTTGGGCTGGAGAGCGTTTCCTCTTTCCTGCTCACAAATCCTGTTTCTACATAATAATAACAATAATAATAATAATATTTTAATAGTTTAATTGGTCAAACCCATGTAACAATTTGTATTGTATCTCTTTGTATGATTTTTTAATTTAGCTATTTTAAAGCTTCCATTTTTTTTAGACTACACCCTTTTAATCAACCAATTTACATCTGATAAGTTACAATTATATGACACTTTTATATGATTTAAAGCACACTGTCGTATATATACTTGTAAAGATGAATAGCTTCATAGTGCACAGCTGCAACAGTAAATTGCTGCTCACACATTAATGCACATGGTCATAAAGGCAGTCAGTCTGCTTAATGAATATTACATAATGAATATTTCTGCCGGTGATATTTAGGTCAGATTTTTAATCCAAGACATTTACTTGTAATTGATTTGTTATGTTCTCTGGTTTAGCCATTATTATTTGAGTAAATGCTCTGCACTGGCGACGACCTTGTCTACTGAATCCACAGTGAACCGGTTGACATGGTGGGTGAGGAGTCAGAGGGGGTGTGACTTGGAGGAGAGCTCCTGCTCCACCAGATGACGGACGACTGTGTGTGTGTGTATGTGAGAATATGGGAAACATTATCCTGCAAACCTGTAAATGGTGAAGATACACACGGATGAAAAATTCCACATGTGGGTGAGCTGTGAGGGAGGGGGGGTGTTGGCACTCAACATTTCTTTACAGTCTGTGGGGCCAACTTGCTTTATCACATGTCTAGAACTCGAGGCGTTTCATGCCTTCTCTAACATGATTCATTCCTTCTTGTGTTTAATCTTTGCATCTCACAAAACGCTGCGTTTGCAGGAAAATGGTAAATTCAGTGTTGGCAGTGTTCTAATCCCCCTGTGAGTTAGTACAGGCTGTTTCTGCACCACAGCAACATCTGGTGGCTCAGGGGGAGCAATCTCTCTCTGCTTCTTCCTCTCCGATGTAGCATTAACTCCACAGACAAGGTGCAAACAGCTAAATGCAGCATTATATTCTACACTGAGCAAGAAATGTGTAACATATTATTTTTTTTCACGGGGGTGGAGCCGCGTTGACCTCGTCATGTGCACAGATTTAACAGGTTTAATTTTATTTTCATGTAGATGGACTCGCTGCCGGGTGCTGATGACCCTGCTGGCAGGTGCTAATTGGAAAAAGAGCTGCTCAGTGGATACAAAACTGTGGTGTCATCATCAGCATGTAGCATCCGAAGCTGTTCCACAGAAAAAAGAGGCTAAATAGATGGAGAAGAAGAACTGAGCTCCAAGGGGGGATTTTTTTTTGTTTTCAACCTCAGAATGAATAATTCAACACTAAACCTATTTTGGGTCAAGAAACAAACAAACAAAAACAAAAAAGATCCTGATGTTCAACTAAAGGCAGAGTGTCAGACTCTGTCCAATTGGTTTCTGACTCTGACAGTTATAAATAATTAAAGTAAAGTGGTCAGAAAATAAACAGATAAATAAATAGATTTTAGCTTTGTGGGGAGGGTCTGTCGGTGGAGCACTTTGGTTCAGATTGAAATAGCTCCTCATTAAGATGTGCTAATCAGCAAATACTATCACGCTAACAAGCCAAGACGATGTACATGGATAACGTTATGCTCAACTGTATGTTTGGATTTAGTTCATGCATTCATGTGACTGCAGAGCCGCTGCCATGAAGACTGATTTGAAGATTGGACACTTGTAGTAGATATAGAAAATCTGAAGAATAACTCATGGACAAGTGTGATTTGTGCAGCAACATCCTTAAGCATCCTTTTATTTTTATTCGGTTTCAATCGACTGAAATTGTTATATTCATATTTTAGTCAACACATAGTTGACAAAGCTTTTAACCTCATCAATCTGGGTCTAGTCAAGACCAAGAACTTCAGTAATCTTCCGCGTGGTTTTTATTTTTCAACTCAATTTTAGCCACCTCTTTTTTCATCAACGATTTAAAATTGAAATGTACTCACAGTTGTTTAATTTAACCTCACCAACTTCTAATCATTTTCACTTCATTAAAACCACATGATGTAAAAAGTGTGTGTGTTTTCTTTATGTGCATGTCTTAATTTGTAGTTGAAGCTCTGTGTGTGTTTATCAACACAATAAAGTAACTAAGTTTTAATTTTTTTGGAAGCAATCCAAGGATGCTGCTTAATCCTTTACCCATTGATGATATGTTGACTTCACTCATTATATTCGGCAGAGAACTGAGGTCCTGATTATGTTTCTGTAATGGCTTCTGTGGCCAAATAGCAGCTTAAAATTGAATGTGAATTGATTTGAGTAGGAATTTCACGAAACTGGGTCCCTGCAGAGTAGTCCATTGAAAGTATACTATTATTCTTATTATTCTTATTATTCTTATTATTCTTATTATTCTTATTATTCTTATTCTTATTCTTATTCTTATTATTATTATTATTATTATTATTATTATTATTATATTGAAGTTTCCTTAAACCTGTTTTGAGAACATTGCATTATGTAAGACATCATTCTGCACCTATTTAGGTTCGCTGAAAAATGTATTCTATCAAAACGCTAAGTTATGCTAATCAGTTAATATGTGTAGTACCTTCTTCAGTTGGTAATACATTTTTTTTCTTTTTCAGTGTATAGCAAATAGAAAAAAAATATCATAAGGACAAATGATAAAGAAAAGACATTGCATGCTGTCTGGATCTCACAGCTACCTGCACAACGTTGAATTAATAAGCGGACAACACTTTGATCCCCTTCTTATCTAGACATGTCATGCACACATCCACAGATCAGCAGCCGTGAGCTGTGGGAGGTGTGATGATGAGATATGGCAATGAATAAAGAAGACTGGATTAAAACCTGCGGGTGATCCGGCAGTCATCTGACCCTTTAGAACAAAATACCAGTGTGACACAGCAGGAAACATCTATTTGCACTCCTCATTTATTCACAACAGATTTTACACTTCCGTTCTTTGGATTAAATCTATACCAGGTGGCGACTGTACACATTTACACTGGTGCTCCCCTATAAGACAAATACAATCAGCTCAATCCAGCTGTTTGAGTGCTGAGATGAATAACACCTGCACACTATCTGGAGAACAAACCATTTTGATCAATTTGATAATCTGATAATCACCATCATGCAGGGTTGGTTGCTGCACCCGGGAACTGTAGTGAGACGTTGTGTCCTCTTGAAGGCGCTGTGTTTCAGTGTGATGCCATGGCCTCTAAACACACCATTCACTTTGCTGACACTCTGCCTCCAAACTCTGACCCCTGAATGTCCATATAAATCCTGTGCTCTGCACCTTCCCCCCTCTAATAATGCTGTGAGGCAGCAGCCGGCTGTGCAGAGAAAAAGAGCTCTGCCCTGCGATGGATGTGCTGAAGGTGGAGATGCTGTGTGCTAGTCCCTCATAACAGCAATTTGCTATAATTACTTGGTTATAATCATGTTCAAATCACATTAAACACCCTCTTCTTAAGAAACATGAGCATGCCTATGATTTATCTAAATGCATTCCAAACCTGCAGTGGGATCAGCTGCATTCTGCTGCTCGACGACCACATACTCCTACTTCAACTCATTGCACACCGCTGATGAATTCCAACTACATGCTATCTGGTGCAATTACAAAATAAGATTAGTCTTACACTTAATTTATGTGGCCTCTGTTTATTGATCCAGGAGGTAGAGGTACACAGAACATGGTGACCACTGTGCAGAAGTGATCCTCGCTGCACTCAGGTCATTATATTGTGCAAAGGAGCTGAGTCCAGCTGACTCTCACACCATTAGGCACAATTAAATGTTGGGTATATAGAGCATTATGTGCGTCGCTGCTGCCCTCATCCACCTCTGGATCAGGTTTGCTCCGTCCTGTTTTCTAATGTAGCCCGGTACAGGCACACACAGAAAACTAGATGGACATTCAGTAGAGTGCACACATCCACCGAGGCCAAAGAGTCCTCTCATGAAACCACATTTAAATTCACTAAATCCGTAATTTTTTTTGTACAAATTACACACACCTACAGATCTCAGTCCCTCAAACATGCCTGACCTTTTTCATCAAGTTCCTCAAATTATGCTTTAATTTATATATAAATCAAAACATGTTGAAAAACGTCTCACAATGTTATGTTAAAGATAATTCCCAGATGTGTCTTCTGATCTGGAGCAACACATAATTTAATGGGCTCTTCTCATACCACACCCTCCCCCAGGTTTCATTGCAATCTGTATTGTAGTTTTTACATAACTCTGTTAACTAACCAACAGTCAAAGAAACACCCTTATTTTATATATTGTGAGGTTATTGTTTGTTGAATTCTAACCCTGTCTCACAGAGTGGATGCAGGGAGAAGCTGTATGTTAATAAAGCTTCTCCCTCCCCTGATTCGCCACAGGATGATCATGGCCAGCCTCAGAAAAAGGGACATCTGAGAAGGCTGCAGACCTTTCCATGTTCAGTAGAGGAGCCAAACTCTCTGCAGAGTCTGTTAGAAACACAACATATCACACAGATATGATGAATTTAAGGTGGAATCACTCACATGTAACCTATTAAACCAGAACTGCCTCTATTTTACTGATTTAAAGTTCAGTGTGTACGATTTAGGTGAAAGGGATCTTTTTGCAGATATTGAATATAAAATAATCCTAGTGATGTTTTCTCTAGTGTGTTTCAGCTAAATTGTAGGAATGTTGTTTTCTATTCTAGAATTGTCCCTTTATATTTAAATACCTATTTTTACATCAGGAGTGGGTCCTCTCTACAGAGGCTGCCATGTTTCTGACAGTAGCCCAAACTGGACGAAATAAAAACCCTTTGTGTTTTACGACAATTGAAGGCTACCGCAGGTTCTCTGTCATGTTCGGAAGGGGAGGGTGAGGTGAGGGTTATTCAGCTGCAACATGCACCTTCACCACTAGATGTCACTAAATTCTATACACTGAAGCATTAAGACATTTTAGGGTAATAGTTAAAACATGTCCATCTACGTAAGTTTATTTTTACAGAATTTTAACATAAGAACCATGCAGATTAGTAAAAAAAAAAAATCAGTCTCAAATAACCCAAAGCATCTTACATCATCAGTCTTTTGTAAGTAATGAAGGATTTATTATCAGGAGACGCTAAGAAGACAACACACGTGTGTCTTATGTCACTTTGCCACAGTATTTTCCTCTTTTCTACATTATCCTTATCAAAGCACATGAACACGTTGCAGGAGATTGAGGGTATTTTCACCATCGTCTGAGACTGACAAGGTCCAAAAGGTGAATTAATCCAATAAATTGGCAGAGCAACCTCATAGAAAGCTGGTGGCTGAGCAGCTTTAAATAATCTCACGAGACACGAGACAGACGTAAGGGTCTAGAAATCTAAATCAAACTGACTTTTGGTCTCAGCTGTCCATGTTGTGTGCTCCATATTTATCACACTTCCTCGAGTATTAACTGGGGAAAGTTCTTCTATAAAAGAGATTAGAAAGCTGTCAAGCCGCTGCTGTCTCAGTTTTTGTCAGTGTTCTCTTTGGCGACAAAATCCTTTCTGGTGAGAGCAAAGGGATCAGGGTCACCGACAGTTTAGGAGAGAGAAGAGGAGGCAGTGGAAACGCTGCTCAGCAGTGCAGCAGAAGTCTGGGTACTTTCAGCTTCTTTGATAGACACATGAAAAAACAAGCATTGAAAGAGAAGAGAATATTCGAGTCAATTCAAGTGAGAGGCAGGTGGAAGAGCCAGAGCAGGGCCCTGTTGAGCGGAGATAGAGAAGGTCAGATGGAGGCAGGAGGGCAGGATGAAATGTGGAGGTGGAGGATGTCGTGGAAAGAGAGAGGAATGAGTCAGGTGGTGGAGGAGAGGACCATATGGAGACAGGGAGAGAGGAAGGGCAGAGAGACTGTGCCAAGCGGGGAAATCATGAAAGGAGAGCAAGTCGCTCGCAGAGAGCAGAATGGAGACTGTCATAAATTGATGGTCCGAGACATTAAGAGGCTGCGAGTGGAGCAGGCTCCAGAGAGGAATAATCCGATGCCAATTTTATCTTTATGAATGAGTGGAGAGGCAGAGGGGGAAATATCCACGGGACACAGGAGAGGAATAATGAAATGATTATTCTGATTGTGCTGCTTATCATTTGGATAATAATGAATCGGCTGTGGAGAGGAGGTCACACAGTACAGCTGCACATCTGATGAGGACACAAGAGTGAATGTCTGTGAATGGCGAGTCAATAATCAGTCAGTTATTATTAATTACAGACACAATGGTCAAAGTCAGAACCAGTGCAGGACAACAAACAGTGGTGCAGAGCTCACTGAGCTTTACAGTGACAGAATTACAATCACACAGGATCTGACGTGTGGCTACAATAACAATGCACACCTCTAATGCACAGGTTTTTAGTCAAATCTACACTGCAGTAAGATCTTTAGAAATTAGGATCATGCTCATGATTCAGAAATAAGGTGCCACAATAATCTATCATTTCTGTATCCACCATCTCCTTTGGCCAGTGGTCACCATGTAACCCTCCATACGGCTGTGGTAAAGCCATGTTTAGAGTGTGGTTGTGTCCTTTTGGTAGGCGGCAAAAAGCCCTCTCCATAGATCATCATCTCCAGAAGCCACAACCCTCCATTATACTTCCCATTTTTGTTAATTGTATATAGTTGTATGTAATGTAGGCATATTATTGTATTTGTATCGATGGGTGTATATAAATATGTGTGGCTTTTTTCATATTTTAAAACATACAATTTGATACACTTTCATTTGAGTGAATGTGAAATCCCTCTTCATATTCAGTTGTTAAAGGTGAGCATGAATGTGGCAAACAAAGTTTTTAATCTCACCACATTTCGCCTCCAGCTGTTTTTGTTTTAGCCGATTTGTTTCTTTTAATCTATTTATTTGCTTTGAATTTAATTTTACCTGCTGTATTTATTCCAGAGGCATTTACATGTCTTGCTATTTCGTAAACTTTGCCGTCTCTTGATTTTGTTTTCACAGTGTCTTGGAATGTTTTGTTTATTTTATGCACTCGGCTATTTTATAGAAATGGTCTCTACCTCAATGATGATAAAGTCAAACTCAGGCTCAGATCTGGACAGACTGTGTCATGGGGCATAGAGTCACTCTCTCACCACACAACCCACACGGTCCTCATTTCACCTACTGTAGTGGTGAACAGGGGGAGGTTGCTTTGGAAACTTTGGAAAGTGACTGCACTTCAGACACTCCAGCATATAGCAAAGAGGAGGGATGTATAAAGTTCATTTGGAAAATTATTATCTTAAAGCTCACAGTTAAATATTTCATACTCCACTCAAATTAAAATGATTTGGTGTGAAGCCAGCGTATGGCTCATCTGTTGGCTGTCACCAGCTTGCTCATCCATATTCCAGCACACGCTTGTCTGTTTTATAATAGTTTGCACAGCAGGTTTGTAGCCTTTATGTTTTGGGTCCTCTCTTTTTTTTTTAACTCGTGTTCATCTGTTCTCTTTCTTTCATGCAGCCCAGCATATTAGCATAATATGTGGAACTCTCATATTGTAATTCAAAATGAATAACACTGCAGTGCCCCAAACCATTGCTGTGATTACACAGTGATTTAAACCCATCCATTTGCATGTTTAAATGCATGAGGAGCCAAGAAGGGTGAAATTCAAAGTGGAAGATAAGAAAACTGCCATACTATTGCATATCTCTACTTGTAGGCAGTCAATGCAGGCTGTTGCTCTGTTCAGCCCAAATGGGCCTGAGCACCATAATATATATATTATAGAAATTATATACTTTCAAAATCTGAAGGATGATGGTTAACTTGGTTTTATAAAAAAAAGAAGTTAGGGTTATGAGCTAAATAATGTTGTAACCTGTGATTTTTAAATGAAATGTTATGTAACATTGTAAAAATTATAACTACCTATGTGTAATATTGAAACACCTATACAGCACTTTCTACTCTTATCCACATTCTTACACCAAATTGTTGTCAGCCATTTGTTATAATTAAATATCTTCAGTGGGTAACTTGTGCACTTACCTCTTATTTAAGCTTTAGTGGTGCTGTAGCCGCAGCGCTGCAGAATAGAGCACAGCGCAACGTGTTTCTAACTTTCACCATGAATGGGTATACTGGAGCAACGTGCTGCTCGGCAACAGCAGGAGAGATGGTGCAGTGCTGTTGCTGCCCTTACTACAGTCTCAGAGGTGCTTAACATCATTACTGCCCTCCTGTCACCACAGCAACCGGCCGGGCGACATCCTCAGCAGTGCCTCTGTTCAGGCATTTACTCTCTCTCTCTCTCTCTCTCTCTCTCTCTCTCTCTCTCTCTCTCTCTCTCTCTCTCTCTCTCTCTCTCTCTCTCTCTCTCTCTCTCTCTCTGTCAGGTGCTGGTTGATGCAAATGTATATCACACACAGCACAGAGTCAATCACAGCTATCGGCATGTCACTAAGGCCTCAGTGTGGCCTTTAAGTGAATGAATAACATTCATTACTCATTCATCCTATCAGACAATCAACTTTATTAACCCTCAGCTCCATCACAGTCTTCCTCTGGTCCCAATGTGTGTTCAGTTTTCCAGTGGACGTGGCCACATGCTGCTGCACTGACTGAAGGTTTAATAACGCTAAAAGGTTTGTTGCCCCCCACCCCCCCACAACTCTCTCTCTTCTCTCTCAGTAACCTCACTCATTACTGAAATTATCAGTTCCGCTCTAATAGCTTATAGTCAACACTAGGCCTAAGAATAATACTCACAAACATCTTTCTGTAGAAAATTACATCATCTCCACAAAAATACTGAAGTAATCAGGGGTGGATATGAAAAAACACAATGAGTTCTAATGCAAACATAGTTTTATGGTAGATTTGCTCTCCTCGTCAGTTTTATATCATGGAGGCGAACTGGTTAAATATCTATAATTTATCAACAGAAACGCTGTATAGTGCACATACCTATCTCTGGGAGATGTATCATTTCTCAGCCTTGAATAAAACATGTTAAAGGATGTTTTAAATCTGTGCCGCTGAAAGCACCTTGTCGCACTCTGTGCTGTATATACCTATGTATTCTATATAACATGAAAAGCCACAGTATATCTCATGTTACAGTATAGCGCCACCCTACACAGAGGGAAGCAGGTGGCGGAAAGAAAAAAAAACACTTACATCATGACTGTATTAAAGTGCATTTTCACTTCCGTGTTTAAATTTTCTACAACTTTATATTTCTTCTCTGTTACATTTTAAATATTAAACTTTTGACTCTGTGCTGGACATTCTTTGCAGACAAAGATTTGATATAACATACAGAGCACCTCTAAAACATGATACATGTTAATAGCTTTAACCACCACTATGTAATATAACACAAAACTATTTTTTACCCGAATTCTCAAATCGTAAATTAGGCTGAATAAACGTTTTTATCAATCTAGCATTTTGAATACTTTGAATATGTTTTGTCACATTGTGATATAGTGGTTGTGGTGGTGTTGTGATGTTTTTAGAATATGTACATACCATTATCCAACACTTACCTCACAATATCCTGAGAAAAGCAAAGCAGCAGCTGTAGTTGTTATTTGTTTCTTAAACACAGCACAGTCACAATATCTGTTTGCATAATAATTTATTCACATATTTTTTTCACATACTATATATTATTATTATTATTATTGCTGCAGTTCAGGAGCCTTTCACTTATTCTCTTTCAATATTCCCACAATGGGAGTCTATGTTGATACCTCTTTATATTTTTCATCTTCATGCATGCTGAGTATTACATTTCACAGGAGCAGGATGCAAATAAATTAAACAGTCTCTTTTTAAATACATGTCATAATCTATCCATTCTATTAATGCTTGAGTAACATGCCTTTTTCAAAGTCCATAGGGGAAAACGCTTTTCTGAAAGTACACTCTCCATTAGAGGGTGAAGGCTTAACAAAAAGCATGTTAATAATACATATTGTTAAAGCTGGCAATCTATGATTAATCTTCATTCCCACCCAAATCCCCGTTCCCCCAACCAAGTGAAGCCCCTCCATTCGGCACAGGGAAAAGGCTACGTGTACTTATTACATTTCATCTATGTACAGTAACTTTCGAAAAAAAATGAAAATATGGCACCAAATCCGCTTGTGAAAAAAAGCTTGAGATTACACATTAAAATATTTGTGATTACAACACTTGTTCTGCTTAATTGAAAAACAACAAAATCTTAATTCAACTCCAGTAATCACCTTAATCAGTGATCGCACTTTACAAAGCTAAAGTGGAAACACTGATGGCACACAGTTCTGAGAGTAAACAGTGTGCACCTTGCAGGCGAGGGGAGCACTGCAGTGCGTAACACCATATCGAAAGGAGTAAATCTAACTCATCTACAATGCACCATGTGTCTCACTCCGAGCAAAGCTCCCGGGCAACATCAGACTTCTGTAGTCAGAAGGGAGAGATATGAAGTAGAATAGTGACAACAAATACTCGAATGTGTCAAATACCAGTTTACATTGACAGTTTTACTACTGCAGGTTTTTTTTGTGTTTGACTTTGTGTATGTTTCTTTACTACTTTTTAAAAAGATGCTTGTTCGTCTGCCAAATGGCTTCACTCAAAGACTATGGACAATGAGAAATAACATTATCTTTCTCCCAGTAGCTCGGATTAGCCTAGCATTCATTTTTCTGTCTCAAAGTCAGAGATTGGCTTTTTTTCCCACAAACATGCGTATGCATGCACACGCTTAAGCTCTTGCATATGCACACATAACTAGAAACTGAGGGGATTATTTCTGACCTACAGCAAAGGCAAATAATGAAAAAAATGATAATTCGACCTCAGACATAGTTATTTTCATCTTAATTTGATTTCATTAAGTATTACTTAATTGCTCAGTTGTATCTGTTGGGTTCTTTGAAGGCACCTAGTGTCCCTAGGCAGAGCAGAACTCTCCAGCATGTCACATCAGGTGTAACCTTTGTTTCAGCAACACAGTTGCTTATTTTTTAGGAAAGTGATTCATCGTTCTTCAAGTGTCAAAGTCTCTACTTTGTAAATTGATGCTTCAACATGACCACACAGTCTGTCCGTCTGTGCTCCTGAATAATAATGCAGTGGTGAGTTTTGTGCCCTAATGAACTGGGGTCCTGGGCCATGGAAAAGCTCTTCTACAAAATTTAAAAGGTCCTCGAGCACCCAGGCTGAGAAGCCTCGGTCAGACGTAGGCTGACTCACTAGACTGGGTCCTGCCCAGGTTGGGGGTCTGGGACAGGTGTGAAACATCCTTCTTGCGCACTTCACAAATGGACTTTCTTCGAGCCTGCACCCCTCGCATGGCCGTCTTTATCTTCCGCCAGCCAAGGTGGTTGAGCTCAGCCAGGTTGAGCAGCACACAAACGCCACTCACGGCAAACATAAAGACCAGAAACACGGTCTTTTCTGTGGGACGAGACACGTAACACTCCACCTCCTTCACACATGGGTATCGATCACACTCAAACATCCCTGGTACGTTGAAGCCGTACAGGAAGTACTGGCCGGCCAGAAAGCCGATCTCCAGCATGTTGCGGAACACTACCTGGATGACGTAGAAGCGCGAGATGCCTTCCTGCCGTCGCACTTTAGAACTCTTTGTTTGAGGGAGTCCTCGGGGTCCATTAGGGATCTCCTTGACCTCACAGTCGTGATCCTCCTTACTGCTGTCGGGGTGCAGCAGGATGCCGTTGATGTTGCGAGAGTGAAGCTTGCGAGCGTGATGATCGTGATGGCGACCGTGGTGACCATGACCATGGTGATCCATATAGGGATGCAGGAGAGAATAGCTTCGGTCACGTGCCTTGGCGGACTGATGAACAGAATATGTGATGAAGCACAGGCTCGGTGTGCACACCAGGATGATCTGAAAGACCCAGTAGCGGATGTGCGAGATGGGGAAGGCCTTGTCGTAGCAGGCCTGGTTGCAGCCGGGCTGCATGGTGTTGCAGATGAACATGATTTGCTCATCCTCGTACACCTTCTCCCCCACGATGCCAACGATCAGGATCCGGAAAATCACCACCACTGTCAGCAGGATCCTGCAGAGAGATAGATAGAGAAGGAAAAGGGCAGCAAGGGGAGGTGGTGAAAGTGAGAAAGACAGAGTCAGTTAATATCAAGCAAATGCACAGAGGTCAGGGGAAATATCTGGGTCTGATTCTGACAATGTTATGATGGCTTTAGTTGTCCTGGTTCAGTATAATTAGTGATTAGATGTTGTTTTTCATGTTGGTTTGAGTGAAGACTTTTTAGATAGGCGACTAAAGGGATCAAATAGCATTACGTTCATTATATATCTGGAGCAAAAGTAAGAAACAGTTTTGTCCAAGTATATCTGTATGTTTATATTTATATTGGTGTGAGCATGCATGGCTGTGTGTGTGTGTTTTTTGTGTTCTCACTCAGCTGCCGTGACAAGCAACACCATAAGATGGTGGAGTTGCGCACCAGATAACATACACACATGAGCTCACTAATCACAAAAGACTCTAACTGGAGAGGTTGTCAGACCAAAGGTGGTATCACACTCATCGTCACTGCTGAGCTAAAATGGAACATTGCATTCATTGATATCAGCATGTGTGACTGCACACACACACACACAAACACACACACACACATGCTTAAAGAACGACTGCTATTCACTGATTCAAGGAACAGTGTGATAAAATCAATGGGTAGTGTTTTTCCTATGAGATTCATCCCTGCCCTTTTGTTTTATCTTATCATAAATCTCCTCACTTTTGCAAAGCTATTGAATATACGTTGAACTGCTGCACGAAAAAAACCTTATGTCATTGTGTGGACAACAATTACTGGTGGCATCCTCTTAGAGTGGGGCGACTTCCCGTTGAGCATCATCGCTGCGGTAATAGAATGCAGGAGCCACTGGATCTGGAGAGCAGTGCAGCTGTTAGGCTTCTGAGAGACTGGTGCGCTATAGTGTTATCTTCTGGTGTCGATCCATTGTGAGGCACTGCGGAGGAAGACTGAGGCTTTACTGCACTGTCAGCTCTTTCTAATGAGCAACGAAAGCCTTTACATCATCGGGCTCCCCGGTATTTATGTCACAATGCAGTGGCTGTGAACGCTCCCTGCACGGAGGAGCCGATTACGTAGGACACACTTGTTTAAGGCCACCCAAGGCAACTTAAGGCACATAGATAGATGAGACCTGCAGCCCTGGGTGGATTAGAACAACTGGGTAAAATGGATGCTAGCCTTTAAGTCGGGTGAAGTTGGTGATATGATTCCTCTGCATTTTAAATAAGTGCATGAAAGATTGGTCTTTCTACCATTGATTTATCCACATGTCAAATGAGACTCCATAGCGCCTCTTTTAATGAGGACTCAAGAATGCCCACCCCTCCCATTTGTGGCCAGTAACTACAGCCACGAGCAAATTAGTGAAAGGTGAGTTTCTGAAAACAAGTGACATGAGCGAAAAGAGGTGGAGACACAGATGTTTGGAGGAAGAAATGAAGAGGAACATCTCAAAAGTTTTCTACTCCTTTGAGATTGTCAATCCGTGAGAGCCAAGTGGAAGACCGGTGAAGAGTAAGAGCACAGCAACCTGAGTTAGTGTGAAACAGACTTAAAATAGAGCAGCGCAACGCTGCAGGACTGTTTCTGCTCCACCTGCGAGTGTGCTTTTGTGTGACAAAGACAGACACAAGGACACAGAGGCAAAAGGGAAGAATCAGCCATGTGTGTGACTTGTTCAAAATGGCACACGTGTCCGGCCGTCTGTGCTCGGAGCAGCTGTTAGTAGATATGCTACACTGACTTTTATGGTTTGGAAAATCCGCAGAATAAAGCTTGTCTGCACCTTTGGTCCTCCGGAAGCCAAATGCAGGTTGTGTATGTTATTTGGTTGCTCAGACACTCTGATCCTTTGCTGTGAGCCAGATGTATCTGCCTGTATTGGTCATTTCACAGCAGTGGGTTTGACCTGAGGCCTGGTATTGATGGTTCTCTGCATCACAAGGAGTCATCTGAGGCATCCTGCTGCACTGGGATAGAAATCTGCAGTCGACGCTGCACGTTTTTATGCAAATATTTGTTTAAATAACATAGAGAATATGAAATTGGCTCATTTTCAGTGTCTATGATAGTCTGCAGCACTGCTGATGTTAAGCACTGTAAAGATAAAATGAGGCATACAGCATATCCGTGTTCGCTTTCTGCTGAGATTCATTTCATGCCAGGGATAATTACTACATCGTAACAGCATTAGCTAAATGTCACTAAGTCTGCGTGCTACCCACATGTCTGCATAGTGGCACAGGCTCAGAGATCGAGGAGCCTTTCTTTTTTTTTCTTTTTTACGTGTTTGCTGATGCTAAATATATACATCAAATATTTTTCAATTATCCAAACCTAACAGATGGTGAATTATATTATTGATAGTATTCATGGGAGCTCTACAAAATAAAAATAGATACAGCTAAATTGGAAATATATTGTTTATGTTGTGTGCGAAGCTGTGACTTTCTCATTACATAGTAAACACTGCTATCCCTTATCCCCACACATACTATTCATATAATATTCATGAGGCTGACTAGATCCGAGGATGCTGTTTTCTTCAAGGTAATTTATTTTTATTTTTGCCAAGTCAATGTTGTCCTTTCTGTATTTGTTAACCACATGTTATACTGTCCCTTCAATATTGCTTTTTTGGCATAAACTCAGCCAAGGAACCACCCTAAAAAATACAAAAAATAAACAATATGACAGTTACTTATATAAAACATTATTATAGAATAGATGGAGATTGTAAAGAATATAGTGTCACTGTTCATGCAGAGAAATTGACTTTTACAATTTTTTTTATAGAAAATCTGTAATCCAGTTTATTAATAATTAAATGTAAGATGATTCTATTCTACCTAATTTGTTCTTTTTTTATCAGATATGCTTTTATATTAATGTTGTTAAGAAAATGTTTTAACTTTAAAGTTTTAAAGATGTCCTTCTTGAAAATGGTTTATGGTGTAAGGGCATTAGTGAGATTAAGTGTGAAAAGCTCACATTATCACTTTAGTTGGTCTTCTCAGCTTGTTTCCACATGATATATGAATTAAATTATGTTATTTTCACTGAAGTGTGTGTATTCACCATTAAATAGACATAAGTATTATCAGCTAATAGTTGTGCTGTTTAATTACAAGACAACGAGTGTAAGGTGTAAAAATGTGATTGTGGATGTATCATAATTAATCAGATTATGCCGTTTTGAATGTGTGCGAAAGGTTATGACAGCCTGTGTGGGACCAACATTTTTCAGGCAGCAAGATCAAGTAAAAAAAGTAATGAAAATGTACACCGGCCTTGCAACGAGCTGCTTTATGTGATGTCTTTACAACGCACCTTTGATCACCTAAAAGCACAAACCTAGTAAAAGTGTCCTAGTCGTGTGTTCATTTTCTAAATGCATGAGTTGGACTGGTTGGATTGGATGCAGAAAAAAAGGCTGTGAGGATAACGTGGACCACGATGGATAAACCTTTTTGCTCACTGGACTTTTCTATTTGACGTAGTGCAGTTATCACTCTTTGATTGTTGGGGTGGTTTGGATCTTTAGAAATTTCCAAGACATTGCAAATATTGAGTGTAGTGCTGTGTGCGTTTGCAGGCTGGCGTGTGTGTGTGTGTGTGTGTGTGTGTGTGTGTGTGTGTGTGTGTGTGTGTGTGTGTGTGTGTGTGTGTGTGCCTGTGTGTGCGTGTGTGTGTGTATTTGTGCGTGCATGTGTATTTGTGCACCTCACTGCTGGACAACAGGATAATCAGCACAGGGCAGATTGCTGCATTAGCAGAAAGCATGTGGACGAAGGTTATCTGCAAACATCAGTGTTTTAAGCACTGCGGAGTAACGAGCCAATTCTGTGCGTTAGAGTGGATTCGGGTGAGACAGCTCCAGGGCCTGAACCTGCAGAATATTCAATAACTCACATAAATGATGAAAAGGATTTTGCACAATTTTTAGCATATCAATCCTGAGGGGCTGAATATGAAAAGAGGACCACTTGCTGAGTTAATTCAAAAAAGGACAACATGAAGAGAATGCACACTCCACCAGACACCATGAGCTGCCTGCTTCCTGTAGGAAATCCTCTCAGTTCAGACACATGTAGCTATTATTAAGAATTTCTAAATCTCAAACACATGTTAGACCCTTTCCTTATTTTCATTTTCCTCTGTTGCATCGCCGACAGCTGGCATTTCCACACAGTGCAAAGACCAACAGCAGCTCACAGCTAACAAGAAGACAGAGTAAAGATTAAGGACACAATGCTTCACTGCTGCAGAACTCTGCAGACTGATCTGTAGGCAGCTGACTGACCTGTAAGAGTGTGTGTGCAGTGGAACGGTAACTGCTCTTCAGCTGGTGTATCGGCTGGACATGCAGGCTCCCTCTTTCCCACAGGCTTTTACACACACACATAAACACACACAAACACACACACACACTCACTCATACCTTCATTCATACAGCAGCTGCTGTCACCAGCCTCCAGGGACAAAAATGACCCGGAGCACAGCAGCAGATGCAATGGGAAACACGCACACTTTCCTCTCACACGCGTACACGCACACACACATTCTAAATAAAAAATCATTCTTTACTGTATCTGTGTCAATATTAACAAACACAAAAATACACATATCTCTGCACACGTAGGTACATAGAACGTCCTCTAAAAGACAAGTGAGTTCAGTGTAATCTGTGCAGAGACCTTCCCGCAAAAATATTCCACCCGCCCATCCAGTCTTTATACTAAGCTCCACTGATTGCTGATGGCAGCTCATAAGGAATAAAGACCTCAGCAGGCAGAGAAATTAGGCAGCTTAACTGTCAGGGCGCAGAAATGTCTCTCTCTCTCCCCTCATCTACTTTTTGTCTCTCAAACTGTTTTAATACGTTTATGTCTTGCCCACGTATCAAGCAGGCACGCATGATCGCCTGAGGCGGCACGAAGAGTCTGTGTGACGAACAGACTAATTTAAGCCAAATTTGTGTGACTTCCGAAGCAGTGGTTCACTTATTTCTGGCTTCCTCTTCAAATACTTATCCGCAATATTTTACTGAGAGTGTTTAAAGAATTTTGATAGTCAGTCTTAGCCCCACATACCTGAAACGACCACAGAGCTCAGGATCATCACATTTCTCAACTCTTTCTCTGTGTTTATGTGCTCATGTGCTTCTGTATATTTTCTTCGAATGGTTTTCTTTCATGCCATTAACCTGCCAGGGACAAGAGAGAAAAGCTAGCCTGTGTGGCTAAATCTATTACATTGACATGACGGGCCTTAGTGATTTTGTTAATTGATTTATATAGTCCCTTTAAAAAAAAATTGCTTAAGTAAAAGTAAAAGTACCATATTAACTTTTCTACATGTGTTAAAGCAAATGGAGTAAATGAAATCGGCAACTACTACATTTACAGCATCATTATGGATTGGTCTCCGCAGTGGTGTATTACTGCTGCAGCGCTTTTCTGTTGTTGAAGGAGGTGGGGCTCTTTAGTTTCTGATTGGATCAGTGGACCAAGCTCTTGTTATTGATAACTCAAAAATGTAAAAAAACAACTAAATGTGAACATGTTAAGTGGAGTAGAAAGTACAGATATTTGCTGACCTATGAGTAAAGATGAAAAGTACCTGAAAATAAATCTACTCAAGTAAAGTACAGATACGTGAAGAATGTACTTGAGTACAGTAAAAAAGTAAATGCACAGGAATTGTCTCACTCCTTCACTCAACAACTGTGAAATAAATGGCTTTGCCCTTACTCTACCTAATCTTGAACGGATATCTACAAGATCTGAGTTATGATAATACATCAAAATTTAAATATCAAATGGCCCATGCTGAGATCCTCAGATGCAAAAGTTTCTTCGACTGTTACTTATATAAGTTACGTAAAACTTCTGGGAAACAAAAGGATAACACAACAACAACTGTGCAAAGCTGGAGGATATTGTGTCTCAAGAAACTCTGCACACAACTTTTCCATTAAGTCATTGCACAGCTCAACCATGCGTGGGGATGATGATGCAGTGTATACCAGATGCAGCCTGCCTCCATCCCATTTGTCTTCATGCCATCTAAAATTAGCCTTTCAACTCAAATCGCCTTTCATCTCTGTTTGAGCTAACAGGGGAAACATTATGCAGAAGGATTTCTATCTGAAATAACTTGAAAGTTAACAAACATTAAAATGAATGGTATCAGCATTTCCCAAATAACCCAATGTTTGTGCTGATTTGGTCAATACGTGTTTTCAGAATATTCCATAAATCGCATTGCGGCTACTCAGTATTTAGAGCGATGTCATGTCAACACATTTTCCTGGGAAATAGACAAATAAAAGCAGGAGAGCGGTTTGAGTTCAGCACAAAACACAAAGTATTGGACCAACTTTTTCAGCAGAAAGGCAGACTGTCATTAATAATCATCTTTGGATGCTAGATATGACTCCCGGGGAAAATTAGTGATGCAGATTAGATAGGGCTGATTCTCACTTGAATCATTTTCGGTCACTGCGCCTAATGTTTTAGTGATCACCTTGTTACTCTGCATGCACCAGCAGTTCACTGAGACTGAACTTACATTTCAAATAGTTTTTTAACTTTGAACTATTTTCATTCTTCAGGTTTTTTAATGATATGCTGCAAACACTCAGTCCTCTTGGGCAGATTTTAAGGTTTCTAAACTGACAAAACATTACCCAGAAGCACACAGGACTGAGCTGACTGCACCTACTCGGTTGTAATGGTCACTCACTCGGCTCAGCAGGCATTGGCCCACTTGGCCAGCTTGTGAGAACAGAGTCAGTTATGGAGGCTTGAAGTGTGCAGAAATAAATCTGACCTGACATGAACAATGAAATGTTCATAGTTTTACTTCTGACTGATGCTGGTTCTGTTAGTACCGTTCATTTCAAAATCATTTTGATTCCGATTCCACTATGAATACAAAAATTTGAGGAAGTATTGCTACAGAGTTAACCATGGTAACTACAATGTAACGTTTCACAGTTTTCAGTTCACTGCTGAAAAGAACCAGTTATCAGCCGTCAGTTTTCCTAGTTTTTTGTTTTTCATTGAAGTGCTGTGCAGCATCTCTAACCTTCAGTTTTGGGGGATTTTAAGTCACTGTTAATAATGGAAGAAACATGAAACTAGTTTGTTTAAGTATGTGAGAAGGTCACTTAGTTGTAACCTCTACCTGAGGTGAGGCAGCACTTGTTACTCGTGTCACTTTGAAGGAATGGATTTTTGGCCACAAAGGATCAAGCTGTATTCAACAGTGACATGGACGTATAAGCAAACAGCTGCTAATTTGCACATTCAATCTCTCTGTTAGCTTTGGTTTTGAATTAACTATTCAGCAGCTACATGTGTTCACCAGCTAGTTGCTCAGCTAATTTGTTGGATGTTAGGAACTAGTAGAGATGATGCACAGCTCAGCCGCCGGCAAGTATGCACAAAGTGGACGAGAGCAGTAAGAGTTAATTCAGATATTTTAAAAATGTCTTAAAGACAGTGAAATCACCATAGATCTTAAGGGAAGGTTTTCTCAGATCTTGTCACTGAGAGTGAATAAATAAGAATAGCTATATGATACCTGCCATTATATTTACTTTCCAAATCAAGCATTTTGTTTCTCTTGATGAAATAAATGCGTATTATATAATTAATACATTTGACTGTCTAATTACCATTTTGTTGTTCATTGGACCACATTAATAAAATGCCTATAATGATAAACCCATAGACTTTCCAGAATATTGATTATAATTGATGTATAGGGATAATATGTCAATGGTTATAGGATATATCTTTACATAACTTTAAAATATATGTTTAAAATCTAAATACAAGCGTCCAGGTCAGTATAAAAAAAGAATCCTATTCTTAATGTATTTCAACACATGTGGAAAATCATTGGAACTCAATTACGTTCATATCAGGCAAAAGAGGAATATTATACGTTTAGGAAAGAGTATACACACACCATTGATGTGTTGCTGAGATGAATAATAGCCTGTGCTGAATGAAAGCTGAGGTCAGCTTTACTGGCAAAATCCCCTGTCAGACATTATAATCAATAGCATTCAACATCGGGGATTGCTGCACAAATAAACTAATGACAAGTCTGGATGCGCGGAAAAATGGTTTAATTTGAAAGACAGTGTGGCGGGATGATGGATTACTAATCCTGCCAAATGCTGACATATAGCCTTGTGTGTTTGGCTTTGCAACACAATCTCCCCGCACAGTATAGATTTTATCCAGGGAGATGACTATTAATGATACATGAAACACTGTATATATTCCAGTTTATTATTCCACAGAATGACGCCTTCAATCAAAGCAGAGCTTCTACATCTCAGATTATTTTGGGAGAAGTAGGGTGCCCTTCTCGAAGTAGGGTATCTTCTTCTTGTGGATATCCTGACCTATATAGGAAAAGTGCATGGAGAGAGAGAACTCAAATATGTCCATGAAAACCACAGGAGCGAACAACCTCAGGCCAAAGGAGCAGATTGTTGCTTTTAGAGCTCACAAACAGGGACGTTGACGTTTTGGGCTTTGTCAAACCTTTCAAGCCTTTTAATTCATGTATTTTTCATTCCATATAAACAAGGAGGTAAAGGACAACCTAACTATTGTATGTATCACTTTGTCCATTACATTAAAAGGCTGGTCAAACCTTCATACATTTTTGATGAATGGCTTGAAATCCATCCCGACCTGCAACATGGGCCACATAAGACTTATTAAGCTTTTATGATGTATTTATTACACTCAAGTGGAGAGTGATAGGTGTTGAATAATGTATAGTTTAACTTTATCATGTAGAAAACATACATTATTGCTATCATTCTACACAAATAAAATAACAACCAATTTAGAATCTACTTTGAATCAAATTTTCTATGATATATGCAAAAATATAATGCGAAATACTGGTGCCTCTTTAAGACACCAAACCTGCACTGCAGCTGTTGCATATAGATGCTGAGTATTGCATGTAATTTGCATTCTGTAATTTCGGAATATCATCATCCTCACCTTTAACAAAAGTAAGAAAATTTCATTCAGAGGAATGTTAAGGAGCTCTGACACAGATTCTCCTCTAAACCTCTGCAGAGGTAAAACTCTCTTCCATCCTCTGTCTCCTACTTTTACCCTCAGCTCCTTTTTTGTTCTGCGTCTACATGTTACATCCTCCCCTCTCATCCGGCAACCTTTTTTCTATTTTATTTTTTCCATAGATCACTCTGGCCTCCATTATCTCTGCCTCTTTTTTCACTCTCCTTGTCTTTGGCACTGACCTCACTACGGCATTGCAGTGTAGGGGAAGATGCATCAACATCTTTCTCTCTTCCTTCCTACCTGCAAGGTGAATGCCTCAAACCCAAAGGGCTCCTTCTGTCTCGCTAGAACACCATTCTTTTAGGAGTCACACAAGCGCAAACACACACACCTGTGTTCGGCAAAATATCTAAGCACCACACGTGTTTTAAAGAGGTTTGTATGTGTATTCTTATGAAATACTTTGAACTGCATTATGCTCTAAATGTGAATCACAGTTATGTTTAAATGCCAACACAAAACAAGATTTTTGTTACATTTTTACATTTAGGATAATGTGCAAAGTTATATCAACATGTATGTAATCAAAATAAAAAATAACCCTATTGAAAGGAAACACAGACAGATGACCTGAGATCCTAAAGAGAAGCCTCATTCAGTGGTTGCAGTGTTGTGTGGACAAATCTCTGCTGTTGGTAGATTGGCAGAGTATACAAGCAGTTGTTTGTGCAACTGGAACAAACAAGACTTATTTGGACAAGAATATTGCGGAGGTGTTCAAACTGCTCTGATACAGAGGATTAACAAAGAGGACAGAATAACTAACACAACCTTTTTAGGTGTGGATACGATTTGAACATGAATATATTGCATAATGCCACACCAGACCAACCAGCAAATGACAATATATTTATGAATGAGTATTTAACAATGGTAAGTTTACATGAGTTATTGTGTGTCCAAAACTCTGAGATATATAACACAATGGCAAACATTTATCAAGGCTTCTGGTGTTGTCTTTGACACAAATATAGCTGCATGTCGTCAGCAAATCAACTGAAAACAGTTTATTTGTGTTGGTAACAAAAATCAGGTGTGTGAAACTTTATAGAAAATAAAAAGCTCGATATCAAAAGTTGGCCAACTGAGAGAGATATTTGCTTCAATAAGAGTACCCCCCAAAAAAACGATTTACACATTTTTAATAGAAACACCATTGTAAAGCTGTATTTTTTATGGTGTGTACTACATTTTTTATCTGGTTCTGTCATCAACTGCCGGCAGGATACATCTGCCCACCCAAGAGCAGTAACTCAGTTAATTTACCTTATTAGCAAACAGAGTAAGAAAGGTCGAGACATTCAACAGGCTGCCGGGTATATAATGCTGAACACCCCAGGATCGTTCAGACTGTGAATATACAGTGAGTTTTGTTTGGGCTGGAGAATGAGGTTATTAATGTAGACTTTACAATGATTCCTTTTGGTGTGTAATAGAGGATTGTATTCATTGGTTATCCATGCACACAAACTGTACATCGGTTAGAAGTCAGGCTCATGGAAATCACAAAACATTCATCGTTGAATGAGTCATATTATGCAAGCCACCTGTGGTTAGTCAGAGGCACAGAAGCAACTCTCAAGTCTGTCTCTTTCAAAGACCACAATTAAGCTAACCTATGCCACTGCGTATAGTTCGTCCCTTTCTATTTTTACCACCGTTCTGTATTCCTACGCTAATTATCTGTCCTATGCAAGAGGCATAGGTTAGCTTAAAACCTACAATTAAGAAGAAGCTTAATTGTAGCCTGGATCAGACAGTCTAGACGTCCAACATTGCTATCTGACAGTGTCTCGTTGGGGAGGAACATCCTCGCGTTGCAAGAGGGAGGGTTGGCACTCAAACAGAAGACTGACATGCAACCATATTCCAAAGTTTGGATGCAGGGGAGACTCGTCAGCCATAGGGAGATATCAATGTTCTGTTCTTTGGAACTCCATCCTTGGAACCGCAAGCGCACACATGCAAACTCTTCAAAGAGACACTACACAAAGGCTGAACATCCTATTTGTGGTGCCATCTAGCAGTCGCTGCATGCTGCGGCCACACCCTGTGAAGTGCAGGACTTCACAATGCACAACAGTGCAATACTACATACAGTTGGTTGTGTCCACACCTGACTACACCCAACGACACAGTTGGGTGTGGTCAGTAGTGCAACAGACTTGAACCTTTCAACCCATAGAGGTCAGTGCAACAATTTTGACTCCATACGTGATTTAGTGTGGAGTTGCTCATAAACAATCTCGGAGGCACCTTTACAGCACAAAACAGTGCCAGTGGTGAACAATTCTCCAACTTGTTGGTACATCCAAAAGCATCGTTCTGATCATTTAAATATTAAGAGTCACTGATTTCCTGACCATGCAGACACATGCTTTGGATTAGGAGTCAAGTCTTTATCTTGAGTAGTTTTGTGTTATTGAGATTGACTAAGAATGTCTGACATTTAATATCAAAGAATGCCTGTCTACAGGTAAAAAGGCCAAGGTCCAGACCACCACTTAATTTTAATTAATACACCCTAACCCAAGGTCTCTGTGTCCAACAAGAATTCTCCAGTACATTTTTTTTTAATCCTGCAAACGGGCTAACTATAAGAGACAAAATCAATATCAGTTTGGCGAGGATGAAAAAAACTCTAGGGACCTACAGCCTAAAATTTTCAAAACACACACAAAATACTGTCCAAAGTGACTCAAAAGACGATGCTTCTTGGTTCGCATGGCATGGACAAGCAGAGTGGGAGAGAACCTCATTGGAAAGCAGCTAATGTTACAGCTAATACCCTAGGGTAAACTACAGAGCCTTGTAGGACAAACACAGTCTGAGGGAAGCCAAAACACACAGGGATCATTTACAGAGCATTGCACTGCTTTCGTCACAGCAGCACATAGCTGTGGGCGTCATAGAATCTACCTCTTCATGATCAAATGCTTTTACCACTATCGTTTAACTGTCTGATTCTGTCATTTTGGAAGGTGGGTACTTTATCAAGTATACTCTATCATATGATGACTAAAAGTTAGTGAATAAATTTACCAAGATAAGCAAACTCTCCTTTTACTAAATGTATTTGAGGTATTCAGGGAACCCTTTATAATGTTCAGCCAGTGAAGTGCATGATCAACAAATAGCTCAAATTAAGCATGTTAAGAGGAAGCCATTACATCATCAGAGTACTCATTGTGACTTTTTGTAGCAGACAAATTGAGAGATGCCTCTGTGCCTCTGTAAAAACGGTAGGTGGCTAACAGTCAATGAATCACCCAAAGGTTGTTTTTCACCATTTTTCCAGGGTTTCACCGATTCAGCTGCCAGGGCTGGATTTTAAAGCTGCGTTAAGTAATTGTTGACCACTAGGGGGCGGAAAGACTCCAGAACATGTTCACAACAGTTAGCAGTTAGCTTATGAAGTTGTTATGGCTAACATGTTAGCAAACAGTTGCCTACTTACATATCCAGCAGAAACAGAGCAACACGGACATCCTTTCGGTCTCCTTTTCCTGGCCACCTGTTGGATGTAATCCCAATATTCACTGGCATTTAGCCCCTGTTGGTCTCCCAGCTCATGAGAAAAAAACGTGAGTATGTTTTTGGCGTGCTACATGTCCAGCTTGCTTCACGTCTTCGGCCCTTTGGCATTTTAGGTCGTTGGTGTACAGTTAGCTTTCAGCTTTTCTGCTCGGAGGCAGCTATATTTATGTACAACACAGTTTTGTTTTTGTCGCTCCAGTAACACCAAACAAACATGGCCGAAAGCTGCCGTTGGCTTCAAAGTGTGAGGTTGATTCTCGGCGTTAGCAGCAACATTCCCAACCCAGGAGCCGGAGGGAGTTGTTAAACTAAATGGTTGAAGATATGCCTCAATGCATCTTTAATTCAAGTCTACATGCTCCATTATATGTAGGCTTTCATTCCACTAGACTAGACCAGGTGATTTCATTGGTTAACCCACTTTATTCAACCATCCAGGAAGAACTCACTGAAATGACTTGGTGTAGTGAAGGAATATCTCCATCTGGCAAAGTTTCCGATTCCTGACGTACGTTTTTGGTCTAAAGTGGATCACATCATCTCTGTCGCTCTGGTGCAGTTACAACATTATGGATTTTGAGGCATATGAAGGAACGCATGAGCCAATTTCACACACACATACACACTCACACTCACATAAAGCCGCTATAGCGAGGTTAGACCATGCCCTTGTTGTGGTCTGCACTAATGAGCACAGTAGCGCAGTCAAATTCGTGGCCTCGTTTTTTTTCTCTGAAATTCAATTTTCAATTAACAAATCTATACATCCAGGCTTCACAGGCTAAAAGAACGTTGACTCTTCACTTTTGCAAATGAGCATCGCAGCGTGACAAGTTGATTGTGCTTAATGGGTGAAAAATTCCACTTTTGAATTGAATTAATCAAACAGAGATGATGTGGAGCACAGTTTTTGCACAGATTTTACAGCGTGTCTCTCCATGGCATGTCTCTACTGCTAATCAAACTAAAAGCTCATCTGTTCAACCCTCCACCACAAACCACTGACACAAAAAAAGAGAAATTATTTATGATTAATTATGATTAAAGTAAGTGTCTGCTGATGAGGACAAACTTTTATTTAAAAATGTTCTCTCTTAAGCTCACACAGTTCAGATCCATCTACTCCCCTTTGATTCTACCTTCCACACCTGCTTGTTCACCATCCTTTCATCCTCTGCACCTCTGCTCTCCCCTCACTTCCACTCCCCTCTGCTCCTTCTGTCCTATTCGTCTGTGGCCAACGGTATCAAGCAGAATCCGTCAATAGCAAGGCTAGAGTATCAACACAGGAACCTCTGTGAATGAACCGTAAAGCCTGGTGAAGCCTGCTATTGATCATGTGCAATTAGTTCATCCCTTAAATTAGAGCAGGTATTAAGAATAAGGATGAGGAGAGCAGGGATGATGAGAGGATGTGGGGGAGGCAGGGATCACCGTGGGGGACTGGAGAACAGAGGAGAGCACTGGAACAAGCCTGAGGTGGGTGGTTTTCTGTAGGGATGCCAACTGGTACATACAGAATTACATGTATATGTGTATGCAGGGAAAAAAAACACTGAGCTCATCATTATAAAAAGAAAAACAGACAGAAAATTGTTAAAATAAAACCTTTACACACAACATCCATCAGTGTCTTACCTTCCAATCATGGTGGAGTGCTGCTGGACAGCCGCCTCCAGCAGCCTCTCCAAAATCGTCCATTCTCCCATGGTGATGGAAAAGTGGCAGAGCTGTCAGAGGAAACAGCACCTGGGGACCAGACCCTTCTCTCTCTCTCTCCCACAGACTCTTCTTCTTCTTCTTCTTCTTCTCAGGACCGGCCCGAGCTCTTGTGGAACTGCCAACCAGCGGTGGTACCCACAACCCCCTCTGTCACACACCAGCTCCCTTTTGACCTCTGCAAGCGGACCTGGCCCCACGTCAGTGCTTCTTGGACTCGGCGTGTGTGTGACTGAGTGTCTTCTCCTGGGCCCGTCCCGTTGTGCTCCTCTTCCTTGGCGGAGGAGAGGTGCTGAGCTGATTGCCTCCCCCTCCTCTCTCCCTCAGTCTCTCCCCCTCCCCTATGCAGTGATGCTTGTCCTCTCCCTGCCGCACCAGTCTGTTCTGCGCTACAGCATATGCTATAGCTCACCATATGACAGCCATGATCACCTTCTCTGTTCCGCTCGCCTCTCTTCGTGCCCTCGCTCTTCTCTCCTCTTCCTCCGTCCGTCCCTGCCTTCGTCCTCCACCCTACCCCCAGGGCACTCCTTGTGCTTCAGCTGCACTCCCTGCCATCAGTGCTGCTCTGCACTTGTCCTTGCATTGTGTAGGATCTTTGCCTTTGCTGCACCCTTGCTACTCTAACCTAAACACACACACACACACACACACATACACACTGCATATATAGCTGATCCTCCTTGGCTCACCTCAGTAAACAGCACCGACAAGACACACACTTGCACTCGATGACAGCTCTGAATCCCACTCTCCCCCTTCCTACTGAGGACTGCAGATGCACACCAGCACACAAAGCTCCTGCCTGCTGAATGTCATTTTACGACTGAAGGAATGGTTGCTCCCACAGCTCCGAGCACTTCAAGAACCCATAAAAAACCTGCATACACACACTCAGAGCCGCACAGACACACACACGCTATACCACCCAGTCCCTCAGTAATAAATCAGCTGCCGAGCTGCATCCAGTGATGCTGAACCCAGGCGGTGTGCTGCTGCAGACCTGCTGTCCTGTGTTGTCCCCCTGGCTTATTTCAGCACAGTCCAGTGCCCAGAGTCATGTCTGCCGCAGAGAGCCAGGATGAGGAGCTGCCTTGTGAAGCCTATTTCTGGGTTCCATCATCTTGCATCCCTCTCTCTCTCTCTTTCTCTCTCTCTCTCTCTTCCTCTCCCTCTCCCTCTCCTCCGGCTCTCCTTCAGCCTCCCCTCTCTTCCCTCCTCCCCGTCCTTTGCTCACGTTTGTGTGCAGATCTCAGTCATGCCAACTACTTCTGTCTCAGTGCTCGCCCCCCCATCTCTGCCTTGTGCTCTCCCTCTCAGCCTCTGTGTCTCTCCCTTGCTCATGGAATCACTCTATCTCTGTCTGTGTGAGCATGCAACAACCCCCCCCCCCTTCCTCCTCTCATGGATCTGCACTCTCTCTCTCTCTCTCTCTCTCTCTCTCTCTCTCTCCCTCACCCCCTCCCTCCTCTGGTAAATGTGCTTGGATTGCTACCCTGATCGCTGCTTCACTTATGCTTGCAAGAACGCCTCCCACCGTACTGCTGTGCCTGTTCCTGCCTGATGTTCCCCAGTAAGAAGGGGTTTGTGATCTGAGCATTTCCCCTCTGCAGCCTGTCCGCGCTGCTCAGCCGTGTTTCCCACACTCTTCCTCTGTTTTCTCACTCTGTCACACATCATCTAGCCCGGGCTACCAGGAGAGGGATTACAGGAGAATTGTGGCTCTGCTCCACCCCATCCCCCAACTATCTCCTCCCTCTCTCCATCTTACTGTATTCGTGATGACAACACACCTACCGTGACCCAACCCTCATCCCCTTTTTGTATTTCCTCTCCTCATCTTCTCTTCCTCATTCAGTCCAACCCCCTACCTACCTCTCCACCATTACAACCCCCACACACTCTCTCTCTCTCTCCCCCTCTCAGGAGAGATCAGTGCCGTATTGTACTTTGCTGTGACATTGAAAGCTGCATTGGTTAGATTTATATGAAGGTGCTGAGGAAGTGGGATGGTTTCCCTCCATTACGCACAGATGTGTGTTGTGTAATTCAGCATGCTCTCACGCCTGTACAGTAGACAAACACATGAAACCTAAAATATGTATGTGCAGGAGAGGGAAAGAGATGAATAACGAAAGGAAAGAAGGAATCACATGTTTTGTCTTCATGGCATGAGTCACAGCGAGGCTTTCCCATCCTATCGAGAGGACTGAGTCAACTTCTGCAGAAGTAAATGATGCAGTGGTATGACATGAGACCAGCATACCAGAATAAAATTGTGGCTCTAGGTGACAAGTTCATTTTATTTGGGGAGCCTGTCTTTTTTACTCATGCTTCTTTGACTTCAGATGACATGCTTTCCTTGTTGACAGTTTATATCTTCAAGAAAAGGTGCATGCATCTGGGGCATTTTGGTAATTTCAATACCACCTTAACATCCTCAAAACCTGTGCTACTGTATTCCCGCAAGTAGTAGTGAGGTAAGCAGATTCACAATCCCTTACACAACAACCTCAACAGTGCATTAGAGATCGATCTTGTCGTCCACACATGCGTGTACACATGCAAAATACCTGTGTGTGTGTGTGCGTGTGTGGTGTGTCGGTGTGTGTTTGTCTGAGTGTGTGTGTGTAAGGGAGAGAGCGAGAGAGTGTGTGTAAGAGAGAGAGAGAGAGAGAGAGAGAGAGAGAGAGAGAGAGAGAGAGAGAGAGAGAGAGAGAGAGAGAGAGAGAGAGAGAGAGTGTGAAAGAAAGAAAAGGCTGTGTGGGAGAGACAGAGAGCAAAAGAGGATTTTGTGAGTTCAGCATCTTCTCGGGGGGAAGGCGGGGTGATTTGGGGTCTTTCCCTTACCAAGGACACTTGGTTGAGGAGTGCAGCTGAGGAGAGCAAGGGATGGGGGAGGCGGGCACTGGGGTGTAATGGCTCGAGTTTGCCGAGTGGCTTGGGTTGCGAAAAGAGCAGCTGAAGCACTGGCATCAGCCGGTCGGCTCCCTCTCCGTAAGAGACGTCAGAGCTGGATGGCACATGAGTGAGAGAGAGAGCGACGCAGGTGTGTCTTCAGTGACCTAGAACAGCCATCTCGAGCAAGCATAAACACACATACTGTCCCCACACAATCATAATGCATCCCCATATATATACACTTACATCAAGGACAAACGTAATTTAAAAACTTGCAAGTGTAACAGTCTTTATTTTATAGTGCATGCTTATGACTAGTGCGAATTTAAGTACCATTCTGCAGTTTGACTTTATGTGCTCCTGTGTTAACATTTCCTGCATAAGTGCCTGGACATATCTTGCAGAGACAATCAATATTCAAGGTGTAACATTAAGGGTAACGTAAAGTTATATATTCCCCACCATCCTCACAACAAGGGCACTTGATAAAATATGGAAATCAGATGTGATTATTAATAAATGTGATGATGAATCATGGTTTAGTATTCAAATGAATGCAGGTACGAAAAAAGCAGACCCCAGCTTTGTCAGCAGCAAGCTCTGTAATGAGCGTCATGAGAGGTAATTACTAATCTGTTAAACACTAATTAATAATGTATCAACCAATTACGTCACACCAGCATTTTCATTTATTTGTCTGTGTTTGGTAAGTAAATCACCTTGTATGTTGCCACGGGGCTTTAACCTTCGGGCAGCAGCTGTCCAAGGAGCTGGAGGTCATGAGCAATCGAATTGGAATGGGTCCTATAAACACTGCAGCATGAGACCAATTTTAAAACAGTGTTTGACATTGCACACCCCTTTCACACCTAGATACTGCTACCCATAACTGTGATTTCATTTTTGTTCAAAAAGATAATTAGTGCCAGACGACTTGATGCTGAAAGGTTGCCTGCAATACCCGATATTAATAAAACAAATGTGAGAATGTGCATATTGTTTGCAGGGATGTCTCTAAATAGAGGAACCTGAAAAAAAGAAAGAAAGCTGCCTTTCTTTCAACAGCAACAAAGTGGCCTAATACTCTCAAGGGAGGGGGTGGCCAAGCTTAAGTATTCCTGTCTAAGTGTTAGCTATATCCATCCACCGCTTATCCTTATGGAGGGTTGCGGGTGGGTGGGGGTGGGGATGCTGGAGACAATCCCAGCTGACACTGTGCGAGAGGCGGGCTAGACCCTGACCAGGTCGCCAGCCACAGTCAAAGGGCCAACATACAGGGACCAACAACCGTTCACACTCACACCGATATGGACACATTTTGTTTACATGTATTACAATGACACTATAGTGTTACGGTGAACTAGTCAAGGACACGTGTGTGTGGTAGGTAGATATATTGATTGATTGACTTATATCAATATTATAATATAAATAACAATGTACTGCCCTTCAGTGTAAATTGATAAATAGATATTTTTACTGTATAATTTATATAATACCATATATTTGTGGTTTGGCAGTTAGTTTTTTTAAATGTTGATTAATCAAGAAAATTATAATCTCAGCAGTACAGGCCATTTTCAGGTTCTTCCAGACAAATCATGAGTGAGATTATCATACAAATGATTCGTAGGTAAAATTAGGCTGTGGGATGAGTGCGTCCCCTTGTGGATTTATGAAGAGACAACATCCTTCTCACGCAGACCGGTTGTTGTGTTTTTTTTGTGCGCACTATTTAACCCCAAATGTGCAGAGAAAACACGTAGAGTTGTCGTACCACTCGAGCCGTGTCGTTCCGTGTTAAATCTGCTGCGCCACAGAACTAGGGAAGGCGAGATCAAGCTTCATGAAGCAGTGAAGCTTTAGATCCAATTGGTTCACTCATGGGCCGAAGCTGCATTTTCTCTACTGCGCTACCAAGTGGACAATAAATGTAAAACAGGCAGAGTGATTATAATGATACTATGGCTTTGAATTGAATAAATGAATGAATGATGTTTGTGATGCCAATACATCAATTATGAACTCATTAATATGGTGTCTGTCTTTGTGATACAATGGCGGGGTCAAAAGGGAAAGTGCTCCACAGTGCTGGGAATCAGGCGGGTTTTTCTTTGCTAACAAACGCGCAATGAAGTCCGAAGTCCACAAAATGTGAGGGGGGGCGCGCTTTGATCGTCAGTCTTCCTGGATTACTCGACACCAAAGGACACATCACTGCACACAACTACTGGTGTTTGTGGCCCTGTGTGTACTTTGCTCCTCCAACGTTAGAGGGCAGCATCGGAAGATGTCAACTCGGTTAGGCCAGAAGAACAAGAGGACCCGGAGGAGGTAGCTGCCAGTGGTGGAGACATGTCAGAGAACACTCAGTAATGCTAACGCCGTAGAAGTGAGGGAGTTGTCCAAAAGTGTCCTGAAGCTTAAAGAAGAGGTGTTAGCGTTCGGATCCTCGCCAGCCGGCCTGAGGAGAGGGTGGGCGACCCCCCCACGGACCTGTGATAACTAACCACTAGTTAACTAGCAGTAGCCGACAGGCTAGCCGAGGAGCTCTCGATTAGAAGAAAAGTAACGCCAGGGCTAGTTTCCTTCAGTCATGTCTTCGGCCGGGGACTTCGGAAACCCTCTGAGGAAATTTAAGTTGGTCTTTCTCGGAGAACAGAGCGGTGAGTCTGACGTTTTAACACTTTGTGGGATGTCGAATGTGAATGTGTGAGATGTGGCTAACACCAGAGTTTGGTAGCCGTGGCTCGGGATGATAACCAGTTAGCAAGCTAGCGTTAGCAGGGTAAGGTTAAAGTTGGCACAGAGGAAGCATTGCGACACTGTAACTTGTTGCCTGCTGCGTGTCCACACCGGGTCCAGAGGATTTAACAGCTCTGTTAGCTCACTTGCTAACATCACACTAGCAGCTAGCAGAAAGTTACAAGTGTCAATTAAGTGGAGAAGCTGCTTATACTTAATACTCGTACCTAAAGTACTTTGCATGTAATTGCATTAGATGTATTTACTAGGTAGATACTGCAGTTACAGGCTAGGTGACGGTATTTGCTACTGTGTGTGTAGAATAATGCTGTCAATCTTGATTAAAGTCCAGTCATATTACACAGATCACTTAGTCTACCCTGAGGGATGCATCCCCATTATCCGACCTGCCTGGTGACATTCCTCTACTATCCCTAACTACAGCCCCTCTCCAAAACTGAACACAGGCTGTACTTGTGTTGAATGTGAGAAGGAGAGAGGGGCGGTGAAATCGTCAAGTTGTTATTTAAAAATGCAAATGTCTGCACGAGTTTCTATAAATAGTTATTGTGCGCCAGTGGTCCCCCCCCCCCCCCCCCACAGACTCCATTGTTGTCTGTGTGTGTGGGGGGGCATGTCAGAACAAATCAGAGGAGCTACACTACATTTAGGCCTTTGGATGACTCAGCAACAAGCACCCACTTTTTTAAGATCCTTTATCCCAATTTGGAAATTGATGCAGGTTATATTCTTTGTCCAAAATTGTCTCAATGTACATAATCTATTGGGATTGTTGTGGAGCCTGGTGACATAAGGCCAGGCTGTGCTTTAGTTTTAAAATAGTTTTCGACAAGCCTTGACACAAATGATGGAACTTTTTAGTTTTGACAATATCAATTATGTATAAAGAGATCAGTAGCAGCCTCTATGCTGATCCAGCTGATCTGATTGGTGCATCCCTAGTATATAAGCAGAATGAGGTAGTGTAGAGTAACTTTCTACAGGTATTGTGTTGTCTTTTCACAGCTGTGTTTCTATTTAGCCTTTTAAGCAGCGTTGGCTGGGGCCATGTCATCACCGCTTGCTGCACACTGTAACTGATCATGTAACTCGAGCTGATGCTAGGAAGCTCAGTCCAGGTACTCGATACAATAGGTATGCGTCCCTGTAGTGAGTCGTCTTCTATGTATCAGCAAAGTTGAAATAAAATATATGAATGCTGCCATGTTTAGAGAATGTGGTGTAGGACAAAATCCTCAAAGTTGGGATTGGACACAGCAAGGCCAAACCCTTTTAGAAGGGAGGAGACCGAGGCGCCTTGTTTCCAACCCTTCCCATCTTTCTACATTCCTCAACCCTATGACTTCGCCTTTGCACTTCAATTGATCATGTACCACACCCCTTTATGGAAAAGAGCTTTCAGAGGGGAGCAGCAGGGCTTGTGTAACACGCTGCTCTCAGCCATAGTCTTCTTAATCTGTGGCTCACTGTATACAATTTTAATGTTGCACTTAATGTTGCTTCTTGTTAATTTAACAGCTTTCTTTATTTAGTAGATAGATGGTATAAATTCTTAGATGCTATTTGCTAACAGGTCATGCAGAACATAAGCAAATTCAGACCCCGGAGGCTGTAATTCATAATTTAGATTTGAGACAGTGTTCACACATTTAATCAAACAACTTCACAAAAATATGTCTTGGCTATTAAAAACAATATAGCATTTGTAACCATTGTAGCATTGAAACTAGAATGCTAGAAAGATATTAGTTTGCTTAATATGGCAGATTTTTTAAATCAAGATCCACAAATTAGAATCTGAGAAAAAGATGAATATGTTTCACAATGTGAATGAAAGGGGAGGAAACAACTTCTGGATCCGCCTCCTGGTCATATTTACGCCAAAATATGATGGGTTCTTCCCTTCAGTTTGTCAGTCAATAGAATTTAATAATGTTGACAATTGGTTTAATAGTTTATCGTCCAAAACAATGCCATATAACCGCTGGTTCCAGTCTTTCAAATGTGAGTTGAATTTCTTATGGGTTTTGGACTGTTGACCAGAAAAACAAGCAATGTGAATGTTGCCACTCTGGCGCATAGACATTACATTGAGTCCTTTTTACTGTTTTCCTATATTTTACAGGCTCAACAACTAATCAGTCAAGTAAATCCCTCAAAAGTATAACCTATGGAGAATGGAATCAATGCATCAATCGCCTATAAAATATAATCATTTGTCACTGTCTTGTTTGTGATCAAAACATCACACAATAGCACATAGCAACTGATTAGAACCCACTGCACCATTACACTATTAATTCTGTTTTTTGTTTTGTATTTTTCAGTGGGAAAGACCTCGCTGATCACCAGGTTCATGTATGACAGCTTCGACAACACTTACCAAGTGAGACGAACACCTCCGCTGGATTTAATTTAATTACCACTTCAAAAGCCCACATTATCCTAATATCATCAATAATGTTGATTCAATAATGACTTTTTCTTACCCATTTTTCAGGCCACAATAGGAATAGATTTCCTGTCAAAAACGATGTACCTTGAAGACAGAACAGTAAGTTTTATTCTCATCCCTCATAGTCATAAATCAATGGATGAAGAATGGGGAAACTGTCTGTACGGTGTTACGAATGTGAAGGGGCACTTACATCCTGACTTCTAACAAGATTTTACGTTTGTTTTTGGTAACAGTTTAGCTCCATTCTTTCTAGAAAAAACACACTGCCCTCCTAGTGTGAGCTGGATGGCGTTCTCTCTGGACCGTCGTCTGTTTCTCTGTTTGTTTCCTCCCTCAACTCAAGTTTTCTTCCTCTCTTTCTTCCCCTCCATCTACTCTCTCCATTCCTGTTTTGAAATTAAACCCCTTACTTGATCAGGAGAGGAGGTTTGATGACAAGTGAAGGGTGATTATTTATTTCTCCCCCACGTGCCCAGACAGCTCGCTCTTTCTGGTGGTCATTCACTACCTGCATGCACTACGCTTTCTCTGTCTTCTCCCATGCGTCCGACTTCATTTAGTTTTCTTTCAATTTGATTTTATGTCACCATAGCTTACCTCATTTCTGACCTCGGTTTTTTCTTGTTTTGTTTTCATCCCTTCCGTTCTTTTATGTTTCTCTTCTTTTATTTCCCCTACCATTCCTTTTACCCCTCCTCTCCCACAGATCAGGTTGCAGCTGTGGGACACGGCAGGTCAAGAGCGGTTTCGTAGCCTCATCCCGAGCTACATCAGAGACTCAGCTGCTGCTGTCGTAGTGTACGACATCACAAGTAGGTGGACTTCCTCTGCATCCCCCAAGATTCAATTCATAGTTGCACTTTATTGCAGGAACACTGTTAAGCTATTTCTAGACATGAACTGAAGATGTTCTTAAAATCGGGTCTGGACTTTGTTTCGACTTTTCCTTTTACATATTAAGAACACAGCAGTCCGGTCAAACTCGTTCACAGCAACACAGCTTTCTGTGCTTTTATGGCAATCACATGTTTTTGTTGACAACACATTGACACTAGCGTTGGCCCTTATATCCAAAAGCTCTCAACCATCATCTCTGAGATATTTGTATTATTTTTGCTTGTCATCAACGCGCCCAACCACTCACACTGAATCCAGATAAAGTACTGCTGTTATCTCACCTGGGCTGATTTGGACATTATCCAGAGTTTTTACCAGAGGGCTTGCAGGAGAAACTCCGGAGAATGTCGACAGCACCTGACTCAGACATTTGCATTCTTACCATAAGCCAGTCTGTACAATTTCAGGAGATTATCTGGAATTCACTGCATGACTGAGATCTGCTTAGGTAAAATCTCCTGACTATTGACGATCTGCTTACTGTTTCGTCCTCATCCATCTTTTTCTTAGATGTCAATTCCTTCCAGCAAACCACAAAATGGATTGATGATGTGAGAACAGAGAGAGGAGGGGATGTCATCATCATGTTGGTGGGAAACAAGACAGACCTTGCAGACAAAAGGTAAGCCCCCCCGCCCCCCACCCAGTGCTTGAGGGCTCTCTACATTAAGAGCATACTAATGAAGCCATCGATTGTAACTGCTGGCCAGTCAATAATGTGTTCTGCAGCCCCTCCTGAGACAGCAGTCAATCAGAGGAAGTTATCTCGGCCCTTTGTGGTTGTCAAAGCTGTGACTGACGTTTTTTTGACCGCTAGATGCCTTCTTTTGTTTGTATCATCCCATGGAATGAATCATCGAACCCACTATAAACATTAGATGTGGTGTTATCTGCCCTTTGCAGTTAAATTGTAAAGGTTTTCTTTTAATTATATCTGATATCGTTTTTGCGTGACATGTCTCTTTTTGTTTAAAGAAACTGATTTGATGTTTAACCAAGCAAGTTCATACGTTCACTGATAGTTGTTAGTAGTGATGTGTAATTACTTTCAGTATGAAAGTGTCTTCTATCTGATCCTATTAATCAACCTGTTTAATGAATATGCATTTGTGTTTTGCCGTGCATCTTTTAACCCCCTTATCTACCACAGGCAAGTATCTATTGAAGAGGGTGAGCGGAAAGCCAAAGAACTAAATGTAATGTTTATTGAGACTAGTGCGAAAGCAGGCTACAACGTAAAGCAGGTAAGATTGTGTGTGAGTCGTGCTCTGTAGTCCTGCTGCAGATGCTGCCATCTTGGCTCCACCTCCAAAGGTCATCTGTCCAAATAAAATTGACTAGATGTTCCAGGATCTTAAATACATTTTTGTCAATTTAGTTTTTATTTTCTTATTTATTTACACAGCGAATAAAGAGCTAGAACCAGCAGCTGCTTAGCTTCCCTAGAAACTGAAAAGAGGGTGAAACATTTATTATGAACATCTTCTGTCCAAAGAAAAATAACCTTACCAGCACTAAAGATAACTTAGGTTTTGGAGATGCTGGTAGCAGATTTTGTCCCTGTTGTAGACAGAGCCAAGCTGCAATTTCTCCCGTTTCCCGTTTTTTATCTAACCAAAGCTAATAAGGCTGACAGCTACAGCCACTGATTTATCAAACACACAAGGGACTGGCAGTAGTTACTTCTCTGCTTCTCTTCCTGTTGTGTAGCTCAGCTGACACAATTACCAGCCGCAATGTCTATCTGGAAACCTTTGGTCTTGAGCAAAGGTGACAGTAACAGCAGGAAGGGGCACGACTTGTTAACTTACTGCAATGTAATCACTATATATATATTTCTTTTCTCCTTGTCTTCTTGTTATTGTCTGTGGTGGGATGTGCATCTCCCTGTGTGTGTGTGTGTGTGTGTGTGTTGTGTGCGGTGACTCGTGGGCCATCACAGACAGATAACCACAGAGGAGGGAGAACAGAGAGCGAAAGAGATGAATGTTCTGTTTATTGAAACAAGTGCAAAGACAGGCTACAATGTCAAACAGGTAGAGAGTGTGCGCCTTTTTGTGTGTGTTCGTAGTGCTCATGCTCGGATCGGCTTCTGTTTCCATGATCTCCGTCCAATCATGTCTGGATTTGTTTTTCAAGCTCTCTCCCACTGGGTTCAAGTATTTCATTTTATTGGCCAAACTGTGATTGTACAGATCAAACAGTCGTAGAGGTGGGTCAGGGTTTGCAAACCAATAATCCTCACTCCACTGATGACCACAGTAACAGTGTTAATGTTGCTGTGAAACCTGCATGTAATTAAGCCTGGCTCTACATGATGCTGCTTAAGCTGAGTTCACACAACACGGCTTTCAAAGTTGTCTGATCACTGTGCAGTTCACATTTCACAACTTGGTGTCTTGTGATCAAGAGTCTTGCAGTCTTTGTGAGATCACACCACACAAGTGACTGGCGACGGGGGGGAGGTCACACACTACACAATCTCAGTATTTCTGTTCTCCAAACTACATCTATCACAAAGTTACTTACAGTTGAGAAGAATCAAAGTAAGTCTGACACCTCCCCCTGCTGTTCTGTGTCATCCTGCTACAGAATGACACATTTAGCTGGAGGAAAGGTGAAACGCTTCAGTGGACATAACAGTTGTAAAGAATAGAAAGTAGCTCAGGATGCATCTTTCTGTCCAAACCCATTCAAGCCCAAGAGAACCTGAACCAGACATTCAGTTTTTTCTGTCTGAACCTGAACTGAGCCGATGCAGATAATACAAGGTCCACTGAGATTGTGTCACCTTTCCACACACATGGTTATTGCTTGATTTCCCCTGATTACAGGAATCAGGAAGCTGGCATTTGTGCAGTGTGAACTAGGCTTCAGCAATGGGGCAAGCATGTTGAGCATCATCACGCATTCAGCGCTCTTCTCTGTGTTCATGTGAATCTCTCAATCACTTACAAATTCAGCTCTTATCAATGGAAGGTCTCTGTAATGCTCGGTTACTTCCTCATTTCAAGTCAGTTGGTGCTGAATTCAAATCAGATTTTGTAAAGCTCTGTTGGGCGTCTTCCTCTGTGGGAGCTTTAAGTCGTCCTTGTGCTAAATCATGTGTCGGGAACATACACAGCACACTTTCTAGCAGCTGTGGCTACATTTCCTGGTCTAACTGAAAACATCCCGTTGTCTTTCCCTCCAGCTTTTCCGTCGTGTGGCAGCAGCCCTCCCTGGAATGGATACTACGCAGGACAAGAGTAGAGAGGACAGTATCCTTTATGTTGTTGTTGTTGTTGTTGTTGGTGTCTGTGTCTGTCAATCCAGAAGAGAGTCAGAGGTCTCCTTACTCTCATGTCATGTGGATGCTCCATACCAGGAGGAAACTCTATATTGTTGTTTAACCCATATCTTTTCAGATCTAATTAATCTATGAGGACACATATTGCGTTCAAATTCCCTTACTGATTTTCTAAACATCATCGTTAAGGCATAGTGCACACAAAAATATAAAATAGATGTTAAATAAAAGGGTTGTTTAGGATGCTCCCATGAATTCACAGCAGTTAGTTGTGTTCCTCTGTAAAAAAAATGTTAATACTAAAAAGGATGAAATGTAGGGGTCGGTGTTTCAACCCCACAAAATGTATCTGTTGTGCAGCTTAAATCTAGTTAGGGCTAGTTTAATGTTAATGTTTTCTTGTTTACTTATTCTATTATCTGATGGTTTCTGAATAAAGTCAATAGTTTTCTAATATTTCTTTAAAAACATGTTTAAATAGGTTTCAATCCTAACATCCAGCCCTACTGTTAGTGTCCACAAAATGGCAACCTGTCCCTCAAATAAGACTTAATTTATTGTATAACCAACATGCTGAAAAAGTTGAGACGTGCACTAGTGTGTGTTCTTCAAAATTCGAATTCCAAGGCACCTGGAAGTATAAAATACAAACTACAATAGGTAGCTACACTGCTCTTATTTGTCTTTTTATAACATAATTAGTGTAAGGGATGGTTTAATGTTCTGCAAATAACCTTCTCATTTATCTTTTATACTAGGAACTTGACCGTTTATACCTTAACTTTGGTCTAGAAAGCTGTTGGCTGGTTATGTTTATAAAAATCATGGATATTTTTTTGTCATATTGTTCCTGTGCTGCGTTGTTCCTTAACTCCAAAACGTTTCAGTGATTGACATTAAGCTGGCGCCGCCGCCAGAAGAACCCACCAGTGAAGGAGGCTGTTCCTGCTAATGTCGGCCAGTGTCGCAACTAAATAATTCTATTTACTGGCTTTTTTCCTCACACTGAGTCAGTTCTTCTGCATCTACGCTCTTCACTACACCCGCCTCTGTGCCCCAGAAAGATAACACTACATCCATTATCCACACCATCCGGGAAAACTCATCTGGATCCTCTGAAAGTCCTAAATCGGTTAAATTGAATATTTGCACTGAGACGCATACATTGAGACAGATTGTTTACTGAGCTCCTGCTCACTGTCATTTCAGATTAAATGACATTTTGAACCAAACTGAAAGAATGTATGTGTTTAAGAGTGAGAATATTCTGTATAAAGTTCAATATTGCTTTAGGCTTATTAAGCATAATGTGGCTGTTGTGTCCATTTGTTCACATTATTTGTTCTGTTGCAATTGATTGGAAAAGATGCATTTATGAACTGTGTTCAACAAATTTTTTATTTAACTGACTGGAATAATATATGGCAAAGTGAATCAACATATTTGGAAAATCAAAGTGTTGTCAGGTTTGCAGTTTACATACACACACAGGGCAGCCATGAGCTTATTGTGAAGTGAGTTTTTGCTTGATGTGCTTTTACTAGCAGATTCAATTATCTCCTAACATGCACCAGCGTGATTTGACACTGAAACCACACACACACACATGCCACTGCATGGTCACAAATACAAGCACAAACACACACCACCTTCTACAAGAGGTACACTAACACAACATCATCCACATTACCGTCCTTCCTCTCTCCTCACAATTGTTCCTTGAGTTATTTGACTGGCTTCCATTTTCTTTTACCTTATTATTTCGAGATTATTATTTTTGAGGACTGCAGCGAGCATAGATTACAACTATTTCTTTGATGATAGTGTTTGAGGAGGATTTTATTATATGTTAAGAATTATGATAATAAAACCCACCATAAACATTAGATGTGGAGATATTTGCCTTTTTGGAATTTAATTGTAGTGGTTTTCTCCGGCTTTTGGTTTATATAGTTTGGTATGACATTTTATGAACAAATAAAAGATTTTGATTTGTTTTAATTTAATTTCTTTTGTCATTGATCTTTTTTGTTAGTGATTATTCTACATGTGTATTTAATCCACAATGACTTGTAATATTTATTTCTGTTGGATTCATGTTTCTTTTTTATGGCTGTTAATATCTTCACTTTTGCTACGAGTCCTGATTCACTAATAAAATGTGCATCCATCTGGACCACCTTTAACAGAATCAGTGGAGAGCGCCTGCTGTTCCTTCCACCACTTGTAGATGGCAATTTGATCATCCTGATAATACTGGGCAATTTTTGTGTAAACACATGGAAGAGAGTCTGATTTGTAAAGTAGTCTTTAATGTTGCTGTCTGGTATGGTTTTAAATGAAAGAATAAAAAGCTACTTGTCACAGCTGCTGAAATGCATTTCTCATTACCTCCAATAAAAAGGGCATGTTTTCACCCCCCTCTGTTTGTTTGTTTGTAAGAATGATTACAATTTGGTCTCAGAATCCTGTATGGGTCTGAAAAAGAAGCCAATACATTTTTGGGCGGAGCAAGTTTTTCTTTTGTAACTTTCTTTAACATTGTGATGTAAAGCATTCTCCAACATTTTCAATTCATGGATCTTGATGAAAAAAAGAATCAGGCATGTTTTTGGGGACTGGTTTTTGAGTGTGTGTAATTTGCTCCAGATCCAAATAAAACTCCAGATCTAGTCAAATTAAATGTTTCGTGCCTTGGTGACTCATTTTTCATCCCTCTGTTTGTAAACAGGATTACCACTTGATAGTAGCATCTGATATGGGTTAAGGAAGAACCCTTCATTGTCATTGTGAGATTTTCTTCAACATTTCCCTTCTCAGTGAATAATTAGTATGTCTTGATGATAGGAGTGAAATGTTTATGGGACAGATATTTATGAGTGTGTAATTTGGTGGGGTTTGATGTACTCTCAGGCCTTTACTGGAGATATGCACTGTAAAGATCACCATTCTAGTTGAGATATGTCCTATTTGGATTTAGTGTCTTTCCATGGCCAAGATAGAATACTCTTAAGTATTGCAAAAATGTTGGTCTGTCTTCAGCCTTGGCTTTTGTGGCGAAGCAACCAAGTGTGAACCACATACAATCAGAGCAAGGCTTGGGACATGTGGCTATGGCCATGCAGCAAAATGATGTGATAACTATAGTTCACTGTGCTGCAGGTACTTCTGTATTTGATGGTGCTTGATTAACAGGCTAATTTGACTGCAGACATTTCAACTTGTCCCTGCAGGAAAAGCTCGGGTGAAACTAATGCCATGGCTCTAAATTGTGCCATGCCTCAGCACACCTAAATGGGACTCAGCCATTATTCATGTGCAAGTATCTGCCAGAGTCTGGTGTGGCATTAGTATTCATCGGAAGAGAAATGTTAGGACAATCAAAGTCACATACATGAACCTGATGCAGGGCTTTGTTGTAAAACACGCCCAGAGACCGAGGCTTCCAAACCCACATGTTAACTGCATGTTGATTAGTGTGTCATTTTAATAATTGCTATGGAAGGAAAAGGAACTAGTGAACGTCAGGTAAAATATTCCCCATGTAATGTACTGAATCATAACATAATCGTGTGGCCCTGACTTCTGTGGAGGTTGAAACGATGACAATAAAATGTTGTTATAAACTATGCGGAGAGACATAAACACACACGGTAAATTATATTATAGTTCACATGAATCCAAGAATATTGCTGACTCACAAGCTGGTAAATATATACAACTACATACTCACATTGATCTCCCACTGTGACCCATCCACAAGACACATCATTATTATTGTATTATACTTTTCTCAAACACGAGTCAAATATTTTATTTCGTCTTTCTCCGCGAAGTGTCGCGAGACTTCTCGAGCAGCTGTTGCCCTGGAAACCAACATCAACAACCGCTGCGCTGTGACTGAATGTCGCTTTGAGTCCTGCAGTGAGTTTTTTAAAATTCACTTCCACCATGGCTGACGACTACTACGAAACACTGGAGATAAACAGAAATGCGACAGACGCGGATATCAAAAAGGCGTAGGTCTCTCTCATTAAATTACAATCCTGAACACGTCATACACACGTGTTTAATATCAGCTGTTGTCGATTTCTAACATCTTTTTTTTTGTGCCAGATATCGACGTCTCGCATTGAAGTTTCACCCAAAGAGCAGCAAAGAAGAAGGAAGCTCTGACAGGTTCAGTCAGCTGGGGGAAGCCTACGAGGTTCTCAGCGACCGTAAGTAACATAATAATAATAATAATAATAATAATAATAATAATAATAATAATAATAATAATAATAATAATAATAATAATAATCATAATAATAATAATCATAATAATAATAATAACAGTTATTGTTGTCTGAATCTTGAGAGAGAGAGAGAGAGAGAGAGAGAGAGAGAGAGAGAGAGAGAGAGAGAGAGAGAGAGAGAGAGAGAGAGAGAGAGAGAGAGAGAGAGAGAGAGAAAACACAAAGTTGTGATAAAATGTGGTAAAATAAATAAATGAATGTGGGGGCAGAGAGACAGAGAGAAGTGCTCAGTGCATGGTGGGAATTCCCCCAGCAGTTTAGACCTATAGCAGCACAAGGGATGGTTCAGGACTCACCTGATCCAGAACTAACTTTAAAAACGACTGTACACTACAAGGAAAGACTTTAGTTTATAAAGCGTATTAACTGACTGTGTCAATATGTGGTTTCTTTGTTACAGCTCGGAAAAAAGCAACCTTTGACAAGTTTGGTGAGGAGGGACTAAAGGGTGGGATTCCACCTGAGTTTGGCAGAGGTGGGGCCTGGTCCTCTAAATATGCCTACCACAGGAATCCAGAAAAAACATTTAAACAGTTCTTTGGAGGTGACAACCCATTTGCAGGTGAAAAAAGAATTCCATACAGTAATATGTTTTGTCAAACTTAATACCAGCAGGGTTTTTTTTTTAATCTTTGCTTAATTTATTCAATCATTTATCAATATAGTCTTCTCTGCAAATGATGTACCACTTCACTTTGGTGGCCTGAAACCAGTCGTGGTGAAGACACAAGACCTCCCAATAGAGAGAGACTTGCATTTGTCCCTGGATGATCTGTTCCTCGGGTGCACAAAAAAGATCAAGATATCTCGCAGGGTAAGACCATCTGTATGTGACATATCCTTTCAGATTAAATGTTCTTTCAGTGATCGAATCATATACACATTCCTAAATTAAGCTGAAAGCAACTCACGTGCACAAATCAAATAACTTGTTACATCTAACTAATCACATAAATGTATTAATTTATGCTTTGCCTTATTTCTTGAACAGGTTATGAATGAGGGTGGGTACACATCCAGTATCAAAGACAAGATCCTCTCTATAGATGTAAATCCTGGATGGAGAGAAGGCACAAGAATTGTTTTCTCCAAAGAGGGAGATCAGGTAAAATAACTAAACAACATTATTTTCTGTTGATATTTAAAACTGCTCTAAAAATTGTCACCAACAACTCAACCGAACAGTTGTCATTAGCAATGTGATAAAAGAGTGAACTCATCAGTAAGTATTATAATGGTCAGACTTTAGAGATAGTCTATAACTTCTGTAGTTATGGTATGTTGTATAATGCTATTGTGAAAGGCATTGCACAAATAAATTATATTCGCTTTGACATACTTGCAATTTCTGAGATCTGAGTTTAAGTTTCTGGTGCCATCCTGGTTTATCATTACATGAAAATAACCATTATAACACGTATTGGAATATTTTTTTCGAAGAACTGTTATTTCTTATTAGTTGAATCAGATGACAATTATAAGGAGTTCTTCATTTTCTAAGTACTGAAATAATTTTTATGAAGTCTGTTTCATTTTATAAAAGATTTTTAAAATCCACAATTTTAAATGTTTTCCCTTGTCATGTTGTAATTATACCAGGCTAACAGTGGTGTATGGAAACTTGCTCCAACTTTCAAAAAAAATGTGAATAATGTCAGAACGAGGTCGAGATCGTAGAAAAATGAGAGTTTAATATGAACAAGTAAGAAAATGTATTTAATCATTCGGTTGCGGCATGGTGGAATTTCCAAAGGATCACCACTAGGTGTCCTCAGACGATCCCTGTCTATCATCTAGTCACTCCGGCACATAGACTGTCTGTAAACTCAGGCACACCGAAATGATTGTCATAAAATTATTTTTACATGCTTTTTAATCTGACTAAATTCGAATCACCTTATTTTACGCAAAGGGACCCAACAGCATCCCTGCAGATATTGTGTTCCTAGTGCGGCAGAAGAGTCATCCTCTGTTTGAAAGACAAGATGATGATCTGATCTACAAGACCCAAATCTCTCTGGACATGGTGAGTTATCAGTTAAACCTAAAGATTTGGTATAAAAAAGCAACTAAAACAAACCAAAAACCATCTCCCACAGGCCTTGACTGGCTTCTCTGTGAATGTGCAGACAATAGATGGAAGGCTACTCAATATTCCCATCAACGACATTGTGCAGTAAGTGCTTTTCTATACTGGGGCCAATGTGGAAATCTATAATACTTGTAATATTGTTTTTCTTTGTACTATTAATTTGACATTGATCTCAGATATTATAAAAGCTGGATGAATCATTTAAATGTTAAGATCAGAACAGGGAGAGATGAGAAATGAGAGAGATCAATTCAAATAGTTTACCTCACCCACACAGTTAAACAGGAGCATCACTACAAGGATTTGTTTTGGGTTTGTGCCTCATCTCCATCAATAATTATTTTCCTGTCTCTGATTTGTTGTTTCAGCCCTACATACAGAAAAGTGGTGCCTGGAGAGGGAATGCCGCTGTTCCAGGATCCTTCACAGAGAGGAGACCTCATTATTCATTTTGACATCCAGTTCCCCGAGAAGCTCTCTGCTGACAGAAAGCATCTGATCAAAAAAGCTTTGAAATAAATATCGATCACATGTTAATACACTTGTTTCTATACGGTGACCTTTGATTATTGTTATGGCTTTTTCCCTTATCCACCAAAGCACAATTTGTATAACATAACATTATTACTTTGAGTAAATTAACACAAAGGAGGAAAGCAAAGGTAAAGTTATCTGTAAAGATAATCCACCCATTGTTAATGTCTATAACCAACAGCACAACACACAGCAGGCTCCAACAATGAGGAGGCCACCTTCCATATCACACAGAAGAGGCCAAGGAAGACCACCTATGGGGTGCAGTACTCAGGGGTTCTGTTGGGGATGAGGCAATCCTGGACACATACACCAAACCTGTCCATCACAACCAACCATGGATACTAGGGCTGCGCAGAGTATCCTAAAGGGGAGGGTCCGCTTCCTTTAACAGCTGTTGTAGCTAATAAATAACCTATGATTGCAATCTGGTAGAATACAAAGCAACATTGACGATGGCTGATACTGGAGCTACGTACCAAGGTGTAAGTCCAAAATATCCCACACACCTTGACATGTCTGATAAAATTGTGTAGACAGTAGGATTCTCTGGACGAAGACGGTTGATTCAAAGGTCAGCTCCAGTTCGGCTATCTATCAAAGGCGCTAAAGCAATACTTGCTATTTGAGTGTCTGATCAAACTCAATAAATTTGTAAGAGAGAGATTCTTTGAGTAAAATAAAAACTGGCATTCGTTGCCCACCACAAGGGGAGGACATTGATAGCGCTGGTCCTGGGTACATTGGCTGAGAGGGCTAATATTTATTGGCTGGGGAACATATCAGAACCGGTAAATACGTTTTACAAGAAGTGGGGAAAACACATTCGTATTCAGATCCCAAAAGCAAAGAATATAAATAAAGAAATATAAATATCTGAATATAATTTTCCGCTGTCACAGTTGCCACTGCTTTTTGGGGCATTTGCCACTGCTGACACCCTGTTTGAGGGCAACTACCGCTCTTTGTCTCTGAGGACCAAGAATAATTGATGTGAAAAGAAAGATTCTGCTTAAATACTGTTAATGCTTCGTGTCATTGAACCCAAACTTGAAATCAGACTGCTGCCAGGCTGCTTTAGGGAACCTGCCGCAATAGCTCCCACCTTCGTTTGGAGGCACCTGCCTCTGTTGCCACACTGTTTGGAGGCAGCTGCTTTTGCTGCCACAACGAGAGCAACTACCGCTGTTTGGGACCATAGTTTGGGACTTATTCAGGGAGAATTGGACTAGCTTGGAAAAAGAAGTTGACTAGTCAGAACATTATTAAGATGAGCACGCGAATGTGGTAGGCCTTGGCACTGATGTCAATGGAACATGATGCTTAATGACTGAAACTGGAACACTTCTCTCTTTTCAATGAGTTACATAAAAAGAATAGCTATAGCAAATATTATGACTTTACTCCTTTGTCTGAAATCATGATGGTGAGAAGCTGTTATTAATGTATCATTAGCCAATTAATGTTCGTGCCTTGTGAACTTCAAATATTTTTGTTATTAAAGTCACTTTAACCCAGTCACTACTACATTACCTTTGCTATCTGTGACACATGTAAAACCTTCTGTTTGTGTCTGTATTAAGGCTCCATCATAAAAATGTACACGTCATTACAATAGACAATGCTTAATTTAATGCTTTAATTTAGTTATTACGATCTGCATTTCCAATAAATAAACAGTGTGGCATCAAAAGCAGCTGCCTTTACATATCAGTGGCAGTTTCTGTTGGCAGCAGAAGTGCCTCTACCAGCTACTCCTGCCACCATTTCAGCTTGCTCTTGCATCATCGATAGATCTGTGCAACGGCAGGATTGTGTTAAGGCCAGGCTTCGGACATAGAGGCAGAGACAGAGGCTGAGGCAGAAGTAATGTCAAAATAGAGTTTTATTGGAAGGTCCAATAAGTAAGCAGGCAGGCAGGCAGGCAGAATCCTGGAGCTGAAGTCGGGGCAATTATCCAGCTGCTGGTCCTGAGCAGGAAGACAGGCAAGGTTAGGACACAGGACAAACAGGACGTTACAAATCTAAATAGTTACAATTAGCGGCAGCTATAACTGACATGAACTGAGTCTATAGTCCGGTGCATACTGAGAGCAGTAGTGGAGCTTTTAAAGGCAGCTGGTCAATCAAGGCCCCAACTCCAGCACACCAGGTTCTCATCAGTAATCAGCCATGCCACCTACACACACCAAGAGAGAGAGAGAGAGAGAGAGAGAGAGAGAGAGAGAGAGAGAGAGAGAGAGAGAGAGAGAGAGAGAGAGAGAGAGAGAGAGAGAGAGAGAGAGAGAGAGGGAAAGAGAGAGCCTAGTAGGTAGGTGAGGCAGAAGGCATGACAGATTGGTTTAGTTGCTCCAAACTCAGGACAGATTCAGTCTCGTTTCCAGAAGCAAATCAACGTTTTCTCGTTATTAAATCTGCAGTGATCCAGGAAACATGGTGAGTAGGTGAACACACTTTAAATCATGTGATCACAAATATCTGGAGTTTAGTTGGACTACGCTGTCATTGCTTAGACCTGAGGTTCAAGAAGCAGTTGCAGCTTTAATACAGTAATGTTTGTTAGTAAAGTCACTTTAACATTGTCATAACTACAATACCACTGCTTTTTGTGACACATGTAATAAACCTCTGTTTGTGTCTGTTCTTGCAGCTCTGTAGCCCTTTTTTCGGTTCTATTGTTAACATTGACCATCACTGACACAGCATATCATTACAGTAGAAAATGCTATAATTTAATGCTTTACATAAGTTATAATGATCTGCATGTGGACAAACAAACTTCAAAAAATAGTATATAGATATATACTGATTTATTGAATAAATCATGAACAGCTTTAGTTGCTGTTTAGTTGCAGTGACAACTGCCCCCAAACACTTGTGGAAACTGTGACAGCTGCCTCCAAGCAGTGTGCCAACAAATGAAAGCTGCCTCTAAACAGTGTGGCAACATAGGCATCTGCCTCCAAACAGTGTGGTATTGTAGGCGACTGCCTCTAACCAGAGTGGCTACATAGGCATCTGCCTATAAACAGAGTGGCATCAAAAGCAGCTGCCTTTACATAACTACTCCTGCCACCATTTCAGCTTGCTCTTGCATCATCAATAGCTCTGTGCAACAGCAGGATTGGTTTAGTTGTCCCAAACTCAGGACAGATTCAGTCTTTTTTTTTGTTATTTAATCTGCAGGGATCCAGGAAGAATGGTGAGTAGGTGAACACACTTTAAATCATGTGATCACAAATATCTGGAGTTTAGTTGGACTACGCTGTCATTGCTTAGACCTGAGGTTCAAGAAGCAGCTGCAGCTTTACTACATTAATTTTTGTAAATAAAGTTCTAACTACAAAACCGTCTATTTGTGACACATGCAAGAAACCTCTGTTTGTGTCTGTTCATGCAGCTCTGTTTTTAAGGTCCCTTTGTTAACATTAACCATCAATGACACAAAATGTCAATACAATAGAAAATACTATAATTGAATGCTTTAAATAAGTTATAATGATCTGCATTTGCATAAATAAACTTCATAAACCAGTATATACATACTGATTTATTGAATAAATCATAAACAGCTTTAGTTGCTGTTAAGTTACAGTGACAACTGCCCCCAACACCATAAAGGCAGTTGCCTCTAAACAGTGTGGCAACATAGGCATCTGCCTCTAAACAGTGTGGCATCAAAAGCAGCTGCCTTTACATGTCATTTGCAGTTTCTGATGACTTTGAGGACTCTACCAGCTACCCCTACCACCATTTGAGCTTACCCTTCCTTACTGGTATAAATAAATAGGTGAACTAATTATTGGACTCAATCTAGATAAATTCAAGACATCATCAATTTGGATTATGATGAGTTATAAAGAGTAGTAGATGAGTAATGAATAGTAGTTATCTAAACCTGTAATTATAGTCATCATTAAATTGCAGAGGTCTGTAATACAAGTGAAAACAGTATTGTAAAAGAAGACTGTAACTTTCCGAATAAAATGCTGTAAAAGTTGAAATGTAGTTTTTGTCTTTTCATCCAATTATCAATTGAAAAAATAATCAACAGATTAATCGATTATCCATATTAGCGTTACTTGCTTCTTTACTCATGATTTCACAAAAAAGTTATTTTCTTCTTCAGATCATTCAATAGCTCCAGGAACCTGCTTGAAGCGTGTTTTCCAGCTACTAAGCATTACATTACATTTCATTTAGCTGACGCTTTTATCCAAAGCTACTTACAATAAGTGCATTCAACCCCGAAGCCTTTATTTTATTTCTTCCTAGGTTTTATAAATGAATAAATGCATATAGTTGGATAATATTTCTCTTCTTCACTGCAGCGTGAGTGTATCTCTGTGCACGTTGGTCAAGCCGGTGTCCAGATTGGCAATGCCTGCTGGGAACTTTACTGCCTGGAACATGGGATCCAGCCGGACGGACAGATGCCCAGCAACAAGACCATCGGAGGAGGAGATGACTCCTTCAACACCTTCTTTAGTGAGACCGGAGCTGGAAAGCACGTCCCCAGAGCTGTTTTTGTCGACCTGGAGCCCACTGTCATCGGTAAACTGTCGTGAAATTAGACACCGCAGTTACTCTGATTTCCTTAAATCAAACTGTTGAATCATTTCTGACTGATCCTGTCTCTTCAGATGAAGTACGCTCTGGAACCTACCGCCAGCTGTTCCACCCTGAGCAGCTGATCACTGGTAAAGAGGATGCTGCCAACAACTACGCCCGTGGACACTACACCATTGGCAAAGAGATCATTGATCTGGTGCTGGACAGGATCCGCAAACTGGTGGGTAACTTTAAATCAGGAATGAATCTTTTCTTAATTTTGACAAAAAGTCAAACTAAATCATAAAATTGTCACTCATATTTAATCTGTCTCCCTCTCTGTCTTCAGGCTGACCAGTGTACTGGTCTTCAAGGCTTCCTGGTTTTCCACAGCTTCGGAGGTGGCACCGGCTCTGGCTTCACCTCACTGCTGATGGAGCGTCTGTCTGTTGACTATGGTAAGAAGTCCAAGCTTGAGTTCGCCATTTACCCAGCCCCCCAGGTGTCCACCGCTGTGGTGGAGCCCTACAACGCCATTCTGACCACCCACACCACCCTGGAGCACTCTGACTGTGCCTTCATGGTCGATAATGAGGCAATCTACGATATCTGCCGCAGAAACCTCGATATTGAGCATCCCTCCTACACCAACCTGAATAGATTGATGAGTCAGATTGTGTCCTCCATCACTGCTTCCCTCCGTTTCGATGGTGCCCTCAATGTTGATCTGACCGAGTTCCAGACCAACTTGGTGCCATATCCCCGTATCCACTTCCCTATGGCCACCTACGCTCCTGTCATCTCTGCTGAGAAGGCCTACCATGAGCAATTAACGGTGTCTGAGATCACAAATGCCTGCTTCGAGCCAGCCAATCAGATGGTGAAATGTGACCCTCGCCACGGTAAATACATGGCCTGCTGCCTCCTGTACCGTGGAGATGTGGTGCCCAAAGATGTCAATGCTGCCATCGGCACCATCAAGACCAAACGCACCATCCAGTTTGTGGACTGGTGCCCCACTGGTTTCAAGGTCGGCATCAACTACCAGCCGCCCACTGTGGTTCCTGGTGGAGACCTGGCCAAGGTCCAGAGGGCTGTGTGCATGCTGAGCAACACCACCGCCATTGCTGAGGCCTGGGCTCGCCTTGACCACAAGTTCGATCTGATGTACGCCAAGCGCGCCTTCGTTCACTGGTATGTGGGTGAGGGTATGGAGGAGGGAGAGTTCTCTGAGGCCAGAGAGGACATGGCAGCTCTGGAGAAAGATTACGAGGAGGTCGGAGCTGATAGTTTGGGAGAGGATGATGAGGAGGGAGGGGAGGAGTATTAAACACAGATGCATTTCTTCTATTTGCCTGAGCACTCATTCTATTCTTTAAAAAGGGTGTAAGTGACTGCATTATTGTTTCCTCTATTTTACATTTCATCTCTCTAGATATATATATATATATATATATATATATATATCTGAAACATTCTCTTTTATGTTGTGAAATTCTTTGTCATATCAGTACAGATTCTGCTTCAATGCCGTTAATGCTTTTAACGCAAAGGCCTATGGTTGAGACCTTTGATAACTGGTATGATGTCATCCCTTTTCATCTATTCTATTCTACTTTTTGTGCTCATATGTACTGTATTTTAATACAGCCGAATTTCTAAATAAATATTCTCTGTACTAAATGTCTAGATATATTGGTTTTCAACTGTAAAAAATGTTCAGGGGTTTAGTTAAACTCTATGAGCATTTTATGGGTCCATGCCATGTTAATTCTTTTATTTTTGTCTACTGATGATTTATAAGACCAGCCTGTGCCACACTTTGGGTTCCTAACAGTGACACAGAAAAACAATTAACATAATTTTTTCAAAGCCAAAGAAATCCAGTCTTCATGGTGTTGTGCAATAATAGGTAGACTTGATGTTGGCTAATTATTTATAATCATAAAATATGATTCTTAAAGTAATACAATTATTCATTAAAATGATAAAGTTATCAATTGATAATAATGAAATTATTTATGAAAAACAGTATAATAATCAGTTTAGAATAATACAATTTGTAATTATAATTTCTTAAAGACAGGGCACCCCCCTGGTATCAGGGACCAACAATCAAATGTAAAGATCAGTCTGATTTAGATCAAGTTCAATTAGAAATCTCAATATTTACTATTAAAGATTATATAATACACAGTGAAGGTTATGGAGCTCTTGCCATTGTATAGGTTGGCAAAATTCACTTATGCAACATTAATGAAAGAACATTTGTGAAAGAAAAACATTTATTATGAATATAATAAAGTATAAAAACACAAATTACTAACAACGTGCTAGCTAAACAAAGATGTGTATGTGAGTGTGTGTGTCTATGTAAATCAGAGTGCTCCGAAGATGGTGGCTGGCCAAAAGGGTAGCACCTTCCTGTGTGTTCTAAAATGGTCGCTGGTCAACATTAAGAAACAGCCCTCCTCCTTTTGAAGTGGTTTTACGACAGGTAGCTGGTAAAGATTTAATAAGGTAAAGAGATATGCGTGTGTCTGTGTTGGTAGTAAGTTAGACAAATGGTGTAGAATGAAATGCAAAGAAAGACTCTGAGGAGCCTTGCAAACTAACATTACTTTCTAATAACTTATAACCAAAGTATCACAACACAAATCAAACTTATAAACACCACACAGAATCAAATAAACAGTCTTGCTTAGCCTCGTATAATTTTTAAGCCCAGTTGTGTTACCCATCCGAGGAAAAGGGGGAAAGGAAGTTGCAGTTCAGTTCACAGTTCTGTGAAGCTGTGGGGCTCAGTTGCTGGTTGAAGTTCTCCTTCAGGACATTGAGTCGCTACTAGGAGTTTGGGTGAGCTTGGATTGCGAGGGGGTTTCCTTGGTTCTGTGCTGGAAGCTGCACCTATGTGCTTCTCTCCTAGAGTTGGATACGAGCTGGAGAAATCAGGGTTCTCCCCTTTGTGATGCTGGAGGAGAGGCTGGTAGCCTTCCGTCCTCAGACGGATTGAAGAAAGAAAGAATCGGGGAAGACCTGGCCTTATATTGGCGAGGTGACCCCACAGGTCATGGGGCAGAGTGACCAATTGGAGTTGACCCTTGTGGCTTTCACAACTCTGGGTGAAGCTGTCCGGAACAAAGGACCTGCAGCATCCTGGGAAACTGAGTTCCTTGGCTTTCTAGTAGTTATCCGGAACAAAGGGAACATGTGGTTTCAGGCTTTTGACTACCCATGAAGACTGAAGAGGAGGCCTGTGGTTCCACAAAAACCATGTCCCAACAATGGAATACGAAGTTGACTAGTCAGCACATAAGCGCTTGGTCTACCCACATTATCCCGAAAGGAAAAGATGTTCTTTTTTTTATAGTATTGTTCCTTACATTGCTTAGTAATTGTGTTTTTTAACTGCATGTAAAAATTATAATATGTGTGTAATCTGTAATGCATTACCTAGTGGTGAATATGATTAAGTGATATTACTGTTGGATATATGGAGGGCTTTATTACATGTTCTGCTGTCAAAAAACTTTTGAGGACATCATTAATGCTTTGCAATGTAACAATGTTCAACAAGTGACAAGTGGACACGTCACTGAATTACCATCTGTACATTCTGGTATTTCCATATGTATATTTATGTAGCCTATTGTGCATATCTTTATCTGATTCTAAATCTGGGATTTTTCTGCAGATATGCAAATCAGGATTAGGGTTAGTCTACGCAGCTTTAGGTCACACGGTAGAGACAATTTTAAGGAGCCTTAGCCTATAGTGTTCTATGTTACAAATATTAAGTCAGTTGTACTTTTTCGATCCACAGATCAGTCTCGGGGCGAATCATGTCAAGACTGCTTTAGTGATGTAACCAGTTTCTGATGCCAAAGGGCATGCAGTGTCTTTCAGCGTAACTAATAACCATTATCCAGGTATCATTTTTAGATCTTGATAGAGTTGAGATGTTGTTAAAACGATATACAACAATCGGGTATACACAAGTGTGGTAGGACTTGGCAGTGATGTCAATGGAACATGATGCTTAATGACTGAAACTGGAACAGTGTTTTCTTTTAAAAGAGATACATAAAAATAATCTCATTTGCTATGATTTACTCCTCTGTCTGAAACGATGATGGTGATAAACTGTTATTGATGTATCATGAGCCGATTAATGTTCGTGCCTTGTAGACTTCAAAGATTTTTATATATTTAAATCACTTTAACCCAGTCCCTACTATAATACATCTGCTATCTTTGACGCATGTAAAACCTGCTGTTTGTGTCTGTTATTGCAGCTCTGTAGCCCTTTTTAAGGTTTCATTATTAACATTTACCATCAATGACAAAATATGTCAATACAATAGAAAATGCTATAATTGAATGCTTTAAATAAGTTATAATGTTCTGCATTTGCATAAATAGACTTCATAAACCAGTATATAGATACATACTGATTTATTGAATGAATCATAAACAGCTTTAGTTGCAGTCACAACTGCCCCCAAAACACTTGCTGAAACTGTGACAGCTGCCTCCAAGCAGTGTGCCAACAAATGGAAGCTGCCTCTTAACAGTGTGGCAACATAGGCAACTGCCTCTAAACAGCATGGCAACCAACGGAAGCTGCCTCTAACTAGTGTGGCTACATAGGCATCTGCCTATAAACAGTGTGGCATCAAAAGCAGCTGCCTTTACATATCAGTGGCAGTTTCTGTTGACAGCAGAAGTGCATCTACCAGCTACTCCTTCCACCATTTCAGCTTGCTCTTACATCATCAATAGATCTGTGCAAAGCAAATCAACGTTTTCTCGTTACTAAATCTGCAGTGATCCAGGAAACATGGTGAGTAGGTGAACACACTTTAAATCATGTGATCACAAATATCTGGAGTTTAGTTGGACTAAACTGTTATTGCTTAGACTTAAGGTTCAAGAAGCAGCTGCATCTTTACTACATTCATTTTTGTTAATAAAGTTTTAACTACAAAACCGTCTATTTGTGACACATGTAAGAAACCTCTGTTTGTGTCTGTTCATGCAGCTCTGTAGCCCTTTTAAAGGTCCCTTTGTTAACATTTACCATCAATGACACAATATGTCAATACAAAAGAAAATACTATAATTGAATTCTTTAAATAAGTTATAATGATCTGCATTTGCATAAATAAACTTCATAACCCAGTATACTGATTTATTGAATAAATCATATACAGCTTTAGTTGCTGTTTAGTTGCAATGACAACTCCCCCCAACAACATAAAGGCAGCTGCCTCTAAACAGCGTGGCAACAAGGGCGGCTGCCTCTAAACAGTGTGGCAACATAGGCATCTGCCTCTAAACAGTTTGGTATTAAAAGCAGCTGCCTTTACATATCATTTGCAGTGTCTGTTGACTTTGAGGCCTCAACCAGCTACCCCTACCACCATTTGAGCTTACCCTTCCTTACTGGTATAAATAAATAGGTGTGTGTAACGGCTGAATTGGTTTAGTTGCTCCAAACTCAGGACAGATTCAGTCTTGTTCACAGAAGCAAATCAACATTTTCTTGTTATTTAATCTTCAGTGGTTGAGGAAACATGGTGAGTAGGTGAACACACTTTAAATCAAGTGATCACAAATATCTGGAGTTTAGTTGGACAAATAATTGGACCCAATCTAGATAAATTCAAGACATCTTGAATCTTAACCTGTAATCTAAACCTGTAATTATAGTCATAATTAAATTGCAGAGGTCTGTAATACATGTGAAAACAGCATTTTAAAGAAGACTGTAACTTTCCGAATAAAATGCTGTAAAAGTTGAAATGTAGTTTTTGTCTTTTCATCCAATTATCAATTGAAAAAATAATCAACAGATTAATCGATTATCCATATAAGCGTTACTTGCTTTTTTATTCATGATTTCACAAGAGTTATTTTTTTTCTTCAGATCATTCAATAGCTCCAGGAACCTGCTTGAAGTGTGTTTTCCAGCTACTAAGCATTACATTACATTTCATTTAGCTGACGCTTTTATCCAAAGCGACTTACAATAACTGCATTCAACCCCAAAGCCTTTATTTTATTTCTTCCTCAGTTTTATAAATGGATAAATGCATATAGTTGGATAATATTTCTCTTCTTTCCGCAGCGTGAGTGTATCTCTGTGCACGTTGGTCAAGCCGGTGTCCAGATTGGCAATGCCTGCTGGGAACTTTACTGCCTGGAACATGGAATCCAGCCGGACGGACAGATGCCCAGCAACAAGACCATCGGAGGAGGAGATGACTCCTTCAACACCTTCTTTAGTGAGACCGGAGCTGGAAAGCACGTCCCCAGAGCTGTTTTTGTCGACCTGGAGCCCACTGTCATCGGTAAACTGTCGTGAAATTTAGAAACCGCAGTTACTCTGATTTCCTTAAATCAAACTGTTGAATCATTTCTGACTGACCCTTTCTCTTCAGATGAAGTACGCTCTGGAACCTACCGCCAGCTGTTCCACCCTGAGCAGCTGATCACTGGTAAAGAGGATGCTGCCAACAACTATGCCCGTGGACACTACACCATTGGCAAAGAGGTCATTGACCTGGTGCTGGACAGAATCCGCAAACTGGTGGGTAACTTTACATCAGGAATGAATATTTTCTTAATTATGACAAAACGTCAAACTAAATCATAAAATTGTCATTCATATTTAATCTGTCTCCCTCTCTGTCTTCAGGCTGACCAGTGTACTGGTCTTCAAGGCTTCCTGGTTTTCCACAGCTTCGGAGGTGGCACCGGCTCTGGCTTCACCTCACTGCTGATGGAGCGTCTGTCTGTTGACTACGGTAAGAAGTCCAAGCTTGAGTTCGCCATTTACCCAGCCCCCCAGGTGTCCACCGCTGTGGTGGAGCCCTACAACGCCATTCTGACCACCCACACCACCCTGGAGCACTCTGACTGTGCCTTCATGGTCGATAATGAGGCCATCTACGATATCTGCCGCAGAAACCTCGATATTGAGCATCCCTCCTACACCAACCTGAACAGGTTGATGAGTCAGATTGTGTCCTCCATCACTGCTTCCCTCCGTTTCGATGGTGCCCTCAATGTTGATCTGACCGAGTTCCAGACCAACTTGGTGCCATATCCCCGGATCCACTTCCCTATGGCCACCTACGCTCCTATCATCTCTGCTGAGAAGGCCTACCATGAGCAATTAACGGTGTCTGAGATCACAAATGCCTGCTTCGAGCCAGCCAATCAGATGGTGAAATGTGACCCTCGCCACGGTAAATACATGGCCTGCTGCCTCCTGTACCGTGGAGATGTGGTGCCCAAAGATGTCAATGCTGCCATTGGCACCATCAAGACCAAACGCACCATCCAGTTTGTGGACTGGTGCCCCACTGGTTTCAAGGTCGGCATCAACTACCAGCCGCCCACTGTGGTTCCTGGTGGAGACCTGGCCAAGGTCCAGAGGGCTGTGTGCATGCTGAGCAACACCACCGCCATCGCTGAGGCCTGGGCTCGCCTTGACCACAAGTTCGATCTGATGTACGCCAAGCGCGCCTTCGTTCACTGGTATGTGGGTGAGGGTATGGAGGAGGGAGAGTTCTCTGAGGCCAGAGAGGACATGGCAGCTCTGGAGAAAGATTACGAGGAGGTCGGAGCTGATAGTTTGGGAGAGGATGATGAGGAGGGAGGGGAGGAGTATTAAACACAGATGCATTTCTTCTATTTGCCTGAGCACTCATTCTATTCTTTAAAAAGTTTGTTTCTGACTGCAGTAATGTTTCCACTATTTTTTCATTTTATCTCTCTAGATATATATCCGAAACATTACATCGTTTATGTTGTGGAATTCTTTGTCATATCAGTACAGATTCTGCTTCAATGCCGTTAATGCTTTTAACGCAAAGGCCTATGGATGAGACCTTTGAGTACTGGTATGATGTCATCCCTTTTCAACTGTTCTGTTCTTTTCTACTTTCTGTGCTCATATGTACTGTATTTTAATACAGCAGAATGCCTAAATAAATGTTCTCTCTACTAAATGTCTAGATATATTGGTTTTCAACATAAAAACTGTTCAGGGGTTTAGTTAAACTCTATGAGCATTTTATGGGTCCATGTCATGTTAATTATTTTATTTAAGACAAATAAATCCAGTCTTCATGGTGTTGTGCAATAATAGGTAGACTTGATGTTTGCTAATTATTTATAATCATAAAATATGATTATTAAAGTAATACAATTATGTATTAAAAATAATACAATCATTAATTAAAACGATAAAGTTATCAAGAATAATGAAATTATTAATGAAAAACAGTATAATTATCAATTAAGAATAATACAATTTGTAATTATAATTTCTAAAAGACAGAGCACCCTGGTATCAGGGACCAACAATCAAATGTAAAGATCAGTCTGATTTAGATCAAGTTCAATTAGAAATCTCAATATGCTGAAACTGTGACAGCTGCCTCCAAGCAGTGTGCCAACAAATGGAAGCTGCCTCTAAACAGTGTGGCAACATAGGCAGCTGCCTCTAAACAGCAACCAATGGAAGCTGCCTCTAAACAGTGTTGCAACATAGGCAGCTGCCTCCAAACAGTGTGGCATCGTAGGCGGCTGCCTCTAACTAGTGTGGCTACATAGGCATCTGCCTATAAACAGTGTGGCATCAAAAGCAGCTGCCTTTACATATCAGTGGCATTTTCTGTTGACAGCAGAAGTGCCTCTACAAGCTACTCCTGCCACCATTTCAGCTTGCTCTTGCATCATCAATAGCTCTGTGCAACGGCAGGATTGGTTTAGTGGCTCCAAACTCAGGACAGATTCAGTCTTGTTGCCAGAAGCAAATCAACGTTTTCTCGTTATTAAATCTGCAGTGATCCAGGAAACATGGTGAGTGGGTAAACACACTTTAAATCATGTGATCACAATGGCTGGAGTTTAGTTGGACTAATCTGTTATTGCTTAGACCTGAGGTTCAAGAAGCAGCTGCAGCTTTAATTCAGTAATTTTTTGTTAATAAAGTCACTTTAACCCTGTCCTCACTACAAACCGTCTATTTGTGACACATGCAAGAAACCTCTGTTTGTGTCTGTTCATGCAGCTCTGTAGCCCTTTTTAAGGTCCCTTTGTTAACATTTACCATCAATGATGTAATATGTCAAAACAATAGAAAATACAATAATTGAATGCTTTAAATAAGTTATAATGATCTGCATTTGCATAAATAAACTTCATATACCAGTATATAGATATATACTGATTTATGGAATAAATCATATACAGCTTTGGTTGCTGTTTAGTTGCATTGACAACTGCCCCCAACAACATAGGCATCTGCCTCTAAACAGTGTGGTATCAAAAGCAGCTGCCTTTACATATCATTTGCAGTTTCTGTTGACTTTGAGGCCTCAACCAGCTACCCCTACCACCATTTGAGCTTACCCTTCCCTACTGGTATAAATAAATAGGTGTGTGTAACGGTCTGATTGGTTTAGTTGCTCCAAACTCAGGACAGATTAAGTCTTGTTGCCAGAGGCAAATCAACATTTTCTCGTTATTTAATCTTCAGTGGTTCAGGAAACATGGTGAGTAGGTGAACACACTTTAAATCAAGTGATCATAAATATCTGGAGTTTAGTCGGACTAATTATTGGACTCAATCTAGATAAATTCAAGACATCTTCAGTTTGGATTATGATGAGTCAAAAAAAAAATAGTAGTTATCTAAACCTGTAATTATGGTTATAATTAAATTGCAGAGGTCTGTAATACATGTTAAAACAGCATTGTAAAAGAAGACTGTAACTTTCCGAATAAAATGCTGGAAAAGTTGAAATGTAGTTTTTGTCTTTTCATCCGTATAAATTAATCAACTGAAAAAATATTCAATAGATTAATCGATTATCCATATAAGCATTACTTGCTATTTTATTCATGATTTTCTTCACAAAAGAGTTATTTTCTTCTTCAGATCATTCAATAGCTCCAGGAACCTGCTTGAAGCGTGTTTTACAGCTACTATGCCTTTATTGTATTTCTTCCTCAGTTTTATAATTGGATAAATGCATATAGTTGAATAATATTTCTCTTCTTTCCGCAGCGTGAGTGTATCTCTGTGCACGTTGGTCAAGCCGGTGTCCAGATTGGCAATGCCTGCTGGGAACTTTACTGCCTAGAACATGGGATCCAGCCAGACGGACAGATGCCCAGCAACAAGACCATCGGAGGAGGAGATGACTCCTTCAACACCTTCTTTAGTGAGACCGGAGCTGGAAAGCACGTCCCCAGAGCTGTTTTTGTCGACCTGGAGCCCACTGTCATCGGTAAACTGTAGTGAAATTTAGAAACTGCAGTTACTCTGATTTCCTTAAATCAAACTGTTGAATCATTTCTGACTGACCCTGTCTCTTCAGATGAAGTACGCTCTGGAACCTACCGCCAGCTGTTCCACCCTGAGCAGCTGATCACTGGTAAAGAGGATGCTGCCAACAACTACGCCCGTGGACACTACACCATTGGCAAAGAGGTCATTGACCTGGTGCTGGACAGGATCCGCAAACTGGTGGGTAACTTTTACATCAGGAATTAATCTTTTCTTAATTTTGACAAAACGTCAAACTAAATCATAACATTGTCATCCATATTGAATCTGTCTCCCTCTCCGTCTTCAGGCTGACCAGTGCACTGGGCTTCAAGGCTTCCTGGTTTTCCACAGCTTCGGAGGTGGCACCGGCTCTGGCTTCACCTCACTGCTGATGGAGCGTCTGTCTGTTGACTACGGTAAGAAGTCCAAGCTTGAGTTCGCCATTTACCCATCCCCCCAGGTGTCCACCGCTGTGGTGGAGCCCTACAACGCCATTCTGACCACCCACACCACCCTGGAGCACTCTGACTGTGCCTTCATGGTCGATAATGAGGCCATCTACGATATCTGCCGCAGAAACCTCGATATTGAGCATCCCTCCTACACCAACCTGAACAGGTTGATGAGTCAGATTGTGTCCTCCATCACTGCTTCCCTCCGTTTCGATGGTGCCCTCAATGTTGATCTGACCGAGTTCCAGACCAACTTGGTGCCATATCCCCGTATCCACTTCCCTATGGCCACCTACGCTCCTATCATCTCTGCTGAGAAGGCCTACCATGAGCAATTAACGGTGTCTGAGATCACAAATGCCTGCTTCGAGCCAGCCAATCAGATGGTGAAATGTGACCCTCGCCACGGTAAATACATGGCCTGCTGCCTCCTGTACCGTGGAGATGTGGTGCCCAAAGATGTCAATGCTGCCATCGGCACCATCAAGACCAAACGCACCATCCAGTTTGTGGACTGGTGCCCCACTGGTTTCAAGGTCGGCATCAACTACCAGCCACCCACTGTGGTTCCTGGTGGAGACCTGGCCAAGGTCCAGAGGGCTGTGTGCATGCTGAGCAACACCACCGCCATCGCTGAGGCCTGGGCTCGCCTTGACCACAAGTTCGATCTGATGTACGCCAAGCGCGCCTTCGTTCACTGGTATGTGGGTGAGGGTATGGAGGAGGGAGAGTTCTCTGAGGCCAGAGAGGACATGGCAGCTCTGGAGAAAGATTATGAGGAGGTCGGAGCTGATAGCCTGGGAGAAGATGATGAGGAGGGAGGGGAGGAGTATTAAACACAGATGCATTTCTTCTATTTGCCTGAGCACTCATTCTATTCTTTAAAAAGTGTGTTTCTGACTGCAGTAATGTTTCCACTATTTTTCATTGTATCTCTCTAGATATATATATACATTACAGTTCAAAAGTTTGGGGTCACTTAGAAATGTCCAAATTTCAATGAAGATAACATTACATTAATCAGAAATACACTCTATACATTGTTAATGTGGTACATGACTATTCTAGGTGGAAACATCTGTTTTTTAATGAAATATCTGCATAGGTGTATAGAGGCCCATTTCCAGCAACTATCACTCCAGTGTTCTAATGGTACATTCTGTTTGCTAATCGCCATAGAAGACTAATGTATGATTAGAAAACCCTTGAAAACCCTTGTGCAATTATGTTAGCACAGCTGAAACTGTTTAGCTGGTGATAGAAGCTATAAAACTGTCCCTCCTTTGAGCTAGTTGAGTATCTGGAGCATCACATTTGTGGGTTCGATTATACTCTCAAAATGGCCAGAAAAATAGAACTTTCAATTCAGGGTTCAGGATCTTGCCCAAGGACACCTCGGCATGCAGATGGGTCAGACTGGGGATCGAGCTGCCGACCTTAAGGTTGGAGGACGACTACTCTACCCCTCAGCTACTGCCGCCTTCTAGGCATAGTGGCAAAGAAAAAGCCATATCTTAGACTGGCCAATAAAAAGAAAAGATTGATATGGGCAAAAGAACACAGAAATTGGACAGAGGAAGATTGGAAAAAAGTGTTATGGACAGACAAATCACAGTTTGAGGTGTTTGGATCACACAGAAGAACAGTGTTGGGTGAAATTTCTACAGATTACCTCAACAAATTAACAGCTAGAATGCCAAAGGTCTGCAATGCTGTAATTGCTGTAAATGGAGCATTCTTTGACGAAAGCAAAATTTGAAGAACAAAATTTATATTTATTTCTAACCTTGTCAATGTCTTGACTATATTTTCTATTCATTTTGCAATTCATTTGATAAATAAAAGTGTGAGTTTTCTGGAAAACACGAAATTGTCTAGGTGATCCCAAACTTTTGAACGGTAGTGTATATATATCTGAAACATTCTCGTTTATGTTGTGGAATTCTTTGTCATATCTGTACAGATTCTGCTTCAATGCCGTTAATGCTTTTAATGCAAAGGCCAATGTTTGAGACCTTTGCGTGCAGGTATGATGTCATCCCTTTTTATCTGTTCTATTCTTTTCTACTTTCTGTGCTCATATGTACTGTATTTTAAACAGCCAAATTCCCAAATAAATTTTCTCTCTACAAAATGTCCAGATATATCGGTTTTCATCTGAAAAAAAATCATTCAGGGGTTAGGTTAAACTCTATGAGCATTTTATGGGTCCATGCCATGTTACTTATTTTATTTTTGTCTACTGATCATCTATAAGACGAGCCTGTGCCACACTTCAGAAAAACAAATAACATTATTTTTCAAAGCCAAAGAAAGTTGATTAGTCAGCACATAAGCCCACGGGCTACCCACATTATCCCTTAAGCACAAGGTAAAGATGTTCTTTTTTTTATAGTATTGTTCCCAACATTGCTTAGTAATTGTGTTTTCTTTTTTTTTAACTGCATTTAAAAATAATAATATGTGTGTAATCTGCAAAGCATTGTCTAGTGGTAAATATAAATTGATATTACTGTTGGATATGTGTAGGCTCTATTACATGTTATGCTGTCAAAAAACTTTTGAGGACATCATTAATATTTTGCAATGTAACAATGTTCAACAAGTGACAAGTGGACACGTCACTGCATTACCATCTGTTGATTCCGGTATTTCCATATTATTTGTTATGGAAGTTTTCTGGAAGCTGGTGAAAGGATAACTCAGGCAGGAGCTGATCTCTTATACAGAAGACTTTAATGTAGACTTGATGCATCGGAGTCCAGAAGGTGGAACAATATACAAAAATGCCAACAGAGTAACATAAGCAATTTTACAGTGTGGCATCAAAGGCATCTTCCTCTAAACATTGTGATGCAACAAAGGCTGCTGCCTCCACAGGCTTACATCTATACAGGAGGTATCTCTACAACTGTCACACTGGCAACTGTAACAGCTGCCTTCAAACAGTGTGGCATCAAAGGCAACTGCCTCTAAACAAAGTTGCAACAGGCCACCAGAAATGCATCTACGAGCTCACATTGCCACGATTTAAGCTTGCCCTTACTGCATTTACTTCCACCATGGATGAAGATTACTACAAAACACTTGAGATAAACAAGAGCGCCATAGCTGCAGATATCAAAAAGGCGTAGGTCTCTCTCGTGAAATTACAATCCTGAAAAGGAAAAAGCCATTCACACATGTTTAATATCAGCTGTTCTTTTTATTGTTGTTGATTTCTACCTTTTTTTGCCAGATATCGATGTCTCGCGTTGAAGTTTCACCCAAACAGCACTAAAGAAGCAGGAAGCGCAGACAGGTTCAGTCAGCTGGGGGAAGCCTACGATGTTCTCAGCGACCGTAAGTAACCAGGAGAGAGAGAGAGAGAGAGATGTTGTAAAATACATAAATAAATGTGGGGGCAGTGATACAAAAAAAAGGGGAGAAGTGCTCATTGCATGATTTGAATTACTTGACCTATAAATACACTTTTATCCCTCATAACTAAGGGATGGTTCAGGACTCACCGTATACAGAACTAACTATAAAAACTACTGTACCATACAGGGAAAGAGTTTAGTTTATAAATCTATAAAACTCTCCACATTTTAACACAGCATATTAACTGACTGTGTCAATATGTGTTTTCTTTGTTACAGCTCGGAAAAAGGCAACCTATGACCGGTTTGGTTTGGAGGGACTAAAGGGTGGGATTCCACCTGAGTTTGGCAAAGGTGGGGCCTGGTCCTCTAAATATGCCTATCACGGGGAGCCAGAAGATACATTTATCGAGTTCTTTGGATGTGACAACCCATTTGCAGGTGAAAAAAATAGAGACAAATTCCATACAGTAATATGTTTTGTCAAACTTAATACCAGCACAATTTTATTTTTGCCTAATTTATTCATATATTTATCAATAGTCTTCTCTGAAAATGATGTACCACTTCAGTTTGTTGGCCTGCAACCAGTCGTGGTGAAGACACAAGACCCCCCAGTAGAGAAAGACCTTGAGTTGTCCCTGGATGAACTGTTCCTCGGGTGCACAAAAAAGATTAAGATATATCGCAATGTAAGAACATCTGTATGTGAGATATCCTGTCCTATTACATGGTCTTTCAGTGATCAAATCATTCACACATTCACTAGTTAAGCTGAAAGCAACTCACGTGCACAAATCAAATGACTTATTACATCTAACTAATCACATAAATGTATTTATTTATGTTTTGCCTTATTTCTTTAACAGGTTATGAATGAGGCTGGATTATCCAGTGTCAAAGACAAGATCCTCTCTATAGATGTAAATCCTGGATGGAAAGAAGGCACAAGAATTGTTTTCTCCAAAGAGGGAGATCAGGTAAAATAACTAAACAACATTATTTTTCTGTTGATATTTAAAACTGCTCTAAAAATGTTAAATGCATTTGAAAAGCATTACAAAAATCAATTTTGCTCACCTATACTTACAATTTCTCACAATAAAGTATATCTAACAAGACCTGAGTTTAGGTTTCTGATGCCGTCTCTGGTGGTGATTTATCCAACTCTCTGTTGTTTCACACTTAGTAATATTTTCAGAAAATGGGACTTTATAATAGATAACCCTAGTTTTAAGTTTATTGTAACCTTGAAGTCTAGAAATATAAAAATGCGAAAAGAAAATTATGAATGAAAAGCACAAAATATATTCCTAGAGCTAAAAAGTTTTGGTTTGAAAAAAAGAATATACAATTCCTATAATTATAATAAAGCAACATTCTACAGATTTATACTGGATTATAATAATAACCATTATGACACGTGTAGGAAGGGTAATGCCTTATTGGATCAATCATATGGGAATCATACATTTTCTTAGTAGTGGAACGATTTTTATGAAGTCTGTTTCATTTTATACTAGATTTTTTATTTCCACAATGTTAAATTTTTTTAAACTTTCAAAAGTGATTTTGGAACTGTGAATAATGTCAGAACGAAGCCAAGACACTAGAAAAATAAGAGTTTAATATGAACAAGTAAGCAAATTACAAGTTTATTTAATCATTCAGTTGTGGCATGGTAGTATTTCCAAAGGATCACCACTAGGTGTCCTCAAAAGATCCCTCTCTAACATGGAGGAGCTCCGGCACATAGACTGTATGCAAACTCAGGAACACTGAAATGATTGTCATCAAATACTTTTTACATGCTTTTTAATCTTCTGACTACATAGCTGGGACCCAACAGCATCCCTGCAGATATTGTGTTCATAGTGCGGCAGAAGCCTCATCCACTGTTTGAAAGACAAGGTGATGACCTGATCAACCAGACCCTAATCTCTCTGGAGATGGTGAGTCATATAACATGTGTTTTTTTATCAGGTAAACCTAAAGATTTGGTATAAAAAAAACACTAAAACCAAATAAAACCTCTTCCACAGGCCTTGACTGGCTTCTCTGTGAATGTGCGGACAATAGATGGAAGGCTAATCGATATTCCCATCAACGACATTGTGCAGTAGGTACCTTTCTATACTGGGGCAAAGGTGGAAATCTGTTATACCTGAATATTGTATTTTCTTTGTACTATTCATTTTACATGGATCTCAGATATTATAAAAGCTGAATGATTTTTTTAAATATTAAGATCAGAACAGGGAGAGATGAAAAATGAGAGAGATCAATTCAAATAGTTTACCTCACCCACACAGTTAAACAGGAACATCACTACAAGGATTTGTTTTGGCTTTGTGCCTCATCTCCATCAATAACAATTTTTCTGTCTCTGATTTGTTGTTTCAGCACTAGATACAGAAAAGTGGTGCCCGGAGAGGGAATGCCGTTGTTCCAGGATCCTTCACAGAGAGGAGACCTCATTATTCATTTTGACATCCAGTTCCCAGAGAAGCTGTCCGCTGACAGAAAGCATCTGATCAAAAAAGCTTTGAAATAAATATCGATCACATGTTAATACACTTGTTTCTATCCGGTTACCTTTGATTATTGTATTCAGTTTTATTTCCCTTATCCATCAAAGCACAATTTGTATAACGTAGCATTGATATTTTGAGTAAATAAACACAAAGGAAGAAACTAAAGGCTAAGAAATCTGTAAACATAATATCTGTGCAAAAACATCCGCCTTCTACCGGGCAGAAATCACAGAATTCATGTGCAGTTGTGATTTGCTGCCGTCATGGCCCGTTTCAGCTGCTCGTATGTCACAAACATCACCACGTTCCAGGAGCCCAGGCGTAAGAAAGAGGGCATGAACCTTAAGAGGAGGCGGGAAAAAATCAGAAAAATTACAATTCATGATATAATCATTTTGTTCACAGCCATTCTTTTCCTGTTGTAAAAAACACTTACCCCTTATAAAAGGCAAGTGGTCCTTCCTTGGTCATCATTGTAGCAGCACAGTTCAAGACGCTTCTGTAGTGGCCAAGAGGAGAGTTCATATATCTTGTCTTGACCACATCGACAGGTGAAGCGATGACTGTCGTGCATAACCCTGCACCGAAGGCTGAGAGAAAGTGGCAGGGCAGGTTGTCTGTGGAGCGAAGGCTGTAAATTAGTGTCCCAGGAAGAGAAACCCTTAAATCATTCCACTGGATTATGTTGGGCTGCAGCCATTGTTTCACCTGTCAGGGGCGTGGACTTTAGAAGTGTTTCCTTGATGAAGTCGTACGTCACCAGTTCTGTGCAGTTGACCGTTGCGTTCCGTAAAGTGTTTGGAGCTGTACCTGCATGACGGAGTGAAAGGAGCACATTTATTGTAAGAAATTGGAGAATAACCTTCAGGATCCTCGCAACTATCATGAATGAGTCTACCTTTCCAAAGGCCACGGATGCCTTCTTCCTTAGCGATGGTCCTGTAAGCATCAATTGTGCTACAGTAGCGTCTGGCGACCCCAGAGGACCTGCCCTGTGCCTGGAAGCGGACTTTCACCACATCTGTGGGCTGAGCTATCACAACCGCCATGGCACCTGTGGTACATCCCGCAAGCAGCCGAATGCCAAGGCCTACATCTGAACCAGAGAGGAGAGAGGTGATTGTCGCAGGACATTCGCAACTAGACCAACAATAATAACACATTCATAGAGACTCACTCTCAGAGCCTCTGGTGTAGAACTGCTTTACAGAGTCGTAGAGGCCAATGCGGACAGAGGCAAAGCTCATCTGCCTCTGGAGTCCTGCCACCAGTCCACTGTAAAGACTCCTGGGTCCCTCGGTGCGCACCATGGTAGTGATGGTGCCAAACACACCTCGATACCTCACCGCTGACCCATTCCCTGCTGCTGGAGAGGCTATGGCCTCCCCTTGAATCTGTACAAGGACAATGGGAAATCAAAAGTTGAAAAAATGGGGTGGTCGTCCACCAACCAGATGGTCAGTAGTTCAATCCCCAGCCCCTCCAGGCTTGATTAGATAGAAAAGGTGCTGTATGAATGTTTGTTCCAGACTGGAAAATCTGTCAGAAATGCAAACAATGGCCTATGCACATAATGTTATAAATATAGGGCGGCTTTGGCTGAGGGGTCGAGCGGTCGTCCTCCAACCTGAAGGTCGGTAGTTCGATCCCCAGTCTTTCTCATCTGCATGCCGAAGTGTCCTTGGGCAAGATGCTGAACCCTGAATTGGCACTCATAGAACAACAAAAGTGCTGCTAATAGATGCACTGTATGAATGTGTGTGTGTATGGGTGAATGTAAAACTGTACTGTAAAGCACTTTGAGTGGTCATCAAGACTAGAAAAGCGCTATATAAATGAAAAAAACATTTACTATGTGCACATGTATGATGTGTTGATGAAAAGTAAACATGTATATGTTGACATACATATTAACTTTTTTTTGTACCTGCAGTCGCACTTTGGCTGTGTCCAAGGGAAAGGTGAGGAGGTCAGCGATACAGGCTGCAGTTCCTGCTCCCAAAAACTTCACAGCTGCCGATGGAGGCACATCAGCAGGTTTAAATCCAACCATTTCCCAGAGTTATTTGGATCAACACAAGGACGGTTGAAAACTGCTCGATGTGGACAGGACCAGAAGTTCCTGAAAATCTGCAGAAATACACCACATTGCATCCAAAGATTAATGTATTCCACGAGCACCATGGCAAAGTTAAGTCATTAGAATAACAAAATATGCAATACAACATTTTATACTTGATTCTTTGTCCTGTACATAGCTCTGTATATGATAAACCCAATAGTTGGTTCATGTAAAATGCTAATTAAGTAAAAGGGATATTCTTAATAACAGGTTTAACTGATGCTTAATACAAGACAGCTGCCGACAGGAAGAGGATGCATGGACACAAGCATCAACTTGAAATTTGAACCTTGATAATAGATTTTTACCTTTTAGGTGATAGGACAAAACTTCTGAGATCAGGTTTCTCTAAATGTGTCCCTCTGACTGAACTTTGTCCTAGCTATGAACTGATGTCCTTGTTTTTCCATAGAAGATTTTTTTTTAGTGATTGGTCTTAAGATCATACTCCAAATCCTGGGAAAACAGAAACAAGTTAAAAACAACATAGAAATGTATAAAGTATTAACCTAAACAACATTGTCGTACAAAGGAAAAACATCATATTTAAGATTGTACCGTGATTTGAGTCAGATGTTGAACAGCCTGGTGAAACGCTGAGAATCTTGAAGTGAAAAGATCAAAACGAATACAGTCAACCAACGCATGGACTGGATGCAGACGTGTGGGGAAGAGAACCACCCTTTAAATACTGCTGGGATGCTGTTACATCACTGCATGTGTTGTTCCTGCGGCCCCACCCCCACTGCATCTATGGGCTGCCCGCTGTTCCCCTGGGCCGACCGTAAACCTGTCTGTGTGACAAATAGTCTGGGGCTCGGTTTGCCTGATTTATCTTTTGTCTTCTTGGCTTTATAATTGAGCTCCCTCAGACCAACAACAACCACATCACAACAAAGATTACAAACCTGAGGCAGAATAATTTGAGAAATTACTTTTTCATGAAAATAAATGATGTATGAAAAAATTTGATTTTCTAACTTAGAATCATTTGGTTAGGTGCAGCATCTGTTTAAAGCTTTGTTCTTAGGATCACAGCACAGCAAGCGCTCACTTGCAAAGTGCTGAGTCATGCTGAAATCACAAGAACATATAAGAACACATAGTACGTCGCCCACCAAATTAGATCCGTATGTTCAGGGCCATTAACATATACGACTGTTCCTCTTTGAAATGTCCTGTCCATGACCTGTTGGTGCTGCACTGATAAATGTGATGCAACACTGAATTGTGTTTTTGAAAATAAATTCACAAACGGCTTAGTTTTGTTTAGTATACGGATAAAGGGGAATCTACACGAAAACAGGTTTCAATGATAGAGCTCCGTAAAGCAATTCAACATAATTAGGGAAAGGTTGGTGAAGTTGTATAAAGGAAGTCTCATCATAAGAATTAGAATGGCCTACAGCAGAGTACATATCCGCCAAGGCCAAACAGTCCTCATATAAAACCACTTTTAAATTGACTAAATCTGGGTTTTATTTGGATCCAACCAAACCAACAAACAAACGGACAGGGGTGAAAACATAACCTCCCTGGTATCTATGCAATATCTATACCATTTATCCTTCATTGGTCGTGGGGGGAGCAGTAGCCAATCTGACATTGGCCGAGAGGCGGGTTTACACCCTGGACAGGTCCCATATGAAATATGTCGCATATAAACCATGATGAAAAGACGCTTTGGCCCCTGAGCTCCTACACTTGTGTGTGTACTTGTATTTATTTATTTGTGAGGACCATTTTGAGCAAAGACATTTTTGAAAGTGAGAACATTTTGGCTGATCCTCACTTTTTCAAAAGCTTGAGGGTTAAGACTTAGTTTTAAGGTTAGAGTTAGTGCGAAGTCATTTTATCAAGCAAACGGATTCATCCAATCATCCCAGTTCTGGCACTAGTTGGTTCGGGAGTTTTAAGGTTAAAGATAGAATAAGAAATTAAACACTGGCTCTTTATTTTTTTTTCATTTCAGCATCATGTACAATATATTCTATTCATATGACTTATCGACCGGCGATACATCATGTTATTTACAATCAGCAGCTGTGAGATGAACCTAAACATTCTTGACTACATGCAAAACATACAATGGTAAACATTGTAAACAGTCCACAAGAAGACAAAGTAAAGGACATAGACATGATCACTGTTGGGGTCAATTACAGCCTGATCCAGTTTCTCTGTTCCTTTCATGGTAAACCTGCCCTGAATGCAGAATGACATCATTCATACAGTTCATTCTTGTAAACATAAAAATACAATTTCAAATTGGAGTGTTATTGTGCCCAAAATGTCCGTGGTGATTCAGGAGTTTGATGAGCCACTCCTTTCTTCCGATGTCTTTACAGCATGTGAGCTCTTATGATGCCTCAGCTTCACCTCTGAGCCACTTCAGTTATGTGACCATGGACCCCCTTTTCCAACCCTGGGTCACCACTGGTCTCCACTGCACTGTGGTAAAGGCAAGGCCTTTGTGTCTCTGCAACACTGAAGTCTGAGGTGAGGTCAAAATGGCGACTCCCAGCTGTGCTGTGCCTTGGTCATTTGTCTTTTAATCTGTTCATACGTCACAAACATCACAATGTTCCAGGACCCAAGTCGCAAGAAAGAAGGCATGAACCTGAAGAAATGAAAGAGAAGTTAACAAGTGCTGCCAGGTTATTTTACTGTTGTGTGGTTCACTGTTAGGTTAGCGTGAGTTTACCCTTTATAAAAAGCGTTGGGTCCTTCATTTCTCAGCATGGTGAGAGCACAGTTGCTTGCGCTGCTGTACTTGCCAGGTCCTGAGTTCATGAACCGTGTTTTGACCACATCCACAGGAGAGGCGACAACTGTTGTGCAGAAGCCTGCACCAAAAGCAGCTGTGAAGTGGCAGGGCAGGTTGTCTGCAGAGGAAGAGAAGCAAACCCTATTTTTCCTCCATATATTTTGTTTTTTTACTTGGTTGCAAGAGAAGTTACGATACTTGTAATGATATGCACCTTCTACAACATGTTGGGATTTTTTGCTCACCTGTCATTAGATCATACTTCAGGATGAGTTCCTTGATCATGTCATAGGTCACCAGCTCTGCACAGTTTACGATGGCGTTACGAGTGATGTTGGGCATGCAGCCTGGAAGGAAGCAGCACAGGATGATTCAAAAACCAGTGAAAGGAAATTACACGTTAAGCAATTACTCAAAAGGCATTTTGCTTTTCGAGGCAGTACCTCTCCAAAGGCCCCTTATCCCTTCAGTTCGCGCAATCGTCCTGTAGGCATCTAGGGTGCTGTTGTACCTCCTGACACCATCAGCCGTTCGTACCTGGGCTTGGAAACGCACCTTCACCACATCTGTTGGTTGGGCAAAAGCCACAGCCATGGCTCCAGTGGTGCACCCTGCCATGAGCCGAGTCACAATCCCAGCGCCTGAGCAAAATATCTACATAAGTCAAATTGAAGTAGCAGGAGAGAAACAACCTTGTTCAAATATAACTCAATGATGATCAGGTTACGCACTGTCAGTGCCTCGTGTGTAAAATTGCTTCATGGAGTCGTAAAGGCCGATTCGGACGGAAGCGAAGCTCATCTGCCTTTGGAGTCCTGCCACCAGGCCGTTGTAAAGACTCCTGGGCCCCTCTGTGCGCACCATGGTTATGATGGTGCCAAACACTCCTCGGTACTTTGTTGCACTGGCCCCTTCGATTTTACTAGCCTCTCCCTGAATCTGGGATAGGATGACATTCAAGGATTCCCAGCAGCAGGTTATGGTAAAAGTACAGACAAAAATAAAATCAGCAGGTGTCAAGTCCTTTTCAGCTTTGTGCAGCTCACCTGTAGTCTGACTTTGGCAGTATCCAGGGGAAAGGTGATGAGGTCAGCAATGCAGCCGGCTGTGCCTGCTCCGAAGAACTTAACTGCCTGAGAGGGCACCATGACGTCCATGGGTTTCGTGCCAACCATTTCTACACCTGCTCTGATGAGACGAATGGAAAAAGCTTATCTTGATGCTCTTTGCCCCAGATCTCTAAGTATATGATACCTCATATAGACTCACAATCAATCAGCTCAGCTAGACAGACACACACAGATTATAACTTTTCATGTGTTCTCATGGTAATATCTAGGGAGCTGGGTGTATTGGTGGTGCTCATCGTTGTGCATACTGGTAGTTAGGAGTTTTTTATCTGGGTCCATAAACTTTATTTGAAGTAATCCAGCAAGCACTGCCACTCACTATAAAAGCAAACATTTATCATAGTGATGTAAGAAGAGTTTGTCTTTGTTTGTCTTTATCAGGTGTATCATTATGGCGACTGAAAAATGTGTTATACTTCAAAGATACAGGAAACTAGATATGCAAATCCTTTTATCCTTTGTCCACACAAAGGATAAAAGGATTAACCGTTGCTAATATTCTCCGACAAATACTTGATATAAAACATGTTTTGTTGCTATAATAAATATTATTCACTCAAGTGGCATACGTTGATGAGTTGCAAAAACAAAATCATTGTTACCTTACCTGAGTATCTTTCCAGGAAAGCTACAACCCAACACAGTGGAGAGAGTATAGAATCCTTTAGGTGCTTAGTCCCCTTTGCGTCCCCATGTCATGCTGTGTGCTTATACTGCTCTGTAATGGAGAAGCCGCTGAATTTATAGACACCTTTTGCACATGACTGCAGGGCAGCCTGACAAGCCTGAACATTTGTTATGCGAATCTCATGTTTACCAAATAGCCGTCAGGGAGACACAGACGGAAATTTGAGTACTTGTTTATCTGCTCCTGACAGTCTCGTCATGGCAGCCTGCTGTGGACTCGTGCTCTCTGAACACTTGTAAACATTCACATTATATTCATGTTGTTTCACATTTAATATAAAGTACAATATCATAAAATAGAGAATGTGTTTTACCTCCACAGCTTTAGGAGTTAACCATAACATTTCTATTTTAACCTGGGTGTAGAATAGGTCATACATAGCATCTCACATCAAACAGTATTCCTCCTGTTTCTATTGGCTAATATATGTGGCCAATCAGAAATGCTTTCATGGGGCATCTGACTGGCTGACAGTTAGCCCTGCAGTGGATAACGTTTGCATTGCATTCTCTTCTGGGTGCTGGTGCCCCACAGCAAAATGCAAAACTGACCAAGGAGCTTCTGGAATTCCCTCCCCCCTCCTCCCTGCAAGCTGTGAGGATACACAATGTTCCAGGCTACAAGGACCCGTCATACTTCTCAGCCAATCCCTACAATGAACACCAGTGGGCGGATGCACTTAGCATGTGTGCGCAATCATCCCCCCATTTGCATCTGCGCGGGTATACGAGCACCCAAAGAGAGAACTGGATGCTGAATGGAAAGTGTTAGAGAGGGGGGACACAAGTGTTGGACTTCTGAGTATGCACGCTATTACACATGTGACTTTCCATTGCAGCTCCACGTCACCGCCCATAACGAGCCCACAGCAGGTCCTTCAGTTGACTGCGCCAAACTCTGACAACTAGATATACAGTAAAATGTGTCACCTGCTGTGACACGTGTCAGGATGTTATTTTATTCCTAACAATGTAGCGTTAATCCTTTACATTCTAACATGCACCACCAATGCTTCTCCCATATACATTTGCTACATCTGTGTGTCTAAGTACTTGACATTACTGTAATAAGTTACAACCACTTCATATTCCAAAATACAAGTGTCTCAAGATCCCTGAGGTTGTTTTCAGAAAAAATATTATATATATATGTACAGTATTCACATTCACCTGCACACACTCACACACACTTTTTATGAGATTTGTTGGTAGGGTGTAACTATGGCAAAGGATGAACATATTCAATTTAAGACAATTTATTTTCAATTAGATTTTTATTTTACGCTGAAATCTGTTTGCATCAGTTGCAATCAAAGACGTTAGGTTTGGTTCATGCATTTTCTTTTTTTCTTCTCATTCAATTTGCAATGCAAAGATGGAAACTGGTCAAACTTTAGCGTCATCAAGAATGAAGCAGACGAGCAAGGTCGCTACTTTCACCACCTGCTTCCTATGGTCAACTCTAAAAACAGCTCCGTGAGAACACAATGTGAATAACCTCTGAACACAGTCTGACCAGTAAACAATTTACTGGTCCGGCTTCAACCAGTCTGTAGTGACCTCCCCCCACAGCTCATGAAAATGAGACTCATGCGACCACCTCTGTGGTCTCCAGCGCTAAGAATACCACGAACCTTGAGTCAGTGCTGTGAAACAACTAATCTCTATTACTGATGCTCTAATTCTATTAATATAATCAGCCATTGCGTCACATAAAGGTTAGTAGAGCACAGGGAAGCAGCAGCTCTCCTTATTCACAGACCTGTTTGCCCGTGAACTCTGGTTATAACCTTAATTCAACTAGACATTTGGTGAGAGGAAACACATGACACAACTTTAGTGTGGACTCAAATGTATGTACTATATGCTTTAATGAGTTGTATAAATTAAGATTATGTTTGCTTGTTTTTTTTTCTTCATTTTTTTTGTATTTCCTAAACATCAAATCAGAGGCCCGAGCTTGTAGGGCCTTGCTTGCTTCTTGGATAACAACAGTATGACACCGGGAAAACAAATCCATCCACTCCAGATACCAGTAATGACTCCGCTGTTTGCAGAAACAGAAAAATGAGCTGCACACAGTGTCTGTGACTTCCAGTAAATTTAGTGACACGTTTTCATTAAAACTAATCTGAAGTGATTGCAATTTCCATGGAAAACAACAGTAGGTATCAGAGACTCATATACATCCAATCTGTCGGAACAGGATGTTCTTATAATCTGGGGCTCGGCTAAGGACATAAACATGCCTCTGACGTTGTGCTACATAAATCATATTTCCTAGAAAGAACATAGAGTGAAGATTCTGTCACCCTCTGATGCAGGCCAGATGATAACTGCCCCAAAACAGCAATCTGTGAACTATTCTTCCAACCAACTATCAGGCAACACATGGAACACGTTCTGAGCATGGTACATGTGGTGCGGGCCATGTGTTCAACATGTACACTTTGTGGCTATTGTGTTGGCGACTTGTTCAGATAGGAGGGGAGAGCTGGTTTAAGATGTTGAATTAGATGACTGCAGGATAAATTTGAGGAAGATATCCCGATCTACTTGGCTTCACTTGCAGAATGTGACTGAACGAAACACATACCCAATACAGAGAGACAAAATAGCTGCTAAGAGATGAAAAGCAACTGCAACAAAAGGCAGGACATCCACAAACAGGTAAATTGACTATAGAGAGACACAAAGTGACGACAAAAATGATGCAAATGACTGCAAAGTGATATAAAATGTCCACAAAAGAATAAAACAAACACAATTAGACACACACAAAAAACACAGAGATGCGAAACAACTTTAAAAAGACAGGTGACTGTAGATACACAACATGATCATAGAGATGCAAAGAAACCACAAAAATAAATAAATCAGACAGAGATGCAAAAACGATAATGTCCACAAAGAGAAAGAATGCTGCAGAGATACAAAATGACCAAAGAAATGATGACAACAAACACACGCAAAACAACCACAGAGACATGCAATTAGACAAAATAATCACAAAGAGATAAAAGAACAACTCAAAACCATGTTGTGTCTTTTGGTGGGAGGTCTTTTGATAAGTCTGCGCCCAGGGGTCCATTGTGTTACAATCCAACCATGATTTATAACTCAATAGTTTGATTGTTTAATTGAGAGGGTTGACTCAACGTTTCTACCTCGTGTCAGTGCTGATTGAATAAGATGATTTAACCCAAGTCCTCACACTGGCTTATAGAGGCATCTTTGTACCAATTTTAAAGTAAATGTGTTATGTAAGCAGCTCTGTTTGTTCACTGTCACCTCGTCCTGTCCTCTTCTGCCAAATAACAAGTCTGTAACATGATCAGTTGTCCTCACACACGCCTTATGTAACTGCATTTACTATCAAATTTGTCCCATTGAATAACAGAGACTGACTAAATGGTAGCTAAGAGAAACTGAAGTTCCCAGTGATCATAAACACACCCTGAAGCCTGCAGTTTTGTATCAAGTAATGATTATTGAATTATTCTAAAAAGGTCACCAGCAGCCAACTCACTCTCCTGCTGTGCACTTATATTAATTTTGTTCACTTATTGACCATCTATCAAGTGTCCTCCGATGCAAAAATAGACTTTCCAGAGATGTTTTTTTTTTAAAAGTCAAACCAATGCAGCAGGGGTCAGATATGCTGTCCCCCTCAAAAACTCCATATCCCACAATGCAAATAGATTTTACCTTTGACCCTCTCTGCCTGCAACAAATTCACTCCACTTGTTTGTATCACACGCTTTCTGTTATAAACTTACCATCTCAACCACAGGATAAGATAAGATGAGATAAGAAAAGATAAGATAAGATAAGATAAGATAAGATAAGATAAGATAACCCCGATGAAATCATACTGACACCTTAACGGTCACTTCCTCAGACTCTTTCAGAGCCACAGAGGCTGTTTCTCCTGCTAAAAAGCAAATATGGTGAGTAAACTGGACCTTCTGGGGACAACCAATGGAGTGGCTCTTAGAATTTGCCTGTTACAAGAGTGTGAACTGCTGCCATCCTGTGTTCAATTCATTATTGTTAGTCAGAGGATGGAACAATGTTCTGTTTCTGACCTGTGGGAATTTTTATTAATCTATGAATGTTGAAGTTACAATGTCAGTTGAAAGATTTACCACAGCTAGAAAAATATAATAACTACTCTGATGTGATTGTAAATCTTTAAGATTCTCATCATCTCCTTAGACAATCAGAAGTTATCATACAGTCAGCAAATATTTTTATTTAGTCACCATTTCAAAATAAAATGAAATGCTGAAAGAATCAAATCTACAGTGGTTGTCTTTACCTTTTGTTTGTCAGTTTGTTTGTATGCGCCACACTGTGCTGACTCTATAAATGCATTAAAATCTGTCAGGTTTCAACAGGGTTTAAAAATCACAAATACAATGACAAAAAGTTTCGTCATTTTTTTATAAATGTTTTATATTAACTATTGGTTTGAAGGCTCCCAAAGAAAAAAATGAGAAAGACAGAAAGAAATCAGTCTGTTTTAATGTTTAAAGGAGCCGTATCTGCGTTTTACTTATTTCTTTATTAAAAAATGTACATAAAAAAATGACAAAGCTCCTGTAAGATTTACAATATTTTTGTCTTATTTGTGACCAATAGAGGGCAGTATCTCACCGCCCTCAGAGTTCCCCTGCGAACCAATCAGGAAATGAAATCAAAGAAGAAGAGTTAGTCCAAAAATAATCCCAGCAGCAGGAGAAGAGACAGCCAAAGCTAGCTAGCCGTTAGCCAATATTTATCGATGACCGGTTAGCGTCGCTGTTGGTGTCGAAATAAAATCCTATGCTGCTTCAGAGAGGGAAGGAAGCTTCATGAAGCTTTGAAGCTTTCCATCCAATTGGTTCGCTCATGGGCCGAATCTTCATGGGCCTTAATTTGCTCTACTGCGCCATCAAGTGGACATTAAATGTAAATGTAATTATAATGACACCATGGCCTTGATGTGTGAATCTTTGAATTGAATAAATGAATGAATGATGTTTGTGATGCCAAAACATAAATTATTATTATTAATATGGTGTATGTCTTTATGATTCAATGGCGGGGTTAAAAGTGAAAGTGGAAACAAATTGGTGAGAGGGTTGTGATGTGGCTTCCTCACCCAGGCCGTAAGGCTTTTGAACCAGCAACACTGACCCACTGAACAGTTACATTGCAAGCAAACGCACAATAAAGTCCCAAGACAAGTACATGTGAGGGGGAATCCACTGCGTTTCGCGGCTCATTTTATTTTGAACAGCACACCAAACCCGCGAACCACTTCCTGAATCAGTCACGTGGTTCGGCCGGCTCGCGAGGCTTCGAACGTCATCACATACGTCATCAACACAAGCCTCGATACGCGGTCCACAAAAATCTTCCTGGATCACTCGACACTCGCTTCGAAGCCTCGACCCGGGAGGGCAGATCACTAGGAAGGTGACATCAAGCAGTCCCACCCTGACAGAGACCCACCGACAACATGGAGAAACAGCTGCATCTGAACCTGTTCGCCTCCAGACCTCCTATGGCAGGTGGTGTTCAGGCCAGCTCCAAGATGAAAATGGGGTGAGCTGGCATTTTAATCATCAATTATCTCAGCTGTTAAATCCACCAACACATCACCTGCTCCCTGTTCATAAAGTTTAATGTTGTCCGATATATGGAAAGTTTGTTTTAAGACTGCTAAGCTGTTAGCGTTAGCAAGCTAACTTAGCTGCTGCTGCTAGAGTTTGGATCGTTGCTTGTCTTCTACAATATGACCATGTATTTAGTTTATCCAGCTGCTTTCGCATATAAGCACTTTTATATCTATTAAATATAATACAATACATAATCAGGTAGTCAATAAATGCATTAGCTTAGATCTGTGAGGATGGACCGTGAACATTCATGGCAAGATACCATAAACAGTGTCTGGAGGGTTGTGTTTACTTTTCATTTGGAAGCTAATGTTTAGTTAAGGGTTGATTCAGGCTTGTTTACATCACTATAGTGTAACAGATAATTAAACAAGTGTGTGCTTTTATTAAAGATGTACCCATATTTTATATTTCACACACACTTTCTCCTCTCTCGAATTCCAAATTTTGTTTGGCTTTGAATATCTTTATCCTGTCATCATTTTTTTTTTGTACCAGCTATTTCTCTCTATATGGTGTGATCATGTGAAAAATACATCAAAAAAGACTATGTTAATATTCCTGCCGTTATATGACATTCATTTACATTTTGTTTGTACGTCTCTGTAATACAGACCTGGTCGGAAGAGAGATTTCTCCCCGCTGCCCTGGAGCCATTACTTTGAGACCATGGAAGACGTTGAAGTGGAGAATGAGAATGGAAAAGATATATCCTTGATTTCTGCTTGTGTTTGTATGAAAGTGTACCATGAATTGGTCAAATTCTGGGGGAGGCAGACATCACATACAGCCTTGAAATTTGACTAGGTCAATTCATATTTAGCCTCTTTGTTATACCAGTGAGTCATCAAACTTCAGTGTGGTACAGAACGTTTGATGATAAAAGTTTTTTTTAAAGATCATGTTATCTCTTTATTTAGCAGCATCTTCTTACTCTGTTACCTGCACAGCTCTATTTTGCATTTCCTTGACCACGATGAACATTTTCAGAATTTACTGCAGTGGTTCCCATGGTCCTGTGCTGCTCCTGCTCCATGGAGGAGGCCACTCTGCACTCTCCTGGGCAGTGTTCACTGTGAGCATAACTACTAGTACAAAAGCCTTCTAGCCTAAATGCAGACCCAAACTATGCAGCTGCTTTTTATTTCATCTGCTTTTCCTTATTTGATGTGAATCTTTCACGTGTTTCTTTGTAGGGCGTTATATTCAGCAGGATCACCTGCAGGGTCGTGGCTATGGACCTTCGAGCTCATGGTAAATATATGTAGGTAGTCGGAAGACAAAACTGTGGTTACATACTTTATTTGTAGTTTTGAAATGAAGATTCTGATGGAGATTAGTCAGTTTGATTAGGTAGTGTGGTTAATCCTCTTTGAATAACAGACGTGCTCACAACAGCATAAAATCCTCCGCACTATTTAGGTGAGAGGTGGAGCATCCGGGTGCAGCAGGCAGAGACAGGAAGTGACGCGTAGATCACGTGATTTTGTTTACAGCACACAGACGCCTTCGTCAGCTCTCATCACCACAAACTCTCTAGACATCTTCGTCGGTGTCTTCAATGTGTATGATACCGCTCTTTCACCGGGAGATTTTATTTCATTTTTTTTTTCATTTTTGTGTCTGTCGCGTGTTATAACCAACCAACCCCCCCCCACTCGCTCCTGCTGAATCCAGCAGGGATCCCCTGCTGTGTTTTTAACATCAACTTGTCCTTGATTTCTACTGACATTACAACAGGTCAGGCGGATAAAGTGCGTAGAGATTGTGGAGCGTCTCAATCGGACATTTGCGTTCGCACATGCACTTGAACGTAGTTTAGTGCATATCTGAAAGATGCTATACAGACAGCAAGTTATACCTGGTCAGATGTATTGCTGTATAGTCAAAAGGGGATGTCTGTGATGGTTAATGCTTTAATATGATGTAAATTACTATGTCCCATCTTGCATCACTTACATAATTTAATATATCCTTATATATCAATCTTTTTTCTCTAATATTGCTAAGATGTAGAGTAACTTAATAAAGCAGTGAATTTTTAGTAACAACAAATTAATAACAAAATGCTTTCATTACATTTAGATTTTTTTACACAACTTAATCACTTTCTTTACCTGCAGGTGACTCCAAAGTGAAAAATCCTGAAGATCTCTCTGCAGATACGATGGCCAAGTGAGTTGTTTTGTGAGCAGTAGAGACAGACACTGGGTATCTGAGAACCACTCGCATGCTTTAAAGATGGTTACATAGGATAGTTCACCCAAAAACGAAAATTCACCCATTATCTACTCACCACTATGGCGATGGAAGGGATTGGTGTCTGTGATTCCCCAAAACACTTTTGGAGCTACAGCAGTAAACAGCGTTGCAGCCAAACCGAATTCGATTGTCCGCTGTGATCCAGAGGAGGATATTCAAGGCTAAACATGGAGGCTTGTTTTTTTTTTTTTCTGTTTTTGTACGTTTGAAGAATCAGTCACCATTTACTTTAATTGTATTGGATTTGGCTGCAATGCTGTTTACCTCTGGAACTCCAAAAGTGTTTGGTGGACTCAAACACAAGTTTGAATAAAAGTTAATTTTATTTATGTCACAAGCTCCTAATCTCATTGTTAGGTGGAGAATTAGTCTTGATATGTCTGTTCATATGCATAGAAACATTGACATTAACAGGTTTATGTTTTTTCTTTTATGTTTAAGGGATATTGGCAAAGTGGTGGAGGTGCTCTACGGAGAGAACCCTCCTCCGATCATGATTATTGGACACAGCATGGGTGGGGCCATTGCAGTTCACACAGCCATTGCCAATCAATTACCATCACTTCTGGGCCTCTGTGTTATTGACGTTGTTGAAGGTAAGGGCCTGTACTTTGTCAAGTTGCTGCATCAAAGACAGATAGTTACATAATTTAAAAAATGGCAAGTTGACTTTACTTTAATTTTAAATATATATGATAAATATTTGTATTGAAAATAAGTACATTATTAGTGGGTAAGTTGAAGACAACTGTGTTTGGTAATTTTATTCAGGTACAGCGATGGATGCTTTGAACAGTATGCAGAATTTCCTCAGAAGTCGGCCAAAGACATTTAAATCTCTGGAGAACGCCATTGAATGGAGGTAAACCAATCATTATAATACTCTCCTGCTATTTGGTAAATGTCATGGTAAAATTGCATTTTTCTGTTTATTTGTGTGTTTGTTTGTTGTTTTTCGTTTCTTGAACAGCTTTACTTTAAAGAGTGTCCATTTTAAGAGTTTGGTTTGTCATGCTCGAAATTGTTCTTTTGCTTGGTTCTCAGTGTGAAAAGTGGCCAGATCCGAAACATGGAGTCAGCACGTGTGTCAATGGGAGGCCAAGTGAAGAAGTATGTTGACTCTCTCATTTGCACATTAACTGCTGCATAGGTTTGCAAGTTTTATTAACCTTTATACTGACGTCCACAGATGTGAGGACCCCACTAGCAGTCCAGGAGTCTCTAATAGCATTGGCGACGGTATAATAGAAGAGGACGAGGAGGAAGAAGCAGAAGTAGAATCAAACAAGAAAAGGATGAAGGAAGATGATCAAGAGGTGCTGCTCTTCCCTGTCCTTGTGTATTTTTTTGTTGTAACATGAACAGTATGTGTATGAGAAGTGTAAAGTAGGTTAAACACTCCCTTAAAGGATTGATTTTGCTGATACAGATGAAAAAGGAAAGCATCTTCAGCTGGCGTGTGGACCTGTCAAAGACAGAAAAGTACTGGGATGGCTGGTTCCGAGGCCTGTCTGCTCTCTTCCTCACCTGCCCTGTGCCAAAACTGCTTCTGCTCGCAGGTTAGATCTTTCACTCATTATTATTTCATACAGCCTCCATAAAAAATATATGGGCTGCAAGTTCTGATGGGATTTCAGGGCGGTCCCAGTTGTTTAGATGAATACAAATAATTTAATTGGGAGTGATTTTGCCTTTGGCTGCACAATTTCACCCCTGGTGTGTTCCATTGTACAGGAGTGGACAGGCTGGACAAAGACCTTACTATTGGACAGATGCAAGGTAAGCAGGGCAAATGGAGAGCTTCCAATTTCCGTTCGTGATTGAGTGTTGTTACTGTAGAACAGAGCCCACCAGACTTAGATCATATCCATTATGTCACTGTTTGTCCACAGGGAAGTTTCAGATGCAAGTCCTCCCTCAGTGTGGTCACGCTGTCCATGAGGACGCACCGGAAAAAGTAAATAAACATCCACTGTGCTTTATGTATTTTCCTATGACGTTTGGATTAAAGTAAATTTTAAGCCTTCATGCCGAAAGCGGCCAGTGGCTGGAGGTATTATGTTTTTGGTTTGTCCATCGGTTCGGCCCATTCTTGCTACCACGATATGTCAAGAACGCCTTCAGGGAATTTCTTCACTTTGATAAAAACATATACTCTGACCTGCAGCAAATTGGTTAGAATTTAGTGTTCAAATGTCAAGGTGGCCTCACAAAACCAAAACCTGTCTTGTGAACACGTTTTTTAAAATAACACCTCGAGAGAATCCTGTCAAATATGGCACTGATTCAATTTCAGGTCAAGGAGACCTTACGAAGCATTTTTCTTGCTTCTTGAACATGCTATCTCAAATCTACACCGATGGAATCCCTGTTGTCTTCCCCTTGTTCTTTGTATTTGATCATGATGATTTTGTTTTGTTTGCCCTTTGTTAAAACTAAATCCTCTGTCGTTTGTTGTTAGGTAGCAGATGCTCTAGCAACATTTATGGTCCGACACAAATTCACTGAGTTTAAGGAAGGATATTTGTGGTAAGTGCGAACCATATAATATGTGTTACATTTTACATTTATAATTTATTTATTAATAGTATATCATAAAGTTCACTGAGATCTAATTCACTGTTTTGTTTTTTTTCAACAGCTAATGTCAACTTTTCAGTCTAAAAATAGCCAGCAGACCTAGAAGAGTTGACACTATCGTACAATTTAACAGAAAATTGGAACAACGTCACTATTATTATTATTATTTTGCTTTTCTTATGTAGATATTTTGCCTTTCAGCTTTGCCTTATGTTCAATTTCAAAACACTGGGATTTGATTGTACTTTTCCTTTATTATATGTATATTTTTTAATTTCTGAAATCTAATGCTCTCCTCGTGTCATGTTTTATTCTGAATGATTGCATCATGTTAATGTCTTTGTTATCTTTGATTTCAAACAATGATTAAAGATGGATGCAGCCAACATGTCACATGTGCTTCTATATTTGGTAGTTGTATGAATTATTGAATACTTAAAATGAACTATAGATGAATGTAACTGGTGTTCTGAGTAACTGACAGTGGGTTCTGCTTACACTAATGCTAGACGCTCCAATTACACAAAGAAATGCCTGAATTCATTGAGACAGTATATTATTACCAAAGCAGAGACGAAGACAATTTTACATCAGTAGCATGAATTTCAGGCTATGCAACATTGGTTGTTTTGGCCTTTTAATCACAAGACACCCTCTGCTTTGGCAGGCCGACCACAGGCTAATCAGATCTGGGTGTGTGTCCCTTACATCTTGGAGCCCAGTTGGTGTCTTTCCTCCTGATCCAGAGCCATTGGTTGCAGCATGTTGCTAAAAACACCTTATCTGGCAATAGTAGAGAAAGTTATTTAAAGAAAGTGATGTAATTGTCTGCCCTTTTGTCTGGATAGGCAAAAAAGGTGCATTGTTTTTCTGTTCTGTATCTTTTGTGAACAAGAATGGAAAAATATACAGTATACCCTAACTAATCAGATCATCAGCTGATGTCAGACGTAATATACTCTGTTCTTTCTTCCACTGTCAGGCTTAGATAATCATTTTCGCATTTTCTTCTCTTTATTCTTTAATTAAAATTGCTTCATTCTCAATCATGTCACAGTTTTATGTAAAGTATTTAAAAGTTATAATGAATTTAGACAATTGTGCTAAATTTCAGTGTGGACATATACAAGAGGAGAAATTGCCTTTGTTGTTTTGAAAATTTACTTTATAAAATGATGACACCTGACTCCAATCATCACTCGTAAAGTTTTGTCAGAAGAAAGAGTTTTTTACACATTTGTAGCTTCATACACAAATTTTGCTATACTTTAGTAACATAGAGTATCTAGCATTTCTTTTAAAGGTTCTTTCCTCAGAACATGATAAAGTAGCGAAAAGAAGAGCTGTTCTCTTGCAGCAAAATAAAAAAACACAAGAAAAACAAATAGAAAAACAAAGTTGTAGTTTACAGCGAAGGTGTTTTCCCTTATTTCCCTGGTATATGCCAGGGAATTCTTTGCAGGTCTTAATTGTCCCATCAGAGATCAACACATATGTAAATATGTTCCTGAGATGTGGAACATGAATTATTAATCCGCCATAATGACCAACACAGTCCCCCACAGACATCAGACCACTGAGATTAATCTGTGATATGAGTGTGTAAACAAAGTTGTTGTGTTCTGGGACAGACATTTCTGGTTGCATCATGTATTTTACACACATTTTCAACTAAATCTGAAAAACATATGGAACAATGTTTATGCTACAGGAACAGTGTCTTCACGCTAAAGATTTTTTCTACTTTAAACATCTCCTTCACCATAATTTATTTTGTATTGGTGAGCATGGTTATAATTTATACATAAATCGCTATCATGATTAATATGTGATATGAGTCTGTAAACAAAGCTGTTGTGTTCTGAACAGGGACAGACATTTTTGGTTGCATCATGTATTTTACACACATTTTCTCAATGAGAGTTGTCCTGTTTTGGCCCAGTCTTGACTTTTCAATTTATGTGTCTTGTTCAGTGGTGGTCGGGTTTCAGTCTTCTTTACCTTGGCCATGTCTCTGAGCACTGAACACCTTGTACAGGGTTCCTACGGTCATGAAAAACCTGGAAACGTCATGCAATTGTTAAATGTTTATTTCCAGGCCTGGAAAAGTGCTTGAAAAAAATGTAATCCCAAAAGTTTTGGAGAAGTCATGGAAATTTGATATATTCATATTTTCATGTCGTTCATTTACGCTGAGTTTTAAATAATTCATATGCTTTTAAAAGAAATGCGCTCAAAATATAAGCAGGCATACGCTCTCATACTAATTAGAAAAGTTCGGTGGGGAAGCAGGCGGGATAATGTACTGTGCCAGGGAAGTGTAGATTTAACCATGCTTGGCTACAAATGGAAAAGTACATGCCAAGGGTTACAACAGACTTTTGAAATTTTCATTGTTAGCTTATATACTAAATTTTGTCACTTTTTCATGGATACACCGAGATCTCACAAAATGTTTGGCTTAAAGTTATTGAAAAGTCATGGAAAAATCATGGAAATCCATTGGTCAAAACGTGTATGAACCCTGTACTATGATAAGTGCCTAGAACTGTCCGGCTCATTCTGATTGGTCGGGACATTTCTAGGTATATTGCCTCAATGATAAGTGCCTAGAGGTTTGCTAGAAGTTTTTAAGTATTGCACTTCCTTAACCACTAGTGTGGGACATTTCTAGGGTATTTGCCTCAATGATAAGTGCCTAGAGGTGTCCGGCTCATTCTGATTGGTTAGGACATTTCTAGGTATTTTGCCTCAATGATAAGTGCCTAGAGGTTTGCTAGAAGTTTTTAAGTATTGCACTTCCTTAACCACTAGTTTGGGACATTTCTAGGCTATTTGCCTCAATGATAAGTGCCTAGAGGTGTCCGGCTCATTCTGATTGGTTGGGACATTTGTAGGCATTTTGCTACTATGATAAGTGCCTATAAGTTTGCTAGAAGTTTTTAAGTATTGCACTTCCTTAACCACTAGTGTGGGACATTTCTAGGCATTTTGCTTTCATGTAGAGTGCCACAAAGTGTCCAATGTATTGTATTTCCCTAGCCAAAAGTGTGGGACATTTCAAGGCATTTTGCCTTAATGATTAGTGCCTAGAAGTGTCCGGCTCATTCTAATTGGTCGGGACATTTCTAGGCATTTTTGCTATAATGTTAAGTGCCTAGAAGTGTCCCAAGTATTGCACTTCCGTAACCACTAGTATTTGTTGGCCAATTTGGCCTGAGGAAAAGAAGCTGCCTAATAATTACACCTTGATATAGTTAGTTAATCTCCTTAGTCCACAGCCTCCCTCATTACACACGTACACATCACCTGATATGCTTAAATCCAATAGGCCAGGGGTCTTCAACGTTTTTCAGGCCAAGGACACCCAAACGGGGAGAGATGGAGCAGGGACCCCCTACTATATATATTGTATAAAATTGTGTTTTATATTAAACTGGGCCTAGTGCCATGTATAAACATAACTACCCTGATATTGTGCATTCAATACTAAGCTATTCAAATATTACACTGGTTCATATATTCATGTTTTTAATTTAAACATGTGCAAGGTACAGGGTGGCCATGCCACTGCCATTTATAAACATACAGTGGGTACGGAAAGTATTCAGACCCCTTTAAAATTTTCATTCTGTTTCATTGCAGCCATTTGCTAAAATCAAAAAATTAATTTTATTTCTCATCAATGTACACTCAGCATCCCATCTTGACAGAAATGTAGAAATTTTTGCTAATTTATTAAAAAAGAAAAACTGAAATATACCATGGTCATAAGTATTCAGACCCTTTGCTCAGTATTGAGTAGAAGCAGCCTTTTGAGCTAGTAGAGCCATGAGTCTTCTTGGAAATGATGCAACAAGTTTTTTTTCACACCTGGATTTGATCCTCTGCCATTCTTCCTTGCAGATCCTCTCCAGTTCCGTCAGGTTGGATGGTGAACGTTGGTGGACAGCCATTTTCAGATCTCTCCAGAGATGCTCAATTGGGTTTAGATCAGGGCTCTGGCTAGGCCAGTCAAGAATGGTCACAGAGTTGTTCCAAAGCCACTCCTTTGTTATTTTAGCTGTCTGCTTAGGGTCATTGCCTTGTTGGCAGGTGAACCTTCGGCCCAGTCTGGAAGAGGTTTTCTTCCAGGATATCTCTGTACTTTGCCGCATTCATCTTTCCTTCAATTGCAACCAGTCGTCCTGTCCCTGCAGCTGAAAAACACCCCCATAGCATGATGCTGCCATGTTTCACTGTTGGGATTGTATTGGGCAGGTGATGAGCAGTGCCTGGTTTTCACACATACCGCTTAGAATTAACGCCAACAAGTTCAATCTTGGTCTCATCAGACCAGAGAATCTTATTTCTCATCGTCTGGGAGTCCTTCATGTGTTTTTTGGCAAACTCTATGCGGGCTTTCATATGTCTTGCACTGAGGAGAGGCTTCCGTCGGGCCACTCTGCCATAAAGCCCCGACTGGTGGAGGGCTGCAGTGATATTTGACATGGTGGAACTCTCTCCCATCTCCCTACTGCATCTCTGGAGCTCAGCCACAGTGAACTTTGGGTTCTTCTTTACCTCTCTCACCAAGGCTCTTCTCCCACGATTGCTCAGTTTGGCTGGACGGCCAGGTCTAGGAAGAGTTCTGGTCGTTCCAAACTTCTTCCATTTAAGGATTATGGAGGCCACTGTGCTCTTAGGAACATTGAGTGCTGCAGAAATTCTTTTGTAACCTTGGCCAGATCTGTGCTTTGCCACAATTCTGTCTCTGAGCTCCTTGGGCAGTTCCTTCGACCTCATGATTCTCATTTTCTCTGACATGCACTGTGAGCTGTAAGGTCTTATATGGACAGGTGTGTGCCTTTCCTAATCAAGTCCAATCAGTTTAATTTAACACAGCTGGACTCCAATGAAGGAGTAGAACCATCTCAAGGAGGATCAGAAGAAATGGACAGCATATGAGTTAAATATGAGTGTCACAGCAAAGGGTCTGAATACTTAAGACCATGTGAAATTTTAGTTTTTCTTTTTTAATAAATTTGCAAAAATTTCTACTTTTCAGTTTTTTCTGTCAAGATGGGGTACTGAGTGTACATTAATGAGAAATAAAATTAGCTTTTTTGATTTTTGCAAATTGCTGCAATGAAACAAAGAGTGAAATATTTAAAGGGGTCTGAATACTTTTCGTACCCACTGTACATCTTGCATACAACACTGAGCTATTAAAGTAATTCACAGATTCATGTTTTTATTTTTGTAGAAGAGACAGTGAATCCTCCTGCTATCTGTGGATGCCACACATACTCCCACATTAGTGAGATGTTGGACTTCGATGGGTAGCACACAACTTATCTAATCTTGGATGGATGGAGGTTGTCATGCAGAGGGTCAAATCAGCCTCACAATATGTTTGATGCATGTTAATGTGTATTGAAAGATATTTAAATTCGTGAAAAAAAATTATAATTTTTTTTTTTAAATTGTCTAATCAACCAAAGATTTGGCGACCCCCCCTGCAGTACCTCCGCGGACCCCTAGGGGTCGCGGACCCCCTGTTGAAGACCTCTGCAATAGGCATTCAAGTTTATACAGCTTGCAGTTGGAAAATATGCATACAAATTATGATATGGTCAAAATACTCACTTGCCTAATAATTGTGCACACAGTCTATATACTGTATATCCAGTTCAGCCTGGTGAATTGGGCTGAGCCTGACAAAGTTGACATGGGCTACAAAGGTCAGTGGGCATGGGACAAACCCATTACGTATGAAACTACGCTTCAAAACATTTGACATATCTGTTATCTACAAAAAATACAAAGTATATATAAAGTGTAATATAAAGAAGATTCCAAATTATTACATTCCTGGTTTGTTCTACTTAATTATATAGTAGGTACTTAGTATTTTATTCGTCAAAGAAATCTTAGTTTAATATTGATATTTCTTTTGTGTATAAAACAATATAATGTATTTCATCATTGTAGTTACTTAATTTTGTTTCACATAAACTATTCGTCACAGTTTTACAGTTGACATATGAATATACTTGACATCTGTGCAGTTTACCCATATATATATATATATATATATATATGGGTAAACTGCACAGAAGCACAATGTGAAACAACAATAAAACTCGTATGATACATCTTTATTGTAAATTGTGAGTTAACGTTTTCTGCTGCAAAGAATTTCTCTTACGCCTTCAAAGAGAACCTGATCGATGCAGAGCTTTCATTGGTTGTTAAACTGACGTGGGCGTTGATGTCAACACACTGTGAACTTCTAGAAAAGAAGGACATGTCAGCTAGAGCCTGAATCATTCTTCAGATTTCTCCCCCAAACCTTCATTGTCAAATGAAGTCAGACCAAAGTGGCAGCTTGTAAGTAATGTGTCTCGTACAATGAATCTGTCTATTAGGTCTTCAGATTCCCAGATTTTATATACTAACTATAGTTTTTTTATTGTAATGCTGTTTAGATGTTTTGTGCTACATTTTGGTATTTTTCACTCTGATGTTTTAGATATTGTTTGACATTAAATTTTTGAGGTGATGTGTCTGCTACGTGTGTGTGCGTGAATCTGCCTTTACAGACACTGCACAAAGCTGCAGTCATGAACGGCACCACAGATGTCACCCAGCTGAAACCTTTGAAAGCCGTGCTCTCCATACTGCCATGTGTTTTCTTCCTGTACATAAACGGAGTCATGCTCTTTGCTTTGCTGAAGAAGCCTCTCTTGCTGGAGTCCTCTCGCTATATCCTGTTTGCTCACCTGCTGCTCAGTGACTCTCTGCAGCTTGTGATCACTATGCTGCTGTACATCGCTGCTGCGACCATGTTCAAAATGATCACTTATGTGTGTGTTATTATCACAACGATTGCATCCATCGCTACGAAAATATCGCCCCTCAACCTGGCGGTGATGTCTTTAGAGAGGTATGTTGCCGTTTGCTTTCCACTGAGACATGTAGATATTGCGACCACCAAGAGGACAGGCAATGCCGTTGCTGTGATATGGACAGTGGCCTCTTTGGACTCAGTCACCCATATTTTCGTGTGGGTCAGCCACGAGAACAAAGGCTTCACTGTGCCAAGGTTCTGCGACAGGAACAGTATCTTCACGCTGGAGATTTTTTCTACTCTAAACTTGTCCTTCACCGTCATTTATTTTGTATTGGTGGGCATGGTTATAATTTATACATACATAGCTATCATAATTACTGTGAAGTCAGCTTCCTCCTGCAGTGGTAATGCTAGCAAGGCCCAAAGGACAGTGCTGCTGCATCTTCTTCAGTTTTGTCTGTGTCTCACCTCTACTCTGTTTGGCATGATCAACAGACTGTTGAACATTAACGGTAACATGGCCATTAATGTTCAGTACGCCCTCTTTTTGTGTCTCATCATTTTCCCAAAGTGTTTGAGTCCGCTCATATATGGCCTCAGAGATCAAACTTTTAGACACATCTTCATATATTATTTCACACTGGGGCTCAAAAGCAATGTGAGGCCAGTTACCAAAACCTGATTTCAAATGCAATAATTGTGTAATGTGTTCCTTTTTGCATAATCGTATTTTGTAAAAATACCTTTAATTGTGTTTTTTATTTTGTTTAGAAGTTGACAAGTAACCAAATTCAAGTCAGAAATTAATAAGATTTTCATTAAAATGGAGCTATTAGAGTTGTATATTCTGAGAATAGAAATACTGTTTGAAATCACGTGTCATGTATTTGTGGTGAACGATGGATTGAGATTTTAATGATTAAAGAGACGTGGAGATTTTTGATCACTTCTTCTCGTTTTGATCACAAAAGCCTTCACATTCAAGTAATTGTCACCGCTGATGTTTCTCATAAACAACCTGTTAAAATGATGACTGTTTTATTTAACATATCAACTCTGTCATAACATAACTGATCACTCCACATCATTTAGAGCCAATGCAGACCGTTTCAGAAGTTATATACGTATAAAACATACATATAATTAACAGGTTTTTAGCCAAGTGACCGGAAACACAGTATCTATACAACAAATGCTTGAATTACATTATCAGAGGGAAAAGTCATCAATATCAAAAAATAAAAGCGTCAACATGTAATAATTGACTGATGAGATTCATTTTGCTGCAGTTTGATGTAATTTATGTTCTTTAGTTCTTTACTCATGTTAAGATCAATACTATTTCTGCTGTCTCTTGACTTTCGCAAAACAATTTTAATGAACCTGTATAATTTTGAATGTTTCGTGTTTTCTAGGAGAATAATACAAATTACAAGAACACAGACAGAAGAATAAAAAATAAGGTACATTACCAAATTTAACCTGCCTAAAAAGTAATGTACTCAGCTTCTATTCAGGGAAGTTTATAAAGAGGAGTATCTAGCATGTAATTATCAGTTGCCACTTAAGAAAAATCTTAATTCAGTGAATAATAATTATTATATTCCTGTTTTTTTCTAATTATAAACAGCGTTTGCCAATGACAAGGCTAATGGCAAGGGTAGAAAAAACAGATTTATACACAAATAAAAAAAGAGAATCAAAGTTTGAATTTGATATTTAATTAAATTTTACGACCTGAAGTATGATCGTACAGGTCAATGTTTTTAAGTTCTCTCTTGTATGTTTGACTGATTTCAGCTCCCATAAATATTGTAAGTGTAATAAATCATGAACTTACAGCAACACTGACACGAGAGTGATGATATGACACCACTATGAAAACAGTTCATCCGTTTAGCCAGCAGATGTCACCATTGCTTCGTTTATAGTTGCACAGTCCACGCTGTGGCTCCAACTGCAGCCATCTCATTTCAATCTGCAGTATTTACTCTAGTTCCACATGAAGAAACTTGAGGGGTTTTCTATAGAAACTCATGATATTATTGACGAAATTCCAGCCCCTTCCTTTTTCTCACAGTCCAGATGGACACTTGTGTGGGGGAACGTATAGAGACAGAGCACAGAGAACAACCAATTTATGTGGGTAAACAAGGAGGGAGGAGCTGACCTGTGAAATAAAAGAAAATCTGAGCAGGAGGTGGACTAATTTAACCGATCTTTACTCCACCACAATCCTGAAGCCCCTTCAATACCTCTCTGGCCTTCATGAAAGAGCACTTGAGGGGGTGAAAAACATTCCAGAGAGAGAGAGAGTACCTGGTGACAGAGAGAGGCTTTTAGAGCGAGAGCAGAAGGGAGAGGTTGTTATCATGATCACAAGCTCCTTCACATCCGAGGCCGAGAAAATTGATTTTGTGGTTTTGGTTTAATTGGGGCAAGATTTTGTGAATTCAGCATCAGTTCTAGTTTTGGACTCGCTGCGTTGTTTAGTGTCATTCTCTCCACTGTTTTTCACTGAGATGTGGTTTGAGGGAAATGCCCAGAGATTTTTTGCAATGACATCTTTTTCAAAAATGTGTTTAGTGTGCTTTTTGTGCTTCATGCAAGTAGGAACAACTGCTCAGTCTTTTATCAAATTATCAAGAGTGAGACTGAGGCCATATTTAGAAACCTTTCACAATACAAAGGGAATGGACATAAACACTTCACTGAACAATGAATAATTTTACCATGACACTAAGCCATAGAAACAATTCAATGAACGCCAAAGATATTTTCCCAAAGAGCAAGTTTCCACAAATGTTGTATTTAGAACATGACTACAGGTTTGCACATACGTGCGTTTCTGTCATTTTCTCCATCTTCAAACACCAGTGGTTTCAGATCATTTGACTTCTTTGTCGATTTTGCCAAGTTCTTGGAGAATAGAAAGAAATGGAAATCAAGTAACCAAAAGAACAGAAACAGAAAAAAAAAAGTGGAATAATGGAAAAGTCTGTAGCTGCAGTCGAGGGGTTGTGGAAATGTCAGGAGGAAACTTTATCATGTGTAAATGTTAATGTGGCTGTGATTTTAAAAGAAGCCTCTAAATCGAATCATATATTTAAATCTGCTTTTCTCTCCCCCTCATCACAGATTCTTTGTCACGGCAACATATGGCTTTCAAGTGGAGGCTTTAAACTGCAGGCAAAAAAATTCTGACTGAACTTAAGAACAATGGGAATATTTGATTTTAACCACTTGAAGACAGATTTAAAAAGAGTGCATGCCGTTATGCTTGTGTGCACACTCACATGCACAAAAAACGTCTGCACTGTCTGTTGTACAGTGGAATGGGATGGTGGGAGAGTAATTGTATCCCTTGTGGCTCTCCAAAGGACAGCACTGAGACTCAAATTAAAGCACTGACCTGGTTAGCTTTCTGTCAGCAGGAGGGGGTGCGGCGGCCCCACATCCCTCACCCACCCCCATCCCACACGCAGTTAAATTGCAGAGATTAACTTGTTGACTGATGGGCTGCAACTAAAGCTACATATGTCTGCGTGTGACAGACGCACACAGCCTTAACAAACCCAGAGAGAAAACATTACAATTCTCCAACAAGTGTGAAATGAAAGCATCAGCGTTTGATCCCCATCACTTATTCAAATTGGAGAGATTAGAACATTATATAACTTCTAGAGGCTCAAAGACCATCATTTTGTCCTACCATTGTAGGTTAGAAACACCACCAAGATAAATCCCTGTTATAGACACATTATCATACCCAGAGGACTGTACATGCCATGTTTTTCAGGACCCCCACTGGGATCAAGACCATAGGCCTTTTTGGTACTTAAAGCAAACATTTTGACTTGAATAAAACGGTAAAAATAGGTCATTAAAATGCATGTAAGTGAGAAAAGTAAATTAAGTGCTTTTCCTGCTGTCACTTGTATAAACTTGAAATCAGAATCAGAATCACTTATGTTAATAAGAGCATATTTTATGTAAATATGGGTCTAGGTGCATGTTACAACCCAGCTCATCAGGGGTCAGGGAGGCAACTTAAAACCAGGTGTTGGTAAAAGTTATTTATTAAAAGAAAAAATCCTTGCAAGCCGATGACTTAAGTAAAAGGCAACAGGACAAGTGGGTGCAGTTTAAATCAAATAAAAAAATAGAAGGAAAGTGCATATAGCAATAATTCTAGCAGCGACAAAAAAGATAAACTAATGCAGGATTGTTGTTTTAAGCATTGGTCAAATGAGTTACCATTCCTTTTCCACAAGAATTGAAAAAACACTATTTTCTGCCTACTGGACAATCTATAGATTTGATGATAAATTCGTTGTTTCCACCCTTTTAAAAATTATAAGGTAAAACGTTGTTTATTTTAAATGTTCACACGATGGCCTCATTTGCATCCAAATGGATCCTTGATCCTTCAAAACTGGCTCAACTTTCCAACACATTTTTATGGAGATCTGCTCGGTGATTCCACAGAATCCCGCTGACTGCCATCAAGAAAAAGCAACCCACGTTGTGCTCTCTATTAACAATAAAGACAAATGTGTCCCCAGTGAAACACAGAAGAAGAATAAAGTCATTAGTAGGAATCAATATAGATGTTGGGTTATCTACAGGGATGACGTAATGTGTGTGCTAATGGACGCTTCCTCCGGGGGGCTGCTTCTGACGGAGCCTCGACGACGGATCGCTCAGTGCTGCGGTCAGGTGAGCTCCGGCTCCCCCCGCTCCGCTGAGCAGATGGTTCAGTCCACATGCAGTGTAGAGTTGTTGCTGAGGAGGTTCCTCCACACACCGTGGAACCTGCTCTCATCCCGGGTCCCGAGGCTGGAAGCTGCGCTGCTTCTTCCAACATGTCCCCGTCTTCTCACCGGAGCTACCGCGGAGGACACGGCGTACTCGCGTTTCTCCACGTTTTGTGCAGTATTACAGGTGAGTCCTGGTTCTCTTCCCCCCCGCTAGTCTTCTCTGTTTGTTCCGCGGACGCTACACAGAAGTTTGGAGAGGGAGATCCGAGCTCCGAGCACGAATCCCGGGGAAAACCGGCGACCAGCTCGATCTCCCGCCGGCGGGATCAGTGGAAGTTTAGCAAGTTGAGCAGGTGTCCTCTGCAGATTCAAGCAAACTTGGTTTTAAGTTCACTTGCAACGTATCGGGAAAGAGGTAGCTAGCCGGCACCACCACCACCACCCCCACCGCGGAGGATGGCGCGACCCGAGGCTGCCATAGAAACCCTCCATAGAAACCTCCGAGGAGCACACCGTCACATCCATGAACGTGCACACACGCACCTGGCCTCCACTTGGGTCCGTGCACAGTTGGTGGGGGGGCACATTAGCTCCTGGAACATCTTCTGTTGAGGTGATGTGCAGCTGCGGGGTTGTCTAATGTTCCCGAACTGTTTGGGAACTTGCACGTGCGCCACCGGAGATGAGGGAACGCACGACGGCACCTTGCACGTCTGCACCTCTACAGTCTATGGTCTGCACCTCTATATATACAGTCTATGGTCTGCACCGAGGAGGCTCAGACGCCATGTGTCTGCTGGGAAGCCTCGGGCTCCCAATTCACTCAGGTTTGTGTGAGACAGCAGCACAGAGTTTCGGGTTCTGCACAGAACTCAATAAGTTCAGTTATTAAGGAATTTATAATATATATAAATGTCCAAAATGTTGGGGGATTTGGCTAAAATTGTTATTCTGGGTCTTTGATAAGTGTTTGGCAATATTGCACATGTCTCACTGAGATATGGGTGAATTGGGCCAGACTATTATGTTTGCTCCCTAGTTTTCCACTTACCATTGCTGAAGCTAGGAAAAGGACAATGTTGACTGAACTTCTTTGTAATACACTTCAATGCAGCAGTGTCACAAGCTACATCCAAACTACATCTATATAGATTTGAGTCAAATACCGTCTTAAATTTAAACTTCAAAACTTTGTGTTATTCTGTTAAACGGTATTAAATTGCAATCATTTTCTTTCGAAGTCGTAGAGACTTTGGAGAGAACAAAAGTTCAGTCCTAAACAGACTGATCACCTCCTTCCCCTCCAAGTTGAAGCACAGAGACCGTTGATACTTTGACTTGCTTCACTTTAAGTCTGCTATACATTTCAATGAGGTAGTTGACCTTGTGCCTTTGTTGAATGTAGAATAGATGCACACACCCGTACAGCTAATAACGTTAAGCCTTAAAGGGCAACAAACACTGAATTCTCCTGTACACATCGTATGTGTCATTAAAGATGCATTAATCCTATTTTTTACCATAAGGAAGCAGAAAAGAAGAATGAGTCATGTAATGTCTCTATCTTATAAAGTTGGTATAGTTTACATGTTGACTACTTGTACATCCAGCAGAGAGTATGTTTCTCACATGTTCATGAGAACAACCATTCAGAAAATGTGCATTCATTAAAACAAAAAATGAGTTATCAAAAAATGCTTAATCCTCCATAACATTGATTCAATACATAGATTTAATTGATATTTACAGTATTCATATTTAAAATAATTAACAATTTATGTGCATCAATTAATTAACAAGTATATTACATTACATTTATCCAAAGAGACTTACAATAAGTGCATTCAACTAAGAGTACAAAACCGGAACAACAAAAATCAAGAAAGCCAAACTACAAACAGCTATAGGCAAGGGGATGTATTCTCTCTTGCGTCTCCTTCTTGTCCCCTAAACTTGCACAAAACAATTGCCAAGTCTGCAGGGACTTGAGTTATTTTGGGGTAGTGACTTCCCTCCTTTACTGGCTTAGGTTGATAAGTGTGTGACACCATGAGACATTAATTACAGAGACTGTAATGGCCCTCCACAGTCTTATTTATCCTGCGGGGAAAATGTTTTCAGAATAGCATGAGAGCTTGAATGTAGTACTTTATGTTATTACTTCATCAAATACATAGTACATTACTCTCTCCATTCACTTATACATTCATATCACATGAATGTTGGGATTTCTTGTCTTTTCGCAGTTTTAAATGCATCAAAAGATGCAAGTAGTAAATACCTGCACAGGAAAAAATTGCTCTACAGCACCAGTATTAAGAAACTCCATTGTGTAACTTTTTAAGATGTATTCTATTTAATGTTCACAGAGTAAAGTTTGCCCAGAATTATTCAAACATCAAAATTCATTAAAAATTTTTTTTCTAAAATTAAATTAATCTAATCACTGGGCCCTGAGCTGATTTCCAACTGATGATTTCCAGCCAGGAAGCCAATTTAAGAACATGCATGTGAATAATTCAGCAAAAAAGTTGATTTGAAGGTCAAATAAGATCAATATGTCGAACGACTATTTTCAATCCTCTCTCTCCTGCTCTGGACAGCTGCCTCGGCTACTTCCACCTAACACCATCACCATTTATGTTCTGATTTCCACTTTTAGCAAGACACGCTGCCCTCTGGCAAGACACTCATATTAATACATCGCTGCCACATAAGTGGTGCATGTGAAGGTAGTATTGACTAAAGTGAGAACGAGCTGCAGAGTATCCCTGGGGAGCAGAGTGTCCTTGATGACTGAATAAATTTGTGTGTGTCTGCGTGTGTGGTGTATGTATGTTGTTGGGACCTCAATCTGAGTCACAATTTAGGGACTTTACCTACCTTATCGGGATAAAGACCAAATACCCATCATGTAAGTCTTTCAATTTTAAGGTGAAGACATTATTAGCGTTTAGGGGGTAAGGCTTGCGTGTTTGTGTGTTGCATTTGCAAGCATAACTGAAAGTGTCTCTTTGATGATATAAGATGGCAAAAACTTGAAGGACTTTTCTCTCTGGAGGCAGAAGACGAAGAGAGAGAACTATGTTATTGCTATGTCAGATAGTCGTCATATAAGATCAGATAGACTTTGCTCCTTACTTTAATTGCTCCCTTATTCTGAGTTGGAGAAACGAGGACATGCTTATGTAAGGTTGTCGTCATGTCACCAGTGAGCATTTTATATAGCCACTATACCTCTTCCTTAACATATTGTGTTCGGTAAAGGAGAAATGTTGCTTCTTTCCTCCTAACTGAGCTGTTATTCTTATCATCTAACCTCATCATTGTACATGACAAATACAGTCAATGGTAAAAGTCTGTTTCTACTTGATGAAAAGGGTCACACACAGTGTACTGCACAGTTACCATCTGGATTGAGGTGTGCCATTTTGAACAGTTTATACAAAACACAAATAATATGCATTGTGTTTTCATTCAGAAAGTCTGAATCGTTTATATGTCTGTTTCCACTGGTTTATTTACTTAAGCTTGGGGCCATTTTTTCATATGCAGAGCAGCTTTTTTCATTGGAGGAAGCTGTGATCTTTGTGTTGTGCAAACTGTGGGATATGGAAGTAATCGAAAAGGAAGGCCGCCATATATGTGAGCATGGCTCTTCAACTGGAGGCACATTCAAACTATTCATTTGCTTTTCATTATACCGCCACACCAGCAACAGCCATTGATGGAGCCATTATGTCTACAAGTTGTACATCCGTCCATCTGTTTGTGCATCACATTCTCATGTGCTAAAACTCAATAAACCCTTGAGGCAATTTTTTCAAATTTGGCACAAACTTCTTCTTGTACTAAAATAGACTGAAAAGAGTTTGGTTGTCGAATGGCAAGGTCATGGTGTCCTCAAAAAACACATAATTAGCCATAACTCAAAAATTCATGCCCTTACATTTTTACATAAATTATTACATTTAGTATCCAAACGGGGAAATAAGTGATGGAGTTGTATCGCAGGAACAAACTTCTGTTGTAATGCAGAGTTCTTGGTGCCGGCCAAAAAGTGTAAAAACAGTGTGGTAGACTAAACCAGACCATGATCTGCGCAATACTTCTAAGGTTATATATGCCATATCCAATGTCACACTTGTATATCAGCATCTCTGACAAAAATGCTTTGTTGGCCACAAATGGCATTGGCGTGATATACTCTATTGCAACTGTGTCAGTACGACATCTTATGATTGTAGCATTTGCCAAACAAATTCTAAATATTGGTAACAGCAAGTTAGCCTATATTAACAACCCCTACTCTAATCAGTCACCTAGGAAAACTAAAATGACACATTACCAATCACATTACTAACTAATTTAGGTGAACAGCCAGTTCTAAGTACAGATGGACCACTTTAGCAGCTCGTTAGCTCTACATCTTAGAAAAAAACAACCAATAATGACTCTGATCCTTCTTTTTGCCGAGAAACATGGTTTCTTCACTGGAGGGAATTCTTAAAAGTCGCCCACACATGAACACATTCAGACAAATCTGTTTTTTTATGGGCATCTAACTATTGTTCTTAGTTAAACATTTCGAACATATTCTTTTTAATGCAGCGCATCCCTGATGATGAGTTTTTGTCATCAGTGAATTCAGCTAATTTCCAGTACTATGTGTATTTCTATCTTTGTGAGGACCGGATTTACTTTTAGCCAGTTTTCACAACTTCAAGAGGCTGTTTGAGGGATAAGACTTTACTGCAGGGTTGAGGTAAATGTAAGGGTTGGGGTTAGGCATTAAGCTGTTAAGGTTAAAGTTGGTGTAAAGGGCTAGAGAATGTAATGTGTAAAAGAGTGTCTTAAAAAAATAGATAGAAGTAAGTATGTGTGCTATTGTGTGTATTTTATTGTCCGTTGATATCAATGTATTGCTCTCTTGCACATGAATTCAGCATAAGTCTATCAACAGACTCCAAAACTTTACATGTCCCCACTGATATATCCTCCCTTTTCTCTGCATGAGTAACACAATGACTCATTATGCCCACTCTTCCAAAAATGAATGCTCTCAAGATTCCGTTTTCTATTTTAAATATTTGGCTTGTATTTCAGATATTTATTTACAGCCCAATCTGGGCAAAACATAGAAACTGTTAATTCAATTGCTGTGCCAATTCTCAAAAGTTGATTAATAATTATTTTGAATTCAATACAATATTTATTGCCAAATTTGGCTAATACATCAATTGAATTGGTTAAACTGTCACATTAATCCTGAAGCTCTTATAACTAACCTTGTAATTAACACCTGAACCCAAAGTTGGTGGAAACTGACAAAAACTAGAAGCACTGTCAAACAAGTAACACGTTAACAATACAATTAAATAAATATAAAATAATTCCTTTTTTTCATACTTGATGGGAAGGGACATTTCCTTCTACAGTATTATTGGTTGAGGACATGGCCTTTTCAGAGATGGAGCTGTTTTTGGCAAAACAACAATAGAATATTTGGAGTCAGTTGCCAAGCAGCGCAGCAGGTTTTGATTTACGATGATGTCTTCCTGCTGGCAGCTTGTTGCAATTAGTGATGTGCTTGAAGGCTCTGGCAGTCTAGTGGTGTTATATTTTCTTTTCTACATCAGTAACGTAATTCCTGTGTTTTCTGTTTGCCAGAGTCCTGGCGATCTATATTTCCTCTCAGCAGTGTTTCATACGTGACTTTCCTCTCGCCTCTCTTCACTCAGCCTTCTTTTTATTCTCTCAGCGATGATGTCATCGCCATGTGTTAGCATATCTCTTCCCAGCTTTTTCTTTTTTCCTTTTTTTCCCCTGCCGGTCGCAGTCTGTTCTCCTCGTATCCCTTTGACTTTCCTCAACGCGATGTTGAGCGCCTGCTTTCAAGACACGCCACATTTCTGACAAGTGCAGGTGAAGGAGTGCATGGGCTAGTTATATTTGGACAAAGGGCACATAGACGGCCTGCTTTTGATTTCTGAATTCAGGTCAGGAGGAGGAAATATATACAGAAGAAACAATTTAATCAAATGAACAGTCAGTCATACACTCGGCTGTATGTTACATGTTTGAAAACGCCCAACACCTGCTGTGGTGATATCAAGCTCTGAATCTAGTCTGATAAATGTAAAGGTAAGCACATAACTTATACACATTTTTGATAGAGATAATAGCAGAAACGCTTTTTACCCACTGATTCCTGTTTACCTGTATGGGCTCAGGGACGAAATGTTTATGGGAGAGGCTAAGTACACCATAGACAGGTTACCGAGGCCAACAGAGACAAACCTATAGTCACAGCTATTGTCAATTCAGATTCTCCAATCAACCAGTGTACCCAGATAAACCTGGGGAGAACATTCAAACTCCACACAGAGACTCCTGGACAAACTGGGATTCGAACCTTCTTGATGTGAGGTGACAGGATTTACCACTGCACAAAGGAGCCGCCCTATGTATACAAATTTACCAATGTCAAAACTTCTGTATTTCAGATTATTTCTCAACTTTCAGCTCTAATATCCATACAAACTTTTCACCAAATATTGGTTTTAGTTTCAAACGCCTTTCAGACATGTTCCTTCATGGCTCAGTATTTAATAAAAGGCAACTATTTAGATTCTTATTTTATATTTCTCTGCAGTGAATTTCTCACAAAGAAGACTGGCTCTGAATATGTACAAATTGACAGCTAAAGTACTAATTCGTCTACAGGGATTATGCTTCAAAAAAGTGAGCCTAGTACATTGGAAAGATGTTGTAATAATCAAAGATGTAAAAGGAAAGAAGTGTAAGGATTTTTTTTTTCAAACTGTTTTAATTAATACTGTCATTGGAATTATCCAAAACCTTTGCAGATGTACATGATGGCATGTGGCTTCAATTCTGTTTTTCTATGTGTCTTCCCAGGTTTGTGCTGCAGTCAGGTAGTGGTACCTCAGAGTGTGAGTGCTGTGCTGGGGAAGAATGTGACATTGGAGTGTAGGGTGGAAATTGACTTGGTCGCGGAAATAAACCTCACTCTCACCCAGAGTTCCTGGGAGCGCCGCTTACCTTCAGGCTCCGTCACCTTGGCGGTCTACAGCCCTGATTTTGGCAGCTCCATCCCAGAGCTCAGTCACCGCTTGCATTTCCGCTCACCCTCCTTTTACGATGCCTCCATCGTCCTGGAAAACGTGGGCTTTGCTGACGTCGGGATCTACACCTGTAATGCCGCTACATTTCCTATGGGAAACTTTCAAGCCTCCACTACGCTCAATGTGCTCGGTAAGTATTTGTAGCATGTGTGATATTGAGTATTTATCAAATATGAATAATCTGCATTGGGTATGGACAAAACAAGATATTTGAGGTTTATTGTGTTTGGTGTTTTTCAATTGTTGTATTCTCTCATTTGAGAAAATAACAGACAAATAATGGAATTAATAGTTAGAACCCTATTGCAAAGCTGTGGATACTGACTCTTCAATTATATTCTTTTGAAAGGAATCAAATTAAGTAGATTTGGTTCAGGCAGTGCTTGCTATTAATTTCCAGATTGTTTGGGCTGGATGATTTGTCGAGCTCAATATCAAAGTAGTTGTAACAATGTTTTTTAGATATATCAAGATATACTAAATGTATCCAAATTCACATATAACATGTTTAAATCCTTAATGGGATAAACTGGAGATGGAATTCCTCAGCAAATAGAGGAGAACAATGACTTTTACAGCATCAGATAACAGTGTTGTGAGTCCTGTATTAGCCCTTGTTTATAAGGGCTTGTTGAGTAATAGCAGGTTCCAATTCTGTGTTTCCATGTGCATCACAGGTTGTCAATGCTGGCTCACAGACACTGTGCATGTGTGTGCTCACTTTGTTCAGAGAACAGATCACAGGGATGGTTAGAGTTGCTAATGGTGGTTTGGACTTGGTTGTAGTGGGAGAAGTGAAGGAAATTTAATTAAAGCTGGGGGGAAATAAAACTGGTATTGATTTAAAAAAAGAAAGATGTCCTCAAAAGGATGTTGAAATTCTAACGCGTGTCTCCCGCCTTGTTGTTTGTTCTCTCTTAATCACAGTGGAGCCGAAGGTCTACGTGTCAGCAGGTTCAACCGCCCTGATCGATGGTGGCAATGAAACCGTGGTGGCCACCTGTATCGCTGAGCGGGCTCGGCCCCCCGCGGAAGTGTCCTGGGAGTCCAACCTGTTTGGCCAGTCAGAAGTGCAGCTGTTCGACGAGGTCAACGGCACCACCAGCACACAGGTGCGCTACCTCTGGCAGCCCACACGCCACGTCCAAGGCCATGCGCTCACCTGTGTGGTCCGCCACCCAGCGCTGCTGAGTGACTTCAGGATCCCATACCAGGTCAACGTGCAGTGTGAGTGTCTCTATGGGCTGAAAGAGCCTTATATCAAACGTGTAGATTATTATTGATTGTGTTCTGCTACAAGGCTTTCATTTCCTCTGCCAATGAGGTTATGTTTTCTACCCTGGTCTGTTTTTTTTGTGAGTAAGTTTACACAAAAACAATTGAAAGAATTCCCACCAAACTTTGAGTAAAAATGTTGATGTTTTAATGGAAAAAAAACAGGCACATTTAGGAAAACGATATCTACAATTTAGTGAAATTTGCTGCAGCTTGATCTAAGTAAAGGGGACTGTTGGGCTGTGGTGAAGGTATGTAATCCATTGAGTGCCATCCTAGATTGACATGTTTGAATAACTTGTAATAAATGTTTTTGGATTAAATGTTTTTTAAATGTTATAAAAGCACAATTATTAGACTTGTCAGAATAAATGCCAATTAAGGTTCAAGTTTAGCTGCCATTTGATGAGGACATAACACGACAGCCTAAACCTTAAAACATTGTGTTAAACACAAAGTACAGTCTTAAAAGTGATGGTATTTAATTTCCTACAGCAGACAATTGATAGCCCTTGGCCTTGTCGGTGTTGATGTTTGATTTATTTGAAGCACATCAACAACAATCCACTTTGGAAGCAGCTGTATTGATGGAGATGAAATGTGTCTGGATGAAAAGGACTAGCCACTCAGGCTCCTCACAGGTGTTGATTATGGTTTAAGAAAGGCTGTCCTTGGTGTTTTCTGTCATTCTTCTTTTTTTTTTAACAGTCAATAGGCTTTTCTGCGTCAGTACATTGCTACTATGTGTAGCCCTTAACTGAAAACAGTGTTTTCTGTCACTACATATCTATACTTTATGGGGTACAAATTTGTATTTTTAAATGATATACAAATCGACTGGTGGAAGGGGTAAAATAACCCACATGGCAATATTTTAGTTTGACAGATGACTTTTATTAGGGTCTGAGTAACTGTTTTGTGACAGATGGCAGCAACAAAGGATTTTATGCTCATTCGGTGCCGGCACAGTGACAGTTCCAAACATAAAACATAGCAAACATTTATCCATGGAACAATGCCCTGCATTCTGTAGTTTAAGTAGCTGAACAAATAGCAACGAACAGAGGAGCTGTCTTAATATAGACATCTGTGAAAACCCCATGATAACTTGGCACTGAAGAGAACTGGAGAACATTGTTGTTGACCTGGATTTAAAATGTACAACTCATCATAGCATGCAAGTGACGACGGTTAGTACCTCTGTAGCTGCTGCCTTTCATCTTATAGTTTCCTAAACATCTTTGTGCATATTTGGATGACAAAACGACCAACCCCAGACTCCATATAATGTTACTCACTAACTAGGAAAATTATCATCTTGTAATAAATACTGTGTCACACTCACAACTGAATTATTTTTAACGTATGCATACCAGGTATACCTGCTTGGTTTACCTGTTTAACACTAGAGCAGTAACGCTGCTAGCCATTTTGGTACCCTAAGCATAACTCCTTTATGATGCCCCCCCGAGAAAAAAACGTTTGTTTCTGCCAGTTTAACATTTTATTAAAACGAAAAAGGAAAATCTACTTTGTAAGCCAAGTACACAGAACAGCCAAAACATACATACACACAAGTATTGGGATGTGCAAAATCTTTGTCGAAATTAAATAGTCATCCATAAATACAAACTTAAAAGCAGAAGTATGCAAGTTAGCAATCTTCTTCAATAAAGAAAAGATTAAGAAGCAGAGAATTCACACAATTTTACTTAACTTTGTAAACACACTATGTAGAACAGCTAAAACACACATTCAAGTAAAGTCCAAAATCAAAATATTCAAACAAAGAATCTTATACCGGAAAAATTATAAACATTTAATACTGTAAGCATGCAGCCAAGGTGCTCTCCCCCTTTATTTATCAATTGTTTGATAAATCTAATCTAATATAAAAGCATAATAGAATGTAAAGTAACATCTAGCTGGCGTCAGTTAGGCCTACTTATAAAATGCATAATGTTTTACAGTAAAATCTCAATTTAGCTTGCACCTTAGTTATAACATATTTGAGTGTGCTAACATTAGCAATAACGTCAGCTAGTTTGAGGTGTATGCACAGGCTAATCATTAACGAAGCATCGTAACTTTTTGAGCAATTAAATATATCTCTTGTTCTGCCTGTTTTGTGATATACATGCCTAAAAGGTGCCTGATATTTCTATACTGAAATAATATCGGCATTATAATTGTAAGCTATTTTATTTAATGACGTTATTGTCGAGGGTTGATTTGTATTTCCTGTTCTAAGGGTTGTTGGTAGTGACTCTTATTTTGAAAGGGTTTTTTAAAGGAAAGGGTTCTGTGATAAGTTGCAAAGTGAGCAGAGAATAAACGTGTGTGCTGTGCCGAGCGCATGACCTGCTCTCGTGTCCTTTGTCGGCTGAGGCCGGACCTATGATACAACTAAACGCTCGGCTACATAATTATTATAACTATGAGGATTTTTCAGTTGCCTATTTTTTGGTGCCCCCTTAGGACTTGGTGTCCTATGCACAGCGCGTAGTTCGCATTATGGGAGCTGCGGCGCTGCAATAGAGCCTCACCAATAAAGGTTTTTAGGACTGAGGACTTTTAAGACTGATATTGGAGTAAAACCTTTTTTTATTTATAAATAAAAATACAGAAATTGCAATGGAAATTATTCAAACGATGTTGTTATCAACCCCTTATTAAAAAAAATTGTAGTTGAGGCTTTAACATTTTTTATAAATAACTATGAAGAAAAGGGGAAAGTGCTGCATATGCACTTTCCTATGAATGTGTGTGACTGGGTTTATGTAAAACTGTACTGTAAAGCGGTTCGGTCAAGACTAGACAAGCGCTATATAAATACAGACCATTTATCATTAATAAAAACAAACACAAATACGTCAGAATATTTTGAATTTTAATTATTAAAATTAATTAATGAATACAAAATTTCATATTGGTGCTGTGGCGGCAATTTTACCATTTTGGCATTGATTGATGGAAGGGACTACTTTGATGTATAGAAAGATGAACAAATGGATTCCCTTAGCTATCAGGGTGTTGCTCAAGCAACTGATGTTATATGACCTCCTCACTTACAGGGTCACCTAACGAAGACTTCACAGGAAAGGGGATGTGAGTGGGTTGTAAAACATTGATAAGGGATCCTTGAAAACAGATGTTTCACTCAAGGGGCCTGAGAACCAGTAGAAGACAGGATACTGATCATCTATTTCTAAAGATCAAAAAGGTTAATTGATAACATGTGTTCCTCTTACAGGAGGAGCATGTAAAATGTATAAGAGTGTTGTGTGTCCTTTATGTCATTGCTCATTGTATGAAAACTTTGCCATGGTTTTGTACTGTGATGCCCATCTGCAGATGTAGAATTAAACTTCCAGAAAGAACAATTGTTATGACTTGTGTTTGAATATTGAGAAAATTCCACGACAGTGCATATTCGTAAACATAGTCATCAGGACCACTGTTCAGTCTGTACAATACATTTGTTCTTGGGTTCTGATTTGTCAGTATTACATTATTTTTTGTCTTTCTGTAGTTGCTCCTGACATCTCAGTTGTGGGCTACGATGGAGACTGGTATGTGGGTCGGGAAAATGTTCAAATGACTTGCAAGGCCAACGCAAACCCACCAGCTCATCACTTCAGATGGATCAGGTCTGTATGTCTCTGTGCGAGACCTTTTCTGAGGTTTTTACAGATTTCTGAAGATAAGCAACTGAAACGTAATGTTTACTTTATTTAAGTCTGTCACATAATTTTAAATAGAATAAAGTAATATTAAATGTCACACGATTGCATAATAGGATGTTTGTTGTAAGTGTGCTTGTGTCTAAATGTTGTGTCTTTTGTGTGTCACAGATTGGACAGTGAAATGCCAGAAGGGGTGGAAATAGCGAATAGCACTCTGCTCTTCCTGCGTCCCCTTCAGCGGAAGGATTCTGGAGTATACAGGTGTGAGGTTGCCAATGACATCAACCTCCGCAGTCGGGACGTGCGCATTCTCATACAAGGTGAGTGAAGTGTACACACCAGAACACAGCTGACTCCTATTGCCTTCTCCCTTAGGAAGCATTGTGCGTGCATGCAGGTCATGGAAGGTATCACTGCCTGTGACATTGTCCTTCAAGCTGAAACGTGACACTGTATCACTCCTGCTCATCCTCGACATACTGCAGGTCTATCACACCCACGGCACAGTGTGTTGGCACTGATAATAGTGATAATATTAGGTTGAGGTTTAATTGCATGCTGATTAACATTAGGTCTCCAGATGTTCAAAAGGGAAGTTCAGCCGCCAAACAGCTGCAAAGATTTAAGGCCTCTTCAGACCGTAGTGCACCGCCTCTGCTCCGTTCTCTTGGCTTTGCATCTGAGTGTGTCATGTCACTCTGTTGTGTTTGATGAGCATGTTCATCTGGTTTCATGAACTCGCTCTTGTCTGTGGAAGCCCTCTCACTGAATGATGCTCTGATTATGATGTGATTTTCTCTCTACATCTTTCCCGTTTCCTTTCTGTGTTTCTTGTATTTCTGCACGTGTCAAGCAGTAAGAGGCGAAACCCTGCAGCCTGACGGAGATGATGTCCCAGATTCATAAAAGATTTACTAGTTCTTCTCAACTCCTATTTATTATTTATCATCCATATTTCATTTTCCTTTGAGAGGACCTGTACGGGTATGCATAAGCTTACACGTGTTGGTGTTCTCTCGGTTCTGTGTGTGTTAGTTGCTGTGGGTTTGCTCACACATGTAAGTTTGACTGCTTCTGCATGGAGTTGGACTGAGACTACAAACGTTTGGGTTCGTGTTACTTAGCTCTCAGATGTGAATCTTTTCCTCACATCTGGACAGGCACTGAGGTTAAAATGGCAGAGCCATTTAGCAGCTCCATTAGTGCTTTTAGACTTTCCATTACTTGAGCTCCCTATGATTATGGCTGTTTGCTTTTCAGTTGTCTGGCTCCACCGCTAATATAGTTCACAGTAATAGTGTTGTAATATGTTATAAAATATTGTCAATGCCTCATTTTACTCACATAATATTAAGTATTTTCTCATGCAAGGTACGGAATTATTTAAGTATGTACTCCTGTGCAAAAATGCATAGTCAGGAAATGTAGGGGTGTCTCTTTAAGTAACATTATTAGTTCACCTCAGTAAGTCACACATTTTTTGTAATAAATAGCTATTGTGTGTAATGGTAATGTTATAGTTTACACTTTTTCATTCAATCCATTGGCTATTTGGCTATTTCAAATGTTATTATTTGTTTTTATGTAGTTGCATCAACTCAACCCCTTTGAGAAATTTAACAGCAAATAAAACCGTAATAAAACGTGGCCAATGAGTTAAAAGTGTACGTCTTAGGCCTGGGCAATAAAACAATATCTATTTTTTTCTATAAAATTTGTATACCTAGAAATATAACAAAGGTTTGATATTTATTGATATATTCCTTATGCATTGTTTAACCATAGTGTCGATTTTTAAGCTGATCTTTTAACTTTTGTCATTCTCTACTCGTAATGAAGAGTTTAAAACCACAACCATCACTTAGGAGCAAAAATTGGTTTAATACTTAAAAAATAATATAATAATATGATGGTATTTCTATAATTGTGATAATTATCAATATCGACTGATATTTAATTTGTTTTATTCTAATTTTTTTATTTAATTCTTAAGAATTACTGACCTGTTACAAAGCTGCACTCATTAAGTGTAACAGGCAGTGGTCAAAAAAAGATTATATACACTACTATTAAACTGAATGGACATAAAACTACCTGGGTGAAGTTAAAAAACGTATTTCATGTGACCATTCAAACTTGGCATGTAGGTAGTGGGGTAAACGTGAATCTAAAATGTAGTAATGTGGATGTAGCTGTAGGAGAATATTAAAAACTCATTCATCCATCAACTAATATAACCATTTATTTAAACCCACCAGATTCTAGTGTCTGTTTTACGCATGTCTAGTATTCTTTGTTTAATTATTGAACACTGCACCTGGAAGTTCTGAAGAGTTGGCAGTGTAGACCTGAGTTTGCTGAGACCATGTACCATGCATAGTTTAGTATGTGTGGTAGTTTAGTTGATGTTTTTTTAACCTATCCTTTCTTAGTAAAATCCTGATGTAGTTGGCATTGACAATCTCTGCTTCTCTGTCTGTTCATCTCTCCCTTCCATCATCTACTCCCCTCTTACCCTCCTCTCCTCCACTAGATCCTCCCACCATGCCTTCCACCATTACTGCTCCTGTCCTAGCTGGCTCTGCCTCCTCCACCTTAGTGGATGATAAGGGCCATGTCTTCCTCGTCTCCCCCACACGCGAAGCCCTACCTGAGAGTAATCTTGGTTCCGTAGTGGGTGGTGCTGTGGGTGGGACCTTGTTCCTGCTACTGCTGCTGTCTATCGTAGGCGTGTATTACCTACGCAAACAGCAGACTTTCCACGGGAATTACTCCACCCAGCCGTACCTGGGTCCCAATCACCTCCATAAAGCGCCTACGCAGCACGAGCTCCGCCCAACCAAAGCCGGCAGCAGCTCCTTCCGCCGAGACCACGACCGGGAGGAGTGGGGCGACCGCCAGCTCAAACAAGAACATAGCGGCTATAACGGAAAGGAGTATCCCCCTAATGGCTTCACTAGGGCAATGAGGGAGAGCAGTCACCTCTGCAATGAGCAGAATCACCAGCGTGAACACACACATTATTCTAGCCCACGGCAGGCCCAACTCCCGCATCCGCCGAAACCACAGGGAAACGGCTCCTCCTACCAGTCAGATGACTGCTACGATAGCGGGACTGATGCGGACTATGTCTCTCACACAGATGGCTCGGTCATCTCGCGTAGGGAGTTGTTCGTTTGACAAGCTACATGATTCTGCAGGAGCAGAAATGCTACATAAATAGGAAGTTTTCATTTATTTGATTAGAAAGAAGAACCACATTATTTCGGTTTTGTACGCACACAGTCTCAGTTCTTTAATTTTCTTGTTCTACAAGCGTCCTGGACAACACTTGATCTAAAGTTTCTCTTTGTCATGGGGACAGACTGTGGACTGTTCAGTCCCACACCTACATGCCTACAGAGGTGGGCATGTCACTAGTTTGTGTGTGCAGAGTCTAACAAAAGACGTAAGTATGTGCTGTTTCTGCCTTACTACATGGACTGCCAATGTATTTCGTATTACTATTGTGGTTCAGTGGTGTGAAAGCCTTCACATGTTAGAAGAAAGTTGTTTTTGTTTTTTCAACAAAATCTGCCCTTTTTGGGCTATGTGATGCTTATTTGTATATATGTTTCTATTGATTACATTGAGTACAGTTACTTTAAAAGACCTCTGATTATAATTGGCCAATAGTTAAGAATGGTGCAGAACCCGATTGGAAATAAATTAATTTTCCCTAAATTCAGTATAGGGCACAGCAGAGGCTGTATAAGCTGGTTCAAAAAAGGCCTTGCTGAGAAATCACTATCCCTCCATGCTTAGTGACCTCGTGCTCATACATATTATTGCACTTCCCTTTGCATAACTTAATAGTGGGCAAACCGGATCATCAGACCTTGTTTAAATTACCGCAATGGGAGACTTGTGAGGTCGAGGACTTGACCACCGATGTCCTAGTAACGTCCTTTAAAACTGATGGCCCAGAGTGGGAAACTTAAGAGCATTTCTACCGTACGTCCTCAGCTCGTCTTATATCCCCAGGAGGCAGAGGTGGAGAGAGGCTAAGCAGTGAAGCCTGTGTGCATGAGGCACAATCCACTGTAGCAACAGACTCTGTCTGTCACACAGTCGAACTTTGATATGCAAATTTGCCACACCATCCTCTCTGTTCAGTGCAAGTAGAAATAAGTTAGAATATTATTCATATTTATTTGTATCCCTCGCATGGTGGTTATGGATATGGTTGTGTATTCGCTCTCAAGCCCCAAACCAGGACTCTGGGAAATTGTTTGGATGTTTGAAGCAGGCCGTCAGGATGGCAGCCACCATGCACTGGCCTCCTTGTCCCAAAGTATTTTGTCTCACAAAGAAATCATTCAGGAGTGCAGCCAGGACACAATTACACATAACTACCCATGGTCTAATTTCACTACTCTCAGTAATCTGTTGAAACAAGAAGCAATTACAATCTGAGGCATTAATAGGCTTATTGTGGCTTATCCATGTATGCAACTGCCCACTCTAATCATACTAACCAGTTATTTGAAGCATTTATGCTAACCATTACTTTTATAACAGATAAATCAGACAAATTAGATATTTTGTGCTGGATATGCTGTCTCTGTCACCTGTGGTTATCAAACTGTCCACTCAGCGCTTTATCCACAGCACAGTGCTTACTCATCAGAAGGGACAGACAATTTGTTTTAGTGCACTGATGATTAAATCTCTCACTTTGAATAGTGATAAAAATAATCTGGCTTGAGTTTCATCTAATTCGGTATTTATTTGTTACCAGCCTTATTTTACTGCCCATTATGGTGCTGCAACGTTTGCAGGAGAATGACTGAACTGAGGTCTAAGTGTATTTCATAAGTCAGTGTCTAGTGGTTCAGGAGTCAAAGCTATTACAGAATACAAGATACATCTCAGTTTTTGTATGTGACACAGATAAAAAGTGTTAAACAGTTCACCAGACTGCATGGAGGATATCCCACAGTTTCTTTCATGTACACTAGTGTTTGTGAATACATGACCACTTCAGTAGTGTGGTCACCTTTACAATATTTGCAGCCAGATGCCAAATATTTGTTTAACTTACATTATAGATATAATATGATGATGACAGTGTGTCTCACATAAGTATTAAGTGAGTAGGTAGCAAGTGATTATTATTATGTAGCTTCTATAAACGCCTAACGTATCACTTTTGTATACAGGGTCTTCTAGCCTGAAATAGAAATGAAAAGATGCTATCTGGCCACTTTAATATTACAGCAAGAATCGAGAAAATGGGATTTATTTATATTGTTATGAACCTGCACTAATTTGTCAGAGTGTGAATCTTGCGGAGTGAGTAGGCTGCGCTATCTCTGTGAGATTTAATAATATTCCCCTGTAACTTGCAAGTGGAAAATATGACTCCTGTGCTCTTGTTCCAAGTGTTATTACAGATGCTGTGCAGTGCAGTAGGACTAAAATACACTAAGCTTCCCATTATAATAATTACCAGTTTTAAACCAGTTATATTATTTTGATTACTTCACACTACGAGTGTGATGAGACAAGTTTTGGATTAATGTACCCTGGTATAGAGATTTCTTGCCTAAAACAATACACTTGATAATCTACTCAACACACTGTTGAATGTTTTGAGACTATTTCTTTGGTAGAATGTAGATCCCATGACAACTAACCAGGGGTTTTATTTTTTTTATTTGATGTAATTTTCCAAAACTATGGAAAACTAGATTGGCATGTCTCTGTTATTGCCCAACAGTCTCCTTAAAACATATCAAGCCGCACCAAATTTCATGAACTAATATATCCTTTCACTTAACATGTTGGATTTTATTCCATTAAGATCCACATATTATTTCCTGCCAAATCTGTGAAAAATGAGAAAAAATCCTGGTTTTGATCTGCCCCTATGTCCACACCCTAACTATTAGTTAATGGCAAAAAAAAACCCGACTCAAAACACAACCTTCTTGGTGGAGGTAGAAAACAACATTCCATTTGTCTTCATTGTATTTGGCTGGTGGTTAAACCATCAGAGAACGACTCCGCAAAACCTGGGTCTGTCAATCCCAACTGAAATGTAAAATAGTTAGACATCAAAGAGTTTGAGTGACCTGATGCTTTAATGGGAGTACAGTAAGAAGTGTACAGCTTGATCATTTGTGAACCACAAAACCTCATTTTAAGTTGTGTTCTTGATTTTTTTTTTTCTTCAAATGTTGCTGACACCTATGATTTCAGTATTTCACATACATGCAGAAAGCAACAGGAAGCACAGCAGCCTCACCCTGTTGTTTTGTTTGCTTCTATGCACTAAGACGGAAATTCCACTAATCAATATATCATTTTTGCTGCCCTGCACCTGGATTAATGAAGTTCTTTTGTACTGTGACATTTTGTATAGACGTCAGTCCTCAATATCTTCAGGAGATGTCCTTCACTTTGAGTTGAGAAATACAACTATAGTGCCTTAGATACCTAGACGAAGACATTTCTGTGTTTTCTTATAATAGGATGTGGCGACCTTATTTGTTGCTCTGAGATTTTCTTTGTTAATGTTTTGTTTTTGATTTTTTTTCTGCATAATGTTTGTTGGGAGGATTCAGTTGTCAGTTGTGCCATATTCACTTCTCAGCCCTTGTTCCTATGATGGTTATTGATGCAGTATATTTACAAATCTAGAGGCATTAAAACACACACAAAGATGATGCTGAAATATATCTTAATTTAAAATGAGTTAAATTTCTACTTTGTGTGTGTGTGTCAGGGTCTGTTTGTTTTTTGTTAAATCACTGTTGTTAAAAAGACTGAAGAGTGAACTTCAGTCTCACCTTGTTCCAATGCACCTTGTGGTCATGTTTGTTTTTGTATATACAGAAGGAAATGTAAAATGTAACAACAGTGAAGCATTATTTTTGTCAATCGTTCTGACAAACTTTAGTTGAATAAAGCACCTTAGCACCTGTGAGTGATTCTCTCTGGAGGTTTTTCAGCACGCCATTACTCCGACTGCTCAGTCTCAGCCTCTTTGTGCTTCTGTAAATGACATCATCTCTCACTCCCTAACGCATAATGCTGCATAACCACCCCCCCAAACCCAGTACGCACGTGTGGGGCGCCGTTCATGATGTAATCCAAAATCCTTTTTTTTTTCTCCACTTCACCTTATCTCCATTACGCTTTCATATCTGAGAATCAGAGGTTTGATTTATTGCCTTAGCTTTAAATACAATGGTGGAATGGTGAGCGGTTCCTGTCCTGTGGAGAGTGTTTGGGGAGATCGAGCAGCACCTCTGCTCTCCATGTGTCCTCTTGTTTGCTTTGTTTCAGAGCAGAAAGGCCCTCGCTCTCCCCTACAGCTCCTCTCCTTTGTGAATTCAACCCCCCTTGTGTCTTTCTCCCACTCTCTTCCAGCTGGTAAAATTAAATGCTGAGTGTTTATGTCTGGCCCAAAGTCCCCACTCTCCAGCCCATTGACTGTCCCCATGGCAACAAGCTCATCTGGAGCTGCTGATGGAGGCTGTCTTCCCACAAGCGCTACCTGGCCACAGAAAAGTGGGAGGGAGAGGGGATGCCAGGGAGTGTGAGCGTGGAGCAAAGAGGTTAAATGTGCTGCTGTGAAAGGCGAGAGCAAAAAGGGAAAATTAGCCACTGGAATTGAAAATGGCCCATTATGTTCTGCTGCACTGCAGAGCGCTCCTCTGGCTCGGAGGGCATATCATGCCAATGTGACCTTGACACCGTTCAGCATGGACCCCAGGTCTTCACGACAAACGCAATTCCCTCTGAACGTCTTTATTTCAGCCGACCTCGCTGTCTTCTATAGACCTTATCATGGTCGCAGCAGCAGTTGTTGTCACTGACCTTGAAATGGGGCATGCACAGTCTGAAAATACACGGCGGAGCAGATCAGTATATAGCGACAAATGATGTCAGACGGCAATGCTTGCATTTTTTTGAGACTTGTGAGGAAGATCAGTGGATTTGCTTTTTGCCTGCACACCAAAACAGTTTCCAAGGAGACTTTTCAGAAAACACAAAGAAGCGAGCGAACGTCTCGAGCAGCGAGAGGGAGGAAGCGCTGACGTCTGTTTACGAGACACTTTGATAATAACTCCCCGGCAGAAGTGGGATCAAATTGTTACCATCATTGAGCTGAAAATATTGAAATAGATGACACACTGCCTGCAGCCCTAATATCTCCCTCCCCCCTGCTCCCCGAGGGGGCTGTTGTCTGGGCATTAGTTGACCCTTGACCCTGGTGGGTAGATTTTGGGACTGGGGTGTTAGGGGTGGGGGGGGGGGGTCAGGGTTAGCCTATGCTCCACCGCTTCTCCTCAGTTGACCAAGGTGCACAGTGTTCAATTCATAATGAGCGTGTCAGCCTCTGACCTGGATGAGCGATTGGCGTGCACTTTCTTCCCGGCTTCCCAGGGATGACGTGCGTCTGATAAAGTGCTGAAGTAGAAGAGACGGAGAAGTTCTTGTGCCGGAGCCAGATCCCCGCATGGGGACAGTTGATCCACGACTAACACCACTAATCCCAGCCCCTCCAGAACGGATGGTATTTGAACAAATGAGATGTTCAAATGGGACAAATTTCAACAGAACATTAATAAATATGTTTACGCATATCATTGCCCTAAATCTTATTTTTAGCTAAACAACTCAAGTAAGAAGCACCATGGGAGATTAATAATGTATTAAGATGCACCTTAATTTTGTCTAACCTCAAAATGTCCCTATGATAACATAAGATAAGTGTATACTGGTGAGTGATTAAACCTCATAAACCCCTGAAGGTGTTTCTCGCTTGTTGGGTCTAAAGCACTTTTTATTTCTAGTCACGTCATGAATGTGAGAAATTGTCTCCAGACATTAAAGCAGGCGACATAATGAACTGCTTTTATAAAGGCCTTTTGATCAACTCAAGAGTCTCTTGTCATAGCTCAGCCGCCATCGAAGGTAATCGAACGGTTATTAACTGTTAGAGGACGCTGTGAAGGGAGCAGAGGGGGAGCGGAAGAAGTGGCTTTCAGCGGCTGAGCTAAGAAGTCCCAGTTTGTGCAATCTGCATCATAATTGAACTGTTATTTAAGGATTCTTGTCTCAGCCTTTTTGCCGTTGTTTTTTTTCTTCCGCCCCCAACTCAACATCTTCCTAAACCAACTGGAATTGACCAGTGGGCATTTTGTTTTGTTTTTCCTTGTCATGTTTTGTCCTCCATGTTCCTCCAGTGTCCCATAATCACAGTAACCCATAAACAGCTGATTGGCCGAAGCTCGCTGTTCTGTGAGTTTAATGCATCTTAATCACTGATTAATCCTAATCCCCTCAGTGGACAACATGGAGCATATGCAAGCATATGGTCTGACAAAGCTAATTCTGCAGACACAACAATTGTATCCTGTCCACACACAAAACAATGGAGGGGGAGGATGGATGGATGGATAACAATATAAAAGCTTAAAAAGTGGGATATTAACCAATGTATTTTATGTCATAGAATAAAACATTAAAATTAACCTTATTTCACGCATCTGACAAAAAAAACAAAATGTCCAGATTTTAGAGGGGAAATAATCAGAGCAGTTAAGAGCATGGTTAAAACCAGCAGAGACTTAAACACTTCATTTACTTTTTTGGTTTATCGTATGTGGAATATTTATAATTTGATTAACATTTAAACCAACCAATGAAGTGAGTGTGTCTTGTTGGAGGTATTTCTTAAAGGGCCCCTGTCTTGTAGTTTTGCTGACTGGATAATGCAGATGCTAAGGCTCTGTCGTTTTTGCAAGTAGATGGTGACGTGTGGACATAAATGTTGTCGTTACTCCCCTTGCCTTCAGGGGGAAACTGTGGAACTGAAGCTAAATGTACCCAGATGACACTGTGTCCTTGTTAGACAAATATTCAATGCCCCCCTGACTACGTTGACAGAAAATCCAAACAATATGAGCTTAATTTCCTCTAGCACAGGCCTTTGAGTCTGTCCCTTCTTCTCTCATGTTGACGTTATTATAATGAGTCTCTCCCTCCTCTGTTTCAGGCCAGTCTCAGGCAGAGAGGTCAAACGCCGTGGCCGTGGCCGGAGCTGTCATGGGCGCAGTCCTCGCCCTCTTCCTCATCGTCATCTTCATCATCGTGATCCTCACTTCTCGCAAGGCCCAGCAGCCAGCCTTCACCGACAAAGTGTAAGCGTGACAAATAATTCATGCCGCACAACATGCTCGGATGGTTATTAGTGACACGAGAACTCGCGGGGTTGACTGGAGCCCATCGTCGGGTTCAAGGAGTTGTTCCCTCCCCCCGCGGAGAGAGCTGCGGAGGAGCGTGGCCCGGGAGCAGGGAGGCTGCGGGACAAGGTTGAGGGGTGGCAGATGATTGCTGTCTTGGCAGCCAGCCCTTGTGCTGTTTTGATGCATCTGTTCCTGTAGTGCACCAGCGCTCGTGTTAATGTTAGAAGAAGCAAAGAAGAAGAAGAACTTTGAGGTTAAATTATTTACAGAAGAAGCTGGGTCACACTGCCAGAGACCCGTGATTGACATTTCCCCGTGTGTGTGTGTGTGTGTGTGTGTGTGTGTTTGGGTTTGTGTGTGTCTGTGCTTGCCTCTTGTTCTTTGTTTCGTCTGTCTCTGTTGTGTCTTCTCTAAATAACTGTGACAGATGGTAAATTTTGGACTGAACAGGATCTTTTATGTCTTCTAGTCCGTGAGGATAAAACCTGGAGGGTTTATTCTGATTAAGTCTGCTTCAATTTATCATTAGAGTCCACACAGCAACACATATGTGCACGATATGTGGCCAATCCTGCCGATCGACCTGCTACCCCATACATACAAATCATTATTATGAACCTGTGGAGCATATCTGCAAGGTTGCAGGTTGATCCCCTCATCCATCCTTGTTAGCGTGTCATTGCGCACGCTCACTCCACAGCCGCTGTTCAATTTCTCAGCTGTGGTGTCCCCCCCCAGTATCTCAAATACTTTCTCACTGTCCTGTCAAAGATGTGTGACGTACCTTTCTTCCAAACATTTTCACCTTTTTTACATTGCGTATCCTCGTTTCGGTGACAGCGGCCTCTTCAGGGAAATTTGAAAAACATTTGCTGTGCACGCTTCAGAGTGAGTTTCAGACTGAGTGATTATATAACAGTGTTGGTGAAAATAGCCCACCTACAATTGCTGCTGATTGTCTGAACACTGGTAGAAAACCGCATGAGCTGTGAGGGGGAAATGCGGTGTAGAGGGCCCGGCATCACAGTGTACTGACACTACAGGGTGGTATAGGTATCTGTGTGTTAGTCCGTGGTCAATGCCGTGACAAACTTAGCATCTTAAGTGTGACCGTGGTCGGTCCCAGTGGGATAATGGGGGGATGGAGCGGGCGGCTGGACGCAGGACCTCGTCCCTCTCCGTCATCACAAGCAGGCGTGAGTGGAGGACAGCAGGTCACTGAGACACTAACTGTAATCTCCTACCAGCCCTCATCTAATGTATGAAAGAGAAGCAGAGCATCAAGTGATATACAGTGTTAGAAAAATCAATGCCTGTCATGACATGGTTTTACAAATGGCCAAGGTCAGTCCCCAGGTTCGGTTAAGTAGTGGACGGGGATTTCAATAAATGAGGGAATGACTCTGGCTTCAGCGTTTTACAGAGGTTTAGAGGAACAGCTTTCAAAAATCTGAAGATGTACTATCATGTATGAAAGTCCATCACCCTTATACCTGTGTTGTCAAATATCCTAAACCCTACTGATTTAGTCATGATGCCGTTAGTTTCACTGGATGCCAGCACACAGGGACACGTGATTGATTTAGTAGTGTTTTTCCATAAAACTTAGAAGACTTGCAAGAGAAAGGGTTTTGAAAATAGTCGATGCAGCAGAGGCTGGTGAACTTAATGTGTGATCTTTAAGCCCGACTCGAGATAACCTGGATGACATCACTGTGACATCATCAGAGTTATTCTCTCAGACTTAAAAATGCGACAAGAGGTGTTCCTCCAGCCGCTCATCCTAAAATTGTATTGGGTAATTGATTTTATACCAAGCAGAAACAATCACTAGAATAATTGTATTATTCTCTTCTCATTTCTATGCCTCTGTGCTGGGGACAGCCTGTGGCCAGAAGCAGTGTGTCTTTATTATACAATAACACAATATCTCACCCTGAGGGAATTTCTTCAAATTTGCTACAATGTTCATTTGGAATCAAGGTTAAACTGATACGATTTTGGTGGTTAAAGGACAAGGTCACAGTGAATGTGATATATCAGGAACACACAATAACCTTGCATCCGGCACAATCATACACCAGGCCTCATTGATGACCTAGTATTTGGGGTTCAAAGGTCAAGGTCACTGACTTCACACAACTATTTTTTTACGCATTATGAACACCTTATCTGAAGGAACGCTTCAAGATAGTATTTTCAAATTTGACTCAAATGTTCCCTTAGACTCACAGATCAATTAATTAGATTATGGTGTTTATAGTTCAGTGGTCAAGGTCATGGTGGCCACACAGAACACTTGTGTAGGGGATTTCTTAAAATTTTCACCAGTTGTCACCTGGACTTGAAGATGAACAGATTTCAGAGGCAAAAGGTGAAAGTGACCTTATTTGAATCTGGGAAAATAATGAAACTGAAACTGCACTGCTTTGTGGAGAAACAACCACAGGGTGCTATTCCTAGCTTCTTAAAGGTAATCACGAAAGCTGAAATCTCTCCATCCTCTCTCTGTTTCTCTGAAGGATTGACCTTCCTCCGACACACAAGCCGCCTCCTCCCTATTCTGAGAGACCGCCGGTGGTACCTCTGGGGGTCCACGCATCACAAGTGGCCTGGCTCTGTCAGGTAACACCCCCTCCAGACACACACACACACACACACACACACTACACTCCTCTTGTGTATCTGAATTCTTGTATCTACAAGGCTAACATTAACGTTTGGTATAGATCAAAATGATGAGCACTGAGTCACAATAGGAAGTAATAAGAAACTAACTGACAGCATCCGTTTTTATTACGTAGGAGGCCTGATGGCTGTACTCATTTACTATGTAAGATAGTTCAATTTTTAATTTGGGTTCTCAGCTCAACTCGCGAGTTTCATACGCGTCTACTTTTTTTTAGCCTTACCCAGAGCGTTACTCAGTCTTTTTTTTCTTCAAGCGTATCACGACTTTCGGAGGCTCTGACTTAAGACATCACATGAGAAGATAAGACTGTTTGGGGGTTTTGTGAGGAGTCGCTGGATATGAATGATGACACATAAGTGTGTAATTCATTTGTGTTGTTTTTTTACATGAAGAATCGCAAGGCAGAGCGCAGGTACGGGCTGAGTGACGGGCAGGGCCCACCCCCAACAAGGCAGAGGCCGCAAAGCACCACCCAGCAGCCGCCCCGCCTGGAGTGGGCATGTCATCAGAGTGGGACCGACCGCGTTTACATCAACCGCCTTGAACACTATGTGTGACGGACACCAGGAACCCAGTCCAACAAGCAGCTGACAGACATTCACTCTGTCCGACTAACACTGAAGGGAAAAGACTCACTTTGCAGGCAGGTTTTACACATTTTCATTAAATTTTCCTTTTCCTTGCTATCTTCAATTCTTAAACATTTTGGACAATCCACTTATTTCATTTCATGTTGAGAGTTAGATGGAAAGATGAGTCAATATGAAGTTGTGGCCGGCAGCTAGTTAGCTTAGCTTAGCATAAAGACTGGAAGCAGGGGGTAATAGCTAGCCTGGCTTCTGCAGTAAACATTTCCTACCCCTTTTCAATAACGCAAATTAAGTGCGTTTCACCGTCAAAACATTCCTTTAATTGTTTTATTTTACTTTTGAATTTTCGTTTTGCAAATATTCAATATTTATCAGTATTCAGTGTTTGATATCACTTAGATGGGGTTTTAGAAATCACATGACCAAGACAGCAAAACTCTCATTATCTGCCTCCCCCAATCACTTTGTGGAGTATCCTAGATTTTAGACTGAAATGAGGAAGAGCTGAGGGTCGTATTCATCCACATGTCTGTGATATTCCCCCGTCAATGAGGGTAGCGTGAAGCATAAATCTGAGGACTCTGTATTCTCAGGCATATCACTACTCCTCAAACCAGGCCAGATCCAAACTTCTGAGGTCCACTGAGACCAGGTGTACTTACTGCAACACAGACCCACACTGGGATTAATTAAGGTATCTTGTCCCACGTCTGTGATTTGCTGCTGTAATGTTATGACACAATGCTTTTTGGCAGCAGAAACTGTAGAATTTTAAATGTGTAGCCTCTGTCTCAGAGTCATAATCTACTAATCAGTGGGTACAATACTGTGACACATTACTGATATCAGTGTTTACATATATATATTTATATATGCTGTAGAAACTGCACTTAAACTGAGTGAAATGTTGCTCTTTTATAATATACTGTGAATTTCAAAGTGGAGAACTAACTGTTTTAAGTGCCATATTTACATTTTGAGGGTATTTCCTCAAAATGCTGTGATGTATTTTATTGATTTATTAACTAAATTGGGAGTTTGTGTTCTGTAAGTGGCCTTCCGATGAAACCCATCATCAGTTCTCTGACTGTAACATCACAAAATCACATGCCAAGGAATAACAGAGGGGACTATTACAAGAAAGAAAAACTTCTGACCAGCTGTGTTAAATCAGAAGTCTCTGCAGTAGCGTGTCTAACAACCTTCTATAAGGGAACAGTCTCAGAGATGGAGGCTGATGTGGAAACAAGAGAGGAAGACCTTGAAGATTTGAGAGAGAGTTTGAATTGACGTATTTGAGAAAAGATCATCTCAAGGTCACATTCACATTGCATCCACTGAGATTCTTACAACAGATAGTTTTTTACCCAGCAACATTTAGAGTAGATGAATCAGTATTTGTGTTGGAGGAGCCGTGACTCATGTTGTATTGGCGACAGTGTTTGGATTCATTTATTTCTATAAATCAGTCAGAGGGATCTTTAGCTGACACTCTCCAAGAGGGACATCTAGTGGTCAAATGTGTCACTGTAAGCATCGCCATCACTGCATATACAGCAAAAGAATACAATTGAAGTCTGCTCAATTTCTTGGAATTTTAAGATGAATAATAATATGTGTAGTTTCATTATTTGTATATGATTAAGTTGTGATCATATTAGTTAATATGAAAAGTTGATATGTCAACTGTTTGGAAATACAAAATCAGATATCATATTAACTTGTTAATTATGTGTATCACACTGGACTGCAGGGATTATAAGAAGTATGAATGTCAGATGACTTTAAGAAATCACCCCATCAGGAATCTTACAGGGAAATATTTCTTTGTAGTAATGATTAAGACAAAGCTGTATATATTTAAAATAATGTACTAATATGATTATTTAGACAATAAATACTGATGCTATCAAAGAATATGACTCAAACTAACTGTGTCCGAAGTGTCAGACATTTTAACATGGTGTCGTAATTGTCTCTTTAAATTTAGCCATTGGGTTTATTGAGCTTTATGATGTTTAATGGTTAGTTGGTCTCCCCTGATTTACACAAGGTAATTTAAGATGTCACAGTAGATAAACCAAAGATGTAAGTCATAAAATTTACAAGGATGGAATTCAGAGAAGCGCATACCTCCTCCAAGTGCCAACAGTCCCCTTAGATTCAGTCAAGCTGCACTTAATGTCTGTAGATTTAAGTTCCCTAAATGTGAGACATTTTTCCTTAAGATCCATGAATTATTCCCCTGACCCCTAGCACATCCTTCTGCCAAGTTTCATGGAAAAAAACAACAAACAAACGGAGAGGGGCGAAAACAACCTCATGGCTACTTCAGTTCCACAGAAACAATATCAGGTCATTGTTAATACAGTTAACAAATAAAGATACACTCGATTTACTTTGCAGGTACAGAATACGAAAAACCAACTCCCCTTCCGTTTTGTAAACAACTTTTTTATTATTATTGGGGAGCGACATGATAATAGGAAAAAAAACTATAAAAAATAATAAATACCCATAGAAATAAGTCAACCTGAAACAACAGTGAGAACAGAAACAGACTGGGCCTGTAGCTTCAAGCGATTGGCTTTACTTCTCTGAAGATCACAATTACACTTTTATTTTGTAGCACAATTGACAGTTTTGTTAAATGATATTAACTGAACTTGAATGCTGCTGAAATCCTGCATCGCTTCAGTCATCGAAATTTCAGTCAATAACATAAGCTCATTAAGACATGGTAGTACGAGTGCAGCTTTGTTTTAAGTTCCAAAACACTGACCACTAGAGAGCGCCACATGATCACTATCACTAATCTGACATGCTAACCGTAGCTCGCAGGCTTAACAGCTGCACTGAAATAACTGCTTACAGGTTTGGCAGCTAAAACCATACAGTTTTCAGAATAGGGGAAAAGTTCCTAAACAAATGTAACCATGGCCATTATCGATTAGACCTCATGTGAGTTAAAGCACTGGACGATTTTTAGCCACTTTTAGCCCGGGCCGGAGCTTGAACAGAAAGTTTCGGAAACAATTTCCAACTCTCCATGTCAGGTCACGACTGAAGTGTCCTGAGCTACAGTAAAGACAAAGGTTCATTATTTACTTAGTTCAAATAAAAAACAAATGAACACGTTCTGAAATAGTTTGGTTGATTTGGAAAATGTTGATGAGGACAAGTCTGGGCAATGGACTGACAAAAAATATCAAAAATAAATTCTATTCTTAGTCAAATAATATTTTTCTTTGGTGCCACAAGAGCAATCAGGGTTGTTTTTTTTGTGAACATTTATAATCAATATAATTCAAGTTAAAAAACTGGACAGAATATGTTATCATCTGACTCTGCAGTTCCCCCTGCTTTGCACATTTTTTTTTTAAATTAATTTTCTTTGGTTTTCTGGTGCACACTTGATCGATTTGATCTCTGACTGCTCTCAATGCTTAGTTTTCAGCCACAACAATCAGCTGTTTAAAGTTAGATGGCTTTAAAAACCCACTGTAACCTGCTAAGTAAAAATGTTTTTATATCTTTTATCGTTATCACATTAGAATAGGTGAACTCAACTTCTTTCACTGGTTCTACTTGGTTTAATACAATTTAAATTACTTGTTCTTCAGCAAAGCAAGCATAAACATTTGTTAATTGATGGCTGCAGATAATGTAAAAAAAATTTCCACTGAAAATTATTAATGCTAAATAATAAAACCAGCCAAAATGTTTCATGATGACAAATTTAGTACAGTGCTCAGCATACTTATGTAAATATAAACATGTTATTAAATGAAAATATCCTGGATATTGGGTGCTGTCCCTGGCTGGACTGCATGACTGTGTGAACTAGTTATTCTGAACACTGCCAACAAAACATCTCCGTAAATAAAATTCCTCTGCTCATACACTTCCCCGTCCTGTCCTTGAGTGAATGGTAGTTTTGTTTCAGCCGTCAGGATCAATTAAAACTTGCTCCCATGAACAAACACCCCGGGCAGAGATGGAAATGAGCTGCCCCTCTAGCGGCCCCCACGGAGGATGAACCATTCCAACATTTTCCAAATCCCAAACCCTGGGTGCCCTGAACGTGTCAGTAAACTAGCTACTTTGACTTGGCCTTCTGTTTGGCGACGGGTACAACTGCAGGTTTCGGGGCAGCTGCAGGAGCAGAGGAGGGTCTCACTTTACTATACAGACTGAGGCACCTGCAAAAAAAGGAGAAAGGGAGGCTTCGGATTACACAACATAATGTGAAAAATACCAAAAAGAGATATATATTTCGAGAAACCTGAAACTTTCATCCTTTTTTCTTCTTCTAACTTCTATCTTTTTGCCCAAGTCCCTTTTGGGGCTCCGTATTAAAGGACATAGAAGAACATTTTTATATAAAGAGCAGGTTACTTACATGTTTTTGATTTTCTTCACAAAAGCTTTTACCGCTCGAACAATCTTCCTTATCCGCATCTGACAGCACAATGACAAATGCATATATTCAGCGAAGGATATTTTGGGGATTTTACCTTTTTTTTTTACTATCATCCAAGACCATTAAGCAATCAAATGATCTAATCCTGTTAAAAATTATGGATTATAAATGTGTATTTGCATTTTTTAGAGTGTATTTAATGATTCCCGAGAAGTCTTACATTATTATTTCCTACTACAGTTTTGTGATGTTATCGATACGTAATTTTGGAAATTTGCAGTTTACACGGTCTTACCTGCTGCTTTTTGTAAAAGAGAGGAAGTGAGAAAACAATGATCACAGCTGTAAAACAAGGACGAAGTAGAAAATATTGGTTGACAGAGAATTATTTAACAGTAAATGACATGTGCAACACTTTTATGAAATGAATTAGCTAAGATAAGATGTGTTCGGACACTGTTAAAGCACCAGAAGGCTTTGTGTCACATCACATTCACACAACGTGTCCATGTGAAGAGGCTCTTCAGGGTGAGGCAGGAGTGGATGGATGAAAGCACAAAGTGCTTGACTTAGGTCACACAGAGATGCCAGAAGGACAATTCTTTGGAATCAGTTCAACTCACCAGCCATGATGAGAGTCAGTCCGCTGGTTAGGACACCGACATGGGTCAACAGATACAGGAACACAACAAACTGGGAGAGAGAGAGCAGAGAGAGAATGTGATTTGATCACATTCAATGGTATATTTTTCCAGTGTTTTCTATAATAAAGTTAATTTACAGACTTAGATTTCATGTTTCAGCTTTGAGGTTCCATGAATCAGATACTTTACATGGATTAATTTGGCTCACATGGTACTTTTCAATCATTATTTTGTCATCATGCTCGAACCTTCATAGAGTCAATCATGCAGTCGATGTAAAGGAGCCGTTTGATCTCTGTAACAGCGAATGCAACCAGTAGCACCACCTCCTCTACCAGCATCACTGTGTCCTTATCTGTCAGAGTGTTGTCATACTCCAGATGTGACCTGGGAACAGAGACACAAGATTACAATGGCACTCAGTAGAGCACATACCTCCACCAAGCTCCAGCATACAACTTCAATTCAATCAAGTTGCACCAGATGTCACCCACTCATAGAAATTAGTTTTCTTAAATGTGCCTGATTTTCTTTTTTATCAAGATTCATGAGATGTTCTCATGGAAATCAACAAAAATGCCCCAAAAAACATTGTATCTTGCTCACAAACAAACCAACAAACAGATAAGCAGGGGTGAAAATGTAACCTCCTTGGCGAAGATTATGAAATCTAATTTTACCCCAGTAGAACAGGTCAACTGAGGCCCTACATTTGCAGCATGTTTCTGCCATTGAACATCCAGCGTGGCCCATATCAACAGACTCACTGGAAAGGGTGCACCCCGGGGTTACAGCGAAGCAGCTCCAGCAGCTTGTAGTAGAGACGGAGGAGGAAGGTGACACACATGATACCCAGGCAAAGGTGGGAGAGCACGGTGATGGCACTGAGCTGGAACAGGCTCGCCAGAGCGATCACCAGCCCCGTGAAGACCACACCGGTCCACTTCACGCTCCGCCAGTACACCAGATCCACAACTGCAAAACAAGGTGGACACTTGCTAGAAACGAGAAGGTAGATGAGTTAATACTGAACGAGTGATGGATTGAGGGAAGGTGTGTGTTGGATTGTATCTGTGAAAGAAAAGTTAAACTTTGTAGATCATCTTCGTACTCAGTCATCAATTTGGTATTGTTAAGAGTCTGTGACATGTCATCACAAGTCAGCTCTGAATTCTTGGCTCTATAAAAAGACGCACAGATTTTGTTTCATAAGATTTCTTAGATTCTGTCATATCAAAATGCAGTGAGTGGATTCACTCTTTAATGTAACGACCCAGATCACCTTCTTCTTTTTGTTCCAAACAAAACTGCTGCTGCCGACGGAAACATGACACACGTCCTTCCCTCTGTGCCAGAGAGGCTACATGGAAAGTTGATGAATTAAAGACAGTGAGTAGAGTGAGAAAGAAGCTGGAGAAAGGATGATTAGTAAAATAAATAAAGCTCACTAACTTATAAAATGTGAAATAAAAAAATAGAATTATAAATCTTTTACAATAACTTCTCAATAGAAAAGAAGCACGTCAGAATGAATGAATTGCTTCTAATAATGTGGTCTGTACTGAATGAATAATTAAAATAAATACTCATTGAGTCACAGTGTATCAGACCATCCAACAACAAATCATCAGCCTCCTAACTCCAGTGTTAATGTCCCCATAATTATCTGATTAAAATAAATCCTCAAGAATGTTACACAAACATATTCACACAGACGACGACAACAACTTGTCTCTAAGAGACGATGCATCAATAAGAGAGTCTCTCGTAAACTCACACAATAGTTGAACCAGCGGAACATATACACAGAAATATATACAACAGCCTTATTTAATGACTTAACTGAAAACCAGTCTGACACAGAGACATCCCCATGTTACACCTATGAAGTCATTTTCCAATCTTGGTATAGCCATAACCTGCCTTTAGCTCTTACTTTAAGAACAACTAAAGCAAAACAAAGATAGCAACAATAATTCTAATTGGACAACTAGGATCTTTAGGAATGAAACAAACAACCATTCATTCAGGGACTCAGGGAGTCTCATTTAGCTGAGTCCCATTCTATCCATATGTCCTACAAATGACAGTCATACTGTCTGGATCCACACCTGCCCTGCAGAGGGTAAAAATAACTGATCTTTCCCCCCCACCTGGCAGGTGGAGTCTGACCACTGCCCTCTCTCGCCTCTGATTCCCTTTACTTTAAGCTGTCACCATTTCTTTGCTTACGTTTGGTGGCCATTTCAGCAGCGATCCTGCCTGCTCTCCTCTCTTCCTTGCGCTCCCACTGTTGGCTTTCACTCCAGGCTTTTTTTGGCTGCCCGGGCTCAGTCAGCAATATATGGCCTTGCTGGCCTAATTTTATCCTGTATTGGATACCCCCTGTTTGGATTCACATACACACACATACAAGCACGCACACATGCACGCGCGCGCACACACACACAACCACACGCAGACAGTCAAATTGGGAACCTGAGACGTCAGCATGTACATATCCCTCAGCGTTCAGAGGCTCTTGGTTGACAGCTCTGTGAGCACGCTGGATGCCGACCTGCACCCAGAGGCCCTCACCATAACATGTAGCCACATTAGCTTGGACCAGCTTTTATTGTAAAATCAACAATCAAGATTAATAACATGAAAATGAGTGTCAATAGCTTTACATTACACTTATGTTTATTATTTAAAGCTTGAATTGTTATCATAAACAAAGATGATGAAATCATGAATGAATTAATCCTAAATCTGCCACACCTCAACAAACATTTCATGAAAATTGATTTAGCAGTTTTTGCGTAATTCTGCTGACAAACAAATGCTGATGAAGGTAAAAATAAGATTGGAGTTGACAGAAATAACCTATACAGAGATTTACAATTCATTTATAATATCTGGGGTGAACTATCTTGCATGAGAATATGGACATTGGTATGAATAGTAAGTATAATATACATGATTATACAATGTAATAATATATACATTATATATACATCATCATCACATCTGATTGATTAAACATTAAAACTGTACAAATAGTTCATCCTGCTTGGTCACAGTAACATGACAGACTGTTTGTCCTGAAATCAGGGTAAGTAGAGAAGTACAGAGAGCAGAGATGCCATCCTGGCTGAATCCACAGAGTTAAGCAGTTGTTTGTTGAGCGGTGCCAAACAGAACAGCAGTAAGTCTAAAACTAATGTTTCTGCTTGTTGAAAACAAAATAATCAGTTAGAACATGAACCAATCTTTGCCTCTTCATCTCTGTTGAATTAGATACAAATGTCCACATTTTGTGTCTCTATAAAGACTAAAACATAACAATTTGTCTCAAATAATATTGTTTTCTTTAAGATTTAGCAGAATAATAAGCATTTTATAAATGGTTTTGTATTTATATAGCGCTTATACACATTAATAACCACAACCTGCCTCTAACACAATTTTTTTTACTGCTACATTAGAACCATTAAAATATGATTGGTTAAAAAACTTTGTTTCCACTAATTTAATTGACAATTAGAGTAAAAATTCAGCTATGATGTCATGTTTAAAGAGTCTGTCAGTGTTGTTGGGTGATCAGTGCTGAATCCCTGCGGTGGTACAGCCTGTGCACTGTCGCTATGTTCAATTTGTATATAATGAAACACGTCACAAAACACTGTCAGTCACACACTTTGTGCTAAATGGCTGACAGTCCTGTAATCCCACAACAGTGGTAACCCGTAATCCTTTCTCATCAAAGGTTGAGATTACCAGAGATGTGGGAGGGGCAGTGCTGCAGATAGGAGGACAGTGAGAGAGGCTGAGCTCAAAACATGACAGTGGGGATGCGAGCCAGGCAGGGATTGGTGCACACAAATAGCCAGCCAATCACAGCATAGACAGGGAAAATAACAAGACGAGCGGAGAGCTGGTGAAAGAGGGACGAGCTATGAAAAAGAGAGGGAGAAGGTAATATCCCAGCAGACCAAGCAAGGAGGAGAGAGGAAGGATGAGTGGAGGAGAGAGGGCTGATCGGTGAAGGTCTCCAGAGAGGGAACGCAGAGAGGAGAGGAGAGGACGGAGATGAACAGGGAGACGGGGGTGAGCAGCCAGCAGAGGGAACATCCATCAGCTCAGGCAGCCATGCTCTGAGCCCTGGAGCAGCAGGGCTACACAGTCACTGCACAGGCCCAGCATCAGGCCTACCTCAGCCCTGCGTCCCAGCCACACACACCAGGGCAGGGACAAGAGAAGATCCACCACAAATCAGCTGCCCACAGGAGACATGAGGACATCCAGGAAGGGCAGCGTGGAGATGCCTGCATTTGTGCGGCAGCTGGTGAAAGAGACAGAGAAAAAGGTGAGCTCTTTCTTCAAGGGGAGCCGTGGAGGAGGAGGAGCAGCAGAGGGGGAGAAGCCAGGGGAGGGGGAGAAGGAGGAGGTCATCCCCAGCCCCTACCTGGACAGGCCGGTCCTGGACAAGCTGGCAGAGGAGGGCTGTGCCCGCTGGGGTCTCACCTACGCCCTGGGGAGCATGCAGGGCTGGAGGGCCAACATGGAGGACTTCCACAACTGTGTGCCACAGCTGGGTGGAGAGTTTGCAGACTGGAGCTTCTTCGCTGTGTTTGATGGGCATGCAGGCAGCACGGTGGCACAGCACTGCTCCCAGCACCTTCTGGGTCACATCCTCGCCACAGGTGACGTACTTAAAAATGCATGAATTAGATAAAAGATTTAATCAAATATGATGGAGTTTTGCTTTGATAACTGATTTAATGCAACAATGCTGCAGCTGGTAAAAGATGTGCTGATGAATATCATCAAGGAACATTTCACATTGTATTCTGCAAAAATATCTTTCATTCCGCCTGGTGTTTTTATTGGATCCTTGTGTCAGGAAAAACTTGATATTTAAACATCACACTTCTATGTCTACACAGGTGGAATAGGACCAGAGGATGACCCAGAAAGGGTGAGAGGTGCCATCGTGGAAGGCTTCCTGCACACTGACAAGCACTTACACTCAGTGGCACGTCGAGAAGGCTGGGAGAGAGGTGGCACCACTGTGACATCCTCCCTCATCTCACCCTATTACATCTACTTCGCCAACTGTGGAGACTCGAGGGCCATGCTGTGCCGGTCTGGCCAGGTCTGCTTCTCCACTGATGACCACAAACCCTACAGCCCACTGGAGAAAGAGCGTATTGAGAGCGCAGGCGGCTCAGTGTCCCTCCAGAGGATCAACGGTTCCCTAGCAGTCTCCCGCGCTCTGGGGGACTTCAGCTACAAGGGAGCAGAGAACAGATCGCCCGTCCAGCAGATGGTGTCCCCGGAGCCAGAGGTTTTTGTGGTGGAGCGCTCTCCAGCAGATGAGTTCCTGGTGCTCGCCTGCGATGGCGTGTGGGACACCATCAGCAACGAGGAGCTGTGCGCCTTCATCCATAACCGGCTGAGCGTGTGCACTGATCTGAGGGATGTCTGTACTCAAGTCATTGACCTCTGTCTCTACAAGGTCAGAACCAACACAAGTGATCCAGCATCTTATGAATTTCTACATGTTGTAAATCCTGATTAGAAACACAAAACACAATTTCACTTTAAAACTGAGTTACATCATTTTTAATGGGCTGTGGATTTTATTTAATAACATAATCCCTTAAAATGTGACTTTGTTCAGTTGAGCTTGATCCCAAGAGCTCAGCTTTTGAAAGGTCACTCCATTTTCACCATTTCCATACACATACATATCTAGTCTGGTCATACAGAATCAATCTTGTATGTGACTTACATTCGGGCTTTCCAAAAATGTAAAGGTGTCTCACCTATCTATTCATCTAACTTTCATATGCAAAAGCTTTTATGAGAAAGGCGGTACATTTTATAGGCATATTTCCAAAAATGATTTGATACAACAACCATAGCATATCTCTCTCTTCAAATCAATACTTAGAAAGTTAAGAGTAACATTTTGTGGATGGTGTGGAGTTCCACTAGGAAATGTGCTGGGTCCTCTCAATATTTGGTGCCCATAGACATTGAAATTTAGAGAGACTTGTTGGTCTGAGGATTTATTTATAAATACATCTCACTTCTCATTAGGATAAGAAATGTAAAGTAAACTTGGTCAAGATCTTTGCTATAACAACAAAAAGATGTTTGGTTTAAGAATTCATTTGAAATCAGGTTTTAAACCACCTGGCAAATATATGTCTTGTATTCACTCTAGAATGAAGTCAGTTTTACGCTCTCCCAATTCTTGAGAAAAATGTATCTTTGCTTTAAGGGAGGAAGTGTGCATTGTGCTTTGGGGCTTTTAGTAATATTGTGGGCGCTCAATTTAGTTTTAACTCCACCGAGCCAGGGGGAACTGCAGAACCCATTGAATACCGAGGGAATTATCACTACATGTGACTCTTTTCACATATAAATGTTCATGTGCTACATTTTTAATATAAACATTTGATTATAAGCGCATTAAACACATCATTGTCCATTTACAGAGGCAAAAAATCTAAAATTGAACCAGAGAAAAGTTTGATGATAACAATAAGACTGAAGAAGCAGCACTGACTGGTTTAGTCTCATTACCACTGAGGCTGCTGCTGGACAAGAACCTGACAGACCACCTTAAAATAGCCTGCAGAGGTGTCATAGCAGGTTACATGGGATTATTCTAAGTTCCTATGGCGACTCATTTCAGCCACTGAGTGTCATACGGGGTTGAAGGTTGATGTTTAAGAACATAGCAAAGCAAACATAAATAATAATTTCAGGCAGTGATGGGCAAAGATTATTCCACTACAGCCAGTTTCAATCACATAGCAGCTAACCAATTCAAGTGTGTTTAGTGAAGGGTGTTTTAACAACTGAGGAAAAAATATATTTTATTCAAAATTGACAGTATAAGAGTATGCCTACTCACATATTCTACCATTTCTGGGAATAACTCCTCCATTTTCAAATGTCTAATTCTTCTTCAAATCAAATTTGTAAATATTGTAATTTTGTTGATGTGTTCAGCTACATGCGGCATCTATTGCACTTCTGTCTGTCCTGAGAGAGGGATCACTCACATGTGGCTCTCTCTGAGGTTTCTACGTTTTTTATGGCAGAGAATGGCACTTTGTTAACATCTATGAGACAAATTGGGATTTGTGAATATGGGCTATACAAATACAATTTGATTAGTTGATCATTTATTTGATGTATATCTTCTATTCATTGTAAGCCAAACAAATTCCCTCAGTAAACTCAGTCTCTGTATAAAACCAGGGAATAACCTTCAAGCATTGAATAAAATAAACCGTGTGTTTACTGTTGTATACTCATTAGAGTCAAATAATAAAACCAGGGTAAACACAGGCCACATGCACGCTCTGTTTGGCCATCATGTCACTGTGTTATGTAACAGGTCCTCAGCTCTGCACAATGACCTCAAAATGTCACCGCTTCTTCCACACTTCATTTAAAATGTCCTGCTCCGCTGCATCTGTGTGACGCTGGTGTGCAAACCTCGAGGTGAAAATGATCCTTTTCTGAAACAGTTCACCCTGAAAGAAATAGCCTTTCATGGGATGACATTTGTTATGTCAGCCGTCATTACTCACCTCTGATGACGCCTCTGCCTCGCTCCACAGGGCAGCCTCGACAACATCAGCATCATCCTGCTGTGCTTCCCTGGAGCCCCCCAGCTGTCAGCAGAGGCATTACACCAGGAGGCCGAACTGGATGACCTGCTAGAGTCCAAAGTAGCAGGTGTGTGTTGATAATGATATAAGGTCTTATTTCCCTACAAACACATCAAGATGAAACTCTTTAACACTTGTCTTTTACCAGTTCTCTATTATCTTCAGTCAACTAAATCCCATGAAAAGACCAAAATCAGCAATGAATTGATTCTACTCAGTGTTATAGTATATAGAAGTATTATTATACGTAATGTGAATTAAATCTCTTCTATATAAATAAAATATATATTGTAAAAATAAGAAAATTAGTTCATGTTTTGACCATTTGTGTGGAAGCAGCATATGGTTGATGGACTAACACATTCTTTGTTTTGGTCTTTTCATGGTTGACAATTTCTTGACAAAATGGGAAAAAAAGAACAATGTGAATATGAATTGTGTATGTAATTTGTACAAATCTCAAGAAACCCTCTTAATTATTTTAAACGTCCTTTTTTAAATATTTTTATTTATATTTTATATTTTTTGATACCTGACAGAAATCTACGATGAGCTATATGCCAGGGGCGAGGAACCTGACCTGCTGTCTGTCCTTACAGTCCTCGCATCTACCGTCATACCTGGATTACCACCAGGGGGGGGAATACAGAGCAAGTATGTCTCAATCAATCAATCAAATCTATCAAATTTTATTTGTGTAGCCCATATTCACAAATCACAATTTATCTCATAGGGCTTTAACAAGGTGTGATATCCTCTGCCTTAAACCCTCAAAAAAGAGTAAGGAAAAACTTTTAAAAAAGAAAGGACATTTTGGTTGGTCCTCAGAAATTCAATTAGGTGTTTGAGGGTTAAGAGGTTCAGGGCTAGAATTAGGGGTTTAGGTTATTGTTAGGCATTTAGTTGTGATGGTTGAGGTTAGGCTAAAGGGCTAGGCCCCAGCCGCTAGGGAATGCATTATGTCAATTAGTATCCTCTCAACAATAGAGAGATGTGTGTGTGTGTGTGTGTCTGTCTGTCTGCGTGCATCATCAAATTACTCCATGTTACTTGTGTGTGTTACAGAAGAAACTGCATTATTTCTGCCTACTATCAACAAAGAGAGATGCACGGGCCATCAGTACCGAATGTGAGTACAAACTATACATAAGTCCAATTGTAACCATGTTACTTCCTTTAATGTGCAATTGGGACTGTGAAAACTATTCAAATTCACTATTATTATTCCCTACTTTACGTGTGTGTCCAGTGAGGCTCCTGAGAAGCTCCACCGGGCTCGTCTCCGAGGATCCGTGGAGGGACTGTAATAAATGTCGATATTAAAACTGTTATCTTTGTGTGTGCAATCTGACAAAAAGGGAGATGGTAAACAGACAGGGGTGTTTGTTTACATCATGCTAAACAAGTAGCATCTTGTCACAACAAATACAATGCAAAAATAGATCTAAAGCCTAATACATTTATATTTATATGAGAAGGACATTTTGTAAAAACTGAACTCAGAAACTCTGACCCAGCAACAAACCTCTGCCTCATATTCAGTGAACAGACAGTACAGATGACGGCCTGTCAAGCTGAATAATAATCAACTGTGAAATTGTCCATTTCCATTGGATAAAATAAAAGTGTTAGTACAGGTCGGGTTGTATTTTAAATATGATAATGTTTTATGAATAGATATAATTAAAGAATTACTCAAAAAAAAACTTCTATTTACCTTTCACCTCCAGGAAAGAAAACTGTTGTCAGTGATAGTAAATATGCAGCTAACATGCAGTATTCATTGGTTACAGCAGGGAATGCTAACAGCTGAGCAGTTGATGTAAGTGCACAAATGTATATATTTTTCCCTATTGTTAGAAGTGAAAGGCAAATAAACAATGATATAAGTATTTTATCCTAATAAGTGAGTCTCGACATTCACATCGAGAAAAATTACATTTCATAATTTATGTCAAGATAACAAAGATGTTTTATTTCACTTTTTTTAGCTCTAAACCTGTAGAATAAAATCCACTTGACGGGAGTATTGAATTAAAGGTCGGAGTATTTAAAAGAAAAAAGAGCTACACAGAATACATTGCGGATTGATTGTGAAGAAGAAATGATTAAAGTATCCAAATACCCTAAGATCAATATTTACAGACAAACCAATATTTATTTTGTACAAATAAGTTATACATGTTGTGCGATCCCTTCTATAGATTAATCATAATTCTAAGCACAGTCCTCAGTGTATGTGAAATGTATTTTTTCCATGACTTGGATATGTACAGTGCTGCCTTATTCATCTTTTACAGTATTGAAAAGACTAACAAACAGAATAAGTTTCAGTCATTTCTACCGGCATCATATTGCAGTATTATATTGTTTCAATAAGTACTTCTGTGTATAGACATTTAATGTTATGAGCCATGATTGTTTTAAACCTAAATAAAGAATATTTAACTGACTGGAAGTGTTTTTACTCACAATAAAATAAAATAGGAAAAATAACTATTTTCAGCATTGCTGTGAAGTTAGAAACAATAAAGACAATATATCAAGCAAGACCATAAGGTAAATTAATATTTTTTTCGTCTCCACACACTCATCAATCATCCAAAACACTGATGAGAATCCATTGCACGTAATGATACAGGACTACACAGAATGAATGAAAAGCACTGTCTTGCATAGTAAAGGATCTCCTCCAGCGAGCTGAGGAAAACCTGGATCGTGCCCCCCCGCTCTGTCATTGTGATCTTGCTGACTATAAGGACGTCCTCTAGAGGCCACGTTTGATTAGATGTGCTCCAACGACAACTCTGGATCTCAGCGTGTCGTGCCTTGATTACAATGAATTTCAATGACGTGCACTGATGAAACAAGATGGGCGACTTGTGTGCAATCAACAAATTAAAATGTCTACCTCTGTGCTCTTTGTTTGAGGAAGCTCCTTTTAAACGCTTATCACAATTCAAAACTGATTTACACATGCAGCTGTCTGTTATCTAAGAGGATATTTCAGATGTTGTGTTTAAGTCTGTTTTTTTAATACTACCTCACATACAGTCATGTTTGTTGAGGAGCACAGGAGACAGGGCAGCACTCTTAAATCGGCAGTCTTCTATAAGTGGTCCTTCACTGCTTCTTTCGTCTGATTGCTTCTGTATGAGCCAATCACTTCAGGACATCAGACCCCTCTTCACAGGGATGGTGAATTCTTTGAATTGTAGATGTCGTCTTGCCGTCGTTCTCATCACAAAACAAAATGCAAATGATTATTAGCTGTTCCGAATGAAGAATCCACTATTATCTGCATAAGTTTCAGACAGACGCGAATAGAAGGACAATTATTCTACTCTCAGAATTTGGTTTTGTCAGACCAATTAATGACTTTCTTGAAATCGATCAGTAAGTAAATAGTATAGATTAGGACCCCAGTGTGTTATACAGTGCTACCTATCCACACTGGTTTCTTGGAGGCGATTATTCATGATGGCCAAGGCCCCCACACCACCCGAGAATCCATTCTGATGGCTGGAGCTCTGCCGCGGGCCCTGGTGAGCCGTTTCACTCAGCTGCTTCTGCAGCAGAGCCAGAGACACCTTATTAGACACCATGAACTCATTGACTGAGATCATCTCTCCTGACAGACGACGCCCGACAGCCACCGGGCCTGCATCTGTCTCACTTTCCCACACCGTCTCCTCCGAGCCATCCCTGTATCGGTGTCTTCCTGCAGGACAGTGGGATGAGAGGGGCTGCACAGTGTTACGTTTCAAGTGTTTACGCCTGGGTTTGTGTGCTGCCAGGGACCTCTGGTTTCGATTTTTTGTTTGGAGGCAGGGGCAGCAGAGGCCCCAGCATCCAGGTGCAAAGCAAGAACAAAGCTGATGCTGCCCACAGCATACCAGTTTACCCAGAATCCAATTGAGAGTTTGCTTGATGACAATAGAAATGACATTGAAAAGTGAGTAGATACAACATACTCCCATTAGGATGAAAAGGCAGTTCCCCAGGCGGTAGGCTTCCTGAGACTCATACTGCTGTCTCTGGCTGCTCACCATGTCTCCGAAGCCGATGGTGCTGAAGGCCACGAAGCAGAAGTAAAGGGAGTCCACGTAGCTCCAGTTCTCCATGGAACAGTACAAGGTGGAAGCACTGCATGCAATCACAATTGATGCTATTCCCAGGATCAGCATGACATAGTAGACTGATGGTTTCCAGCCCTCCAGGCTGTCCTCCTCACCTGACGTCTCCTCCCTGCTCGACATCTCCCCGATACCCCCACACCTCAGTCGGCGCTCGTGACACCAGCGCATGATGTAAGCTAACATCGTGATGATCCTCTCCAGGAAGAGGTTGAAAAAGAGGATGGTTGCAGCACAGCCAATGAGACCGTAGAAGATCAAGAATATTTTTCCAGATATGGTCGCTGGTGTGGTCATGCCAAAGCCTAAAGGAGACAAATGCAAAATAAAAGCTCAAAGGTCAAGGTTAGGAGCATCTGAGGAAGGATGAAGTTGTAAAAAACTTTAAAAGTGAAGGCTCACCAATAGTGGAGACAACTGTGCCTACAAAGTAGAACGCTCCAGAAAAGTCCCAGCGGGGCCTCAATGTGTCCACTCTGATCCCAGCTCCGTTCGCCTCCTCGTACTGCCGCAGCAGAGTGTGGAGGGCGCCCAGGTTGACCCTGTACCTCTGGGTGAAGTTGTCCAGCTGCTGTTTCCAGAGGCGGCGGGCACGCAGCTCAAAGGGATGCTCCAGGGTTGAGAAGATGGCCGCTCCGCACAGCAAGTACAGCAGGATGAGCCCGGCCAGCAGGCAGAAACGGGCGTTGTCTTCATTCATGGGCGCCCTCGGGCAGCAGCAGCCGCCAGCAGCAGCCCTCCTCTGAGCCATGTGGCTGCACACAGAGGCAGCGCAGACACACCACTGCAACAACATGCAACACTTCTGCTCGTGCGGCCGAGTCAAACACTCACAGCATGTGTTAGACACATCACCTGCTGCACAACTGACTGGATGAAAGAATTTTGGTTTATGTACACAGCCGTGCATCTGGCTCTACATTAGATAAGAATTGAAAAACATCTCTTGGGGGAAGAAAGCAGATGCATCTGAAGATAAGAGTCTATAGCAAGACAAAGAAAGACAATATATTAGCAATAAGTTCACTAAAATGTAAAAACTTGATTATCATTTTATTTTGCATAGCTGTATACTTATTATTTAGAAAAATATCAAAATGTGGCTAAATCTGCATAGACCTTCATCATAATAACACATTAAATTCATGAAAATATTTTAGTCAGTAGCAATTTATAATCCATAGATCCAAAAAAACATGGTTTCTAATAAAAAGAGAAACTTAGTACCTGGTCTTGGCCGTTCCCCGAGCGTTGTTCGTCCTCGGAGCTTGTTCCTCGGATCTGCTGAACAATGACCAGCGAGAGGCAGCCTCTTGAGTTTTCTTTTTTTTGTGCACATTGAGAGGCTGTCTGATGTTTCCTCTGTCAAACGCTGACATCATCACACCCTCCTCTGTCTTCGAGCACATCCTGATTGGTGCAGCCACCTCTTTAATTTAAAACCCCTATCCATTTTTCCCCCAATCCTTCATCATGCTTCTAATTGACTTCTCCTGCAGGAGCTACAAGTGACAGAAGGTTTACGTTGGATAATTGGTCCTTTAATCCCTCAGTCACATCTTCCAAGCGCGGACCGAGGAATTTCATGTCCTGATTACAGCAAAGCATCAACTGAAAATAATGATTAACCGTGGCACAAACACTGGAGAAGCATCTCGCGACCAGAAGATAATTAGCTGGATAAATGTGAGTGGGGAATAGTGGAAGACCAGATCCTGCCTTTAAGCCTAGACACTAAATTAAAAAAGCTGGTGGAGCTAGATTTGGTCAGTAGCAAACACATCAGACTGGGTTTGTCCTGTGCAGCATTCGGCTACTCCAACAGATCTTTTTGTTTTGGCTGCAGACTGTGTGGGAGGATTTGTAGAGCATGACTTTCAGTTTCTCTGTCTGTCCGTGGCTTTAATCTTGTCTGATGCTGCAGGTGAGGGCAGGGGTTCCCCCCCGCCTGCTGTCTGAGTGAGCAGGTGTGAAAGACAGAGAGCACATGTGCCTTCATCTCCCCAGTCAACCCTGCATCAGGTAAACTTTAGAGATTCATTCAATTTCCTCTCCGTTTCAGATATAGAGTTCTGCTTATTAATAATTTTTACCAGATGTTCTTATATATGAAAATATATGACAGCCTATTAATATGCTGATATTTGGTTATTACAACAAATTTTTTTTTAAAAAGTACAGTTTATGCATAGGAGTGTTTGTCCATAAAACACCTCTCCTATTATTATTTTCATGTCATTATTTATTAATATTTATTATAATTTGTAATATTAACATGTCTCCTCTTTTTTAATGTAACAACCAATGAAGAGGCCTGTGGTTTTTCAAACCTTCTCTTATTAAATTACTTTATGTACTTATTTATTCATTTATTTTCATGGTGGGATTTTATCCAAACAATTATGGTTTTAATGAGGAATTTTTTTAATGTTTTTTAATACCCATGGCGCCTCATAGCACTCATCGAGGGTTCTGTGTTTTAACCTCAACTGGATCTAAACCTAATCGTAACCCTAACAGCCCTCTGAGGCCCAAATGTCCTAACTTTTCCCAAAATGTCATAACTCTGTAAGGTCTACCCCTCAAATGGCCCTCACCAAGATATATTAATACAAGTAACAACACAAATACAGCATACATACCAGATACCACTAACCATCATGATGAATAATAGGATATAAACAGCTGTTTAATGATGTTTTTAAATTGATTGAATAATGATGATAATTGAGCCGCAAATTTAAGAAATTGCTGAAAATAACTCTCCACGTCGTAGCTTTATAGTTTTGGCACCATTTTAATGAGTTATTTTGACATTTCTGATCATCTCCAGCAACAGATGTTTTTTTAGCTTTTAATTTATTATTCCTCATGACATGAATCTGAGACTGTTTTTGGTGGTGATCCAATAACTCACCACCTTGCACAAATCTTGCATTTCACCTTCAATAGTTTTTTTTTCATTATTCTGACAACATTTCAGAAGCCAACCCATCTACAGTAATTCATTTGTAAGTGTTATAGGGAAGTTTGAGAGTAATTGCCCACACACTTTGAGAGTGGCCTTTAGCTCAGCGGCAGCATGTTTCCTAATATGTCAATGAGGTTGTCCAGACCCCACAGGTAGCCATCCTCTCGATTGCCCTCTACCCAGGCGGTGCGGTGGTCCAAGGTAAGTGGTGAGGGCAAGACCACTGTCTTTCCAAAGTCGATCATCCAGACTCCTGTTCTGCCTGTCCAGTCATGCACAAACAGCAAGGAGCTTCCCACAACCTGCAGGGGATGACACAGTATCATCAGCCTACACCTGACCAACACAGCCTCAAAACCTTATATTTTCTATTTCTAATACTATGAAAACCTTCTAGTGCACTGTGCAGCAGCTAACCTCGTGTGTTCTGAAGAAGTCGGATGCCTCCAAGACCTGCCGCAGCTGTTTCAGCTGTCTCAGATATCCCCACTGAAGGTTAAGATACAATAATGACCAAAGAGAAGGAAGCAGGTGAAGAAATTGAAAGTATTTGTGAAGATCAAACTCACCATGATGTTCGCACTGGACTCAACAAAACTGCTGAGTGCTTCCGTCACTTGCTCTCTGCTTTTGGTCTGTTTGAAGTTTGTGTGACATTCGTCATTTGCCTTCTGCACAGGACATGTAATGATTATAGTATAGTATATATGATATATCAGAGAGAAATACATTAACTCCACCAAGGCTGAAATATGTGGATACTGTCTTTGATCACTGTTTTATATTGCCCTATATGTACATTTGTATCTATGCATATGAATGTGTGATAGTGTGTCTATGCTGCAGATACTGTAATGTCCAAGACAAATTTAAAACTGGGCCCATCTTTTCTTAAAAATACATATTCATTGGTACATTTTTCAAAGACTAGGCATTGCAGCAGTACACTCCCGACATGTTAAGATGAATCAGTGACCTGACTCTGCCATCTTTGATGAACTTACCCTGAATCCTTCGATGCGGAACCCCAGAGTTGTTGTGGAGCTCAGTGTCTCCCTCCACTGCATGTACCTGGTTTTCAGCACCGCCTGCTGGGCTCGCTCCTGGGCCGTCGGGGCCTCTGGATCCACAGCCACCATCTTCTCATACATGTCGTTGCGGGGCTGGGGACGCTCTCTGGCCATTTGCAGCTCCTCCTCGAGGTATGTGCTGTGAAGGACAGTGCTTCATCGTCTTTAGTGTTATTTGGCCATATTGCTTGTATTGGTATAAGCAAAGCAGGGGAACACATTCCTTTCTAATAGGAACAATAATATGACAAAGAAATGAAATATGCTAATTTGAAATAATGAAAATCAAAGTCTGACATATTTAATAAAAAAAAGTTACCATTTGACTGTGTCCACCATAGTTTCATTTGAACTTACCGGCTGCCCATCTTGCAGTCCATGATGGCAGGTGTGTTGAAGTGGGTCAGCAGGTTATCCATCATGTTGTAATCCTGCTTGTCACGCTGCACAACACCGTGGTAGGCAGGAACAAAGGACCTCAGAGTGTCCGCCATCAGACGGAGGTAACATTGCTGCTCCCCCTTACAATACCTCTTCAGCAGTGTGCCGTAATCCCCTACATGAAAGTTCCCTGTGAGACAAGCAACAAAAAGAAAGCACACAAGACATGTTATTTGTTCCAGTACTTACCCAGTGGATTTTTTTTTTTTATTATGACAATAAGACTGGAAGAAGAGCAACATAAAGGACAACAAACCTGCATGTCCAACCACTTGAAGCCACTGCTGAGGTTTCTTAGGAGTCATGGGAACGAGAGACTAGGTCCCACGGATTTTGTGTTTTTTCCATGCAGAGTTCTGCATGGGATGACAAAAAAAAACTAACCCTCAGTCAGTCATTCTTCAGCAAACACACACTCCAGGTCACACTCGTGTGTTGTCTGTGTTTTTTTGTTTTTTTTTTACAGTTGAGCAGCTGCGACCTCAGGTTTCGGAGTCACTGAGGCTACTTTTTGCCTTATGGGTGAACAACGTCTCCATGGAGACGGACCCTCACTAATACCGAGTAAGACATGCAGAGGTCAGGATCAGGGGTTCTGCAACAGCTTTATCAAACATTTACAGGAAGTGCTTGTTTTTCCCACTGGAAACGACTATCAACCATTTAAACAAACAGTATAAAGCTGAACATAAAGGCGTCCACCTCAACATGAGAGTTGATTCAATGTAACACCGCATTTACACAACTGTGTCAGAACAAAGGCTTTATAAACATGAAGAGTTACTTGGTTCTCATTGTTCCTCATATCATTATAAATTACATTTTGGTTAGACTGAGAAACTGCAAGGGGCCACTTTCCTGATGGAGAAAATGGTTAATAAATTAACAGGAAAGAAAAAATATATATATAAATATTTCTACTACTTATACAATATTAAGCAGAATTATCAGTGATACTGCTATGAGTCCGTTTATTAAGGTGCAGGACTTTTACCTATAATGTAGCGTTTACAGTGTTATTACTTCCACCACATAGGTTATAATATTGTCTCCGTTTATTTATTAGATTTTTTGCAGAATTAACAAAAACTACTCAACCGATTTCCAGGAAATTTAGTGGAAGGATGAGGCATGACCCAAGGAAAAGCAAACATTATATCTTGGCGTAGATCCCAAACAGTGGACAGATCCGGGATTTTTTCCAATATCTTCCTTGATTCCTCAGAGAATAATTCATGGATCTTGATAGAAACAATAAGACATGTTTGGGGGACTGATATTTATGAGTGTGTGCAACTTGTTGCAGATCCAATTACAAATCTGAATCTAGAGAATTTAAATGCGGTTTCATAATGAGACGGTTGGGTCTTTGGGGGAAGTATGTGCTCTACCTATTGAAATTAACCTGTGATTGAACCCTTCCCTGACTCCTTGTATCGCTACTCTCAGCATCCTCCTGTACTCATGCAGCGCAATAGATGCAGTGTTTCTTCCTGACCAGTGAGGGCAGCAAAGCGCCTCAGACGCTGCGAAGCTTCATCCAACCCAGACAGAAGAAGAGGCTGCGGAGGGGGCGCTGACAGACGAAGAAGAATTTAACGGTTCCCGGTTGTTGACCCGCCGCAGCCTCCATCGTGCCGGTGCTTTACAAACGGCTCCGGACTCGACTGTAGCACCGGGCCAACCGGTCACTGCCACACTGACTGCTCCATGCTAACTCACCGCGATGTGTTTCCGACGAGTAGCTAGGTGCTAACGACCCGCGTCAACAAGGAGCATTGCTCCCGCAGAAGGTAACGTCCACTCGTTCCTGTTTGGTGACGACCCCCACACCCAATATCCTCATGTGTTCCCCGGGAATAGTCTGGTTAGATCTCCAGAGATCACATTCACTAACTCGAGTTGCCCAGTGTTAACTAACGACGCTGTCCGTGCTAGCTAGCCCTCAGCTAACGTCCCCGGTACGACTGCCAGGATGTCCCTCTTGCTAGCCGAGCTACTTGCGGAGAAGTGGCAGCTAACGTGGTTTTTATTCCTCAGAGGAGCATTAAAGGTTGTTGTAGCGGAACAACGAGCAGCCCCACTGTCCACGACGTGTGTGTGTCTGTGTGTGTGTGTGTGTGTGTTTGTGTGTGTGTCCAGCCGAAGCAGACACAGACACACTCCCTGTCACTGTCTCTTTCGCTGTGCACGGGAGAAAGTGAAGCCAAGCGCGAAATACGAATGCCATTGCACCTCAGCAAAATGGAGCACGACGGAATCACTTACCCCGTCAGACACGAGCTGGTGTGTCCGCCTTGTCCTCCACATGTGTTACGACCCATCAACCAAACTTTGTTCAATGAAAGTGACGGCAACCTTTCAAAATGCACTCGGTGCGCTCGCTACCGCCCCCCGTGGTATGTTGTGATGAGGACAGACAGAGCGCGGTAAAATGAGACGATTGCATGATAACGATGTGGACATTTAAACGGAAGGCTACCACAGGTTCTCTTTCATGTTTGGAAGGGGAGGGCGAGGTGAGGGGTGTTCAGCTCCAACATGCACCCTCACCACTAGATTCTACACACTGACCCTTTCAAAAAATTACTCATGCACATGGGAAGTTAGCTCACCCCTTGTGGCTCCAGTTTCTGGTGAGAAATAATATCTATAGCTAGATTAATAATAACTGACATTGATCTTATAATGGCTGTTATTCCCCAAATTAATTGTGTTTCTTTCTGTGGACCAAGCAGCCATTCCAAGCGATTGAAATGTAGGGTTATAACCGGGCTATAGCCATTGTTTGTTCCTGGCCTTGGTTGTATTATGATCTGGCAGCCAGACAACAACTTGTAAAATGTCCACTAACATTTCCCAGGTTTATTTTGTAACAGTAGAGGAGTCAGTTGATTTTATCAGACTATAATTCTTAGATATCATCCATTTCTTCTGCGCAGACCAATGGAGGGTGGCTCTGAGGTGATGGAGGACATTGATTTTCGAGGGGTGGAGTTTTCTGTCAAGATAGAGGTGGACAAAGGTTTGCTGATGGTGGAAATCTCAGACTCACTGACAGCTGATCAGTGGAGGGGGGAGTTTGACCCAGCATGTAAGTAGCACACATTTGTCATTGACTAAATCTCACCACTGGCACAAAAAGTCCCACTAAAGCTATTCATATATTTTATATTTGTTTTAGACATTGAGGATCTCACTCGGAAAACTGGCAACTTCAAGCAGTTTCCCATTTTCTGTAGCATGCTGGAATCTGCTGTGAGAAAGGTTTGTGTGACACAGCTTTTACAAGATACAATAAACAAGTAGTGGCGGCATGAGTAAACATGAGGTCAGTAGAACCATGTGAACACAAACACTCACACACTCCCTCGAGGCTGTGTGAGCTGAGGCGAGACTCATTCGTGTCCAGTGTTTCCAGTTGAGCGAGAAATGCACAGTTATATTCGTACTCTCCCTCTTCATTATTGTACTGGAACACAAGCCACACATGGAAAGAGCCTGGAGGAAAATAAGTGTAACAATTTGAATTTTGGGTACATAGAGAAATCCGTCTCAGCTGAGCTATTGCATACACCAACGCACAATACACACACGAACACACAAAACCTATGTTTGCACATGTTTCACCAAACATTAGCCCCCTGGCTGTTTTGTGGCTAAAACAAATTAATTACATGGATCACAAAAACAGCCAAGCAGTCAAATTTGTACAATAACATTGCAATTCTCGATAGTGAAAAATTCAGGATATTATTGTTCATTTATATATATATATATTTATATTTATTTTTAATAGTTTAGACATGACATATCTTTTCTACGTATTTGTTTTTACTATTTTGATGTAATGTAATCTTTATTTTCTGATTTTGTATAGTTTAACCCTTTTTTTGCAGATGAGCGATTCTGTTACACTTGACCTCCTGACCTATGCTGACCTGGAGCTGCTACGGAACAGAAAAGCAGGCGTGGTTAGTCGTACTCGCGGCCATCAGCAGTCGTCTGCTCTCACGGCCAAAAGATATCTAATCCTCATATACACTGTGGAGTTTGACAGGTTGGTCTCTCTGTGGTAACTTTAATATATAAATTACACGTCATGTCATGTTTGTTGTATTAAGCCCTCTTTTGAACACAGTATTTCAGTTTGGTCAGTAGTCATAACTGTCTTGTTGTGCTGACTGTTTTGCATTTGTAGGATACACTACCCTTTACCCTTGCCCTATGTTGGTAAGCTGGACCCAGCTGCCCTGCAGAAGGAGGTCAGAGCCCTCAGGGCGGAGCTCAGTGTTCTCACTTCTCATGGAGTTAACAAATCTGCAGACCTAGAAATACAACGGCTACGAGCAGAGTAGGTTGCGTTTAATCTTCTTCACAGAGGATATGAGGGATGTGGGACTTTTTCTGATGACTCCTGCTGTTTTCAAGGCTGTCTCTGGTGAAAGAAGAGAAGGAGGCTATGACCAAAGCTCTTGAGCAACTGCAGAGGACTGCAAGTGGTTCCCCATCTGGACGAGAGGACTGGAGGGTTAGAGATGTGGCGAGGACGCTGGAGGAACAGCTTCTCAAGGAGAGGGCCAAAAGTCAACGCTCTGCAAGCAAGAGATGCCAGGAGCAGAGACTCCTAATGGAGCAGGTGGACCTGGTAGTCAGCTGAAAAAGATTTATCATGTTTTCTATGTAGGAACGGAATTTAACTGATTTTCTTCTGTGTCCTGACTAGTTGGAGGAGCTGAGAGCATCAGAGTGTGCTCTCCGTGTGCGTGTCAAGAATCTCACCAGTGAACTGGCGCTGCTACGGAGAGGGTTAGACAATCTAAGCGCGTACTATATCTTTACTTTCTCTCTCTTTCTTCCAGTCATCCACTTACAATGCTGACTTTACATTTAAAATCAGAATCCGTCCATCTTTTCAGTACTTGCCCTCTTTGCGTGTCTGCAGGCGTGTGACTCCCGTGTCCTGTCACATCAGCTCTCGGGTTGATGGGGAAATCTATCGCTCTCTCTCCCGTGAGAGAGGATCAAGGTACGGGATGGTCAGGGCTCGCTCAGGATCCAGAGAACGGGTTTACGACAGAGTGCAAAGGTCAGATGAAAGAGGAAGAAGAGCGGATTCCTCAGGACCACGTGCTTGCATATCCAGGCCGTCCCCCTCTCCTACTGGTACTGATCCTGTTTTGTGTGTGTGTGTGTGTGTGTGTGTGTGTGTGTGTGTGTGTGTGTGTGTGTGTGTGTGTGTGTGTGTGTGTGTGTGTGTGTGTGTGTGTGTGTGTGTGTGTGTGTGTGTGTGTGTGTGTGTGTGTGTGTGTGTGTGTGTGTGTGTGTGTGTGTGTGTGTGTGTGTGTGTGTCACAGTTTTATTCTGTCACTTGTAAACTTAAAGGGATAGTTCACCCAGAAATGAAAATTCACTCTTTATCTACTCACCACTAATCTGATGGAGAGGTGGGTGAAGTGTTTCAATCCCCGACACACTAGCAGTTTTAGGGGTAAACAGTGTTGCAGCAGAATCCAATACAATTAAATAAATTATTGACCAAAGCTTCAGACGTAATAAAACAACAGAAAAAACACAACATGCCTCCATACTGCTCGTGTGATGTCGTCCATGTGTCTGCAAGCCACAGGCATTCATATTTGAAATTAGGTCATTTACATCGTGTTTTAGGCCTAAAAGTCAGCTGATATCTTCTGACGAGGTGCATTCAGGGACCGTTGGAAATGCTAATGCTCGCTAGCTCAGCCACTTCTGGTTGACTTTTAGATGTAAATAACCTTTGTTTCTGGATAGTGGTGAATAGATAAAGTTTATTTTTATTCCTGGGTGAACCATCCCTTTTAAGTTTTGTAACTTGTACGTACTTTCACCCTTTTGAAATCAATACATAAAAGATCCTTTTGTAGATCAAAAACTTATTGGTGAGAGAGATTGATGAGATTCCCTCTTATATCTTCCAGGGTCACGGGTCCCACGCTTTGACCCGACTGCATACATCCAGGACCGACATCGCAGACAGAAAGAGGCAGAAAAAAAGTGGGTTTATGTTATTTTATGTTTGACAGTGCACTGATATTTATAAAGCTGTAGCTGTTTTGGTCAATACCTGTAACCCTGTTTTTCTGTGTCAGACAAAGGAAAGTACGGAGAGATATACTGACCTCGCCCAATATGCCTGAGAGGGGGCGTTCACGTTCCAGAGATGCGTATCCTCAGATGGTCCGGTCTGGCAGCAGAGGCAGGAGTTTATCTGTGGAGCGGAGAGGGAGCAGGAACTCCTCTGAAAGCTCCTTAGTGGACATGGACGAAATGTCCAAAGCCCTGTTTAGGTGATGGGATCACCTTGTATAGGTTTTGCAAAGTAATTTATGTTTTATCTGCTGATTTTAACATGTTTTTCTTAACAGAGGAAGAAAACAGACTTACAATTACAATGGACCCAGTGCGGTGAGTGACATGGTTATTAATGTAACAAAACATGGTACAAAATGAACTGCTGCTCTCTTATGTGTTTATGCATTTTATATTTCTTACTGCCAACAAATCCCATGAAAATACCCCAAAACAACAATGCATGGTTCTTTTTAAGTGCCTTATCCTTTTAATGTGCAATCTGTTTCTAGTCAAGAGGAGGCCTTTTAACCAGGAAACCACGTTGCAGTACTCCAACACAGAGAATGAAAGAAAAAGGTGATACATCAAGTAGTTTTTTGTACATATGTATATCTAGTATCTAGCCACCCCACAGCATCTTATCATCATTTCTCTGTCTCCACCTCCAGAGAGCTCCATACATACGGGTGCTGAGCTGTCGGAAATCGACGCCAGGCTGCAGGCGCTGCAGGACTACATGAGGGACCTGGACACAGGACAATAACACATCAAGCTTCCAACATGAGTGATGGGTTCCACTGTGTTCATGTGAGACAACAAATCTCCCCTGGAGGGTCAGACTTCCTCCACTTCAGGAAAATACAGCCATCACTGTGAAGGACTAATTTTTGTGGACTGAATTTTTTTTTTATATGCCAAGATTTTACGAATTAACTTAAAATATTACAGAGTGTAGTTTTATTATTTCTACAACCCCACACTACACAAGTGTGGCTGCCTCTAAATCTGAAAATATTTATACTTGATGTTTTCTCATCTTTCTTATTTCTCATCTTCCCTATCTTCAACATGCAGCTGATGGCTCTAGCTGTTTGTCACTCACTGCATCTTTTTTTACCTGAATTATTTTCAGAATTGCAGAAAGTTTCATCAAGTTGTTTTCAGTTGTAGTCTTTTGTCCTTGTCTGTGCATGCGTGTGCGTAATCATATCCAACATTAATGTTGTCGAACCTGGAACGGACTTGTTTCTTCCACGCAGTGCATGCTGGGACACACTCCAGCTGCTGCTGCACCGTGAACATACGCGACTATAAACTCTACTGGATTTCACTACATCCCACGATGGCTAAATGTCATTCAAACTGTATTGTCATCAGTTTGGTTTAATTTTGACCTTGAACTCAACATTATCACTGTAATACTATCAAACCATTATGACATTTAACTTGTTGATCTGCATGGTGAATTCAGTGAATTCATAGTGTATTTTCTATTGTTTGAAAGTAATTTGACCTATTTTCCTTTTTGATTTTACGTCCCAAACTAAAACAAAAGCATTTTAATCTTGGATCATTTGTAATACCCATCAGTGTTTTTTGTGATGGTATAAATACCTACTGTATGTGTTTACACTGACCGTTACTCATTCCCCAGTCGAATGCTTTTATACCACTTAAAACTCTTATTTATAAGAAAGTTATTCTTTGTGTAAAGACTTTTTTTTGTTAAGCGCATGCAATCGTCTCCAGACCTGTACAGTTGTGTACACACTGCTTCCCTTTGCACTGGTGTCCGCTGAAGTGAAGAGAAGCCTTGAAGGGCTTCACCACCACAGCAGCTTTCATTAATTAACAAATAAACTTCCTCTCAGAGGAACGATGCAGCGTCTGAACAGCTGTTCTTTCTGCTTGGAAACTTGGGCAGGAGGCGAGATCACCTTATGTTAGTTTCTTTCATGAGGAAAGTTAACTCAGCTTCTAGTATCTTGGAAAATGCGGCAAGCTGCTTATTTACAAGATTAAATCTGTATTTTCACAAAAAAGCTAAAATGACTTAGGACCATGATATTACTGAGAAGATATACATCTCTATTGTACCAATGTAAAAAAAATACTGGCCTGACTCTGCTTAATGTTGCGAAAACATGGGGAAAAAACCACACCACAATAACTAATTTAGGTTATTTCATGAATTTATTACAAGTGGTAAGAAACATAAAATGTTAAGAATAAAGCAGAGAAAACTGTCAATTTAAATAGTAAGGCACATTAAAGAAGCAGCTGAAGGACAACCATGTTTCTCTCCATGATCAGATACAACTGAACTTTATGTCCTATGGAAGCTAAAGTGCTAAGAGTTAAAAAAAAAAACTCTTTTCCAATGTCACGTCTGAAACTAAAAGCGGATAACTTGCTAATGTTACGTAGCTTTTTACTCTTTGGCAGCTAGGTGCACTCTACTCTGTCTTGGTAATCATACATTCCCTTCACTCGCACAGTAATGAATAAATAAGGTCCCTATAATGAGGCTACAGACAAAAGGCATCACTTTATTGCAACAACATGCATCGTGTGTTTACATGTGTGCAGGCTGGTTGGGAATGATCGAGGTCGCCTGCATCGCTTGGTTTCTTCGACTGTTGAGTATGGCCTGAATCCTGAGCGTTAGCTGTGGAGGAAAAGGATTGAAACATGACAATGGCCGCACAGCCCCCCCACACGCACACAGACGACTTACCGTGCGTTGCTGTGAAAGAACCTCTTTATAAAAGGCCTTTCGACGATCCTGCTCTTTCTGATCACACGCTCTCCAAATATCAGCCTTGATTTTCATCTCTTGTTCAAGCAGATGAGGATACTGTTGCCGCTGTGACGTAAAAAAAAAAAACACAATATTTTCATACCTGGTACGCACTCCATGCAAAGCTCAACTGCACAGTGTGCAGTGAGGTTGATGTATGGGGCTTATGCATCTTCAGTTCTCAGTTATCTGCTGCAACGCATTCTATCCACTGCACAGATATGAATCAAAATATACCATGCACATCATAACTCAACATCTCATACCTATTTATGATTATGAACAACAACAGGTCACTCACCGTTTGTAAAATGTAGTCGGCAACGGTGTGAGACTTCATCCTCTGTAGTGACTGGAAGGCCACTGATACGTTTGCTCTGCACTTGTTCAGTAATTCCTGCAAAGACATGTTTAATTCATATGTGGTTTGAGTCACTATCATCACCCAGGGTATTACAAAAGAATGTGTATTTTTACCAAGAGCTCTTCATTGGTCTTCATTTCGAAGGCGTCCTGACCCGAGCTGACTGGAAGGCTGGGAGTTTTTGACTGAAGAAACAAACAAAAAGACACATTTACAGAGAGTAAGCTCAAAGAATATGAATGTAAAGTGTTTGGTTTAGTGTCCCAGGTGTGATGAGAGCCTGACATGCTGCTGGTCATAATAATTTGAGCTTTGCAGTGTGCAGCCTCTTACCTCGGCCTCGTACTCGGCCCAGGCAGCTTTGCGTTCTGCTTCGCTGAGCTCCTCCTCTTGTTTATGGTCCAGCAGAGATTCGTGTTCGTGGTACGACACTATCTGGTCTTTACAGGTTTCCAACAGCGTTGTCAAGATCTGATCCTGAGAATCAGACACAAACAAACTCATTCCATATTGCAAGTTTGTCGTATGAGGGTTTGTCAGACGTCAGGGCAGAAAGAAACTGACAAGGACCGTGTGGCGTTACCTTCGGCAAAGCAGAAGTGGTCCTCTTGCTTTTCTTTGAGTTCGGGTCATTCAGCAGGTCTGGCTCAAATGTGTAAAGTTCTTTGAGCTCGAAAAGGGTGAAGTGCCTCTCGATCTGCTGTTGATCCACCACTCGATAGGACAAGGACTGCTTGGTCACCTGACGGTCATAGATCTTCTCCTCCATGGTGCCCTGGTGATGGAAATAACAGCAATAATAAAGAGATCTGAAAGGTTCAGTTAAATAAAGAGCAGCTTCATGAAATCTAGGCCCAGCACATTTTTGTATCCTGCAAGATTTAATGTGTACGAGTGAAATTTTTCAGGCATCATATCAAAAATGTAATCAATAACTAAAAATACCTTCGCTGAGAACTAACAGTCCCCTTATATATACACATTTAAATTCACTAGATCCAGATTTGTATTTGGATATTTCAAACAATCATAAAAATCTGTTTTCATCAAGATCCAGGAACAGTGGCGGCTGGTGACATTTTTTTTGGGGGGGGGGGCGCACTTGGGCGGCGCGGTTTAAATAGCCCACCGCAATGAGAAAAAAAAAACTGAGGTTTTGATTAGAATATTAAAAAAAACATAGCTTTATTTCAATAACATACAGTGCTCAACACTATCCAACAACAATAACCTGTTACTAAAAAAGGTGCCCTGCTAGCGTTAGCTTCGGGACCGGACCGGCACCTCCTTCACCTCCGGGGAGCACCTCCGTGCACCTCCGGGGACGTCCCCGGAGGTGCTCCCCGGAGGTGCTCCGAGCTCCGGGACCGGAGCTGCACCTCCGTGCAGATTAAAAGTATCTGCTAACTATGCAGCTCCTGTAGATCAGTGATAAGGTCTCTGATTGGACAGTCCTGTCAGCATGATGTATAAGAAACCCTTTCATTGGCTGTGGGCGCAAGTGAAGTGCGCCCACAGCTCGAACTGCCATCCGCCAATGAGAAGCTGTCCTTGCTCAAATGTTCCTGCCCCTTTTTTTGGCTTCCATAGACTTCCACTTGGCCGGCGCCCACAGGGAGGAGTGGCTTCTCTCTCAGTGATTACGAATGGCAAATATATTATATTTGGTCACATTTAACTTAAATGTGACCAAATACAATATATTAAGTGGTTTTTGACAGGGGCTTACGGTCTCCGGCACACATTTAACGCTTTAAACAGTACATTTCTTATTAAATTATTTGATATATAATGTTTTTTGACATGTCATTTTTTTTTTTTCTTCATCTCAAAATTGTAGGGTGGGCGCCACTGTCCAGGAATATCTGAAAATCGCCCGTATCTCACAATGTGAATCACAATCGGATCCACACCAGAACTGAATGGGTTCTTACTTGGTTTGTGCCCCACCCCTCCACAAATTTCATGGCAATCCACCGTTCTCAAATCGTTTTCATCGTTATACCTTAATGTACATGACATATTTGGGGGGAATATAACTCATGTAACAAAATAAATAAATGTGTGACTTTGTCGGGCGATGTAGAGCCAGTGGACTCCAAACTGTAAAGACCCAGATCTGCATGTTAAAGGTCCCATCGTATGAAAATTCCACTTTTGTAGTGCTTCTACACGTTAATTTGGGTATCTGGCATGTCTACCGTCCCAAAAAGTGTGGAAAAACACAACTCCCGCGATCTGGTGTGGTTCCTCTATGTCAGGAAGTATGCGCTAGCGAGCGTCCAATGAGGTTATGGGCATTCTTTACGTCATTGGCAGTTTTACGTCAGCCCCACCAACACTCGACCCACCAATGGATGGAACCACAACAGAATTAGGAACCACCCACTTTATTGACCGTCCATCGGTTTGCGCCGCGATTGCATTCTTGCGAGCCTTGTAAACACTTGGATAAGCTATCTAGCAGCATGAAACGAATTCGACCACCGAGAGCCACCGCGTAGCCTGCAGCCCGGGAGGCGAGAGCCCGGAGCCGGGAGAGTGAGCTGTTGGTGTTTCTTCCAGGTAGGAGCTCGGAGCTGCTTCACTGTGTTGATGCTGTGGTTATGCTGCCCCAGCTGCATGTGACTTTGTTGTTGTTAGCAGCAGCAGCTAACGCTGGCTTCTGTGTGTGTGTTTTGCCCCGGTGGAAGCAGCATGTATGAATACAAAACAGCTTTTTGTCGGGAGCTAACGTTAGCTTGCTAGTAGCGACGCTAACGCTAGCCTAGCTAGGGCCCTCACCGGTCCCGGTGAGGGCTCCTTGGAGGTGCCGCTGTTAGCTCCGGGACGTCCCGGTGAGGGATCCTCGGAGGTGCCGCTGTTAGCTCTCGGAGTCTAGCTTGTGTGTGTGTATGTTTGTGGCGTCCCGGGCAGGCAGCATGTTTACATAGAAAACAATGCACTCGGAGGCTAACCCGACTCGTAGCTTCTGTGTGTGTCTGTCTTTGTTAGAAACTAGCATTGGAACGTGTTCAAGGAACCCCCCCCCGGTCTCCGGTTGCATTGTACCGGTGCCGGTGGGCTCGCTCAGCGCCCGGGTGGCGAAGCGGAGGAGGAGGAGGAGGGGGGGGGAGAGCTGTGCCTTATAACTTTTGTGGCTCTTGCAGATTTGCTCCACGCAGCCCGAGCTGCACGAACCGGTGCCGGTCACCAGCAGCTCGTTTCCGCCTCCGTCGCTCGCTTTTAAATAGACTCATACCCGGGGTTTTAAGTGCATTTCGCCGCAGAAGTTGCAGCAGTGTTAGCTTCCAAAGCTAGCCCCCACATCCCTTTGCCTGTCTGTGTGGGTCTGTGTCTATCTGTGTGTCTGTGTGTGCGTGTGTCTGTGTGTGTGTGTGTGTGTGTGCGAGCCCTCAGATACAATTATATACTGTATACACACATATCTAATGCATGTATTTAAATAAATGTACATCATTATCAGAGGGTGTAGTAGTTTTAAAATTGTAGCTTCAATGAAGAAACACAACAAACAAATACAGAAATATGTGCAGGACAGTGACTTAAAATTATTTTAACAACCTTACATATGCTAAGGAGAGATTTAAGACGTGAAAGTGGATGTGTGTGTGTGTGTGTGTGATTGACAGGGGGGGGCGGGGCGGTGAGAGGGGGGGGGGGGACTCAAAAGAGGTCAATCTTAAGAGGGCTGTTTTAGACAGGGTAAAAAGGCTGTTGTTTTAAATGATCCTTGTGGTGTTTTGACCAAAAAATGTTACAGACATTTCATTAAGACCCCAAGGAACCATATCAACTGTGGTAAATGGGCTTATGATGGGACCTTTAAGTTTTCGTCCAGAGACCAGTGAGCTCACCTGAGCCAGGAAGCGATACACAAACACTTGCTTCAGCTGCCCGAAGCGGTACACCCGGTATATGCTCTGGATGTCGTATGACGGATTCCACGAGGCGTCAAAGATGATGACCCTGTTGGCAGCCACGAGGTTGATGCCGAGAGAGCCGGCTTTCGTTGAGATGAGAAACAGTCGCCCGCTGAGAATCAGAGGAGAGACTTTGTCAAGACACTCTCAAAACATTCTGCCTCACAACTTCAGTATGAAAGACGTAACAGCCAGGGAGTGACAGATCTGTACCGGGCATTGACAGGATTATTGAACAGATCCGCCCATTTCTTCCTTTTTGTAGCATTGACGGAGCCATCAAGACGATAGTAATCAACGTTTTTAATCCAGCTGCCGACTGTTGGAACAACAAAGCACAAACTTCAGATATTAAGAACCATTGAATTAGATATTTCCCAGTGATTGCGTTCATATTTTCTTTGCCATAAAAAGAGTGATACCTTTGAATGCTGCTGGGTCTCTGGCGTGGTGAGAGGCCGCAAGGAAATCCTCGATTAGGTTTAGTGAGACCAAGGACTGACTGAACACGAGCCTTGAGATGAGAAAATTGATTTGCTTAGTCGTGATAACTTATGGATACTTTGATGGAACATTGGCAGATTTTGTGTTCAAACTTGATTCAAATAAGAAAAGAAAAGTACACTTTCTCCTCCAAGTCTTCAGCCATCCTGAGGATCTCAAACAAGAGCACCATCTTCCCCGAATGCTCTAGGATAGTGGCGTCGCTCTCAGAGACCATTTTCTTGTACCAGCCTTCATCGGACCTTGGGCTGAGTGGTGCTGTCTCACCTGCGCAGAATATAACACAGGATCATCTAAATCAGGGTGTAAGCTACAGTGGCTGGAGTATCAGGGTTAGCCCAAGTGAGAATACCGCAGGAGAATCTCTGGAAAATTCCCAGCGTGCGTGATGATGACGTTTCTGCCACTTGACAGACACAAAATTGGAAAAAGACAAATATCTCAGGATGATTAAGAGGAGCCTAGCATGAAGAAGACTCTGACGAAGATATCAGCTTGGAATGTCAATGAGATTCGAAAGCTTTTGGTGACATTTCTGGGTTCAGACCTGTGTTCGTCATATGTAAAGGGAAGATTCTGGGAAAGTGTCTGAACCAAATTTTCCAGACATTTTCTGAAGTTCATGTCCAAAAGAAGCTTGAAAGATGAAGCTTTAATACCTGGAACTGCTGGAGCAGCTTTGGATGCATCAACATTAACCATTGGGTTGTAATCTCCTGATCCGTAGTTCTCTCTCAGTCCACTACACCAGGCAAAAGAAGGATTAAATATAAATTAGAAAAAGTTTGAAAGGTGCAGTTTATATGGAACACAGCAGGCACGGAGCACCTCACAGAAGTTTCTTGCTTTAAAGTTCATGAATTTTCTGGCACCAATCTAGACGACACAATACCTAAAACACTTATAAAACACGGTGTTCTTACCTCCCGGTCGCACTGGGATGTTGGTTACTCAGCAGAGCTGCCACTCTAACTTGAGTCTTCTTTTTCGTTTGTCTCTGTTGTAAAATGAATCCACTTATTTGTTTTTCAAAGCTTAATATGTGTCAAAGTTATCAGGAATCAATGTGTGTTCCAGGTACCTTTTTTTCTTTAGTCGCCAAGCTGAGCTGAAGGCACCAGGGATGAGTCCAGATTCGGCCAAGTGCCTGAAAGTCCTTGAAGAGGTTCGCTCCAATCTTAATCTTTACGGCGTTCAACATGGGACCCACACCTGGATAAATAAATGGGAATCTACATCAGGTGATGAACCTCAGATTAAAAACAACACACACACACATATATATATATATATATATATATATATATATATATATATATATATATATATAAATAAAACACCATTATTGAATTTCTAACCCTATGTCTCAGCCTTCAGGGATTTAGTGAGTTTGATTAACTCTGTACAAGTGAATGTCCCTCTTCTGTCAGACTTGAATAAATTCTACCATTAGCCAGTGTCTGCTGGATCCCACGATAACTATGAAATATGAAATAATTGTTGGACTGTGACAATTAAAATCCATTATTTATCACAAGAATGCATCAGAGAATAAACTTGCTCTGAAAAAATCTAATAAACACCATATCATTCCAACTATCTAAAAGAATAGATAAAGTATGGATATTTCTTAACAGTATTACAGTAATAACTCGACATCTAAATTCCATACAGCAAAGACAGTCTCTTACCGCTGATGTGGTCGAGGTAGTAGCGGTACAACTTATACTGCAGCGGAGAAACCCGCACTGCCAGCACATACTCGTGTTTGGGAGGAAGAAACTGAGTCAACTCAGAGTAATCTCTTCTCTGGAAAAAAGAGATGATGAACACAGTGTTGCGTGAGCTTGAATTTCAAACTAACAAAATGTTTACATGCACAGAGTGTGTGTAACTAAAATTGTTGTTTTTTTTACCTGTACACATCCAACCAACATTGCATGAAGCACATGCGCTCGCTTCTTCATGATTCGAACGTCTCTCGGTGTCGAGTCAGCACACTGGCCGTTCTCGATGGGGTTGATGAAGCGGTTTCGGAATTCGCCCAATGAGCCCAAAAGATTCTTCTTGATGAAGTTGACCATGCAGTGGTCTGTGGGAACAAAATATGCTTATGAAGAGTTAAGTCAAAAATGTTTTGCCTTCACTTAAATGACTAAGATCTAAAAGGGAAAACCAATGCTATTTTTTTCAGATTTGGGTCATCAGTAACTTCTGAGTAGTTTTTTTTTGTTTATACTGTGTGTGTTAGCCTTGTTGGCTGCATACACACCAGTTTATATGTTGATAAACTGGTATATGTGTTTTTTTGTGTGTGTGCGTGTGTGTGTGTGTCTCAGATGAGGGACTTCTCTGAATAGTAGACATAGTTTCAATAAGAACAGATGGGGGGCAGCCCACCTTTGATTAGAGGGTGTCAACCTTTTCATATATATACATAAATATTATGACACAGTAAAATCATTAACTACATAGATCACAGTGGTGCAGACTTACACTCGACCAGGTTGTTCTGCATCGGTGTTCCAGTCAGCACCACTCTTCGTCGAGTCCTGATGCCGTTCAAAGCCTTGGAGATGCCGGATGATTCATTGCGGAGGATGTGCCCCTCGTCACAAATAACAAAATCTGGGCCTGAAAATACACCAGAGATAAAAACTGTTACCAATCACATCCGTGTCAGGGAAAGAAGCCATGACATATTGAACAGGAAACATTTCAATAACATGAAACCATTACAGAGTTTACGTACCTGGATCAACCAGGATCTTCTTTAACTGTGTCTTCGCCTCCTCATTGTTCATATTCTTGGCTGATGACAGGATGCGATAAATCTCGTACCCCATTATCATAACTCCTCCTTCTCTCTCCCACGCCTGCAGAGCACGGAGTCGTTCTGGAGCGTTCTTCACTGTGGCCAGTTCTCTAACCTGGAACATATTTGTATTAAAGCCACACCAACACAATACATTCCTTCTTACTTATGATTGGACATATTTGCATTGCTTTGAAACCTTGACTTGGTCTTCTCCCATTTTGTTTTGCCATTTCTTGAACTCGCTGACCCAGTTGAGGTTCGTGTTGAGTGGACAGATGACCAGGCCAGTTCTGAATTTCAGGTTAGTTGAGAGCAGCACTGTGTGGAGGAACGTTACCACCTAGAACATAACACAACAAAGAACATGAAAGAGGGCAGACAACTGACCATAGGAAACAAAGCACAATCTAAGAGCCATATAATGGGAATGTAACAGGTTACGGGGACATTTGTCTGGCCTGGAGAATGTTTGGTATATTCCTTAGTCTTGGATAAATCTACAGGAGGTGGATGTGTGTGTGTCTTCACCTGCAGAGTCTTCCCCAGGCCCATGCAGTGCGCCAGTATACAGCCTGACCCCGGTGAAGAGTTGGCCTTCTTCACAGACTCACAACAACTGTCCCAAATAAACTGGACACCTGTTGAGGAATAAAGAAGACATGTGGAGGTTAGTCTAAACACCAAAATGGGACTTGAATGTGAAAATAAACATCTAGTTAACAGCATTAAATATTATAAGGAATTATCTCCTCTAAGTAGGTTGTTTTCATCCCTTTCTGTCTGTTGGTTGGTGTGTTTGTATTTAAACAAAATTACACACAAAAACAAATAAACAGATTTAATAAAACTGGATCCTGACAAAGGGGCAGTTCGACGTTTTTAGGAGACTGATATTTATGAGTGTTTTCAATGTGATCTACTGAATGTAAACGTGGTTTAATAGGGGCACTGTTGGGCCTTGGCTGTGCTTTGGATTCAGTGCCTTTCTAATTAGCCATTAATTAGCATTGATAGCAGAGCATGTCACAATTTTCTCATTGAAATCAAACACACCAATTCAAATTTTTTAGACTAATCTGTAACCAGTTCAGTTCTTTATCTCCAACAGGTCTGTGAGATATTTGATTCTGACAAACACAAAACTATTCGTTTATTTGGTTATTGCCGTAAACCGACTGCATTGTCCATAACAGTAACGTGATGCCCTCGTCAGTGAGTGAAAAGCTCGCACTAACCGTCCACCTGGTGAGGCTTCAGTCTTGTCACCAGGTTCCTGTGCACCTGAACCAGGGGCTCCTTGGTCTCCGCGTCCTGATCCAGGACCAGCTTTGTGGTGACGGGACAAACCACCTGAGACAGCTCATCCTCTATAACAATGATCTGGAAAAACAATGACAGTGTGTTTGCTCCTCCTCTTAATAAACCTTAAAATGAATATTTCACCCTTATGAGTGTGTCACTTGATTCAAGTCCTGCTGCAGTGTTCCAGTACATCTCGACTGTTCATCAACACGGTGAAGTTTCATTGTCTGTCGGACCGGCCGTATATGTCTGTACCTCTCTCCTGTCCTCCATTTGTTGTTCCCTTTCTGCCAGACGTTTGCACCTCTCCTCCTCCTCTCTCAGTGCTTCCTGGGTCTCAGCGCGGAGGTTCTCGTTCTCGAGGATTTTGCGGATCTTTTTGCGTTGTTTTGGAGTGGATTTACCGTCATCACCATCCTCCAGATCATTCTGCTCCTTTACAGAAAGAACCAACAGGCAATATTTCCATTAGACAACCTTCCTTTCCCCTACTGGGAGGTATGGTTAAAGTTTAGGATATTAGAGATGAGCTGATACAGATAGATAAATAACTTAGATATAAAATCCACTGCTACCTTTTCACTGTCAGTGTCAGACAACCAAATGCATTGGACTTGTTTCTTCTGTTGAGAACTACTAAGGTTTTCCTCCACTTTAGTGGACAAACTGTTGATAGAAAGAGAAAAGAATGGCAAGTGTAAATGCTCTAGTACTGCAGTAATGTAATTCTAGTGAATATATAATGATCAGGAGAAGAATTAGCCCCCGTCCATTGAACAGTATATAATGTCATTCACCTTTTGAGCTTTTCTTCATTGGTCTCTTCTTCTGATTCACTCAGCTCTTCGCTCAATCCAAGGTCGTCAATATCCGTCTCGTCACTGTCCTCGCCACTTTCACCATCAGCTTGACAGATAATAAAATCAGACGTTAGATCAACGTTCATGTTCCTTGTTCAGCCAGTTAAGTTCATAGTGTTCGAGATTTGTCCTTACAACTCTGGGGTTTGCGGCGAGCCTTTTTCTTCCTCCCCTTCTTTCCAACTTCAATCTCTTTTGCTCCCTTGTCACTTGACGTCCCCTCGTCTAAGGTAAGTTTGTGACGGAGCAGATGGTGTCTGGAGATGGACTCCTCAGATGAGTTGTCAGAGGGTTGTGAAACCAAGTCTTTCCCTGTTGCAGAGAAATGTCCTGTGTCATAATTTCCCCTTTTTAGAGTCCCAAAAAGCACATAGGCACCTGATAGTGGGAAATCTGTTTGGTTGTCAATTCAGCTATTGATTATTTGGAATAAAGCAGGAAAACAGTGCTTCTTTTAAGATGCACGAGTGGAAATTAAATAATGTGCTACTCAAAAACTAATTCTTACCATTTTTATCTGCTCCCTTTTCCTGATTGCCTTGTTTGACCTCATCACTACCGTCAGACTCAGATTCCTCCGGTGTCTCCTCCTCCGAATAGATTTCATCCCCCGACGAGTAGTTGGCTTTGATTTGGGCCAAAAGCATTTTCTTAGCGATTCTTTCAGAAGTAGAAAAGAAGGTTCCTCAGAGTCATTTCATTATAAGTAACATTGTCTTCAGCTTGATATTATTTACTTTAAGGCAAAAATCACAATTGAGTAGAGGCAAATATGACTTGAGCTGTTGGCCTAAATAAATAAATTAGAAATTATATAACATATCTTGGACTAGTCGGTAACCACGATGCGTTAAAACTAATACAATACATAGATTTAAAAATAGTATTAAATAATATAAAACAAAAACCGACACATTTTGTAAGTACGAATTTATTACAGATTTTTTTCACAGCAAAAAGATCAAAGACAGTTTGGGAAAGAGGATGTTTTTGTTCACTTTCACTAATAAGTAAGTTTTTTGGTAGCTTGAGCTTCAGATATTTGTCAATGGTTTTCATGTGAAATAAAAAAATCATGTTGAGCTGTAGAACATCTAATCATGTCAGCTTGTGTTTTTTAGAGCTCCATAATCTGAGAGGCACCATATTCCTACTGGGCCAATTCATATACAGTAGACCACAGCCTCAGTGTGTTCAACTGCTTTTAATCCCCTTATACTCCAATGGAGTAATTATCCACATAATCTGAGTTCATGATAAATACCTGGTATAAAAAGAAAATACTGAGTTTTGATCTCTCACATTATGTTGATACATTTAACTTCTGTCATTAACCCTATCTCCCAACACAGGTTTGACGTGCAATTACACATATTAACAGTGAGTCCAGCAGCGTACATGGGTCAGGCATGGGTACGTCTAATCCCTGGTCAATTGCCCATTCCGCATCGCACCTCTCTAAACGTTCTCTGCGAGCACAGGTCTGATCCTCAAATCAAAACAGGTCATCAAGGCAGGTCACAGGACATAACTACCACTGAATCCAACGTCCAATCAATTCATTGTAAAAGGCTTGCTGTAGCAGAGTAATAGTAAAGCAACGACAGAGGACAACAGCAGTAACACACCAGAGCTTCCATCTTATTCAACATGTTTCGACTACGCAAAAGGACGAAGCAGATAAAGCAGAAAAACACTGAAGAAGAAAACATACTGCCACACAGGGACATTACTACCATTGGTATAACATGCTGCATGTATTTTAAAGTAATACTTACAACACAATCCGTCAATCTTACATTAACCGCTGACCATTTTCCTATGCTATCACTACAGCTAAAAACAAACTTTTGAAGAGAATAAAAGACGACACAATTTTACAACATCCGAGATTTAAGTGTTTCTTGTCTAACAGCACTGCATTCATTGCGGTACTGTCAGAAAATCCGACCTGGAAGAAACACACGAGAAACAAACATTCATGTCAATAGAGGCACAGTGACAAGAGTTTGTTTCACAGCCCACTCTCGATCCTCAGATATACTGCGTTTCCATATACGTTTAAAAGCACTGACCTGGAAGGTAATTTCACCCAAATAGTTTTTTATCTGCAGTCAAAATAAGTTTGCTTTAGAAAATGGTCAGCAGTTAATGTATACTCTGTGCATAGAAAGTGGGGTAAAACACACATAGAGACAAGCAGGTTCCAATGTTAGCTGACAACTGACTTTATGGTCAGATGGTCATTTATGCAAACTGATGATGGATTGTCATCTTTGTTTCACAGCTGCATGATTTGTACGGGGCAAGTCTTTGATTTGAACGCTAGGCTTTGAGCAGCATCATGTTACCAACCACCAGAGTGGTCAGAAGTCTCAGACTGGTATTTCATATCGTAAATGGCTAAAAGCGATTGTGTTCACAAGGTGAGATGAGTGAACAAATGCGTCTTTGTGAAGGCACCACCGTCAGTAAAACAGGAAGGACGACAAATGGTTGAATTTGTTTTGGTAGAGGACACGAAGCCTGAAAAGACTAATCTGGCCTCTATTTATAACAGAATGTTTCGAGCTCCAGCAACACTTTGACCAGGCGTATGTTTATTACTAGTATTACAAGAAACAGACAAGACATTAGGTCAGTGCTGCATATGTCTATAAATATCACTGAATGACAGAAAAAGCTCAAAGACAGCTCCAGCCATTACAGCACAAGTACATTCAGCAACAAGTTGAAAAAAATATTGTCTTGGCATTGACTGGGAATGTGCTACAAAATGCTTCCCGGAGACTCTTTGTCGTCAATGAAATCAGTATTACACTGAATTTGTCTCATGCACGTTCACATGCTGGGACAGATTTCAATGGTTAGATATCAGCCGTGATGGTGCACATGGAGCAGCAGAGCTGCGATTTGTATCTTGAGTAATAAACTTATAATTTAAAGAAGAGACAACTACATTCTGGGTAATTGAGTATGCCACAGCAGAATTTATTCTTTTTCACAGTGGGCAACAGCAAACGCCAGAGGCTTGATGGTGATGCCTTAAAAATGTCACTGCAAAGTCCAATTTAACAAAAAAATTTACAATGTCAATCGACTTTCACCACATATAGCGTCTACTAAGATTGATGGTACTGTTGTACTGTTGTCAACCATGACTTGCATAAAATTCCAACACTCAATGAAAAAAAGTCTCAACAATTATACATAATTTTCAAGAGTGAGTTTTGGGGAGGCTCTGGTTGTTTATTACCATAGAACAATTTCTAGGCTTACAAACCTTCTACTACTTGTTTGTTGGACTGTAAGAGAAGCCCTTAAACAGATCCTGAGATTCACAGAAGTCTTTTAAGTAAGAAACCAGACTCTGAAATAATGTAAATCAAATCCACGCCCATTCTTTAAAACAAAGCCCTAACTTAAGCTCACGCCTTGTGTGCTAGAAAAAATACTGATTAATAAATATGCAGCCAAAATGAACAGGGGGCTGCAACAGGAAGGATATTTTTACTTATGTTTTAGGCCTAGAAGCTGAATAACTTACAGAGCTGTGACCATCATATCAGATATTTTAAAAACAAAAATGCCATGTCAATATTATTTTGCATTTGGTAAAATGTTATTGCCATGGACAACTGGAACCAATGCCCCTGCATAGCTTTAGAGCAGAATGTAACAAGATAATATAAAAAATATGGTCTTCACTCTGAAGCATATCTTTCATACATACATTAGCCTTTCGTAGTTTAGTAATTATTCTTGGATATAGAAGACAAATAATCCTTTCATAATTTTACTTTGGTTTTGATATATAAATGTGTAAAAAAAAATATACAGCAAGTACATCTCAAACTTTACACTTCATTGGTAAATAACAACACTCCTTTGATTTAAATTAAAAGTTATTTGTGCATTGTGTAATCACGTAATATGTATGAACACTGTAAGTGAAAATAAGTATTTGACACTAAATAGGCTTCAATTATCATTTCGGTTTAGCTCGGACCTCTTTAAGGGAAAAGTTCAAAGTCAACTGTGGTGTTTCCTCCTTTCTATCAGCTGAAGACACCAGGAAGATACAAGTATGGTGCAAGAGGAAAAAACCATTCTAAAAGTTCTAAGCAACTTAATATACTTTATCGGTTGTATTTACATGTATACTGATTGCACACTGAAAGGCAGACAAACAGAGTATATCTCTCATCGTTCACAAGCCTCTTCTGGCAGGCCCCAATGCTTCACAGTTTACCACTATGAGGTATATTTGATCGCTGAGGCTTGACTGCAGCTACGTTTTGGTCGTGTTTTTATAGACTGCAACCGCGTCTTAATGACACAGGTCTTCCTAGATTTTGAACAAGGGTCGGTGTTCGAAGTTGTGGCCCTTCTTCCGCACCTAGGGTATTTGACTAATTCTACATCCAGGCTTTTTGAACCATACCTATTTTCTGGATCCTCATCATCTTCTGCTGCCCACGAGGGCCCAGACAGCTCCTCATCTCCTACAAAGATTAAAAAAAGAAAAAGGAGCATGAAAATTTCTTTATTTAAGCTGGTTGTATTCTTTGAGCACAGAAATAAGATCCATTATTATAAAACAAAAAACAACACAGCAAGAGAATCTTCCCACGTTTTATTACACTATGACAAGAAATACCCAGACTGCTAGGTCATGATAGGCCTCTGTTCAGCTCATTAAGTTCAACATGATGCTGCCAAATCCCCACAGACCGTCTGTGTATGAGACAGTGGTTCCCTGATGAGCATCACACTTTTTTCTTTTTACCCCTCTGAGTCTGTCCCTCTAGATCTTTACAGGTCAGTTTAATGTGAATAAATCTACAAACAAGCAACTTGATACTGTTGTCATTGCTTTTGTCCTTTATTTTAAAAAAGGTGATCAAGATTCATTCACAGGGGGAAGTGATTACATTTAAGACGGCTTTCTTAACTCAAGTACTGTATTACTATGATGTAAATAATAAAGTTTTTAATTCTCACAATGTTTAACCCTGCAATAACTGAAGTTCTGGCCACTTGGGGGCAGTAAGAAGCCACAAATTCTGTATTATTGTATAATCATCTTTTGAGTTTGTATAATGAAAAATCCAACAGTTGCTCATTTGCACACACAGCATCAACTTCGATGTTGAATATTAAATATAAAGCTCACCTGATGATTGACGGAATGCCGCTGCCCCCAGCAAGGAAACATCTTCAGTGATTGGCTTCATTTTCTGAACGCTTCCGTCGCTCCCAGAGTCATCATCATCTTCATCACTCGAAGAGGACGGTGATTCCAATTCTTTCTGATGAGATTTAGTCTTAGACTTCCCAGCCTCTAACCTTCCCTGCTTTCTTGCCACAGCTTCCTTCTCTCGTTTCATGATGTGAGGTTTCCCTATCGGCCTCAGCTTGTTCAGGTGTTTTATTTTCTTCTGCGAGTCTTGATCATCACTAGAGTTATCGGCCCCTATTTCCCTCCGGGATTTGACTCTTCTCTCGCTCGAGTCGGACTCGTGGGAGCGATCTAGCCTCTTGCGTTTGCAGCGTATATTCTCCGGTGAGATCGGGGTGTTCTTTGTGAGCCACAAAAGACATTTCTTGGCCACCGGCGTTGACGCTTTGCCACCATCATCATCACTCTGGGCTTCATCAGAGCTTTGTGTCATAGCTGCTCGCTTAATCAGAGCTAGAGGGACTTCGTCTGAGTCAGAGTCGTCCCTTGCTGGCCTCAGACTTTGTTCTTCAGTGTTTTTGGCTTGTACAGTGCTGGGATTTTCCTCAGGGTCAGAATCGCTGTCACTGTCTGCTGCTGAAAGAGATGTTTGGGCCTTGACATCACTTTGTCGACGCAAAGGTGTCGTCTTCACACGAGGAGACCGTCTATTGCCTTGTTCCTTTTCTAGGTGTATAGATGTACCAGTGCTGTCATTGCTCAGTTTGCTGTCAGTTTTAGAAGACACAACACCTGTCTCCTTATCTTCTGATACATCTTTTATTTTTGACTTTTTATCCCCTGTGTGAATGTCCTCTTGCATCTTTGGGGCATGAAAAGAGGGCTCCTGCTCCATAGGCACAGGTGTCAGTTTTAAAACTAGTTTTTTAGTCATGTTGACCCCTGTTTCAGACGGCTTTGGGCTCGTCTTCTGCGTCCTCTGTCCAGCTTCGTGTGAATCTGAATCCATGTCCTCCCTGGGGCACTCATGTGGACTTTTCTCATCTATGATTCCCTTGGATTCAGAATCCTCATCTTCCATATGTTCAGCTGCCAATTTCTGTAAGTCACTCAAGCCTCTTTCATTAGAGACATCCAGCTCTGTGTCTGTCACAGGTTGTGTTTCAAAGCCATCACTAAGGAGTTTCTCCCAATTGCTTGATATGTCCATGTCACTAAATTCTTCCTTCAATTTTTCTTCGAATACAGTGAGTGATTTTCTCAAGCCTTTAACTACTGACAAAAAAGACTTAAAGTACAAATGGCGAACAGCAGGTGTTTTTTTGTTTACCGTCACAGTATGAAGGAAATTGATAAATGTTCGGTTTAACATGTTTGTAGAATCCACTAAATGTTTCGCTTTTTTTGTCACCTCCTTGGAAATCTGCAGGGTGTTGTAGTTGAACACCACAGTACCATCCATACCAGTGTGATCCAATTTACTCAAAGGAATGTTTGATGGTGAGTGTGGCAGCGTGCCGCAGTGTTCCGATTTCTCTGGCCCAGTTCGGTTTTTCTTGCGCTGCTGTTGCCATATATGCTCCATGTTATCGAGGGAGCTGTCACAAGCCAACACCACATCACAAAGGGGCTCTGGGCTGCACACGTAGCAGTACCATTTACTCTCCGAGATGCCAGACAGCTCCTTCCTTCCCAGGTTTCTTAGAATACACTTCTTGCAGAAGGCGTTACTACAGAAGTCGCAACAGATCAAGTTGCCTCCTTCAGCACACCATCTTCATGAGGAAAAAATAAGAGACAAGGAAGCTAAACGATTAAAGTAGGGTACATATAAGGTTATGGAATTTAAAATGTTAAGCTCGACACATCCTACCTGCACTGCTCATCCATTCCATCTCCATCCTTGCTGATGTCGTCACTTAAGTAAAACTTGTAGCAAGCCTGACAAAAACAAAACATTTAATGGAAGAGTTACAAAGAGCTGGGACAAAAAGTGTATTAAAAGCACCTAGAGGATTTTACAAAACTCCTGTAGTGAGGACTAACGTCCAAACTATCACAAATACGAGGAGAACAATGGTGGGTTTTTATTTATGTTTTGCAGCATCTGGCCCTATTAGGTGACTTTTGATGTTTTTTTAGTGCAGAAACAATGATCCCTGAACTAAGTGATTTACATTTTTTATTATATGACTGGTTCATTTGATTTGATTATTTCCCTCCAAGGAAGATGGTTACCTTAGTTGATGAGGATGGCTAATTGAAATCAAATATAAATTTAAGTGTGGTATTGTTTTGCTTCACAGATAATAATAGAATCATCTAGAAAAACAATTTGAAAATGAACAATTTGATTTTGGCATCTTGACAAGCAGACTCACCTTGCAAATAAGTACTTTCAGAACTGGATGCCGGTAGAAGGAATCTCTCTGAAAGTGGTTCACTTGTCGGCCACATGCAGTGCAACTGACAATTCCCATTTGTTCAACTCCTATGAAAGCACACACCACAGTCAGAACAAACACAATGGTTAGAAATACACATTGATGAATGACTTCAAAAAGGTGAGACTGTCCTGTTCAAGCTCTTCTCAGCTCCAACTCATTCTTGCAGTGAGATGTCAAGGAGCTGGATAACTGGTCTGAATACAAAAATGGGCCTAATGCAGTAAAGGCAAAGCAAGTGCCGCTGTTGAAGCAACTTTCAGTGTATCAGTGATGTCTCTCAGAGCAAGATAATGACCAAGCTGCATTTAGACACAAGGTGAAGTGCATTTCCAGCTTTGACCACTTAGTTTAATCAGTCAACGGCTAAGTGAACTGACATGTGCTTCTTTTTATTTCCCTTTCATGAAGTGATGTGCAGTTTTATGATGACCCAGTAGTGACTGACCTCCACGTCTTCTTGAGAACTCTTTCCGCAGAACGTTGGACTTTCGGCTGCGAAACTCAGGACCCCTGAAGTCATCTCTTCCATTATCAACAGGTTCAGGCCTGACCAGTATAGTGCCTATGTGAACAAAATGTAGCAAAATTTAAATCAAATATTTCATCATTATTAAATATGCATCTATGACCTAAGGCTGGAGACGAACTACACTCTAGTAATTTTGCCCTAGTAGATAGTTAAAGACAAAACACCACATTTGTTATGACTCAATTACGTTTTATAGTGTTGCAATTAGAAAGAAATATATAAAAGGTACGAAAGAGCAAAGCAAAGATAATGAAAAACACACAAACAACGTGTTCTAGCCTGAAGCGACATTCCAAATTCCCACGGCCGAACTATTTAAAAACAGCATCGAAGTAAAGAAAGACGTCGTCGGTGTTTGTTCCTTCAACTCAATTAAATAATGTCTGCCGGAGATGCGATTCTACCAATCAGACCAATCACAACTCTTGCGGTCGGGCTTTAGGGTTACCAATCAACAGCTGAAATTATTTCCACCTAAGTTTTGGTTATGAGGCAGAGTTATCATCTTATTTTAAGTCAAAGCAACAGTGATAACAGTGGGAAACTTGAAGAGTTACCTTTAGGCAGTCTTGTGATATCGAGGTGACCATTTTCGGTGGCTGGTAAATCAACGTCCTCACTTGCATTTGAATCCCCTGATTCATCTAGTCCAGAGTGCTTTGTGACAACAGAAGGTTTTCTGAAATATCAGCAAATCAGAGAAGATGTTAGTCATGGATTGAGGCACAGGGTACAGAGGGTTTTTTAACTACGACTTCTGTGTTTCTCTATTATCAGTAGGTGTCAGAGGTGTTAAAACTTTTATTTTCCTGGCAGACATGTAATCCTGCCCTGACCTATTTCAAGTAATTCAGTGCATTTAACTCTGCATCCAAAACAAAGGTTTACATGAAAGGGTTAAATAAATCTAGACTGTCCCCACTAAATGAGACTCAAAGTGATGCTTGTGTGACATTGTAGGACTTCATCTAGGGTCATACAGGGAAATACAAACTCACCTCTTTGAGTATCTGGTATCCAAACCTCGCTGCAAAGCAAAAAAAAAAATTTTGTTTAGTCTTTACTGGTCATCAGTGGCACTTTGTGTGTTGAGACTAAGGTTGGGCATTACATCGAATATACTTGATATATCGCGGCTTGTTCCGGGTGAGATTTATAAAATGAGTATGAATTCTCCTTGAGGTTCCATTAAAAATGCTAACATCCTCTAGCTTAGCCACTTCCTGTGGACTTGTATGAATTTAACTTTTGTACAGTGATTTAAAAATATTGAGATATATAGCAATATTGCCAAAAATATTGTGATATTTGTTTCAGGCCATATCATCCAGCCCTTGTTGAGGCTATCGCAGTATAGTCCTGATGGGGAACGAACACCCAGCAGCAAATACTCAAGTTGTTAGGCAAACTATGGAAAATTTAAAAAAAATTGTGTTATAGCTTTGAATTATTCAATGTTGAATTAGAACATACGCCTGTGAAACTACTTTATCACAAAACACCTTAATAAACAGTGGTAAAAAAAAGCATCCAACTAGTTGTGTCTGAGGAAAAAGCCTATGTTACTTGTGGACCTTTCCTTTTTGTTGTAAAAAAATATATATAAAACTGAAAATTAAAAGATTTATGATGGATCATTTGATTGGGAGGGATTTTTTACACTTGGGAGATGTAATGTAACTTCCTGTGTGTCAAGAGGATTAAAGCATTTCATTGGCTTCTATTGTGGCAAAGTACTTGTATAACCTTCATCGTTGAACTACAGCTGAGGCAAGTGGAACATGGTGTTATTTACTGTTTTAGTAGCAATGGTTTGTGAAAAAATGCTCATTCAAAAAGATGAACAATCCACTTTATTGTAGACATTTCTCATACAAACTTTGCACGGGTGGGTTTCTATTTCATGACAAATACTATTCCCCTTTATTTGGTCCTGCTTTCATACACTTAACTGTGTCACTGTTGTAAATTTCCAAATGTGACCACATTTTAAAATAACTACACAAAGAAAGTATTGTTACCTCTGCTGCAGTCTCGCCTCTCGAGTTTCCAACAGAACGGCTCCTGTGTTTCCGATCTGTGAACAACACATCAATTCAAATGTTGGTGAAACACATGACCCTGATGAAAATGTCTCCCTCACAATATAGTGGATTAATCAGAAACTGTACCATCAGTGTCCTCTGTGGTTGGTGGGCCATTGTTGTCCTCAACGGTGGAATGAGCTAAGTACTCATGTAGCTTGTTGACCAATACATTCAACTTGTTGGTGGTATTGCTACAATCACAAAGATGTGTGTGGTTATGGTAAGGTTGACATTCAGAAAGCTGGATTTATACAATGTATTAACACTGGGAACATGAATGCAAATTAGATGGAAATCAACTGGTTATAATCTCCGAAACCATTTGAGATGAGCTCAATCCCTTACACTGCATTAGATTAATCCGTAGCCTTTTTACCTAGATGCAGGACACAATGAAAACCCTCATGCTCTCAGTATCCGACAATTTGTGGTGCATCAACCAGCTGTTTGATGGGAGTTTTCTGGCAATGCAGAAATTAAGATAAAAATGTGTGAACAATTTTTAATACAATGTAAAGAATTGCATTTTCTCAAATAGAAAGCAGTCTTCATTGTTGTCCAGTACTGTTTGGAGTTTATCCACTTTATCTGGAGGGTCTTCCTTAAGATTACTTTGGCAAAGAGTGTAGTGGAGCTTGGTTTACTTGATCCCGGCTGTTAATGCAACGAGGTGGGAGCTAAATATCGCATAAAACCTTTTTTGTTAACTCTCACCTTCTTTCTACTTACTAGGTTGAATGAATGAACGCGTACTGTATCTGAGTGCTTTAAGCATGCGTTGTAATTTCACAAAGGATCAAACCACATCCTCCGCTCTGCACCCAGTACAACAACCCTGCCTCTGTGATCACAATGTTTGGGTTTCATTCGTAGCGGCACTGACTCATCCTTGTTTGTGTTTACTGATCTTTGTGATGCTGATCTTCAGAAGTGTTTGTTTTGGTTGCACCCTGATCAACATAAATGGTGTGTACGAATGGACACTGTGATTTTTTACGTATAGTGAACTTAAGGTTGCATTAGCTGCACCAAACACACATTCACCTGAGTGTTGTTATCAGTGGGTTAGCTTAAACACTTCCCGGGTAAAGAATTAAACCCGTCCTGCTAACATTACTTAATTCAGGGTGGAAGCTAAATATTTATTATTCATTATGGTCATTTGTGAAATCACAACAGTTAGCCGCTAGCTGGCTAGTTGCTAAGCTAGCTCGTCGTTATTCCCGCTCGTAGACAACGAGCCTTTCAGGCCACATTTTTTACCTGAGCATCGCTGCGGACATGTCGCAAAGCAGGCGAACAAAAGCCGTTCAGGTCCTTATCGTTTCATAGCAGCTAAATAATCAGATAGAAATGACGTCGCTCGGCCTGAACTCCGCATCTCGTCACAAAAAAACATGAAAGGCTGTGATGTTCACTGTTTCTGCCTTGGGGGTCAGAGTGTAGCTTGGCAAACCAGCTTGCAGATGCATTACCGCTACCTACTGGCCGGAGTGTGTAACAGTATTTTTTTTGACACCACCTCATGACTGTGTTTGAGCTGAACTTTTATTCACAGCACAACAATATGAAGAAAAGATGTATTTACTGGTCTCAGCTATTAGTCTTCTGTGTTATTATCAGCTCTGTTTACACTGTGTGTTGCACCAATTTATTTTATATTGATGTCAACTTTCTTTCCTGGAAACTGTCAATGCAAATCATGTCAGCCGTTACACATCAAACACAAGTCCTCAACACAGCTTTTCTTTCTTTCTACTATTTTGCTAAAATTGTCTGACCACACCAATAATCCTCTGTTATTTTCACGATAAAGATGTTTTTAAACCATAATCATACGTATGTATATATGATACATCTCATCAACGACTTATTGACGATCTTGTTGATAACGTGCTTTATATATCATCCTATCCATTCCAACACCAACTCTCCCATAGATAACACAGCATCATCACTACAGATCTTCGAACCACTATACTGCTAATTTTGTCAACAAACTGATTCCAGTGTGTTCATATTCTGACTTTGTTGTGAAGCTACATCACAAATAACTGGAAGTGTCTGGAAACGATTTAGATTTAATTTAAAACTAAAGGAGAGGACTCTCCCGCCCTTTCTTAAGATAATGTTCACCATATAAATTTTTTTCGTGTAGTTTTCATATAATTGAATAATAATATCCAGATATTTCACCTTGACAAATACAGAGAGGTATTTTACTACAGTTAAAAAGGGCCAAATGTGACCAAGGAAAATCTTCCCCTTATATCCAAACTTCTAATCGCGCCCAACACACAACCTGTAAATTGAGAGACTGTTAGTTCTCTCTATATCTTAAAAACTCTCTAATCCAGCATTTAGTGCTTGCCAGAGCAATTATTATTTGTTCAGAAAATACAAATAAGCAATAGTGTTTTCAATGTTTTCCTTTAGATTAAGAAAGAAATGACACCATTCTCTTGAACTGACAGAGCATCAAATCTGTACAACACTAATTTACATACACATTTTAACACACAGGAGCATTCATGTTATCATAGTTAATTTTTAATTTTAGAAATACATAATCAAATCAAATTGTAACTTAATTTTTCCTTTTGGCACATACTTGGTTGGATGGACGTCATTACAAACGAGAAGAGACAGTAATTTCATGTTGTTCATATATAAAACATCCAGATGACTAAACTCTCTTCTTTCATTTAAACCAGAACATACAGCACAAGATCCAATAACTACTGAACTTTAGACATCCATCATGACATGGACGCACCAGTATTGGCAGAACTGGATTCAGTAACTACCATTTACAAACTTCCCTTAAACTACAGTCCTGTAGAGATGTAAGACATTTTTTGTGTGATGTTTTTTATGAATCTTGTGGCTGTTTTGATTCATTTATTTCTATTGTATTGTTTTGCTGTGGCCTGTTATTAATTATGCGTTGCTGATTGTTAATAGTTCCTTTTCTCAGGCCTCTCTTGGAAAAACAGATGTTGATCTCAACGTGACTGCCCGAATAAATAAAAAAAATAAAAAATAAAACTCCATGCTCGGAGCATCTACGCCCGGTGGTGACGTCACCGGGCGGGGCGGGGACACATTCCTACTTTTGTCTCTACGTGGAGGACGCAGCTCCGCTCACTGGACGCTCTCTGGACTTTTAGACGCACCGACGGTGAGTTTTCAATTTCCTGGCGACTTCCAGAGCAGCAGCTCCCGAAAGTCGGAGTTCATCTCGGCCTCTTTACTCACTAGAACCGCCTCGTCCTCCCCGGTCCTCCCGCTTGAGAGCCGCTCTCCTCCGGTAAGGGCTGCGGGTCTGCAGAGTAAACACAGAGTTTCCTGTCTGTGAAACTTGCGGGCTCTGTGGTTAGCCGGCTAGCTTTAGCTGCATCTTCCATGTAGCCCACTGAGGTCCTGAAATACTGGAAAGTGTAGAAGTGTTGCCTGGTTTCGTGTGTGTCTGGAGGACTTGTAGTGGGAGTAAAGTGGTGACTGCTATTCAGAGACACGACTAAGCTAACGTATAGAGTAACTTGTAATTCAGCATGGGTGCTCATCTCTCTCTCTCTCCCTGTGTGTGTGTGTGCTCAAGCTCCATGTTTTTCTCCGAGTTTACACTTTGTGAATGTGACACATACTTAAGAGCGAGTTAGCTCGTTATCCTCACCGCCTCTCACCGGAGGGAGGACGCCGCACAGGTGGAGCCCGATCCTGAATGGGCCACACACATAAACACAGACCCAGTGTAGGTGCTGGGGCTCGAACAGGTCTTTAGCTGTGTCAGGCGTGTGCAGCCTTCACTGTTTGCTCCTGTGATGATGGAGCACGTTCCCTTTTTAACTTGTTGACTCTTTATATGATGCCGGGCCGATCCTAGTAAATGTTTTACCCCCAGTTAAATAGATCTGCCCCTCCCTCGCTGGTGTGCCATGTTTCTCCCATATGCTACAAGACATGTGCGAGGTGGAGCTGCATAAGTTGATGTAAGAGTGATCCTCCAGAATAAATAGTTCTTATGTGATGTTTGTTTAAGTGAGTGTGACAATGTGCTGTGAAGGGAAGCTGGTTGTTTTAAGACTGAAGGGGGGGGGGGGGCTGGGCCTGTGTACTTTCTTATATGTGTAAAACAGTCTTTTATGTGCGTGTTGTTTTTCAGCTCTGAATGATTTACCAGATTTTTCCTGTAGACCCATCTGGGGCTGCCTCAGGTCCAGCACATCTGGGATCCCAATTGAGGGTCACTGTTTGAATCGCTTTAGAAAACAAGGTTGTGAGACATGTGATAGCAACAGAAAAGCCCACTTGCTAAATATTGTGACCTGGAACAAGGATCATGTTGTGAATACAGTTGCTCATTCAAGGTCGGTATTTCCTATTCAGCATTTCTGACTCTGCCCTTGGTTGAAGTCTCCTTATGCTTCTTCAATGGTTTATTTAGATGTAAAGGTTATTTAACAAATGGTTGATTCTTCAAGACGAATATCATAAACCCACATTTTGCACCAGGAGTCTGGAGACAATGTTTTCCTCATTATGTCATCACTGGAAAAAAGTGTTTTAACATCTTTTTGAGGAAAGAGAAAAAGCTGTAACTCATCCAAGCTTGCCATCGATGTGATCGGTGAGGTAATTTTTGCCCTTGTATGCGCATGTATGGTATCTAGCAGCTGTTAACCCAACTGCTAACCCAACTCAAATGTGAGTTTCCCTTCCTCTTGCTGCAGAACCAAATGAGAGCACCCAACTGTCGGTATGTCAAATACAGACATGATGAGTCTGATGCTATCTCTGTGAACCAGACAGTCGAGAAGGAGGGAGGGTGGCCTGTGTAGCGTTTCCTCTTCACACACGCACACCTGTGCCAATGAACAGGTTTCCCCACTTCCTGTGCTGTCAGGAATTTTAACAGGTGCCTTCACCTGTTATCCGGGTAGTGATTGAGTTACTGGTGAGCTGCACTTGAGCTTGTACAAGTCATTTTCATTAAGGATTTAAGTCATTCCAATTAAAAGTCTGAATTGTAACCATTATTTAGGGATCAGATTTTTTATTTCTGTCTGCAGAAAAATACATCATTTTGTTTTTGTATATATATGAGTTGAGTAATATGGAGGAAATCTTCAAAATTTGAAATGGATAAAACATGATTACTTTATTGACTTTTCTAATTTATCATGTACCAAAATAGGTGCATAATATTTAATCAAATTATTCAAGATTATTGAGAAAACAAACTCCTGTAAAGATGTACAGCATCGATAACAGTTGATGTTGAGATATTGGTTGCCATCTCATTTTTCACTCTTCCATAATGTTTATAACAAAAATGAATAGTGTAATGAGTTATTTATCTGCACAAGGAAACAATCTTGATATTTGCATCTTTTCTTTGGAGGGAAGTGGCTTCTTTATAACGTGCAGCAAGGAGGGATTCAGTGTCTAAATGAGAACCTCAGCAAAACGCATGCATGAGGGAAGGCCGGTACTTCAGCTGTCTGATGATATAGTACTTAAAGGGTAATGCTTTACAGTGCTTTTGTTGAGTTATGACAAACCCTCATAGGTGTGGCTGCTTACCTGCAGCGACTGTTTCAGCAACACCTCAGTAACCTGTCTAATGACATTCCTCAGACATGGCGGGCGGGGCTTCCTGTGTTCACCCCTTTAATAGCACGGGCCTCTTTAACTTTTTGTATCATTTATTCCGGTCTAGCCTTTCATTTGAGGAAAGCTAGAGTACTATTTCCATGATGATTGACCATATTGAGAGCTTTTATAATAGCCCTGAAACAAACCCGGTTGCCGTGCATGCAGCTGTACGTGAAGTGAGAGATGTGTCAACTACACACACAATATTTGTTGTCGTCACCTCCTCCTCACCTGTCAGCCGGGCTGTTTGTCTTCTCCACAGCACCTGAAAGGGAAATAAAGGGCTATGTTGCCGACTGTTTGGTGTTTATGAGTCAGTTCGCTTCACATCTGCCGCCAATTGTGACTGAATAACAACGTCCATGTCCTTCCAGACGACGTTGGGTGTGTGCACACATGAACTTGACCACATTCGGGAAGGGTGCCCAATCTATTTGTGTGCCTCCCAATTCCAATGCAACTGTGTGGATGAAACACTGGCAGGACGGGGTGTGTCAGCTCGGCACATTTAACTGTGGGATCGACCCCTCCACGTCAACTTGACTGAAAGATCTGTCTGAGGTGCTGTTATTTTGGCTCACCATTCAAACCTGGTGTTAGGAAAGAAAAACCTGTCTATGGATGACGTCCAGCAGTAAAGTAAGAGCTAGAGGACTGAGCAAGCTTCTTGAATCAGGAGGAAACTACAAAGCAATTCCAGATGCTCTTGTTCTGCTATAGTGCCGGATATCACGTGACGTTGATGATTGAACAGCTATACAAAGGAATGTGTAGATGACTTGCAATTGTTTTTATTTTGTGTTCCTGCATTCCTATGGATAGTTGTGGGTCATATTTTCCCCATATTGTTACCTTCTCCAAGGTGGTTATGTTTTCCCCCCCTGTCCACTTGTTTGTTTGTTGGTTGGATTGTTTGTTTGTCGGCAAGATTACACAAAATAACTGAATTATTACCACAAACCTTGGTGGAAGGATGTGGTATAGGGAACATCCCATTACATTTTGATGTGGATCCAAATCAGGGGGCGGATAAAGGAATCTTTTAAAATCTTTCTTTAACATTGCATGATAGGACATTTTTCAACATTTCCTAAGGAATAATACATATACAGCTTGATTTACTATAAGGGGAATGTTGTCATTTGCCATTTATTAATACAAAATATGTCAGCATCATCCTTGTCTACTGGACCCTGCCCTGTGGCCAAGAACTGATATTTCAAGAGTGTATTTGAACTCTATCAAGAGCATTGATGTGCTTTCAGGCAAATACGGGCTGCTCCATTTAGGAGGTTGGTTTCACATTTAGATGAGTGCAGGAATTTTCTCGTCCCTCTGACCACACAGACCAGCTGTCAAAGAGGACAACTGCCTGTGGAGCCTGACACTCTGCACTCATTTTCTAGCGTTACACAAGATTTATTGCCGCTGTTTGTGACGGTGATTACAATCCCTCTATTCTTCTCTACCACCAGGGATACGTCTCGCATTTGTCCCACTGCCATCTGTGCCCTTGCTCCATGTACTTAACCCCTCTTCTGTTTCCCCTCTGCCTCGGTTAAGGGTGTGACATGGGCTGGCAAATGAGGTCATGTTTGTTGGCCCTTGTAGACGGGCTGACTTCAGCAGCCACACTTCACTTCCTTCTGAGGAGAAGTTAAATATAGCAACACTGGCATTATCATTTTCCTAATTGTTTAGTCAGGAGTTTGTGCTTTGCCCTGTTTTAGTCGTACTTTGCAAAAGAAAAACACGCTGTTCCGTGTGCTTCGCCGAATGGCATTTCAAACTAACGGTTTGTGCCGACACTGAAGTGATGAACCTGCCTTTGCTCTTCGAATCAGTTTTCTACTTTATCTGGCTTTTTCAATCATAGAAAAAAATCAGGATTAACAAGATATCTTTTATTAATTTGATGAGAAACTGATTCTAGATTTGCACAGGACAAAGTGTATTGCTTTTTTTAAGAGATAATTACTGATATATCTGTCGGCAGATAATATCAATATGAGGCTTTCACAGAAATATAATCATTAGCGTTTTTGTTCAGCTCAAAATATTTGATTAGTTTAGTTGGGTTCAATTTTTCTCAACAGTTTTTTGGGGGAAAGGAGTCGGAAGAAGCAGTATGCATGATTTTTATTCATAATTATAAAGTTTATGGTTTAACTGTAAAATAACAAGACTCTGTTAAATTTCTTTTCAGAGAGGTTTGATTTCAGTATCTGAAATCTTTTCCTTCCTAACATCCGTATTGTATCCTCTCCAAAAAAACAACCAAATTGGTTGAGCTCTTACTATCGGAAGACTTAACCACTTGGAGAACATATACAAATTTTCAGTAATACTATAAGTGTCATTCAAGAGGATGCACGGTTACTGGTCTTTTGTTCATTGTCTCTCTGTCTGAAAGATGATCGCTCACCTCAGACATGGATTATTTTTAAATACTTACAACCAGGTGACACACGATCCATTTGACTAACTGGACATTCAGCTATTCCCTAATATGGTTTACTCATGCTGTATCGTGGAAACCAGAGCTGGCCTTGCCCAGGATTTCTGACTAATACTCTGAAAAATCCACAGTCTGTACTTTAAATCAGGAAATGGGAACCAGGAACACACTTCAGCCTGGAAAAAGTCTGCCGCACAAACCTCATCTTTGTTGTCTGAACACTTATGTTAAAAAGAGGAATGCCATCATACCAGTTCAGCCTTGGAGTACGAGGCAGCACCCCCTGCTCACCTCTCTGTGAGCGAGGCTCGATTTACCCAGGCCTCGTGCATTCCTCTGCACCGACAGAACGGGAAGGAGGTTCTCAGAGGAATTTTCTTATTTTCAGTGATTTTCTGATGGTTGCTTTGCCCCTGAGGAATTTGGGAACACTGTGTTTTAGTTCAAGAAAAATAAAGGGAGACTCACTGGTCTTGTTTTGTGACTCCAGTCGTTACACATTGTAATGAATCCCTTTCTCCCACGTGAGGACACTTTTTTCAGCGACCGTTTTAAAACATACAGCCCAAAGGAGCATCATGATGATCAAACATCCACAGTCTTTACTTTATAGAGAAGCAGCCCTCACAAGAGGCTCACAAAATTGTTAAGTTGACACATTAAACTGTTCCTTTAGCTCACTTTAAATTATGCTTATTATTTTATTTCTAAAATAAAATGATTGTTTGATTTCTAGAGCATATAAAAAGGAACAAATTACAGTAAAAATGTATTTGTGGTTTCAGGGGATCTGATTTATAGTTGTAGTAAGCAGATGTTTTATTGGGTTGTGACACAAAACTCAAAGAAAGAAGTCGTCTCAGCCTGTCTAGCATTTTTTTTTAACAACACCGGCTCGTTACTATACAATAGAACGAACAGGAAATTACTTTGATTATGGGAGAGAGGCTTGGAAAAGGAAAAGAGCTAAAGTGAACAGAAGATATGAACAGCAGGGTTGCAGATAAAGTAGGATCTGTGAGGAGAGGGGTACATGAGGTACTTTTTTTTAGAGTTTTTAAGTCCTGACAGAAGATGTGGGGTGACTTTTATTGTGCTGCTCTGCATGGAAAGAGAGCTTCTGTTTTGGCACAGAGGTAGAAGAGTGTGGGCTCAGGGCTGCTTTGTGATTTTAGCGATCTAAAGCAGCAGCAGCAGTGAGATGAGATCGGGGGAGTGTACATTGCTCATTGAAGACGCAGATGGGCAGTCTGGGAAAGTTGCAAGGGTTGAAACTAAGGATGTTGACCAGAGGCCGATGAGGACGGGAGGGCTTCCTCTCAAGCCCAACCTCCTGTTATTTCAAGACCCCACTGATGACTCTGTCCTTTTTTCTCTCTGCAGTCGCACCTTTTTCTACCTGAACCCCTCAGGTCAATCACAGAAAAATGGCTGGAAAGATCACAAAAGAGGAGGTGGAGGAGATGAGGACGACCTTTCAGAAAATTGGTGAGTAAAATCAATTTCATCTTGACAGTATGCTACTAATTTGATTATTTGATAACTGCAAATGCACAATATCTGCTGGTTACAAGGCCTGACCAATTGACAGTATCTGTTGGTTGATGAAAATCTGCCATTATGAGCCTTTCACAGTCTGATTAATATATAGACCTTTATGTGTGCCAATATGAACATTTCAAGAATAAACATGCAGAAAAGATGTGCATTATTTTTTTTGATTTAGATTTGTGTTTTGTTTTTATTTATAGTTTATGGTTTAACTATAAATTATCAAGCCTTAATTACATTTATTTGTCATTAGGGTTTTAAAAGATCTTAGAAATCATTGAGATTTAAAATATATATATATATAATGTGTTTATGTATATGTATGTGTGTGTATGATCATTCAAACTACAGCAGTGTAAATTGCAATAAATGACTGTTGGTTTATTTGTTTCTGTAGATCTGGACAACAACGGATTTATCTGTGATTATGAACTCAATGAGCTCCTTAGAGAGGCAGGCCACGTCCAGCCTGGCTACGTGGTTCGGGGAATCATCCAGAAACTCGATCGCAACAAGGATAACAAGATCAGCTTTGACGAGTTTCTGTCGGTACGTGAAGTGGAGCGCACAAACACCTCAACAAGCTTGACAAGTTTTCACCCCCTGTTCTGAGATTCTCTGAGGTGTTCTTTGTTTTCCGCTTTGCCCCAAAACCACCTCGCCCTCCTGAGTGAGACTGCTATGCAAAGCAACTTTCAGCAGCTAAATGCACACAGTCTCTGCAGACCACACATAAACACACACGCATACAGTACGTACTAGGGGAATGAGGAAGTGAGGTCAGCAAAGTGGTGTGAGTTCCAGTGTTTAGTTTCAGCAGTGATGAGGGAGCAGTCATTCAAGGGCTACTGCATGATTCAAACTTTCAAGATGAGGAGGGTGTAGCTGTGTTTTGTCACTCTATAGTAGTTTGGATGTCTTGTTTCAGGGTGTGTGGCTGTTAAGTCATTATTAGCTTAACTCCGACTATGATAATGACGTAGTCGGAGTTAAACAAATGGAATTGAATGAACCTAAAGCATTAAGTGTAATGAGCTCATTTATAATCTAACGAGTTACTTAATGGTTTCATGATGTCAATAGTGACCTGAGTCTCTCTGTGTTCTTTTGTAAGTAGCAGGTTTATGTATGATATTTTAATATGTATAATGGTCATACTGCGCCTTTTAATAATACTAAATAGTTTCTAATATTAATAGAAATAAATCCACCAAAAAACAAAATTTAAACTTTGAACATAAACCTATTTACTAGAACTTCTAAATATAAACTTAAATATTAAAAAACTAAATTAAATATGGAACTGAATCAATAAATGTTGAGCAATTAATTTTGTATATAATTTGTATCACTAGATTGATCAGCTGATTTTTTTATTTTCTGTTTCTTTTGACAAAACTGTAATTTGACTTTAACAGTCAAGTCTTGTTCATGTGCTGGCAGGAAGCGTCTTTATCCGGGGTTTCCCAGTTGGCTGAAAAATAGCATTGTGCCATTGTTTTGGAAAAATTGTCAGTTCAGAACCAGGGTTTCATAAAATACCAGTTTGCCAGATAGGTTCTTCTGCATGAGAGCAACCCAGATTAAATGCTTGTGAGAAGGCCCAACAGTTCCCTTATATAAGTACATTTTAATTCACTAGATCCAGATTTTTTTTTTTAGATCTGCGACAAATAACACACACTCCTAAACAAGTGTGATTTTTTTTTTTCCCCCCATCAAGATCCATGTATTATTCTCTGAGAAATTTATCAAAATGTTGGAAATTGAACAATTTTGCAATGTTAAAGTGAAAAATAAAATCCTGGATCTGCTCCTAAATTGAATGAGCTCTATCCTGACCCCTACCACATTTCTTCTGCAAGTTTCATAGAATATTTGTCCAGTAGTTTTTGAGTTAATCCTGCTAACTAACCGACGGACAGACAATGAATAACCTCCGTGGCAGAATCTTGGTCAGTCCACACAGCATATACATATGTTAGGTTAACCTAAACTAAACTAAAACTTGTAGAACTGAGTGGAAATCTTTATCTTTCCTTCAAGGTCATGAATGTCTTTTATTGGGGTTACCCTTTTTAATCTAAAGTGCACATACAATGACGGCTGCCACCCTTTGACCTTGTGTATATTTCTGTCTCAGTGTGCTCCACTTGTGAAACAAACGTCTCAGTGGCAGACTGAATAGCTCATTGTGGCTGCACCAACGCCTAAGGGGCTGTGGTCACTGATGAAGCCGTGATAATTTCAGCTTCAGGAAGTATTGCACATATCAAGATAGAAAAAGCTGCTTTGTCTCAAGCTGCTCACATGTTGTACATTACTGATAAGCGACACGTCACACCAAAGATATCTCTGTACTCTCATTAGTTGTTGTTGAGACCTGTTTAATATTTAGAGGTACTTATTATTAATTATTTAATGTTGAGACACTGGGCAAGCCTGTGGGTGCTGTGGTTGATGATAATAGATGTTGCTCTGTTGGTTTACTGTTACTGTTACTGTTGATAACTCCTAATTACATACTGGCACTCACTCACTCAGCACTGTAACACTAGGATTGGATGTGTAGTAACAGTCCCACGGTAAATCACTACTGTGCACTTAAATGCACTAAACAACATTAGTTGCTTTTATGAGCTCTTCAACCTAATGTCTTCCTGGACTTACTATTAATGAATAGTTTTTTTCAGCCCATTCATATTCCTCAAAAATGCAGTTTCCTGCCACGATCACCGTTTGCTCTCATCCCTGTAGCCAGCAGGTTGGTTTTGTGTTGTAAAGGCAAAGAGGAGAAATTCCAGATATTCGTCTGTGTCTGCTCTGTGGCCTTGGCTGTCACGAGGGCTTGGAGCCCTGATAAGACAAAGGAGAAAACTAAGTATTTAAATAAAGAGGAGATGAGTTAAATCACAGACTTATGAATACAGCTAAAGATGGTCTTCACCATCCATTTATCAATTTATTGCCTTTTCGATGATTGGAGAATTTTTGTTATTAATTCTAAAACTTAGTAAGTTGTCTAATCAAATCTATATGTGAATGGTGGGTTACCGATCAGTTCAGCATACTCATGATGTAATTCCCACAATGTGGTTGAGATTTCTTAATAGATTTGCTGAATTAGATTGGACTGGACTGGAAGGCTCTACCTAAGTAGCCACTGATTGTTACTGATAATTTCTATCGTTTAATTGAAACATTAGCAGAAAACAGGAGATGGGTATACTGAAAATGATTGCCAGTCATTTATTCATTTTTCAATTGGTTCAACTACATCACAATTGCTCATACCTAAATCAAAATGCACAATAAGTATTCCACAACTTTCAGCCCAAAGCAGAAAGGGTTTTGGTGGCATAGGAGAGATTGGTCTCATTAGTGTTCTGTGATATGTTTTAGATCGTCCAGGAGCTGAAAGGCAGTGAAATAGCAAAAACCTTCCGGAAGGCCATCAACAGAAAAGAAGGCATCCTGGCTATTGGAGGGACGTCCGAGCAGTCAAGCGAAGGCACACAACACTCGTTCTCTGGTAAGTCACAAACAGTCTTGACCTCATGGACGTTTTCTCCTTCTTTGCTCCAGTCGCTGCTAATAGTTGTCTTAAGGCCTTGACTTTGTGCAATTCAGGCACGGATGCATCATTTACCAAGGAAGAAACCTAGTAAACAATATTACCTGCTGTAATGAGTCAGTATGAGCAAAACCGTCACATATATCGTTGGTGTTTTAACTTATTATTGTATATGTCCACATTTACAGAGGAGGAGCAAGTTGCGTTTGTGAACTGGATCAACACGGCTCTGGAAAAAGACCCTGACTGCCAACATGTCCTGCCTATGGATCCCAACACAGGCTCCCTGTTTACATCTGTCGGAGATGGTATCGTTCTCTGGTGAGAGAACCTATTTTCTCTTAAAATTAAAAAATCTACAAATGTATAACCATTGAAACTCGATTTAACAATTGAGAAGCAATATCAAAACTGTGCCATTAATGTAGTTAATAATAGGTTGAAACCAAGGTAGTATTGGATAACTTTGTCATGTATTTAGATCAGCATCAAACTAACTGCAGAGACCAATCGTCTGTGACGGCACATATTCCAGACACATACACTGCATGACATATACAAACTCTGCTCACATGCTGAAGTTAACTTAACAGGGATGTCGAGGAGAAAAAGCATGTTAGCCAAAATGCTAATGAGCATGCAACCCCATATGATTCAGTCAGTTTTGGAATTATTTCTAAATGTATAAAATGCTTAGTAGTATTCAGTTTAGATAGTAAATGCCTGCAGAAACCTGAGAAATGACATTATCAGTAAATTAAAAATGTTGTCTACAAAAATAAAAGTTTGGCACCAAGTCCCTTTGAACCAGAGTTCACATAGACACACAAAACACACCGGAATCTTAAATCCTTTGCAAACAAGGAACATGTGTGTTGCTATCCCTGCCTTGTTTTACAACATAGACACAAGCTCATGTTTGGTTTTGTGTGTTTACACAGCAAAATGATCAACCTGTCCGTGCCAGACACTATTGATGAGAGAACCATAAATAAGAAGAAGCTGTCGGCGTTTACAATACAGGTCAGTGAAAGATTAATTAATGATGGTGACGTTTTTTTTTTTTTACCATCAGTCTTTATGCAAATCTACAACAGCTGATACACTGTTCTTTACAGGAGAATCTGAACCTGGCCCTGAACTCAGCTTCTGCCATCGGCTGCCACGTGGTGAACATCGGTGCTTTGGACCTGAAAGAGGGGAAACCTCATCTGGTGCTGGGTCTGCTCTGGCAGATCATCAAGATTGGTCTGTTTGCCGACATCGAGCTCAGCAGGAATGAAGGTACAGGCCGTTGTTGTGACTGTTCATTACACAACACATATTTGAGTCTGTGCTCCTGTCAGTAGTGTTTCCTTGTCTGAGGTCAAGTAGCTTAACTGATCAAAAAATACCCCCTGGTAGCTCTGGCAGCGTTACTGAGAGATGGGGAAACTCTGGAGGACCTGATGAAGCTGTCTCCAGAAGAGCTGCTGCTACGCTGGGCAAACTTTCACCTGGAAAATGCTGGCTGGCAGAAGATCAACAATTTCAGCAGTGACATCAAGGTGGGCCTCCACACTAACACTGAGTCCAGCTGGTTTATTAAGACTAGCTGCAGGAAGGGAAACCAATGTCCAAAAATAAGAAGATTACAGGAAGGTTCTGCAGTGTTTTTTGACACACCAACACAGGCATCTATCAGCACACTGAACAACGCAGTAAATATTTGTGCTTGCACAAGCTTATGCAAATAAATGCCTCCACTGCTCCCAAAATACTACTGAATGGGTTGTATCTCTGGCTAACACTGACTACTGTCAAATGTTTCAGTATATTATATATGTCCAGATTTGGTTAAATGTATATAGTGTTTTTATTTCTCTGACGAAATGCCCATTACTATGGATGCTCCAATTACTATGCCGGGGGTTTGTAGGGGGTTTCCAGGGAAACCATGCATGTATACAAATTGCTAATATTATCTCTTCTCTAAATTTGATGTAAATTCTGTATTCAAACTGATATTTAATATATGCCAAATATAATGTTCATGAAGGAAATTTGTAAACACTGTACATTTGAAGAAGCATGTATGTTGATGAAAAAAAAATTCAAAAAGTATTGTCCACAAAAAGCTGTATTCCTGGGACAAAAAGTTATATTCATTTTACATAATGAATAATTTCTTGTTCATTTATTAATAGAAATCTTATGGCTTTTGTTTCTTTACATTATCTTCCAGGACTCGAGGGCCTATTTCCACCTCCTGAATCAAATCTCCCCAAAAGGCACAGAAGAAGACCAGCCTCGCATAGACATCAGCATGGCGGGCTTCAGTGTAAGAACTTTTAACGGTCGGCGGTCACAGTTGACGTTCCTCGCCACGTGGTAGCAGCTGCACGGTGTCTCTGACCTGCAGCATGTGTTCTGTGTGTTGTTCAGGAGAAAGACGACATGAAGAGGGCAGAAGCCATGCTGCAGCAGGCCGACCGGCTCGGCTGTCGACAGTTTGTCACCCCAGCTGACGTCGTCAGTGGAAACCCCAAACTCAACCTCGCCTTTGTGGCCAATCTGTTCAACAAATATCCAGCACTGACCAAACCTGAGAATGAGGACATCGACTGGGGACTGTTGGAAGGTATGGAGAGCAGAAGAAGTCAGATTACTTCTAGAATAAAAGCTTTGTTGTGTTCTTCACAATTTTGTCATAGTCCATGTCTAAATATACAAATTACAACCAACCAGGGATGAATGAAAAGATGTCTCTGTTGCTTTTAGATACATTGAGCATTTGACCTCCAAAGCAACAGAGGCTTTGAAGAACCAGCTCTGAATAAACGGCTATTTTCTGTAGTCAACTATCAGGCCTGCAGCCTTATTTTAGCCTAGAAACAAATATAGAGTGTACTATCCCACTGGATACAATATTAGTTTCACATCATGTGTTTACAAGTCGGTGAGAGTTATCTGAATAGAGTAGGATCAGAAATCTATAAAAGTGTACCAGACTTGTTCAGTTGTGCATATTTTGAGTCACATTCACTATAACCGAGGCAAGCTGCAGTGAGATCACCTTGAAACCCCCTGAATACCAAGAGGCTTTGCTTTTCAGGTGAGACGAGAGAAGAGAGGACTTTCCGAAACTGGATGAACTCATTGGGAGTGAACCCACATGTCAATCATCTTTACGGGTACGTTGCACACACGAGAATGTTGTGTCACTCCTGTGTAAACATTAACATCTGGAGCGTTACAACAGCTGCCGTGATCTTTTAATGTATATATAAGTACTAATAACCAAACGCATTCCTGTCTTACAGAGACTTACAGGACGCCATGGTCATCCTTCAGCTCTATGAGAAGATTAAAGTGTTAGTTGACTGGAACAACAAAGTCAACAAGCCGCCTTACCCCAAACTGGGAACCAACATGAAAAAGGTAATTGAAACCCCCTTGCAATTATGCCTAAAAAGGTTTGTTTAATGTCTGTCGTTCGCCAACCCTTTTATTTTGTGCCCCTAGTTGGAGAATTGCAACTATGCGGTAGAACTGGGCAAATCCGCCAAGTTCTCCCTCGTCGGCATCGGCGGGCAGGACCTGAACGATGGCAACGCCACCCTGACTCTGGCTCTGGTGTGGCAGCTGATGAGAAGGTGAAACATAACTACAACAGTGTCTCTTCAGAAAGGAGAGAAGTTAAAAATGCATCTCTAAAATGAAAGAAAAAACGCAAAACTAAAGACCTATTTTATATACAAATACATAAAGAAATAAAAAGGGTTATGTTATAATGCATTCAAGGAATTACTTAGATTTCCTGGGGGAAAATTCAAATACATTTAAATTATGAGAAAATTTGGATTTGGAGCACATCCGTGTGACCAAATAGCATTTTGTCTTTCAGTCAGCATGTCTGTGTGGTATTTCGAAACGCTGCAATCACCATCAGTCTTCATTGTCAGATTCATTGTGATAGCTACATATTTACTGTAAACAATTTCCCGGGACTCTGCAGTTATAAACCTCTCTTTCATGCCAGTGGTGGTGTTTAGTATTTGCGTGTTCCTCCAAACCCAGACCACATTTCCATGAACTCACTTGGCTCCCGACACAAGGGATGTGTGTTGCCATATTTGGTATTTCTCCATATTTTTGTGTTCTTCATGTCAGATTTTCCAAAGTTTGTATGACCCAAAAAATCACAACAAGAGTCCATGCTGCGCGAAATTATTGTGCGGTTTTCAAGTTTCAGGTTTTTTTTTGTTTGTTTGTTTACAGTCATCATTCCCAAATCTTTGCATTTTAAAAATAGAAAAGGTCACCCTGTTGAATTCATGTGCTGGAGAAACGAGCTGCGTCTCCACTCTTTCAGATATACATTGAATGTATTGGAGGAACTGGGAGATGGACAGAAGACAAACGATGCCATCATAGTACAGTGGGTGAACAACACGTTGGCAGAGGCTGGAAAATCGACCAAGATTTCAAGCTTTAAGGTAAAGCGTTTTTTTCCTACCCTGCTGTGAAAAGACATATGTGTGTAGATTCAATTAAATGGTGTCGATATACAATTTATAATATAATCAAATATGTGTTTAACAAGTCATCTGAGCTCTTTTTAAAAGTATTTTCTTTCAACTGCACCTCATGGTCTTCATCAGGGAAGGGAGCTGACTCAGCTGTCGCCACATGACAAAGTTTACAGCGTCATATGATAACATGTGGTCGTATGTGGGCGTGGCACCACTGTGTGTTTTCTCTGACTCATTTGTTGATGAGGACCTTGAGCTGCGGTTGAAAGCTCCTCCTCCACAAATGAGGCAGTTTCCTCCGTTTCCTGCACAATTTTTGAAAGTCCTAATACTTATAATAATGTGGTGCTGATGAGCCATAATATTTAGTGTTACATTATTTGTGTGTCCTAAACCATAACTTCACAAGATTGAGACAAAAGGCGGATCATCTAATATTCCCCATCTAAAATGACCTCTAGGCCAAAATGATGTCTTCTCGTTATATCACGACCTTGTTCTCGAAATCTGGCATTTTTTTCTCAAAAGTGATAAGTTCACGATCGAAACAATCCAGCATTTTCTTGTTATTTATGTCCTATAAACAAAGAGGCAGTACATTTTCTGATCGGTCATGTCAGCTTGTGTGCGTCAGACCCTTATTCTGTGTTTGCTGTGGTGATCAGGACAAGGAGATCAGCAGCAGCTTGGCGGTATTGGAACTGATTGACGCAATTCAGCCCGGCAGCATCAACTACGACCTGATCAAAACCGGCAGCCTCACCGAAGATGACAAGCTGGAAAACGCCAAGTGAGACTTCCTGTCAAAGAAAAAAAAGAATCAGCCTTCTGCAAATTATTTTGGTCGTTTTTTCACATGTGACGATCTCTCTCTCCTTCCTAGATATGCGGTCTCCATGGCGAGGAAGATCGGAGCCCGTGTCTACGCTCTCCCAGAGGACCTCATGGAGGTCAAACCCAAAATGGTGATGACAGTCTTTGCCTGCTTGATGGGTCGGGGGATGAAGCGGGTCTAGGAGACTGGCTGGGATTAGTGTGACACTTACTTTACTTGCACCCACAAGCCATTAGAGTTTCAAAAGAGCTCCCCCAACTGAAGGAAATGAAGAATGGTTTTCTATTTGAATGAGAATGATGCAGTCAGAATTGTACGTTTGCATTTGTTCCTGCCTCTTTTTGTTAACAGAGGTGTTTGCTGAGGATTAATGTTCTGTCCTTTATTTAAAAATCCAAAATACTAAATTTTCTAAAAGAGATGGGTCTCGTGTTACAGACGACAACTTGTTACTTTCAATATCCAGAAGTCTTAAATAATGTTTGTTTTTTTGAAGCGAGGATGCATATTTCCAGCTGCAAGGTTGTTTACATATTTTTCCTCAGACTGATAAAGTAAATTATATCCTTGACTAAGCAAAACACATTCCAGATTTCCCCGCTGATGGAAGAAACGCTTGGCAAGGCAAAAAAAAAAAAAAAAGAGTTAGATGGTCGGTTGCAGCACACATAAAAAAAACACCCAAACATTCAACTCTCATTTGATGAAGTTCAAGCATGTCTTAATAACTGGCACTATAACTTCCACATATCTACATACAGCAGTCTTAAGGTGGAATGACACTAATAACCAGCCTGGTGTGCTGTCTGGATGCTTGTTTTTTGGGATTATTTTGTTAAGGTAAATGCTGTTTTTTGGGGTTTCTGGTGTCTTTTCTTTGTTTTTTTACTTTGGTCTGTTACGTTGGCTGAGGAGCAGGCAGACTGGACTCTCCTGGCTTCTGCTGTTCTTTGTTCTTGTCTTAAAGATGACGTGTTGAGCATTGAGGTCCCCCCCCCCTTTTTATTTTGTATCCAACATTAGCAAATATAAACAGTAAGTTAATTCCAGGTAGCTTCATGATACTCAATGACAATGGCCAAATTGTATTTGGTGTCATGTTCATATCTACTCAAGTGCTTTACATGTAACAATAAATATGACTTTGAAAAACTGCTTGTGTGTCATCTTCAGACTTTCTGGTAAAGGTATCGTCCACAGGCACTGAATTGACAGTTGAGTAAGCAGTGGTGCTCCAACTTGTTATTTAAACTAGATAGTGCATCATCTTTTTTCTTTACAGTACATGGAAAAAAAACATACAAAAATCTTGTCAAGATAATGATTTGAAGATTTGAAGATTTTGCTCAGATTGACAAAGTCGTGGTACACCTGTTAACAGCAAACATATTTTACATTGTAAAATTATATTGAATTTAAGACTGAAAAAAAGATTCTTGGCCTCAGGCACCCTATTAACATGTTTTTTGAGGAATAAATTGATAGTTTGTAACTTAAATACATTATATTTCCATGACAACTGAGCAAACTCCAACTCCTCTGAGGCAGATTATAAATATCTAAAAGAAAATGTACCAGGACTAAACCTGGTAATTCATTTATAGAAATAGGATTTTAAAGTGATGTTAAAATAAATGTTTAAAATAAGCAATAAGCTGGGTTTCCTAACTGGAATTCTGAGAAGTTTTAAAGTGTATCATTGGATCTTCTACTTTGTTAACAGCCATGATTCCGTCTTGTTGTACATCAGGGGCTTAGGGGTGTCAGATTGTAGTTCCCTGTTCACTGGCCTGAATCTTAGTCACATATAAAATCCTCTGGGCTCGGCTCCCTCAAGAGTTTCTCATCAGGCTTCCAGACGTCCAGATTTCCAAGGATCTGATTAGAGCTGAAAGCTGCCAGGCTCAGTCAGAGAGCGGGAGGGATGAGGAGGAGGCTGCGTCTCCTGAGGACTCCATTATCTGGATCTTCAAACTCCATTTGCATATGAGAGTGTGTCAGTGCGCTGTTGGACAAAAGAGTTTGAATTTATCAAGAGAGCGGATAGAGTCACAAGAGCTGAGCACATGCAAATACCCAAACACATCTCTGAAATCAGTGTTTTTTCATCATGAGGAGAGAGAGAGATCGGAAATCATCAGAAATGTTTGTGGTTGATGAACCAGCCCTTCAGATCCTCTGGTTTCCTCTTTTTGTTTCACAAAGAGGAAGTAAATAATTTGGTGATGCTTGATGACTGGAAGGTTGGAAATTAAAAAGCCACCAATGTTGTCTGGGTTTTATGTAGTGTTTTATAATTTGATGGTTTTCTTATTTCTATTTATTCTTTATCGCTATTATTTATTCTATTGTAAATTTGTGATTTAAATTTTCTATCTTCACATCTTTTGTTGTCTTTTTTATTATGGATTGATATGGTCTTTAAATCTTAATCAAACTTTTTATGATTTTTTAATATCCTATGTATTGTACCTGTAAAGTTAAAAAAAGATGGGAAAAAATGAAACGTAGCATTTTGTGTCATAAAGTAAATATTGATGTCCAGGGTGTATAGAGATGAATTAAAGCTGAACAACCAGTGGGATAACCTGTTGAAGTGGCTGCTCGCTCTGTGCTGTCTCTCTGCTCTCCAGAGTGAGAGAGCAGCGGAGGAGAGGCTCCGTCAGGAGGTCGTCCCAGAAGACTCCTCAGTCTGAAGCTGACATCTGGGCTCTCAACCATTCCGAGGGTTCTCTCTGTCCTGCCGGCAGCCCCCTCCCTGGTTGAGCTCAGTCCAGCTCAGGTGGACCACGTGTTTATTACTAAGCTGAGGAGGAAGAGGGGAACACACTTCAGAAAATGTGGCAGGAACGGGACTTTGGATATAGTTTGATTTTTACTCTCACAACATCCACTGTGGAGACGGAGGATGGACTGGCCTGGAAAGAGCTGCTCTGGGTGTGTCTGTGAAGGGAACTGAGGAGTTTATTTGAGGAAACTGAAGGTAAGAATGAAGATACTGAATATGTGATCTAATGCACTTTCCATTTCTTTTGTCTTTCTTTGTAGAATAAACTGTATTATTATGAGATAATCTATATTTGATTATTTTGTTAAAAATGTTATTCTAAACTAAGCACTATTTGATTTATACAGTATGTGTGTTGCAAGTGTAACAAACAGAAACTTTGTCTTATAGTCCATTACATAATTCTGCACTTATATAGGAAAAAGTATTTTTGCCTTGTTACTGGCATTTTATAAATAAAAAAACAAAAGAGGGGGTCTATAATTTCCTGGAAAGTTTCTTAGTAATAAATAATTAGATATTAACGGTAGGGAAAATCAATTTTGCCCTGAAAGAGAAGGCTCAGGATTTACAGTCAAATAAATATTTATTCATTTTCTATTGACATCTTTGTTCTTTGTTCTTTTTATATTATTATTTTAAATTTATAGTTTGTTAAATTGTTTGTTTGCCTGCATACAAATGACCTGTCTTGATCACGCGAAAGCAATTAATTGTAATAAATTATTTAATAAGTGTGAAACTACACTGTTCTTTATATGATACGTGCTTAGATATTATGAATATAGACCAACACAATGAAAGGTACTAGAAGAAATGTAGGGTCAAATGCCTTTTCCTGTCCACACTTACAGTATTATATAGTATAAATAATTGCCATTGTGCAGTTGAATGGATTTAAGGCTGAATGTCCAGTTTTCGCAGCCTCCACTTATTTGGCTCTCAGGCCCTTATAGCACATACATCCTGGTCTCCTAAGTGATGCGGCTCCTGAGGGAGAGCAGCTGATTGGCTCACTGAGCCGCAGAGCTTCAGGCCCACTGTGCGTGTGTGTGTTTTCGTTAATGATCCACCAATTAGTCACACAATGGTAACAGTGGTGTATGCACTCTGTCACCTGTCTGTGCTGCACTGATGTTGACTAAGTGTCTAACCGCCATCATGGTCTCAAGTGGCAGGATGGGGTGGGTTGATGAGCGTGCTGGAAGTGGATTGTGGGTAAACTCCCACCACCTCAATAGTGTATTTCAAGTAAAAGTAGTCCTCTTTAAGTAAATGTATGAGTTTCTCCTTGCATAGTTGCTTCAGTCACCACGGCAACCAGCTGCTGTGTGACAGGGCCAGCTCAGGAACCCGGGCTGAAGGTCCCAGTCGTCTCCGCCGTCCCCTGACTATAATCTGTCATACACACCATAAACACTGAGGCTGTGAACTATAAACACTTCCCGCTCCTGCCACAGCATCACTGCAGGAGAGGTCAACTGCAAACATGTGTATAAAAACAGACGGCTGAAGGGGGACGTGGAGTTAACATGAGCGTTTTATCTCCTCTGAAGCTCTGAAGATGACGGGCCCGGTGGCAGAGATGGACCGCTCATCCCACAACCTCTCAGTGAAGACCACCTTGGAGGAGGAGGAGATCGGGAGAGCTGAGAGTACTCTGAGCAGGTGATCCTTTCATTTCATCATTTGTGGCGATGCTCTCAGCTCAGGGGGTTTGTTTAAGTGAAGCAAACTCACATGTGAGAGTGAGTGTGTTGGGGTTTGTTTTGCAGGGTGCCGTCTATCTGTGATGACACATCCTCAGAGCTGCAGAGGGTCGCTGCTCTCGACCCTCACGGAGGCCACTCCAGAAATTCTTTTCAGAGGACCGGAGCCGTCTCAAGGTAAAATGGAGAGAACAAGCTTTCATAGGCTTCACAGAAGATGAAACTTTATTTGGTTGCTTCTTTAAAAATAACATTATAAATAAATATTTATGCAAAAACATACCTGCCTTTAAAAAAGAAATGCCCACAGCTATTTCTCTGGACAAAGTTAAAAAATGTTTTGCTCAAGTCTTTTTAAGGTGGAAAAATAGCTAAAGGAATGTTCACAGTGGAATTTGATGAGAAGCAGCAGGACCATAACAACAGAGAAAGCTTTTTCCATTTGTTTCCATTTTCTTTTCTGTTTTAGACTGAAAATTCTCTTGCTTCGTTTGGAAACAAATTATTTTTCACTGGTTTATAAAAAAAGAGTTTAAGCACTTTTGACAGATTAAAAATCTAAATATTTTATATCAAAGCAAGATCAAAAATATATCTTAAGTTTTTTACACTGAGAATTCTAGGCGGCCAAAATAAAACACCTTTTCTTTAAGGACATTTTCCCCAAATAATTGGATGTATACGTTTATTTCTGCCATCCTAAATATCACGTGTCATACTAATTGTGGTTCATTTGTGGAATTGTTTGATCCTGTGAGGCTGAAGTCAAGCTAAATGATATTGTTCTCTCACTATTTAAAATAAAAAAGGGGGTTGCATATAAATGTCACAGTTGACTACTATAATCTTTTTTGTTAGAAAGACATGCAAGTGATTTCTTGTCATAATGTCCCATCACACAGTGTCTCTACCTGAGCTGGAGATGCTGCCAGTCCTCTGTTATATATATTAATATTAAATTCATTTTATGTTTTAAATGTGGCTCACCTTTATTATGCAGATTGATGAAGTTGTGTGGCTTCTGTCTCACTGTCTTCATATATAATGTTAAAGTACAAGTTGTGGAAGAAAAATAAAGAGGAGCCTGCACACTTATGTCACTCTGTGCCAGAGAGAATTTTAATGATCAACGTTTCGATCCAGGGTGGGAACTTCGAAATAACAAGTTTTTCCCCGAACTAAATAGTTGTGATTGAAGCTTTGATTCATGCATGCTGTTTAAGAATGTGTGTGTGTGTGTGTGTGTATCAGACTGGTGAGCCTGGTGGTGAGACTGAGGGAATGGGCACACAGGAGCATGGTGGAGGAAGAGCGGCCAGATTCCTTTCTGGAGCGCTTTCGTGGCCCTGAGATGAGAACGGCCCCCAGCCGCATCAGCAACACACAACCAGACGCCAACGGCAACAATACCAAAGGGATCTTTAGGTATGCTCGCTCTGCTGCCAACCTGAACAATCTCTACGCACTTTGATGAGCACTACATTTCCCAGAAGAAAAAAAAGCTGAGAAACCAAAATAATTTAAGTTATATCAAATAAAAACAATTCAAAAATGTGTAGATTCAACTGTTACATGTGCATATGTTGTTATGTATTTGATTATAATATATTATAAGATGCCCTTTGTTTCTATATCAGGAAAAAATGCTTAACAAATTTAGAAAAACGTTCCACAACGAAACATCTAAAGCGTATTGTGTTGCAGTTATGTATCTTGCAGCTGCTTCACTTTTTCAGTTTTTCTTTAAAGTAATGTTTCATATGTACTATGTTACAGAAACATAAGCAACAACTTATTGTGTAATCTGCCATCTCTCCATGCTTTCAGGAAAAAGTGGAATCTGTTTGTGGTCTCCCCGTCCGATGACGCCTACTACCGCTGGTTATTTGTTATCGCCACAGCGGTGTTGTACAACTGGTTCCTTGTTGTTGTAAGGTAATAACACCTCACTTCTGTTTGGAGACTGGATGTTCTGTCGGCTGCTGCAGCCTGAGCTGTAATTCTTTTCTCTCATTGATTCATAGGGCATGCTTTGAAGAGTTACAGGTTGGCAACTACATCTGCTGGCTGGTGTTGGACTACCTCTCCGACACTGTGTACCTGATGGACACCTGTGTCCGTCTACGCACAGGTAACAAAATATAGCCTCTTCCCTCAAGGCATTATAAAGGGCTTAGACCTATAGGCCCTATGTTTAAACATGTTATTATTCAAATATAATAATTATGATCATATACTTCCCTATTTGTTGAAAATGTGATAATCTATATAAGCTATGTATGTATAAGTCACTTTCAGTTAGATAGCATTTAAAATCCTATTCTAACACAATGCAGAATTATCATCCAAGTGTTGTACAAGAATATGTGCACTAAGTGGAGTCATGTGAAAAAGTAAATAAAATCATAAAAAGCTGCTCTGTGGAGAGCAGAACAAGCTTTGTACATAACATAACATTTCATGGTATTTCATTATAAGTGTTAGCGAATAGTTGTCTAAATCCAGCAGCCACAACACAACATTAGCGTTTACTTTGAGTCAGGTTTTTGGCTACATGATACTTCTTAGTCTGGAATAGATCTAGCTCATGATTCATCTCATGACGTTCAATGATTTTTACAACAATGAGCTAATATGATGCATCAACTGCCCAACTTTATTGTTTTTCTTTTCCCAGGTTTCCTCGAACAAGGTTTGCTGGTGAAGGACCACGCCAAGCTAAGAGACAGCTACGTCCGTACGTTGCAGTTCAAGTTGGACGTGGCGTCCATCCTGCCCACTGACCTGGCCTACATCGCCACAGGCATTAACACGCCACAGCTCAGGTTCAATCGTCTGCTGCGCTTCCCTCGCATGTTTGAGTTCTTTGACCGCACAGAGACACGAACAAACTACCCAAACATCTTCCGCATCTGCAACTTGGTGCTTTACATCCTGGTCATCATTCACTGGAACGCCTGCATCTACTATGCTATATCCAATTCTTTGGGATTTGGCTCGGACACTTGGGTGTTCCCCAAGAACGCCAATTCCTCCCTGACTCGGAGTTACGTCTACTGTCTGTACTGGTCAACTCTAACTCTGACCACCATTGGAGAGATGCCTGCACCTGTGCGAGATGAAGAGTACCTATTTGTGGTCTTTGACTTTCTTGTTGGGGTTCTGATCTTTGCCACAATTGTGGGAAACGTTGGCTCTATGATTTCCAACATGAACGCTACCCGTGCTGAGTTTCAAGCCCGGATCGATGCCATCAAACACTACATGCATTTCCGCAAAGTCAGTAAAGAGCTGGATACGCGTGTAATTAAATGGTTTGACTACCTTTGGACCAACAAGAAAGCAGTCGATGAGCAGGAGGTGCTAAAGAACTTGCCGAACAAACTGCGGGCTGAGATTGCTATCAATGTACACCTAGAGACCCTGAAGAAAGTGCGCATCTTTCAAGACTGTGAGGCAGGACTGCTGGTGGAGCTCGTGCTTAAACTACGGCCACAGGTCTTCAGTCCGGGGGACTACATCTGCAGGAAAGGGGACATAGGTAAGGAGATGTATATCATCAAGGAGGGTAAGCTGGCTGTTGTGGCCGATGACGGGGTCACACAGTATGCTCTCCTCACCGCTGGCAGCTGTTTTGGGGAAATCAGCATTCTGAACATAAAAGGTAGCAAAATGGGAAATCGACGGACAGCCAACATTCGCAGCTTGGGTTACTCTGATCTTTTCTGCCTCTCCAAGGACGACTTGATGGAGGCAGTGACTGAGTATCCAGATGCTAAGTCTGTGCTGGAGGAGAGAGGCCGGGAGATCCTGACCAAGGAGGGTCTTTTGGATGAGAACGTGGAGAGTGGTGGGCTGCAGAAAGAGGACACCGAGGAGAAGGTGGAGAGGCTGGAGTCCTCCCTGGACTCCCTTCAGACTCGCTTTTCTCGTTTACTCAGCGAGTACACGCAAACTCAGCAGCGGCTGAAGCAGCGGATCACTCTACTGGAGAGGCAGCTGAATCATATTGACTGCGGCGCAGATGCAAACCTTGACATCGGTGCCTCTGCAGAGAGAGGCAATGAAACAGACCCGGTGCCTGTTGCCCACACAGATGGGTCTCCACTTCAGAATAATGTGCAAATAGAGGACAAGAAGAGTCCGACATCATAACATTAACTGTCTCACAGATTTTAGACTGTATGAGACACAGATACATTTAGCAAAACCTCATGACACACTCGTCTATTGGTGGAACGTTTCCTCAGTTTAACTGTGTAAAGAGATGTCCAGTCCGGATGTCAATAAACATGAAAAGAAAGCTGACAACACGGCCATGCCAAAGCAGATTATGAGTTTTTGACTTTGCCAAAACCAGTGAGTTGAATGTGTTTAAGTGTTGGCTTTAAAGCTACTTCCCATGATATGTTTAATAACATTTCATTGGTGAACAAAATAAATATAGCATACATTAAAAATCAGTAATTATAAGTTTAAATGTCTCTTTAAAAAATGAAGGGGGCATGTTTGGATGATAAAGCACAGAAAACTGCCGGTTGTGGTCGATTGTTGGTCACTTGTAAACATCTTGTATTGTATTGCATCAGCAGAGGGATTCAGTTCTCCTGACACGTGCTGAGCTTGGGCTCTGTACACCTCGTCTCATTCTGCCCCTCCTGGGAGAGAAGTCCGAGGAGAGGTGGGTGTAGGTGATTTGCTGGGTTCACGTACACAAACACAATTATTTTCCAGGTTACATATGAAAACTAGGATCATTATCACGACAATCGTTATTCTCATTTTCCTCCCCCATGTTGTCCTCTGTAGGACAATGACTTTTAGCTCTCACTCATAATTTCCAGTTTCATTTTTTTTCCAGCTGAGCCACAAATGGTCTGCAGTTGTGGGAGATTTTTATTTGCTCTCAAATTTACTTTGCCAATCTTTTATATTAAAATGACTCAGCTACTTTGAACTTGTTTTCGTCTAGTTGCTCCCATTTCTATCACACATACCCTCTGGATTGAGGGACTGGGGATTTTCCAGTTATTCAGTCTCGACATTCCAGGATACAAGTGAACCACATGAGCGGTGAGGATAAGAGCAACTGGAACAATGCCTCAGCGGCCGAGCTGGCTGTAGTAAAGAGGCAGGAGGTAATGAGTGCATACGTATCCCCTGCAGCCCCCAAGGGCGTAGGTGGGATCAAGTGCCACGGACAGATCTCCAGTTACCAGGCTGGTCAAACAGCAAGTTTACCAAGTCTCTCTTCTGGAAAAAAAAAGGGAGTTACAGCTCTTGTTGGTCTCAAATATTAAAATCTGTTTTCATCAGCAGTACATGAAGACATGCAACCCTAGCATGAGATATTCCCAGTAGACAATAGTGATTTGCAAATTAAAACACTAGTTTTTTCATATCATGTTAGGCTGCAACTAATTAAAATGCAACATCAATAAAATGTGGTCAGAAACAATGATTTTCTGTAATCATACTTCCAAAAATCTTTCAGTTCACAATGTTTATTTTATTAATTTTACACTAAGGCATATTTTGACCCATAAATCACAGAAATCATTATCACCTCAGGATCACGCAAGATCGGCTCTATTCAACTTTAGAAGTCATATTCAGAAGAGATTTATATCATGTCCAAACCGGGTTCTTTATGGTAATAGGAAAGTGTTTGCTGCAGGTCTATTGAGATTCATTTACAAGAACCAATCAAAATTAAACATTTTAATCAGAATCTGATATGTGATGAACTGTCAGTCAAATACAGTCTTACACAGTCCTAAAGAAGCTGGATAGCTTATTTATCAGGTGTTAACTTTTGATAAATAACATTTTAAGATGTATGAACCTTACGGTTGCTTATTTAGTCATGAAAAATGAATGTGGTGGAATGTGAAACGTTTTTGGTGTTCTGAGTTCCAATAAATTTTTACCGGCATGAACCTTCGAGGTAATATTACCTTCGCATTGGATGCAGCTATTTGTCATGTTTGAGTGAGGGATATGAACTTGTTGCTCTATTTGCACTGTTGTCTTCTCCTCTGAGCTCACTCAACAGGTGCAGGGCAGCGTGCTGTCCCCTCCCAGCTCCAGCCCCCGACCACATCAAACTTCAGCCACCATGTGTCATGTGTGCAGGACAGCTGGTGCAGTGTCAATGGGGTCTTGTGTGCATGGACACTGCTTTGAATTAAAAGGAGAACCTTCACTGAGCAGTTGTTCTAAGAAATGAATGTGTACCTTCATTTGTACACTGAAGACTTAGGGGTTTTAGATCAAAAGATGAAAATGGCACGAGAGTTCAGAATTTCAGCTTTTATTTTCTGGAATTTACAGTGGGCTGTGTTATTCAGTTTAGGGCGTAGCACCGTGTGTTTCAGACTACTCTTCAAAGTAAAGGAACAGAGAGAAAGACATTTTAAGTAAACTTGCACTCAGTAGAGCACATACCACCGTCCACTCCCTTTAAATCAATCAAGCTGCACAAAATGTCACACTCATAGAAATCAGTTACCTGATTTTCATCAAGAACCATTAATTATTCCCTTGGGTTACAATCTGACTGACCTGTCTATGATTGCATTGAGTTTTTGAATTTCCTCCTGATTAGTTTTGATGCATTTCTCATAAACTGGTTAGAGAACTTTCATGTAGAGTTCTGATTTAGTTAGAGCCACTATATCAATACAGATTAGTGAGCCTGCACCAGAAGCAGCTGAAGTCACAGCACCAGCTCCACTGTGTTTTACAGATGAACGTGTGTGTTGTGCATCACGAGCAGATCCTTTCACTCTCTCCTCACTTTGATCCTCTACCACGTTGGAGGAGGTTGATCTTTTTTTATCTTGGTAACTTTCTTTAAGAGCTTTTGCAGCTCATCTCTTCTGATGTCAGTGACCATTGTTTTTGGGTTTTTCTTCTCTCACAATGTTACAGTCATCAACTGCTGTTGTTGCCTCTGGCCAAGCGGTTTGCTGTCCAATGGACAATGGTTATGCAGTGTACCATTAATATGTGTGATTCTAAATGTAGATCAAGCAGTAAGCAATGTGAAGAATATTGAGTCAGACAAAAAAAAAACAACACGACATGATATTTTTCTGAATATATCTATATTGCTTGTACTTTGAAAGTGTAACAGAACAGCTCACAAACGGCATCTGAAAAGCAAACTTGGAGCAACTATCCCCGATCACCGGGATTCACGGCATAAAGTGAATCACATAAAGTGAAAATAGCGAATGTGCCAGACAATGTGTGACGGCAAAAGTAAACACAACTATTCATTTTTTTCTTTAATGCGCCGAGTTAGGGCAAATATTTCAATAGACTGCATCATTGTTCAAGTTACTGTAGAAATTAGACCAAAGGAAATACTGATTTCATTCCGTAGTAACTGTGATTGAATGTGAAGATACAGAGGAAACAGAGCAGGGCTGCACAAGTGTGTTGGGGAGCAGAGAGTCCGCGGCATGCCGTCGGCGTACTGTGTACTGATTGGCTGAGGGTATCCACTGGGACACATGGGACAGTTAGCGCATTCGCATGTGCAGACTGTGCTTGGGTCCGTCCACACGCTCCAACTTCTCAAAGTGTTTCCTAGCATTACGGATATTGATGAGAGTGGCTGCAGAGGCTAGAAAATAGAAACATGATTAATTATGATGTTTTAAATGTTATAATTGTTTTAATCATACAGTCAAACGCAAAGGAAGGCCATCTTCACTACTTACGAATGGAGGGGTCTGACATGATCACCATGACATATGTGTTGGAGGTGAAGACGTCAATGAAGGCTGCAAAGTTGGAGTTCCTTACTTCCATGCTTTGGAAAGAGGCTGCAAGTTTACTGGAAGTAAAATAATAGAAAAAAGAAATCAGAAACATCATACAAGTGGAGCAGCTGATTTTGGCAGTAAAGGTGATGATTTTGCTGCGTGAACTTACCTACAACTGAGTTTGAACTGTTTGATAATGTTACTGATCTTCTCGAATCTATGAGCATCACGCTGCTCTTTGCACTGATAGTGGGAGATCACCTGCATTTACAAAAACAGCACGTTACAATAACGATAAGGAAGATGACTTTCATATGCAGGTTCAGATTTTCTGTCATGCTGAAGGAAGCGGACGCTCTCACCAGGAAGGTGGCTCTCTCAAACAGAAGAACTTCATCTGCCTCGATGATTTGTGCAAAGTTCCTCAGGTTCGTTTCCAGCTGCTGGACGTTTGGGATGAGCTGGTAGACGATGCTCGACCAGGCCTGCAAACACACGGGAACATGATTTTGAGGCCCTTATCAACTTTATCAGCCCAAAAATTCAATAAGCAACTGTATGTATTCGCAACCTTATACAGGGTTTCGTCCCAGATCGATGTCCTGAAGCATGTGCAAGCAAGAGGTCGGGACAGTCTCTTTAAATCTTCTTCACGCTCCTTAAAGATCTGCAGAGACAATGAACACAGTAAAGTCAGCGTATCAGTGGAAACCGAGGCAGCGATGCAGGTAGCGCTCTGTACTAACACCAAAACACATGAATATGTAAAGAAACGATACAGAAATCTGTCTATAAAGGAATGTTTAAAGTAATAGAAAACACAAGGAGGACATACAAACACTATTCAGAAAGACCATGGCCTAAGAACCTTTCTGCTGTGAGGCAACAGTGCTAAACACCGCACCACTATAAAATGTTGTAAAAGGTAAAACATCACTATTTCTTTAGGTGGATGACTTGTGGGTTTTATTAATGTATACCCATTTCCATAGGAACAATCCAACAATCATTAGCTTTATCTGAAATACGTTGATTCCATTTTAAGTTTCTGGCTACAGTGTGAATATTTGACATTGCAAAGAGAGCTACAATGTTCATGTGACAAAGGAGCAGCATCTCTGATGAAAGATATAGAAAATGTCCGGTAGAGCTCACCAAATCTCGCTGATCTTCCTGCACCAGGTCCATTTTGTGCACGAGGCAGAACACTTTGGCGTCAGGGGAGTTCTGCAGGATGGCCTCCAGACATGACTGGTAGTAATGCATGTCTTTCTCCAGCTCCCGACTCTCAACATCGAATACGTAAATAAGCACCTCTACGTTTCTGAAAATGTTGTCCCTCTGGCTGGTGAAGTAGTTCTCCATGAACGTGTCCTGGCTGTTGTGTAGAGAAGCAGAGCAGTGCTTAACAGGTCAAACACTTTAAATTGAATTTCTTGTAAGCACTGTAAATAAAAGAGATATACTTTACCCTCCACAGTCCCACAGGTTTAGAACAAGATTGCCAAGAAATCGTACATGCGAGTGCTCCACATCAACTGCATTAAACAGAAGAATGACAAGACAGTTTTAGATAGTTAAAAAAACACCCAGAACCAAAAATGTGTTGCTGTGTGGCATCTTTCTGTAAAAGCTCTTACTTGTAGCTCCAAGGCGGCGTGTGTCTCGAGCTATGTAGTTAGCAAAGATGATCGATCTCATGCTGGTCTTTCCAGAACCACTTTTCCCCATAAGTAGTACCTGACAAACACAAATACAACTGGTTACACCACCACTAAAGTTGTCTATACTCACTGCTAAAGTACTGCATTAGAATGGAGCATTTCAATGTTAGTGGAGATGGAGCCAACTTCAAATAATTTATAAATGGATATTTTTAAAAGGCAAAACGAGAATGTTTTTAGACTGGGTGCTCGTTGAATTGTTTTTATTTTATCTGTCTATTCATTTTACATTTTAGACTGTTATACATTTATATCATGTATATTTATTATTTAATTTAATTGTAATCATTCATTCGATTATTGACTATACTGTCTCTGAATATTTTCACTTTTTATCTCTGGTTTTGCTTCCTCCTCTGTTGGTATTTAATTTGTATCCGTTTCACATCTCTTGTAGTATTTAGTTATTTTATCTCTTTACCTGCCTTTGATGTTTCCGCATTGCAGGTTTATGAGATTTACAACAGCAGTTCCTCAGTTCGTGTTAAAATGATTTTGCTCTGTGTGTGGATGGGGGCGGGTTATATTACCTCCGCTGTGGAGTTCATGTTTTTACCCCTGTATGTTTGTTTGTAGGTTTGTAAATAAGACCCAAAAAAATTAAACTCAATAGATTTTCAGTAAACTTGGATGAAATATCAGTTACGGGAAGAACTCATTAAACTGTGATAGGGTTTTCTTCAACATTTTCACAGGGAATCGTTCATAGACAGCCATATTCGGAGGAGCTGATACCTATGAGTGTGTGAAATATGGAGCCACTTGACTGAATTTAAAGGGACTGTTGGGCCTTCGCCAGAGGAATGAGCTCCTCTCAGAGCCATTCAGGTTTTTATAGTTTTAATGTGTTCATTCTGTGCTGCAGTTTGTGTCACATTGATTTCCATGACTGATACATTGATTATTAAAGCTCCTAAAAGCTGCATCACAGTAGACACTGGGAGTAAACACCTGCCTGTGATGTGAGACTCACCTTTTTCTTCATGGCTGTGCTTGACATCCCCCTCCGCAGACCCGCTGTGGCGTGTTGCTGTGAGCCGCAGGTCAGGTGACTTCACTCGACTCTTCTGCTTCAGCTGCGGAGCAAACACAAATATTGTCACCTAGCTGACACTTAGCTCTGCTGAACCCGTGATCCCACAGGGGACACGTCTCTGTAAATACAGTCTGTGGCCCGAACACTCAAATCTGTGGACGAGTCGAAATGTTTAAACAATCTGAAGCACCCACGGAATAATAAATCAACCTCTTATTTATGTCCATAAACTCATTTCTCTGCTCCGGGATAAACACCTAAGCTAATGCTAACGTGGCTAGCAGCACAGAGCAGATACATGTGATTAGCTTAGCCAGGTTAAACAGCAACATAGCTGAGATACAATCCAGACCCGGGTCGTCTACTCACCGCGTTGCTTCTGTTAGAACTGGTTTTCACTCTGTTCTTTAACTTGTTGTTACGAATACACTTGTTCACGGTACTTGGTGGAAGCAGGCAGTGAATTCAGGATCAGCTGCTTCCTGTTTACGCCAAAGTCACATGATGGAAAACTGTGCTTCTGCCCTGCGTTCGGTCTCGCAGGCAAAGCAGACAGGATTGAATATTTTATAATTAAGTTCAGTTAATAAAGAAAAATTAATGTTGAGGTTAGAACAACCGATCACATGTAAGTCTCATATTTATCCATTTTGATACGTTAGAGTTAAAATGCCTTACAGACATTACGCAGGGGAAATAAAACTAGAATTCTTTCTCCCATTACTCTAAACTTTTTTTAGTTTAGTCAATATCAGTAAATTCAAGTGCAAAAATGTGTGAAATAAACGTTTTAGAATGTTATATTGTAGTGTAATGGTATATTATAGAGTATAATGCAACTCAGCTATACCGATGAAGTATGGGCTACATTCAACAAATAATTTTACTCTTAATTCTTGAAGTATATTTAAAAGCAAGTACTTACTTCATCCAAAAATGTAGTAAACTCATATTGAAAACTAGTTTTTTCCCCTGTTGTTTCTTTACTTGTTGCAGCTTCACATTATTTAGGGTGATTAGCTGGCTGTGGAAATAAATTATAAACCGTTCTTGTCATTTTCCTAATATACTGTTTCATATAAGCCTAGGTTGTGTTCTTTTTCATACATTTATGTGCATACGTGAACACACACACACCTCTTTTTTAATCTTTCCTAAACTCTACTGTTGGTTGAGGAGTCATATTACTTCCATTATTACTATATTATCCTACTACTGTTATAACGTTTTTTTATTCTTTTGTACTGGAGATAAATAAACAGTTTCCCTGTTCCAAACAATGGCCACCAGGAGGCCGTGAACATTAATTATAATATGAACACTTATGAAATCTGTGTTTTGTCAAGTCAAGACTAAATATCAAACCAATAATGATATTCACGTCCACTTCACAATATGCATTAAAATGGATAAACTGAAAGCTATATATTTGGCAAAGCTGCTGAGCTGTAGTTGCTTAGAATGACCACGAGAGGGCAATAATGTGTAATTTAGAATATAATTTAATAAAATAAAGTGTCACAGCAGTTCTATGAGTATGATTACTTCTTAGGTGGCATTCATTTCCCATTGGACCACACAGTGCAAATGCACACACAATCAAATGAAATACTGGTATATATAAATAACAATACATACACCTATATAATCTTGAGTCATGACACCTTTCATTTCCTGCTCACCTTAACAGTTTTATGTGTCCATACTTCAACAGAAAAAACACACAGCAATTTCTGAGATGTCACAGAGCTGTGGATATACGGTGTGTGTGTTTGTCACCACAGACTGCACACAGAGATTTATATGGATTTACTGAAAATTAGGAATTCATTGAGAAGTCAAAACAATAAAAGTATTATAAAACTTTATTGTTTACTTACTGTATGTAATCTCCAAACTGAAACCCTCTCCCAAACAATCAGTGAAAAAAACTGAAGGTGACCAGTCCCGGTATCTTCTTAAAATATTTGTCAGAAGTAAAATAAAACAAATCAACACACGTTTTCTATTCAGCAGATAGGAGGAAGAGGAGGTCTTTCATTATCTGATAAAAGGAAAAAAAAAGGCATATATGCCATCTGCAATCATGCACATACAAAGAAAAAAACTGAAACCCAGTATCCAAAAACCTACAGCTTATAAACCACAAGTAGGAATAACTTGTATATAAATAATATACAGGGTAATCACTGATGCAATCCTAATTCCTTTCATGTGTGGAGATTTTAATCATACACATTTAACAGTTTTGTTTGCTTGGGCGTCCTATTGCTGAGGTTATCAAAAACATAGAACCAGTGAGGGCTGTTATGTGAGAAAAAAATACATGATACAGTAACTCCTCCAGAGAGACATTAAATGTAAAGAGGAGCTAGAAGATATAACGTGTTAGGAGTAATATTCAGGTAGTGACGTCCACTACATTTGATCTCTGAGTTTGGCGAGCCTGTTGGAGAGTTCATCCTTTGGACAAGAGAGAGCAAAGCAGACAATGAGGATTAATATGATGATGACGGATGAATCAGGGTTATTCAGAGAATATCTTTCTTTACGCCTGTGCCACTGTAGATGTCGGAGCGGCGGGTGTGCATCACAATTTTCATTTCATTTTCATTTGCTTTAAATTCCTTGTTTTGACAAACATTGTTAAACACTTATTTTCTGTAATAACATTACCTGTGCTTTTCAATAAAAGGTAGAACATATTCAAGTTCATGTAGCAGTTACAGTAGTGAGTTTTTTTAATGTATACTTGTGACTTAAAGGGATAGTTCACCAGAATAATTGAAATTCACTCATTATCTGCTCAAGACTATGATGATGGAGGGGTGGGTGAGGTGTTTAAATCCACCAAACACTTGTGAAAACTTTGTTGCCGTAGAATCAGTAAACCCCTGAAACTCAAGAAGTGTTTTGTGGACTCAAACACTTCACCCACCCCTCCACCGTCATTTAGGCGGGTAGAAAATTAGTGAACTTTCCTTTTTCTGTGAACTAGCCCTTAAAGTGTAAAACAAGGATGTTGTGAAAAGCAGGAGTGTACCTGTTCTGCAGAGGCCACGCTGGTACCCACTGATCCGGTCTGTCCCTGGGGGAGCTCCATGTTCAGGTCCAATCTAAACACACAAGCATTTAAAACTTACATTTAGATTAAAGCCACAGTGCCTTTGCTTACACTTTTCTGAATAGTTATTTTAAAAATATGTTTGTCAAATTTTTTGACAGAAACAACACTTCAACCTATGCATGAAGTCTATGAAAACAAATATCTGTATATCTATATACAGATCTAATATTATTTAAAAGAATATATTGGGGGGTAAAAAAACTAAAAACTTACCCTGCTTCATCTGCCAATTCATGCAGCAATGAATCCACTTGGTTCTGAAACACACATTAGAAAAGTTTGATATACAGCAAGTTTGTTTAAAACACTGTGAGACCACAAGAATGACAAGTCCAGTAGAGAGATGTACCTGTGGTGTTGTGAGTGTTGTCGTGCTGCTCATGGTGTCCTCCATTTGGGCTGTCTGGACATCCAGAGTCTCAAACTGCCGTTCAAACTTTTCCATGAGAGCTGAAATCTGAAAGAAAAGAGGTTGATAAATTGTTTGATGACTCGAGGACAAAAAGACTAAGAAAAATATCACTTCCATGTGTAAATGCCACTCACCTTTTCCAAATTCATACTCTTCAGGGTCATGTCCATGCCTTTCACCACTCCACCCATAGATTTAGTGACCTGTGAAATAAAATTAGCAAAATATTAGACATTAAATTAGCAAAACAGAAATAAAAATAAGCTTAAGAGTCAGGATTTCCAATCGCCAGTCAGTAATTGATTTTCTATGTACCTGGTTCAATGTCACTGCAGTTTGAACCCTTGATGCAACGGCCTCCACCCGAGCGCTCATCCTCAGGAAGTTCACAGACTGGTTCTTCTGTCTGATGGCGTTCTCTGCATGGATCCTCGCCACTTCTGTGTTGCCCTTCTGTATGGCCTAGAGACCACACAAAAATATTGGGGTTCAGTAAAGAAATAATCAGGCAGCTGTCCTTAGTAATGTGTTATTATGATGACTGGTTTCAGCGGTGCAACTTACTTTCTTGACTTTCAACTTCTCTGCTTTTTCCTCTTTGTCACATTTCTTGGAGTTTCTTTGGAGATCCTTGGCGGCCATTTTCAAATTAAAGAGATGTTCTGAAACATGAGGTTAAGGAAGAACAAAGTCCAAACAAAAACAACAATTCATTGTTTCGACCATCAGTTATGTCCTGTGGCATGGGGCTGTTCAGCTGATAATATAAGCCAACCGCGATATAATTAGGGTTCTATATTGAAATAGCACAAAATGTTTACCACACATGAAACCTGGAACCTTCCAGTGGCTTTAAAATACTAAGAACTAAAGAGAATTGCCTGCTTGTAATCCAACCTTGGATCATTATTTCTATCTTCTAACCTTAATGGGTTTAATACACAGCTAGACCAATACATCTGCCATGCTGATATATTGGCCTCAATTTGCATGTCAGATGATAAGAAACAGGAAATGTCAGGACTGAATTTCCAAACTAGTGTTGAGGTCAGTAGAGCTGGTCCACCAGAGAGCGGTGACAAGTTTATCTGTCAACTTGATAATGAATGGTGGACTTGAGTGCATTTACACAGGGTAAATACAAATTAAAGAAAATCTAAGAGATCAGACTCAAGAGGATTGTTTGTGTTTTCAATGTATTATTTTGTTTAGTAATGGTGTACATGTTTTTTATTATGCAGACAATACCCATCCAGATGCGTATTTATTTTGACCTCTTTACATTTTAAAAAATGCCTCTTGATCGAAATCAAAGTGTTTGACTCCTGAGAACAGCTGAGATCTCTGACCCTGTCACCGCTAAGCTACCTGAACTAGATTCAGTAACCTCAGGGCGTTTACACATTTATAGTCCTTTTCAATTATTTACTGTTCTAGTTAAATTTCAGTTTTAAGCCTAAAACAATCCTGAATATGTCACTTCACAGTGTTGAAACACCTCTTGACTTTGTATCGAGGCAGATACAATCAGATTGTTATCTAAGTGCTAAGAGTTTCCCTTTAATTGGCCTGTTTGTTTCCCTCATGTTAAACATTCGCAGTGTTTAAAAAAGGAAAGATCACCATGAAAACACACATCCGCTCTGTTCTTCATCAGTGGGAGTTTCACCCAGTCCACTGACCACACTGGTGAACCTGGGAACCAGTCTCTGTAAGCAGCAGTCGGGTATTTCCAGAAATTAAAGCCTGCCAGGCCTTCAGCCCGCGTCTCTGTTACGACGCCCGGAGTCGACTAGAAAAAGTCCCGGGTTGATTAATAAGACATTACTTCTTTCTTTAGTAAAGACGTGACCCATTTATCTACGTTTCCACACGTCTGAACCCATAAATCCCACCGAGGACCACCGTGCTGCTGTGGCTGTCGAAGCCCCCTCGGAGTGACGTTACCCCGCCGTCTCAGCTCCTCTCTTCCCCCGCTGGTTCTTGTTAAAGGATACTGTCCATACTGGAAGGCATGGTGGGTGGATCTGCTCCTCTCGGTTCTTCTGCTTCTCTCCTAGCGAACACTTCACCTCCAACGAGCTGCTGAACGAAGCCGAACTCGTCTGGGGAGAAACTTCTGCCTGGTTGGGTTTCGGTCGTCGAGCGCTCCTGCACTTCCGGGTGTCTAACCAAAATATCAGTGACGTCAAAGTCACATGCACGCGGTGTTCCGTTCTACGTCACGAGGAAGCTGCCCCGCCCCCTCTGCTCTCCTCTCCCCTCCCACGCGTAATAATATGAATGAAAAGACGAAAAATAGAAAAAACAAGCTGTTGACATATAAACACTTTCAACGTGTTTGTTTATTTGTTGTTGTTGTTCTGAGTGAATCGGAGCTGGGGGGGGGGGGGGGGGGAGCTGGGCGGTGATTGATGATCAGATGTAGGGGGGGGGGGGGGGGGAGGGGATGACTCACTCCGCCTGACGCGATGCTTCACCCCGCATCGGCTCCTCGGCAGTGACACGCGTGCTCCTCCGCCGATCCAAAACAAACTTTACTTAAAAGCAGTGCGGGGGGGGGGGGCAGGGGGGAAGTGTTCCCACGCACACGCACACGCACACGGGTTGTTTCCAACTCGCGCGCACCGAGCGTCGTGATTTACCGTAAATGTTCGTGACGCCTGATTTCCATGGAAACAGTGCTCCCTGCGCTGAAGTGTCTGTGGTAAGTTGGGCAGCAGCCTCTCAGCGGGGGGCGGACAGAACCTGTTGGGCACAGCTCGCTGCTCCTCTCATCTCCTGCACTTTGCACTCGCATCTGGACACTCAGCAGGTGAGCTGCTTCTTTACTGTGACTCATTCTGACAGTTATTAACCTCATTGGTTCTTCTTCTCCATCATCACATGAGACAGTTTCAGGCATAACATCAGTCATTGTTTATGGGATGGCTGTCAACTTAAAAGCTGCGATCGTGTGTTAAATGCACATTTGAACTAATTGCAAGCATCGTGTTAAGTTTAGAGAACAATGGATTGAACATTAGAAAGAAAACAAATGGCTTGTGCAAAAATAATGCTGCAACAGTTCAAAAAAAAAATCCACATATATATGAAACCAGATCACGAATAATATAATCTGTGATGTGCTATATTCAGTTCAGCAGGTTTAGTGGTCAGGCACCCTGAAGTGGTGCATTCAGTTTATTGCGCACAGGGAAAGGATCCAGGAGAACCAGTGTGTGATGCTTCGTTCAGTGGCTGTATGACTCATATAGTCTTATCTATAAAGAAGCCAAGAGGCTCAGGAGCAGTCCTGCTGCAGGACCGAGCTGATGTAACCCGGGAGATTCACTAGAGAGTGCTGTGGGCCACACTTCCCCATGTGCCCCCAGTCACAGGAACCACAGCATCTACCATGGCATCTTCAGCCACTGAGCTGAACCACATCCACACTGGTGGTGATGACTGTAACAATACACTGAGGAGCACACAGGGCTGTCCACGTACTGGGCACTCAACAGATGATCCGGTGCTGTTTTCAGATGCATCACATGGCCAGGTCCGTTTGAAAACAATACTAATATAACCATCGCATATTATGACACATATAGTATTTATATGAACCTTTTATCCCCCTGACTGTGTTTAAAGTAGTTTTGTATAATCCATTAAAATACATTTTAAATTGTTGCATAATCTGCTTTCATCTAAATGATATGTCAAATTGGTAATAAAGAGAAGGATCTAGATGGAACAGGGATCACGTTTAATGTGACATCATAATAATAACAACATCAATAATAATAGAACTGAAGAAGCCTCTTGGATGAGAGGTGTGAAGTCTTCAAGAAACCCAAGCAAGTCCAGTTTCTGTATATGTAAACTTACAACTCCTGAGCATACAATGACCTGGATGACTGCATGAGGATCTTCAGGTAAACAGATAAAATACTCAGTAGAGTGCATACTGCCCGTGTCCAAAAGTCCCCTTAGGAAAGCATTAAATTCACTACATCCAGATTGTTATTTGGATCTGCACCAATTTGCACACACTCAGAAATATCAGTCCCCTATAGGTGAGATAGTGTTTATAATCACTATCTCACAATGTTGAAGTTGGTGAAAAGAAATCCCTCTATCCACCCCCAGATCTGGATCCACACCAAAATGTAAGTTTCATGGTAATCCATCAAGTAGTTTTTGCACAATCCTGTTAACTAACAGACAAATAAACACATAAACACACACACACACACACACACACACACACACACACACACACACACACACACACAAACACACAAATTATGATAGAAGGCCTACGTAATGTTTCAAGAGGTATAGATCTAATGACCTGAAAGTTGATGAATCTTCACATTATCTCTCAAGTGTTATGAAATTGCAGTGATTCACACACCTCTGGAAAAGCATTGTGTGAATATTATTATGGTCGAGCAAATATCAGAAAAACAAGCAACTATGCCTTTCAGTTTAAAGTGTGCATACTAAAGCTCCTTTATGTTGAGTTAATGGTTGTGAGATTATTTCTCCAAAATGATTTGTCTCAAAAGCCAAATCCAGTTAGAACTGGGGAAAATTACCCCCCCCCTTCTCTCTCCTTTGTAGAAATGTTTAGTATGATGCGCTGATGTTGGCTGACGCATTTGGAAGGAAAAAAAGACCATTAAAAGGAGTTTATAACGAGTTGAGGCATGATGAGAGAGCATTCGTTTTTCAAAACACCCTGAGGATCCTTAACTGATCCCTCATCCCTGCTGTTGTCATAAACATATCGGAGAGTGTGAGGATCTCTTAAAGCTTCCAGCGATTAACAACAACAAAAATCAGACATTTTCTTCAATAGTGAGTGAGTCAGGGAACATGACGTACTCTTCTCCCTCTCACAAATGCATTTTCCCATTATAACAGCAGGAATAAACACATCGTCAATCAGCTGCATGCTGCGTATTAGAAACAGTCAAGTGTATAAGCACAGCGGTGTGTGCCTGTTCTGCCATGACAGGTTTCACGTGCAGCTAATTCCGCTCTCAGACATCTCTCAACCAAGGTTGACTCTGTGTCTGAGAGCCAGTGAATGACACGCTGCAGGTGAGTCACCTGTAGGCAGCAAATGGCTGCATGATCATGGAGGAGATTCAACATGGCGTCTGCTGAATGTTTCCAACACGTCAAATGGCACGAGAGGCAGCTTGGTGTTCACAGTGCAGTGCCACTGGAATGTCCCGTAACAAAAGAGCTCATTTCAAAACTCACAAAGCATTCTGGGAGGAGTTGGAAAGTAGGCACAGTCATCTCATCTTAGCTCAGCTACAGCCACACCTGACAAATTAACTTTCGTTCAGAAGATTAGAAGTTAAAAAAAAGTAAGGACTTATCTGTAGAACATTCAGTCAGAGTTTTCTGTGCAAGATCGGCATGTTTAAACTGTGGTTTATTTTTGAGCTGCAATTGAGTTACCTTTGCTATATGTTATGCTAGTGGCCTTATACTAGACTAACTTATCACTTAGCCTACTCACTCCTCTGAGCTCACGTTGAGTTTTGTAGCTGCCATATGAGTTTAAAGGTTCAGTCTGCAGGATTTACTGACATCTAGTGGACAGGTCGCACATAGCCAGGTGAATACAATTTCCCTAACTCTTTCCTTTCCAAGCGCGTAGCAGAGCATTTGTTGGCCTTCAGGTTACCAAGAGGCTCTCTCCAGAGCCAGTGTTTGGTTTGTCCATTGTGGGCTACTGTAGAAACATGGCAGTGCAACATGGTGGAGGACCCGTTCTCAATGTACATGTAAAGAATTTATGTATATCTTATTCACATTATGTCAATATCTCCCCATAATTCCACACACTGATCCTTTAATGCAGACTTTCAAATCTAGCTGATGCGTTTGTGCCTTTGAAACCTTCAGGACCTGGGAAAACCCCCAAAAGACAACGATAAAGATGTATACAAGGTGATAGGATGATGTGAAGAAAAAAAAAGTGATTTGCCATTTGTAAAGGGCATCTTGCACTGAAAACAAAAGGTCAAGGCTATTGGTTTATGTTGCTCTAAGAAAAAGCAGGGTTTGTCAGATCATGGCAGACGTCAGCTGTAGTGTGATAAATATGTCTGACCTCTCTTTCACAGGTAAGGATGATGGAGCTTCAAATAGAGAAGAGGTTCCACAACTTGACCCTTGAGCAAATCCAAGCTCTGGACAAGGTCTTGACCGAGGTCATCCCCATCCATGGACGAGGAAATTTCCCCACCCTGCAGGTGAGAGTGAAAGACATTATCCGCGTGGTGAAGGATCGGCTGGTCGAGAGAGACATCCAGGTGAAAGACATACGGCTCAATGGTGCGACCGCCAGCCACATCCTGGTGAAGAACAACGGCCTGGGATACAGGGACCTGGACATCATTTTCGGAGTGGAGCTGCCCAGGCAGGAGGACTTCCAGGTCATTAAGGATGTGGTGCTGGGCAGCCTGCGAGACCTCCTCCCCTTCGGAGTTAACAGACGGAAAATCACTTGCCTGACAATGAAGGAAGCCTATGTCCAAAAAATGGTGAAGGTTTTCAATGAGCATGACAGATGGAGCCTCATCTCACTGTCGAATAACAGAGCTAAAACCGTGGGGCTCAGGTTTGTCAGTTCCCTGCGAAGACAGTTTGAGTTTAGCGTGGACTCGTTCCAGATAATATTAGATCGCATTCTTGAGTCCTACTGGGAGACTGACAGGAGGCAGGGAGGGCAGTTGCCAATGAAACCTGGGAATTTGGCTAAATCAGACAATGAGGAGGAAAAGAAAAAGAAGGAGCCAGCAGGCGCTCTTCCAGATCCTGGGGGGGATATTGAAAAAGACCCAGCGATGGCAACCGGTGAGGAAAGTCAGTGTCTGGAAGAAGTAGTATCTGTGCATGAGAAAGAGCTTCCACAGGCTAATATTGAGCCTGATGATGGGAAGCATAAGGCCCAGCAGGTGTTAGAGGCAGAGAGCAGTAACTTACAGCAGGAGGAAGAGGAAGTAGAAGACATTGAGGATGTTGTTTCAGAGGAGGACATTGTTTTTGAGCTGTGTGAGGAAACAGGAGAAGAGAAAGAACAGTTTCACAGTGATTTTCCTTTAGCTTCAACATCTGAAACTTTATTTACAGACGTCAGGGATCCACAGATGACACAAGCCTGTTTAAAGCTACAGGACAATGAGGAGCTGTGTGAGTCACAAGCTTCCCAACCAGTGTCTATTAAGCATATAGCAAAGTCAACTCCACAACAAGTGGTCCATTGTGAAGAAAAGGCTCATTTCAAAGTTGACTCTGTAATCTGCAAAACTGAAAAGACCCCAGACCCACAAGACTCACAGCTCGAGTTCTCCTTCCCTCCTCCTGCTAAGAAAACCTGCAGCACATCACAGGACGTAGTGCCAGACTTTTGCCCCTTGCCCAAATTACAAAGAAAAATGTCTCGGAAGTTGATCAGTAAACCTGAGAAATGGTCTCTTCTCACAGATCTGTCAGATCTTACAACACAGCTGTTTCCACCCATAGAAATCCCCAAACCACTTCAGCCGAAGTCTTCGTCACTGGACACCGCTCAAGTTCAACCTGGCGCCCAGTCGGAGAACTTTGAGGGTAAAGATGCTCTCACAGTTCCCACATACAGTCGTACCAGTACGCCTCAAGGGGCCACTGGCTCGAATGAAACCACAGAACAAACTGTTAAACCAAAACGCTCAAAGAAGCCTCCTGATTCAGAGACTCAGAGACACACGTGTGCAGCAAACATGGCCACGCAGCCTCAGGCCGTCGAGCAGAAACCTGAAATAAAGGAAACAGTCCTGAGGTGTGGGTCAAGCTCATGGGCCGGGGCAGCGGGGGGGCCCACCATCACCATCGAAGCTGAGTGCATGTACGGAGACTTTGAGCAGGCGGTGGAACACCTTCGCCAACGTCTCATAGCCACCCACAACCCAGAGGAGATCCGAGGAGGGGGCCTGCTGAAATACAGCGACCTGCTGGTGAGGAACTTCCGGCCGGCCAGCGAGACCGAGATCAAGTCGCTGGAGCGGTACATGTGCTCCCGCTTCTTCATCGACTTCCCCGACGTGAGCGAGCAGCAGCGCAAGATCGAGGCTTACCTGCAGTGCCATTTCATGGGCAGCGAGGAGACCAGCAAGTACGACTTCCTGATGACCCTGCGGCGCGTGATAGACGAGAGCACGGTGTGTCTGATGGGACACGAGAGGAGGCAGACACTCAACATGATCACGGTGCTGGCCCTGAGGGTCCTGGGCGAGCAGAACGCCATCCCCAACACCACCAACGTCACCTGCTTCTACCAGCCAGCCCCGTACATGACGGAGCCCATTTACAACAGCTACTTCATCACCCAGGCCCAGCCACCGCTCGTCTACCACCCCTACCCGCTCCACGTGCACATGCAGAGCGGCCTGGTGTAGCTACAGTGGCGTGCCCACAGGGAGTCGTGTCAGCTTTCAGCATGGTGCTCTGCACACAGAGGCACACGTGGAAGTTTTAGCAGCAACAAGCAACCACGGGTGTAGTGTTGTTTCATTCTTTGAAATCCCTCCTGCTTATGACATGAGAGATCCTGAGGGGTCGGAACTGAACAGGCTCTGGAGGCAACGCATGTCACCCTTTGATGACGAAGACCTTTGAAAAGGAAAAGAAACGCAAAAGAGTCGGATTTTACTCGAGCTTGTAGAAAGGATTTGATTGAAGTGGAGGGACTTTGATTGAGGCTGTTTCAGCTCAGTTTTGGTCGGGCTCTGCACTGGTCACACTGACTTGATGAAGAGAACGTTGCCATGTGATCATTCTTCACTGCAACTTGATAAACATATAATAAAACATAATCTCTGAATCATCTAGTGGCAACAAAAAAACGTAGTTTGGAAGAAGTTTGAATAATGATAAATCGTTTCCAGGGTGTTCAACCCTCATGTAGCTGTTTCGTGAAATACAATTCTCTGTAGAGTAAAAATCAGCACGTGTGTATTCACTGTATCGAAATAGGACACCAGACATACATGAGCAAAATTTGCCGTGGTATTTCCATGATGTCATAAGTACTCTTTTTGTGAATGTAAATAGCTAATTTCTAAGGCAGAAACAACAGAACCCAGATTCAGTAAAATTATGGACAATGCGAAATATTTGGGGATTTTGAAGCACAGTGAACCTTGGATCAATCTATTTAAAAAAAGTATTTCTGTAAACATTGAACATTTGTTGCAAAATATGCAACACTAAGTGTAAACGTTTAGAAAATCTGCTTTATTTATTATTTATATATTTTATTTACTGGAAAACATTCTTAACATATGTTGATTGAATCCTGATTGGTTCACATAAATACGTGACTTCACATTTTTCCAACACCATACTGCCCACTTCAAACCAGTGAGAAAACAAACCTTAAGTGTTTTCTCTAAATGTTAAAAAAGTATTTAAAAGATGAATATGTAACTTTAACCTATCAAGTAGAAAAAATAAATGTAGTCACCCCCCTAATATCAGTCAAAAGATAAATCTTTACTGTTGAATGCATATGGTCAGTCTCCTTCAGAAACCACATTTTAATAAAGTCCATGCAGATTTGTATTGAGATCTGCACCAAACCGCACACACCTATAGATCAGTTCTCTTAACATGACTGATTTTCTTCATAACAATCCATGAATTATTCTCTGGGAAATCAAGGGAAATTCTCTGTTTTGCAATATTAAAGACAAAAAAGAAAATCTTGGATTTTAACCCCTGATCTGGATTCACTCCAAAATTCAGTGGGTTCTTCCTTGAGTAATGTCCCACCCCTCCACAAAATCTCATGGAATTTGGTTCAGTAGTTTATGTAATCCTGCTAACTAATAGACAGACAGACAAACACCATAGTGGATTTAATAACAACACCCGTTTTCTGACCCGTCTCCCCTCCTGATAATTCTGATAAAGAGAATATTAAAGCAAACTCAGTGTTGTTGTGATCCCACTCAGTGACAGATGTAATGGTTTGAGGCTGTGTTTTACTTGTACTTGCAATTTAATCGTCTAATGTAGTGCTCTGAGTTATGAACTTGGAATTGTGGCTGTATCTCTGAATCCATCCTGCATTTTGTCAAATAGATTCTCATATTCCTCATGAGAGAAACATCACAGGGACTGGCCTGCTGGGGGCTTAATGAAAAAAGACTTGTTTTTAAATCCGAATATGTTCACAAATTAAGAGTGAACAGCTGAAAATGCGGAGAGCATTTTTGTTTGCCCTCAAAGTTCCCAATCTCGTCTTCAACAGGTCTTGTGTGTGTGTGTGTGTGTGTGTGTTGCCACTGTTGTGCGCTGCTATGGCACATTTCAACCCTTACACTTCTTGTCCCTGAATGTCTGTTTATTGTGTTTGCATAAACAGTTCATGTACTCAGTATTAAAAAAAAACAGAAGTTTGAATGTGTGAACTATTCACACTAAGTCATGTGTAACTAAATGCAGATACGTGTTGTGGAGTAAATACGATGTTTCAGACGTGCTTGTGAATCGCTTATGAAGTATTGAAGACATCTAGAATAACATGTGCAATTGTGCCCTGTGTAGATTTTAAGTGACGTATCTATCTTGAGACTGTGGGTGTGTTGTATGTGTATCTTTAAGGAACCGTTTCACCAGTGGAGAATGTCAAAAATATTCCTGTTCTAATATCTCGTCGCTCATATTGTTGTTGTGATAATAAAAAAAGAACCAATCACTTTTTCTCTGGAGTCTGAGTCTCACTGACATCAGCTTATCTTCATTAAGCTGCATGGTGGCAGCCATTTGTGTAATTGTGTTGGCATGCTTTTTTCAATTATCACATTTTCAGCGTTGCTTTTAACAAGCTTGAGTTTTATTAGATTGTTTATGTTCTCATCAGGTGTTATAACTGGCGAATAAACAGTAAATTGGCCTTTATACAGGCCCTTTTTCAGTGGTCAGAGATTAATATTTAAGTAACAGGTAATTCATTTCTATTTCTTTATGCTCACATGACTTAAGATGAAATAGGACATTTTAAAAGTCCAGTTCTCCACATTTCATTTTACATTATATTGCTGCATCATAGATTTGCCGTTTTCCTGCCAGTTGAGTGTGGTAAAAAATTCTATATTAATATTTCAATCATACTTTGTTATTGTGACGTTATTAAGAGTCATGCATTAGTTTAATTTGGAACTGAATAAATTCACAAAGTCCCAATGTTCCTCCTCAGTCCTGTCACAGACACTTTTCTGATCATCCTGTTCTTAGATAATTAAGATACATTTATTTATCCCACACACATGCACATGCACAGACATCCACAGGCACACTCATGCAAGGGGGAATTTAACCTCTGCTTTTAACACATCTGGTGCAGGACACACAGAGCAGTGGGCAGCCGTGTACGGCGCCCGGGGAGCAGATGTTAGGGGAGTAAGGTGCCTTGCTCAGGGGCACTAGACAGGGTAGGGAGAATCCTCTTGGATTTTTGGACAGATCAATCCAGGTTCGTCTTTTTGTTGTTTCTCCGTGGAGTTGAACCAGAGACGAACCAGAGACCTTTTCTGCCCATAGTCCAAGTTTCTGCCACTAGTCCACCGCCTCTCAACCGAGGACACCTGAAATATTGTATGAATTAACTGATCGAACCCAGCAGTATGATTCATCTGAAGCCTCAGTCCCCCCCCCCCTCCCCCAGACAGCTGTCTATTTTCAGTCCTGTGACGGTTTACTGGTGTTTTTATAGTTTCTTGATTCTTTATATGCATTGCACACTTTTGCAGTGGTATTCCACTGCTGATGCCCAAATAACAGATAAAAAATACAACATATATCTCTCGCATCTATAAATACTGTGCATTTAGACAACATAATCCTAATTTTTGTCAGAACGCTGCTATACCCACAACAATAAATGCACTTGTTATCAGCACTGAACAATCTAAAGTGAGGATGATTTTCAGATGTCATATTTTACACGTTTACAATGAGGTTGTAATAATTAAAAAAGTCTGTTCTATCATTATTTTCACATGTAACATTGCTTTAACCCCCCCCCCCCAGGCATCCCTAGTGACTTTTACCTCTTTATGCATTGATTTTAACTCCCATGATCCTCCAGTGTCTCTGCAGTCTCTAGGTGTGGCAGAGCGTACGTGCGTCACAGCTCAGCCTTGTTTGTTCCTAGTCTGACTCACCCCAGGTTCCAGTGCATTAATGCAGCTGCAAATGGTATGACCAGGTTTACAACCGTTTATCATGACCGGCAGACACAGTATAATCGGAAATACCCTCATCTTTGCCCTCGGTGCACGTTTATGACCCGTCATAAAAACTACGCACGATTCTGTCCTTGTGTGTAATTTCACATGCACAGAGTCTATTGTCAGACATGGAAAATCTTTTTTTTAAATAAACCGACAAATGGAATTTTAAAGTGGATTTTTTTTCTTTTTATTAAAAAAAAACAACCATACAATCAAAACATTGTGTATAAAAGACAGTCACATACGCTGATTCCACCTATAGCAGAAGTTACTGTTGTATTTGTCATCAACTACTCTTAAGCTTCGAGGCAACACTAAGAGCCATCTACTATATGAAAATATCATCCCAAAAATGTGAGGCATATTTTCCTCACACTCTACCAGGATCATTTTTAGATGCCGGTTAACGCTGCCACTTGGAGCACCCTGGATGCTGATTGGTGTGTTTTATCTCGGAGCACCTTCACACGAACCAAACAGAACCTCTGAGGCCTCTTTCTCCCGCCAGTGACCTCACAGAGGCAGATTGGTGAGGAGGCGTGTTCGGAGCACCCGGTGTTTGAAATGACAACTATCCTGGTTCCCCCTCAAGTGATTTAGCCACCGACGAGTGCACAAGCTCTAAAGTAAACATTTTCGGTGCAACTAAACAGGATGAATCCATATCGATTTCAGAAACATAAACCCATCTGACATGATAATAAAAGTATACACAGTGATTCTGACACCAACTTAACACCTGGTTGTATAGCATGGACATGAAACATCATGTGTAGTTGATCCTTTCAAAGTGAGACACATCAGTTCACAGATGTTGGAAAACGGGGGGGAAATAAAAATGGTTCAACGCACTCAATAAAAAGGGCTGATCTGTGGCTGCTACGTTTGCTATAGATCAAAAAGAAAACAAGATTCAGATGAGACCGTCAGCTTCACCATACACAGGTTGAAAGAGGTTCCAAGTTATATTCGGTTTGATTTTTCAAAAAAAACCCTATAAATTTAATGCGTGCTGGCACAGTTCAAAAACAATTTTTTTTTACACAAAAATCACCAGGCTGTCCCATTTATCTTTCTTTACCATCTTCATTACTCAGCTGCCTCGTGGATTTGATAAATGTGCAAATATTTCATCTCCTCATCACTACTCATGTAAGAAATAGCTCGTAAACCAAGTATAATACATTTGAAAAATAAATACGTCTGTTTTCACGCCGCAGAGTTGGAGCAGGGTGTCGTGGAAGCAGCTATGAATGGATGCGGGGTCTGATCCATCGGAGAGCACAACAGTTTAAACGAAATCAGGATGCAGTGGCCTCATTTACCCCAGAAAGAAAAAGAAAAATCACTTTTGTTTAAAAACACCCGATTCGGATTCAATAACTGAATCAAAGCGCAAAGAAGCAGTGACGATCAGGAAGCAGGGAAAACATTTAACATTCACAGGCCAAGGACGTCAGGAGAGATATTATCATGATCCTGTATTCTACTGACTAACCTCAATTATTCTCCAGTATTGCTCGTTCCCAAACTACACTGGACCTGACTCCAGCCACAAACTAAATCTGAATGACGTTCGATCTGATAACTAAGGCTTGTAGTTGTGAAGAAAGACCAAAAACATTGACATCAGTGACCATGATTGATACTGTACCTCTCTCGCTGTGGTTGTGAAAGCTCTCAACCACTAGCATGAGAGTTCCGGTGAATTACTTTTTGAAAACAAACAGAGAAGACATAACACAATTTGAGCACCATTTTTGGCTTCTCCACATCCTTCTTTGGTGACCAGGAATCAGAAAAGCTTTTAGGAGGGATGAAGAGGAGCAGATCTAGTGTTTGATTCCTGGATGAGGAGGAGAAGAGCAGTGCTGCGTCTTCAAGGCTCCTCCAGAGAACAGTAAGGCTGAGGTGAGTTAGTCCGGTTGCAGCGGGTCTGTGTTGAACAGTAGCTCTGTCCACCAGGGATGAAAACTCCTTGGCAACATGTCATGAGCACCTGCTATCAGTTTGAGAGTCACGAGCAGTCTCAGATTAAAAAAAGAAACCACATATATATCTATATGTATACATCATATATACATACTTGTACAAAAAGAAAGAAAAAAAAATTCCCTGAAGTATTTCTCATGTTTTGTGTTGAGGTTTGGAAAGGGCTGACGTGTCAGTGACTCCAGCCCATGAGGTGGCTGACACGGGCCTTTTCAGTCATACGCCGGACCCGTCCTGAGCGGGACATGCCCAGGTTGAGGGGGTCCTCCTTCGACCCATGGCCATCGTCCTCTGACTCGTCCCCGTACAGAACTGTCCTGCGGCCCTGGTTGCGCGTGTTGACCCGTTGAGACTTGCACCGTTTGCGTCTTGGACTGCTACCTGCTGCTACTGCTACTGTTGTCGCGGACCCACTCTGTGCCTCGTCACAGTTGTCTTCGTCTTCATCTTCCTCCTCAGGTTCCTCTTCTTCCGGCTCCTCCTCTTCTGGCTCCTCCTCATCCTCCTCCTCTTCTTCTTCTTCCTGAGTTACAGCCACCGGTTGTTGCTGCTCCTGCTCTTCTTCTTCTTCCTCCTCCTCCTCCTCTTCGTCATCATCCTCCTCCTCCTCCTCATCTTTCTCCTGCTCCTCCTCCTCCTCTTCTTCCTCTTCCTTCACAAGAATCTGCACACGTGCTCTTTTAGGCGTCTGTGCCAGGTCCTCTCCTCCTTTGTGTCTCCGTTTCCCTGAGGCCGCCACCTTACTTTCAGCCGGCAGACGTACCGATAGACACGGGGCTTTGCTGTAGTCGTGATCTCCCCCCTCCATGTACTTCTCCTCCTCAGAATCAGAGCTGTTGTCGCTGTCGGATGATGAGGAGGAAGACGAAGACGAGGAGGATGATGATGACTCGGACGCGGAGCTGTTAGATCCGGACGCCTCCTCATCGTTGTCTGACTGCAGCACTTCCTGCCCAGGGCGCTGTCTGGAGCCGTTGCTCTGATGCAGATTACTCTTTCGCCCTGAGGCAACACAAGAGGAAGGTGGTTCATTTCTGCATCATTACTGTTAACACCATACAGAGATGAAAATTAAACTGTAGGTAGCACATATTTCTTATACCTGACTTCTTTGCTGGAGTGGCTCGGCTGCGGGTCAAGCATTGCGGCTTTGGGTTTCTGCTCCCGCTGCTCGTCCCTGAACTTGGGGAAGAAGGCTGGCTGTCTTCCTCCTTTGCTACACTGCTGCTTTGTTGAGCTGCAGCAACAACACAGTGAATATGACTAATTATTCATTATTAGAACTGTATGATTCATCACAACAAAAGGAGCTACACAACAGAGGAAAAAGACACAGCAGTGCAATCGTACCTTTACGTGGTCTCTGTGAACGAGTCCTTGATAAGGTCTGAGAATTTTTTGGTTTTGATACCTTCCCTGACTTGTGCTTCCCTTTAGACCTGGACAAAGGAAACAAAAAACATAAGTAAGAAGCAGCATTTCAGAAGTTATGAACAGCTAATAATGTAATATTTACATTATCTGAGTATGTAAGACTTTGAAATCCTTTTAAACCACTTACTTCTTACCAAAAAAAAAAACAGACACAATTTTTTTTTTAACCATATTTTGAAACTGATTTTCTTAAAAAAAGGCCTTGATTGAACTGCGGCACAGAGATATTTGTGGGCACTGCACACACCCTGCAGACAAACTGAGTAGGCTGGAATTAAAAAGATAATTTTATGATGTGGAGTGCTGTGTCGAGTGACAGATTTGTGCTTTGGTACCTTGAAGATGGACCAACAGGTGGTGAACTGCCTCCATTGTGAAGTCTGCTCCTGTAACTGAGTCTCTGACGATTCCGCCGTTCGTGCTGAAGGGCGGACTTGTAGTCGGAGATGATGGCGATGATGTGTTTCTCAAAGAAGGCTGACAAGCTGAGGGTCATGGTGTAGATCTAGACATAAAACAAGAAGATTGTTATGAAACAGACTACTACTTTGCAGGAGCAACATACAGCACACAGCTACATTACAGCATGTTTTAAATCAAACACATGCTACTTCACCTGTGATTTCTTGTTAGGAGTGTAAGCTTTTGAGTTGCTGAAAATGAGGCGGACGTCTTTGGCAAACTCCATGGGGTTTTCATAACTGGCTGCGCCGAGCGTCTCCGACACTGATCCCAGATCCATGGGAGTGTCAATGATGTCCCGATAGTCCTGAACATAGCCAACATTCATTTTAATTGACTAATTCTTTTAGATTATTTTTGGCATCAGTAGACCAATGACTGCATTTGCAGGATTTTTTTACCGGATACTCGAAGGGATCCACAGCCTGCCTGAAGGGTTCTGAATCTTGGGAGACTATCATGCGACGCACCAGCTTTTGACATTGACCGTGCCACACTTGAACATCCAAAACCACACCCCGGCTCGTAGAATTCGAGTTTGCTCCCTGGCATAGGGGAAAGGAAAATTAAGACTGGAGCTACAGACTGATTTTAAGTTAAGTACTGAGATAAATTCTTGTGCAACACTGAACTCTGGTCCTAATTACCCGATGTCCTGTAGATGTGCCAGGATTGTCAGAGTCAACGTCCAAGTCCTGCAGAGGAATATAAGCCCTAATGTTTATTTACTGACAAAACAGTAATCTAAAGAAAGAGCAAGAACTACAGTGTAAACAAATATTTATATACTTTAAACAGAACAGCTATCTCACCTCAGCTTCCCCTCCACTGCTGACCTCACAGTTGAGTTTGCGATACAGATCCAAGATGTCTGTGCAGCTCTGGTCCCTGAAAAAGACAGAGGGCCAAAGAATCAGACTCGTGTAGAAGGATTTGTTACTGTAACGCAACATCCAACGTAACATCCAACATTTAAGTTTTAATGAGGGGACTGTATCTCAGAGGAGTCTCACCCGATGAAGTGCAGGAGAACGTCAGTCACCACCTTTGCGGCTGCTACAATGGGGCTCTCGGGTTCGTTAAAAGTGCGGGCATTGTGTTCAATGTAGCGCACCTCCCACATTAATGCAGAGATCCGCCTGCAGCAGAGAAGAGCATCAGGAAACTGGAAACTCGAATGTCAGCAATTTAACATCAGGACACTGAATTCATGGGGAGGAACAAATGTGTCTGTGTGCAGCTCCACCTGTAGAAGCGGTTCTCTAGTCGTTTGTGGACGGTGCTGAGGTCAGTGAGGTAAGCCACCACAGTGCAGTACAGAGAGTAGTCCTGCAGATTCACCGGTGATGCAAAAGCCTTTGCGACGTCTGTGGATAAATGGTAATGAGATTAAAAGTGGCAAATTGACATTACACACTGAAACAAACAAACTGTTATCAGACATCTGGTGACCGACCTAGAGTAAGAAGCTGATCGATGCCATGGAGGACTCGCTCACAGTCTTCATCCCGTGTGTGAGCTCCCCATTCTCCTTCTTGAGGCCTGTAGAGCAGAGCTTTAAGCTCCTCCTCCGCCACCTCCACCCCATCACCCACCTGGTCAGGTAATGCAGCTGACGGAATCACAAAAATCAGAAAAAGTGGTATTTAGTTAGTTGGACAGCACAGACCGAAAGAACTGTAAAGTGGTGAGCAGCAAAAATCTGATCAAATACTTTTGTATGCAGCTAATAGGTTCTATTTCCATAAGACAATCACCTTTTTATCAATGTCAACCATTAGAATGTAATAAAAACATGAAGTATTATTAAAAAGTTAATATAAAAGTTTTAATTGTGAATCACAGCCCCTGGTTCTGGATTTACAACCACTGCTGTTGTCCAATTTTTCTGTCCGATGTATAAAGGGCATTATTATTATATTGTGAATATATTTTTCTGCCATTTAGTTATACAATATACAAATATGTTGTTAAAAAATAAATGATTGATGGTTATTTGTATCTTAATTCATAATAAATAAATTCCATTAAAAATAGTTACAGATTCATTAACAAGTGGAACTCTCATATAAATACTGACCTTCCTCAGGAATAGGCTCGATGTCCCAGGGACTCATCCTCTCCCGCTCACTATTATCCCACCTGATGGAGGAATAGAAAACAGAAATGAGTCTGCGAATTCAATCATGCTGCAACAGATAACGATCTTTTATCTCTTAAGTGACATTGGGTCAACAAAGAGGAGCATCATATTAACAGAAAGCTTTGTTGATGTGTGATGTTGGAGCAGAACACTTAAGATACACAGACGTACTTTACAGCATAGCACTGAAACAGGCTGTCTGGATACTCCGGCTGCAGAGGCTCCTGGTCCTCGACAGAACCAAACCACCAGGCGTCATCAATGATGCTGCGGAACCTCATGCCTGTCGAGAGAAAAATGGGATCCATTGTAAGTAAATGACAGTACACTCCAAATGACAATGAACACAACAAGTTGTTAACAATTCACTTCAAAAGAGTTGGGGATCGACTAACCTGGTTGCCAGTTGTGCTCTTTAGCTTCGTTGTAAAACTGCTGCAGCACCAGAAAATCTATGACGTCAGGCATGTCATGGTACCTGGGGATTGTGGGAAATAAAAGGAGTAAAATACATGCACCGACAGATTTCAGCCTTTTATAAATCTTGTATATACTTAATAAAAATACACACTTTAAAGAGAAAGACTCATTGGTCATTTTCCCTGAGACTGGGTCCAAGACAGCCAGTTTGAGGCAGCAGAGGGTGGGAGGTCCCACTTCATACTTTATTCCAACCACCTTTACAGATTCCTGGTCCTGGAGGAGCAGAAGAAGAATTTTAAATGAAAGTGTAAACTCAGGATAAGGAAAAAAAGAGCTTCTCAACTAAAATAAAACTATGGCTACAAACATAAGTACATTCTCTACTCGTTTGAATTGAATCTAATTTGAGACTGATAATGATGGAGATTTGTGGTGATATTCTGCAAACTCATGTTGAAATACATGATTCTTGGAACCCCACATAACTTGTGGAGAAATGCGACAGGGCTAGGGCATTTATCGTACATGGTGACGGCAGTAGAAGTAGACATAACCATCAGAGTGTCAGTTTTAGAAAGTTACCAGCAGCCGTTTTCAAACAAACAGCTTCAATGTTAGAACAAGTGAGGGTCTGTACACTACACTTGAAAAAAAATGAAACAGTGTCTTACCCTGAGGTTGAGTCTGTTCCATGGCTGTTTCTGAGGGTTAATGCTGTAGGCCTTGGCCCTGCGGACCGCCCGCACATAGGCTTGATGGCCTTGTTTGAAGTAGATGAGCTGGTGGAGAACATAACAATAGATCAGAATGTGTGTAACACAGTAATGCATTGTTCCGTTTGCTGTCAAGAGTAACAATCTGTACCTCATCTCCCATTTGGGGAACAAACGGAGAGCGGTGTGGAACAGTCTCCATTATCCATGATGGTGGCAGCCACTCCTCCGCATTGAGTCCGGCCAGAGAGGACGTGGGTTTCTGAGTATTTACAGTTAGTTAGAATAACATCCAAATAAAGAATCTCTCCTGTAATTTGACTCAGGCAACAGTGAGACCACATGTAAAACCTGGAGCACAACGCACACTTTCAACTAAAGGCCGACGCATGCTTCTGCGTTTTCACGGGCCCGGAGATGCAAGAGCCCTTCCGGGCCCCTCACGGGCCTTCCTACGTCCTTACGTGCGTCGGCCAATTTTTCTAACTAGATGGCAAAGCCCCACAAGCGTCACCCGCCCGCAAGGGCTGTGATTGGTCGGCTAACTACATCATTTCCGGAGTCGCATTTCCGGTTCATGCCCGGAAACCACGGAAGATTTAGAAGAACGAATATGGACCAAATAGAAGAGCACTTGGCAGAAGAGATCCGAAACCATGTCCACTAGTATAACCCGTCACTAACCGGCGGATTTTTCCGCCAGAAAAAGGCTCTGAGGAGCCACCGTGGCGATGTAAATAAATCGCTCTTCTTCGTGCCACACGCGAAGAAGAGCCGACTTCGACAAAAAACATTACTCCGCCTAGTGTTCTGGCGGGGAATTGCATGGCAACCCGCGCAACGGTTGGAAAACCATGAATGACAACGAGTCCTGCGTTACAGCTGCGTGCTTGCGGTCCCCTGACAACGCAGAAGCATGCTCCGGCCTTAAGAGAGCAGCTCTTGTGCTCTGAGTGAAGAAGCTAAAGGTCGTGTTAGCTCACCTGTTTGGTCTCTTTGGGCTTCTTCTTCTTCTTCTCATTTTCCTTCCTCTTGGGCTCCTTTGCCTTGTCTTCGCCTTCTTCTTCCTCCTCTGAGCTGCTGTAACCGGTTGGCTGTACGGACCTCCTGGTTGGTCGCTTTGGCGGCTGGAGGTTGATACCAGCATCGGCTGTCCAATCAGAATACTCACTCGAGGAGTCACTAAGAACGAAAGAGGTGCGTTGTTAGGTCGACGACTGTCACTACAACCTGAAAAACACTGTTCACTTTAAAAGTTATCAACCTGGAGCTGCTTTCACTCGGCCACTGAGCTTCAGCCTCAGAGGCTTCACTTTGCTCTGCTGGTTCGGCTGCCTGTCAACAAACAGAAAACACAGTTAATATCATCATCTATAATTAATAGACTGTGTTTCTTTCTGGCTTCATGACTTTGTTTAAATTTTTTGGGCAATTAGATACTTTTATTTAAACTTTTAATACATTTGTAATTCCTGTTATTTAGTTTAAAAAAGATCTCCGAAATATCAATTCAAAACATCATACTTAAATTTATGTGAATATGAAAGTTACAGAAACTGACAACCTTGTTTAAAAACAATTCTAGATACAACATGTGCCACACATCTCTGTCGGCCATGTTTGAATACGTAGAGCGGAAAGTCAAAACGTACTTCTCCTTCACTGTCAGAGTCTATTTGGCTGTCAGAGTTCCGTCGGTTGCTGGAAGTTCGACTCCTGGTCCCAGGACGGCGGACTTGAGCTGAGCGGGTCTGATAGGCGTGGCGCTGCTGCCTTTTCTTAGTCGGCCGCCGGGAGCGGAGCCGTGAGGCCAGTAGATCGCTCTACAAAGTGACAGAGGAGGGCGGGGAAAAGAGAGAGAAAAAGTGAATTGGCGTAGACTGTATTTTTTGATTTGGGGACAGCAGCTCTAAGATGAAGAATAACAAACCTTGGGTGAACATGTGACTGGCTTCTTCCGTCGCTCTGCATTGTATAGTGAGCACTCCATGTCACCTTTGGCTCGTCTGCACTCCTCCATAACTCTAAGAAAAAGACAAAAAAATCCATTTCCAAAAGTTCACTATACTATATATCTGCTCTCTGCAGTGTCTTATTTCTAATTAATTTTCATCCACCTCACCTGAATACCCCATTCGGCATTTCATTGACCATCACCCTGCGGCTCCAGGCCAGCAGGTCCCTCTCTGTAGCAACTTGACTACGCAGGGCATTGTGCTGCATCTGCCAAACACTGTCCATCTGCCTGCTTCTGTGTTGTCCATCAGCTGAAGAGGAGTCCACATCCACTGCTGCATCATCAGCTAAGAATAAAAAGGAACATTAGAAAGACAATGCAAAAATTGGAGGAAATTATCTTTTGGCAAATAAATGTTAATACGGTTACATCTAGTATCCACAAAATGCTCATGCTTATAGTAAATAAATAAAACACTGTAAAATTTGATTACAAATCTAAAGCGAAACATACCCTCCGCCTCTTCAGCCGGTTCTTCGGCATTCTGACGCACGTCCTGCTCGTTCTGTAACTGTCTGATGAGATTGTCCAATATGTTTTCTCCATTTTCTGCCGTTTGCAGGCCCAGTACCTGCTCAACCAACTCTCCATCATCTAAGTCACAAAAAGACAGTTGCTGGGTCAACATCTATGCTAAATCAAAACAGTGCAAGCATTCTGAATGATAGGACAAATGAGGGAGCAGGTTTTACTGTTAGCAATGTATCCAAGTTGAGGGACGAGCTGATCCTCCTTGCAGTTCTCTCTTCCTGGCACCAGGCGCTGGTAGGGAGGAGGGTGAGGATTCCCATCAATGTCCACGAGGAAGGCTGGAGGCATGAGGTGAGGGGCCTGTTGTGTCTGCTCATCCAGGACGTAGCTATTAGAGTCCCGAATAAGAGGCCGGTAGTCCGTGTGAAAGAACATCTGGTCAGGAATCTAAATTGAATCCGGAGCATTTTTGTGTTGATTACGGAAAAAAGTTACAACCCAAGATACACCATGTGGCCAAGCTGTGCAGTTACCTTTTCGTATGCTCTGCTGCAGCCGAAGCCAACGATGAGCAAATGGCCGTGAGAGTCGGTGCAGGCAAAATGTTGTCCATCAGCTGAGAACTTGCAGTCAAAAATAGCACCGTGGCCTTGCCCTTCAATCTGGAAACAAACATTTTAACATGAACTCTGTGATGTAAAGAAACACGACTAGCTGTAGGTTCGATTGACGATCAGTTACCATGTTGAAGAAGTTGCGGATCTTGGTTCCTTTGGTCAGGTCCCACAAGTAAATGTTGCCGTCGTGGCCGGCTGATAGCATGATGCGGGAGTCAAACGGGTGAGCCTCCAGCACATACACCTCATCATCGTGACCCTGGAATAGACCGAGCACAAACAAAGGTGAAACATTTGTAAAAACTCTTAATTTTTCTTATCTTGAAGGAGCTGCACAGGAGAAACGTCCACTTAAGCCACTCACAGATAAAACGTGCAGCAGCTGTCCAGATGTTGTGCTCCACACTTTGAGTTGGTAGTTTGAAACTGCTGTGATGACTGTGGTATCTCCACGGTCCCAAGCCACCATGGTCACCACCAGCTTAGTTTTATCATCCCCATTGGCAACAGTGCTCCTGGAGGAAATTATGCCATCAGTTGAGACACCGATGTATTTACAGAGACATGTAACTGTTCAACTCTTTTTTTATCTTACCCAGGCAGCCTTGCAGCCACGTCTAAGGTGACGCTCTTCCACTCTTGTTGCTGGTAATGCCAGATCTTGACTGTGCCATCACGACTGCCGCTTACAAACCTTAAGCTGAACAAACAAACACATTTAACTTTAGAGAAAACACAAAAACACAGTTTGAAGTCCATACAGATCTCAGTACTCAAACTTACCTGTCACTGTTATTGCTAAACTGGACGACTACAACCTTGTCCTGAAAACAGAAGAAACATATTTTAAGTTACACCTTGTTTACATAAAGTTTTATTAACAGGATGATGCAGCTATTGTGTTTTGTTTCTTACCGTGTGGGCATCCATCTCAGACACCTTCATGGGAGATTCAGCACCAAGGTAATAGACTCTGATCATGTGATCAGTGCTACCAGTTGCCATGAACATGCCACCTATTAGCAGTGAACGGATGGAGATGTTAGTGACACAAACACATTCGGAGAACATGCATATCTGTAAAGGCATAAAAGCTCTTATGTCACTATTTATGTCTGACCAGCTGGTTTTATTACACTATCAAGACAATTCCTGGTAAACTAAAGAACTGTTGTTAATAATTAAAGTATTAAAAAGTACAGAAGTTACCAGGAAAGGAAAAACACTCACCACTACTGAAGGAGGAAGTGGAGATCTGTACTCCTGGACGTGACCGCTCAACAAACTTGACTGGCTGATCACTGTGGAAAAGGAGAGAAAAAGTTCAGATGTAGTTATTTCCATTCTGTGAAAAAGAACATCTAGAAAACAGTGACAAAAGAAGTTTTAAAGGCTTACTTGAATTTCATGCTGAGTGAGTGCCACTTCCAGAAACACACCATACCATCTGCACCTGTGGAGGCGAGGTACCGCGTTGTCCCTTTGACAGCAGGACAAAACTATAGGGACGGAAAGTCAGGGGTGATTAGGCACAAGAGAAGACTGACCAGAGTTTAGCATATAATACAGTTATAGAGGTATTGTAGTGAGTGGGGTCTTACATAATTCAACCTCCGCGCTCAGTATGTGTTCGCACCATTGTTTACGTAATGCGTTCGGCGTCAGGCTCCTGCGTGGGTGATGACGTCGACCCCAGTGCATGCTGGGTGGCGTGATGACGTCAGGGGCCCGGCGCGACGGGAACGTAGTGACGTCCGGGACCCCGGGGCATGCTGGGGTATTTAACGCCATCTTGTTTGTTTTGATTGTTATGCTAACTGATGCTAAATAAACGGAGCACCACTCGTGTTCCAGACTGGATGGAACTTGTGATGTGATTTATCTCAATTTCCACACTGGTGACCCTGACGTTCGTTTGATTGACGTTTTTCACAAACGGGACCTGACCATGGCTGTGCACGCTGTGGCCCTCAAACTCCCCGAATTCTGGGAAGCATCAGCTTCAGCATGGTTTGCCCAGACGGAGGCGCAGTTTGCCCTGCGGGACATAACAGCTGACACAACACGTTTCTACTACGTTGTGTCAGCTCTTGGAAGTTCAACAGCATCCCGGGTGGTGAGTCTGCTGAAACACCCTCCAGCTACGGACAAGTATGAGGCACTCAAAGCTCACCTGTTAAAGACTTTTGAACTGTCAGACGCTGAGAGAGCCAGCAGGGTTTTCTCCCTCCAAGGACTGGGTGATAGCAAACCATCTGAGCTCATGGACCATATGCTGGATCTCCTGGGGGAGCACAGCCCCCATTTTCTTTTCACCCAGCTTTTCCTGCGTCAGCTGCCTTCCCAAGTCAGGGCTGCGTTGGCCAACACCACAATCACCGACTGTAGACAACTGGCTGAAGAGGCTGATAAATTTTTTGTGGCGAGTCAAGAGCGCTATGTAATGGCCGCGTTTCTGGCACCGCACGGCGATCCAGTGACCATGGAGGATTCCACACTCATCGCAGCAACCTCTTCTCGTCGGCAGCAGTCTTCAGGTCGGCAGCTACCTTCAGGCCCCCAGCAGCCTTCAGGTCGGCAGCAACCTTCAGGCCCCCAACAGTCTTCTTCAGGCTTGTGCTTCTACCACGAGAAGTTTGGACCGAAGGCTTATAGATGTCGGCCGCCCTGCAGGTTCGGCGGGTCGGGAAACGCCAGGGCCGGCGCTCAGCAGTGGCCATGAGTGTCGGCCACGTCGGCAGGCTGCTGTTTATCCGGGACAACATCTCCGGACGACGTTTCCTGTGCGACACGGGAGCACAGAGGAGCGTCCTGCCTGCATCCCGTTTGGATATGGTGACCGACAGTCACGGGCCCCCGATGGAAGCGGCTAATGGGACTCCCATCCGCATGTATGAACTGAGGTACGTTGAGTTGTGTTTCGGGGGGCATCGGTTTGGCTGGGATTTTGTCACGGCAAAGGTCGCCGTTCCCCTCCTTGGCGCTGATTTTTTGTGTGCCCATGGACTGTTGGTGGATGTAAAGAACCGCCGTTTGATCGACGCCGCCACGTTCTGTTCTTATACGTGCACACTCGGCGGGGCTGGCTCCATGGGACTGTCTAGCATGCTGTCCACACCGGATGACTTCCACCGGTTACTGGCTAGCTTTCCATCACTCACTCAGCCCACTTTCTCCGCGTCTGCCATGAAGCATGGTGTGGAGCACCACATCGCCACTACTGGTCCACCCGTCTACACCCGTGCTCGCCGCCTCGACCCGACCAAGCTTGCGGTGGCTAAGGCCGAGTTTTCCAACATGGAACGCCTGGGAATAGTCCGCCGATCCGACAGCCCGTGGGCGTCACCTCTTCACATCGTCCCCAAGCCTGGTGGTGGCTAGCGCCCATGTGGCGACTACAGGCGGCTTAATGAGGCAACAACACCTGACCGATACCCAGTCCCGCACATACAGGATTTTTCAGCACACCTGGCCGGGATGGTGATTTTTTCTAAGGTAGACCTCGTCCGGGGCTATCATCAGGTGCCTATGCAGTCACTGGACATTCCAAAAACAGCGGTGATTACGCCGTTCGGGCTTTTTGAGTTCCTAAGGATGCCGTTCGGACTTAAAAACGCAGCCCAAGCTTTTCAACGCCTCATGGACTCTGTTTTACGTGACCTGCCTTTTCTTTTTGTGTATTTGGACGACATTCTGGTTGCAAGCACGTCCGAATCTCAGCACCGGTCGCACCTCCGAGTGCTTTTTGAGCGGCTCAACCAACATGGCCTGATTGTTAACCCTGCTAAGTGCCAGTTTGGTCGTTCCACCATTGATTTCCTGGGACACAGAGTCACTAAGGATGGCGCAGTCCCTCTCCCATCAAAGGTGGAGGCGGTCACACGTTTTCCACGCCCGCTCACCGTGAAAGCCCTGCAGGAATTCTTCGGCATGGTGAACTTTTATCATCGGTTCATCCCTCGAGCCGCTCCGCTCATGCAGCCCCTGCACGAAGCCTTGAAAGGCAAGCCCATGCACGCTGTGGACTGGACTGAGGGCAGGGATAAGGCTTTTGCTGACACTAAGGCAGCCCTTGCGCATGCCGCTATGCTGGCACATCCTTCTGCCACAGCCTCCATCGCCATCACCTCAGACGCCTCGGATTACGCTGTCGGGGCTGTCTACGAGCAGTGGGTAGGCGGGGCCTGGCAGCCACTTGCTTTCTTCAGTCGACAACTGCGCACCAACGAGCGGAAATACAGCACGTTTGATCGGGAGCTGTTGGGTCTCTACCTCGCCATCAGACACTTCCGTTTCCTGCTGGAAGGTCGACACTTCACCGCTTTCGTCGACCACAAACCGCTGGTTTTCGCCATGGCCAAGGTGGCTGAGCCGTGGTCCGCCCGCCAGCAACGTCATCTGTCCTACATCTCCGAGTTCACCACGGATTTACAGCACGTGGCCGGTAAGGACAACCAGGTGGCGGACTGCCTGTCACGGGCTGTGGCAGGAGCAGTCCATCTTGGCCTGGATTACGGCCGCATGGCAGCGGACCAGACCACAGATCCAGACTTACACACCCTGAGGACCTCGACTACAGGTTTGAGGATAGAGGACGTCGTGTTTGGGGAGGCTGACACCACGCTCCTGTGTGACGTCTCCACAGGCAGGCCTCGGCCGATCGTGCCCACGGGATGGAGACGCCGCGTTTTTGATGCCATCCATGGCCTCTCCCATCCTGGGTCAAAAGCGTTGCAGAGACTGGTGGCGGCGAAGTTTGTTTGGCACGGCCTCAAAAAGGACGTTAGAGACTGGGCTGCCACTTGTCTGGAGTGCCAACGGGCCAAAGTGCACCGACACACTAAAGAGTTGTTCCCGGTGCCAGAGAGGCGGTTTGATCATGTCAACGTGGATCTGGTTGGCCCTCTACCCTCCTCTCATGGTTTCACCTACCTGTTCACCATGGTTGACAGGACCACCCGTTGGCCTGAGGCTGTGCCACTGACATCGCTGACATCCGTGGAGATGACACGGGCATTTATCGGCACCTGGGTTGCCCGCTTTGGCACCCCTTCGGACATATCCTCTGACCGGGGTGCGCAGTTCACGTCTGAGCTGTGGAACACGGTGGCCCAGAGCCTCGGAGTGAAACTCCACCGCACGACTGCATATCACCCGCAGGCTAACGGTCTCTGTGAGCGGTTCCATAGGTCGATGAAGGCTTCACTTCGGGCTGGCCTCAAAGACTGCAACTGGGTCGACAAGCTCCCGTGGGTGATGCTGGGCATCAGAACTGCACCAAAGGAAGACCTGCAATCCTCATCCGCGGAGCTTGTCTATGGCCAGCCTCTGCGGGTCCCAGGGGATTTTGTTCCTACCTCCAACGTCCCTTGGTCTGCGGCTCCCCAGCGGGCCACGCTACTGGACAACGCAAGGCTTTTCGCACCTGTCCCTACTTCCCGGCACGGCCTCCCTCAGTCACACATCCCCGCTGGGCTTCAGAAGGCGGAGTACGTTTTTGTTCGCCACGACGCTCACAGGGGACCACTACGGCCGCCCTACGAGGGCCCATTTCGCGTGTTGGAGAAGGGGGACAAACATTTTGTGGTGGACATGGGAGGCAAACCGGAGCGACTCTCCATTGACCGCCTAAAACCAGCTCATCTGGACATGGCTAAGCCTGTTGAAGTAGCCCAGCCCCCACGACGCGGGCGGCCTCCAGTTATGCATCCACCCCCTGTTCCCCTTCTTATCAAACCTCCCACACTCCATGCCCCACACTCCTGTCAAGGCGGGATACCTGCCACAGTAGTGTCTCCTCCACCCCCTCCAAAACGCAGTCGTTTTGGCCGGTTAATACAACCACCTGTTTGGTGATATTTTTTGTCTGCTATGGTGAATTCTGGGGGGACGTGTGTAGTGAGTGGGGGACTTACATAATTCAACCTCCGCGCTCAGTATGTGTTCGCACCATTGTTTACGTAATGCGTTCGGCGTCAGGCTCCTGCGTGGGTGATGACGTCGACCCCAGTGCATGCTGGGTGGCGTAATGACGTCAGGGGCCCGGCGCGACGGGAACGTAATGACGTCCGGGACCCCGGGGCATGCTGGGGTATTTAACGCCATCTTGTTTGTTTTGATTGTTATGCTAACTGATGCTAAATAAACGGAGCACCACTCGTGTTCCAGACTGGATGGAAGTTGTGATGTGATTTATCTCAATTTCCACAGTATAGTGATATTATGTTGCTTACAAAAAAATTGCATTTGCTGTATAATCCAGGTAATCCTTTGTTTTAACTGGAACTTGAGTTGTTGGAATAAACCCTGAATCATTAGTCTCACCTGAATGGATGTGATGGAGGCAGCATGGGCCTGCAGAACCATGATGGGCGCACATGTACGTAGGCACCACACTCTGATCACTTTGTCACAGCTGGCTGAGGCGATGAGCGTGTTCTCGTGATTGACAGCCATGTCACAGATCTCTGCAGCATGGCCACGGAGTGTTGCCAGGAGCCGGCCGTCATCTGTGGCCCAGATTTTCACCAGGCAGTCATCTGAACCCTAAAAAGCATAAAAACATGAGGAAAAATATTAAATATTTGAATGGTTTGCACAGGTATGACTTGACAGATGGAAATTAAACTAGCGGGCAAAATTAAAACAAGTGATCACAGCTCACCGTAAATATCCGACGACCAGTGCGGTCAAATGCTACACAGTAGACCGAGGATAGGTGGCCAAGGATACGTTTGTGTATCTTCATGTGTTGGTAGGAGGAAGATGGCAAAGCTTGTCCAAAACGAGCTCTACCTGTGGCCTGTCGAGCACCCATGATGGACACTTGATATAAAAGACATGCAAGAAGGATTAGTAGAGACATTTGACTGCTAAAGCACCTTTAACTTAATTTGTCTAGGGATTCTTAAAGGATAAAAAATTTAAACGTTTCACACACCAACACTGGGAGCGTTTCCATCGCTGACTGGGGGTTCTGGTGGACGTCCCCGGTGCAGTGCAGCAACAGCTGAGCCACTGCATACTTTGTGGCTACAACCTAAATTACACAGATGGTGGGTTATAGATACTGTTAAAAATGACTAATAATGAATTAGGAAACAGATGTGTTGCCAACAGACCACACAAACTATGGTAATAAATAAACTATGGTAGATGGGAGGAATATTCTCACTTTTGATGGTGCGAAGCAATGACTGTCTTCCCAGACCCAGAAGTGTTTGGACTCCAGGAACACTAGGTGGGATCTCCTTCTCTATGAGCGGGCCTATTCGCTGACAAACACGCAGCAGATAGTCCGCAGGAATGTGTTGGTTCAAACTCACCTGCAAGAATCAAACACTGCTGTTACAATGTGACAAAGCATTCAACAACACACACAAGAACATTGGGATTTTAGCAGCATTCTCCAAAAACATGTAGAATAATTAGTATTAATAGATATTATAGAGATTTTAAAATCAGACCATGATTAATAAGTAAATAATAACTTTACAATTCCTTAAAAAGTTATTTACTGATAGGTAAGGACAACAGTTGGGGGAAATTTACACAAGAAAGACTAGAAGTTTTAACTATGTATCCATCTAGATCTACTTAAACATCTATTGGTTTTCCCTTGAAAAAAATGCAAAATAAGATTTAACTTCAAAAAAATGTTTTAACATGTTTGCCTGATTTTAGGCCTCTGGCGGCTTTACAACAATATGAAACCTTTTTTGTAGGTGTGTGACAGTCAAAATACCAGTTGGCATCTAAATGAGTTTTTATTTTCTCTTAAATTGCCTCTCCACAGGCAAACAGAATTGTCAAACATGTAATTTGATCTAGAAACTGCAATAAACTCTCAGTAATTTAAGTTAATCATTGTATAAGGGGATTTGTTTGTATTTACAAGGTGAACTCTACAATAAAATTATTAATTTTTAAAACAGCTGGGTACTTTTATATAAGTATGTAAGTCCACTTCCAGAAATGAAATGATGAAATGTTCAGGCTGGTGATAAATATAAATTGTGGTTTAAGTGTGTGTTGCACCGCATTGAAAAACAAACCAGCGAGAAGGAAGAGGAGGGACTAATAAGGTCATAGCCAATCAAAAGAGTCTCTTGCTAGTCACTCCAAAGCACAACTGTCATCTGATTCGCTGCAAGAGCAAAATGACAGCCCTCTAGATGTGGCTCAGCCTATCACGACCTGTCCTCGTCCGCTCCCTCCGCCCACTGGTCCACACAATAGTAAAGCCTGGGTTTAGTAATTCATCGACAGGCCTGCACGAACACTAATGTTTAAATGATTTTAATAAAAATAAACATTTTATCGCCGAGACTTTTCCACATGATCAATCAATATAAACAAACAAATCCGCTGTGGTGATTATCAAATAAAATTCGAGTTATGAGCCTCGTTTGATTAAAGCGTTAATTGTGACAATCCACACTCACCCAGTCCTGGAAGTTCCGCTTGGATTTCAGTCCGTCCCAACTCCATCGTTGAGGAACCAACTAAAGTTAAGAGACAAGCTTTTAAAAACACATAGCACCGAGCTGCTGCTAGCGTCCCGGAACCCGCTCCTTTATCTACCGTCGGCTAAAGAGGCTGATACTTGTAAGCACTTACACACCGATCGGATGGGCAGAAACACGGAAACCAGGCATGACAATAAAGACAGAAAAGTGCAGGTGAACCTACCTCGTACTCCTCCAGCTCCTCCACCAGAATCTAAACACACAGAGAGAGACACCGTTAGCATTAGCCGCTAGCACCAGCTGCTAATCTCTTCGATTTAAACCCGATAACCGGTTAATATCTCGCCAGTCGAAGGGTGTTACCTGCGCTGCCTTCTTACACGGTCCGGACTGCAGGAATCTGGCAATGAGGTAATACAGCTCTGAAAGGAAAGAGACGCGGATTAGCTTGGTACCAACCACTGGTTCCTAATGAGCCGAGCTAACAGTGGCTAGCTCCGGGATGCACTCGGGTTATTTAGCTTTATCCCCGTAGCGCTACTGCAAACTGTGCCAATGCTAAACGTGTGGTCGCGGGTTGAGGGCGAGCTCAGCACTCACCAGCCTCGGTCTGTGAACACTGGTCTCCTGCCATCACTTGATAGGACAGGCGACATTAAGAGACACTGATGTTTTAGCTTGCTCGTTAGCCGCCGGCTAGCTAACAGTAGCTAGGTGTGTGTAGCTAACACAGGCTAGTGAATGGCCTCCTCCTCTCTCGAGTTGATTCCAGACCACCTGGTGCTTTGTGCTAGCGCCCTCCAGTGACGCTGGGCCATACTGAACGTCATTTGTTGTTGAGAATGAAGAACTCTGATACATATTTACATATTAAACTGTACAGCAAAACCATTTCAGGCAGAATTTACCTGTAATTTTCAGCATTTAATTATGGATTTAATAACTTTATTTCCCCGTTAAGTCCCATGTTTATTGGAAAGATGTTATGCATTTGTAGGTGAACTGTATCATCTCATTGAAAACAACTGTGTATATTCTGTTAACATTGTATATGCTATTTCTATTCATGCATGTCCTCCTGTTTATAGTTTACTTAAGTTTTACTTTAACTGATGTTTCTATTGTCATTATCCCCAATGCTGTGATAACATGGCAAATTTCCCCATAATGAGAATTAAAAATGATTCTTTTAGATTTACACATGAATGTACTTAAGATTGTTGTGAAAATCTTAATCAACCCCACATTGTTTGGACTCATATTATGGATCAAAGCTGATCCATAACCTATTTTCTGACAAAAACACTGCGATCCTGTTTGATATGACGACTGTATTTGGAGACTGTTGCTCCGGGGATAGCATCTGGGTTTAATTCTGGAAGAGGCCTCCTTGACCTCGGTGGCAACAGAGAAAAGGTGCAGGTTATGTAGCAAAGTGGTAAATTGAATATTTTCAAGCTTAGTAGCCGGGACCAGATAAACCCAGAGGCTTTAACCATAAGAATACAATATATGACCGTGTCAAAAGGGGAACTGGAACAAATTCGATCTTTTCGGTTTGAGGTTAATTTGACGAAATATGCAACAGAATTTTTTTATAGTTTTAAGTTAGACATTCTCTAGGTGGATATTCATGGTCACTAATTTCTAAGATGTAAATACAGTTACAGATCGTATTTTGCAAGGGCCTTTTTTTTTGCACATTATGAAGGTGGTTATTTCAGCGCACTTTTGACTAACATTCACACATTTTAGCCAACCATCGTTTATGATAATAGAGATACGATCCATAAAATATATTCTCATTTGTCCACCTACCGCCTCAGAATGTCATCGTTATTGTATGTTGTTTCCTGCACACTGCAAAAACCACCAAGTCCTTGAGATATCTTGCACTGAATAAGAAGAACTAAGAAAAATAAAAAAATTTAAAATTGTATTTTAACCTTGCACCTATGTAGGCCAAGGAGGAAGGTCATGGATGATGTAACATCCAACGCAGCCTGGTACATCAACCAGATTGTTAATGGTTTTGTGAGTTGTGGTTTCACCGGCTCATTCTCTCAGCACTGTCTCTCTTCAATGGACATGGAAAGGAAATTCTCTTGAGTAGCATGCAAAGTGGTCTGTTCATTAATTGTGCTTGAGAGCTCTGGCAGTGTATGTTCACTTGAACATTGTATGAACTGGCTGTGTCTATGTGTGTGCTTAAGATAAAGCTTTGACATGCCATTACATTTGAGCTGTAATGTTCTGTCTTAAGAAAATAAAAGATTGAATATTGAGGACAGAGAATTTGCAATCCTTGCTGTGAAGTGTTTTTTCTCCAAAAATATTTTTCAATACATACTCCATTGTGTGTAATTGTGTGTTTAGTTACCTGAATAGATTTGAAAACTAGGCCTCTTATATAACATAGGTTTTTTTGATTGACGGTCACAGAGTTGCTGGTAGACTCAACAGGAATTTCTTCATAGCACTGTCCTCCTCTACCTGTTCTCACTCCCTGCTGAGAACAGAGTTACACACCTTACGCAGCGCTGAACACACCCAATTGACAAAACCTAGTATTGCATATCCAACAGACTGCAGTTCTTCCTTTTCAACGACCCACACATGTGAATCTTTGCAGACTTTTTGAATCATGCAAATAATAAGGCATTTCATTTATGGGGACATCAATAAGACAGTATATAATAATAGGCTACTGAAACAAGGATAAAAACAACAATAGTAAAAACACGCCTTCAAACAGGGCATGGCCACACAACTGGAGGCACAAATATTTTCTAGGTTCCGTGTTCTTCGATGTGAGACTTCATTACATTCATTCCTGATTAAGCACAGGTTTAAAATGCCATGCAATTATAGATGTTATGTCAGTGGCTCCGATGACACAGAAAAGCTGAGTCTAAGAGAAGTGATCGGTGGCATCAACAATCCAGGCAGCTGCTGAAAGTATAAACATGCCATGGGTGGCAGATTGATTTCAGCCCACACAACATTGCATGTTACCTATCCAGTGCCAGAATCTGTGAATCTGAGGGAAAGGGGAAAATTAATATATCTTAAAAAAAAGAAAGAAAAGCGCCTGCTGATTCACAAGCCCTAATGCAAATTAAGAAAAAGAAGTGCCCCTCACCCATAGGCTTTTGTAAAAGGCTCTTCCCTGTAGTGCTATCATTCATGGAGAAGCTTTTAGGGCCTGAAAAAATCTTTTGGAATAAGTCCCTCTTTCTTTCCTTTTTTATTTGAGTAACACCTTAAATTTAGCAAGAAATAGTAGTTTCATTATTTTGTGTGCAAACAGGCAGATCGATAGATATACGGTTTTATCTTATTTGATCTTGAGGCGTATTCCACAAATTTGTCTAGTCTACCTCGTATGCGGTGAAAACTGTTGTATAATATCCATCTCCTGTGACTGCAGGGACTCGGTCAAGTCTGATAAAAACAACTCATGTCACACCACTTGAGTAATTGGTTGGTTTTTACTTTTTTTCTTTGGGAACTATAGTTGCCTGCAACTTGAGGAGTGAGACACATGGGTATGAACCACTGCCAGGGTTTACTGGGAGCTGCTATCAAACTACTGTACATGCAGGGAGGCTATCACGCTCTATTCAGAGTTCCAACACGTTATGTACATGCAATTCAAAATATTGTTTTCTATATGTGTATCTCTGTCATGTTAAGATCAATAGGAATACATTTAATTTCTCTTAATGGGAAATAATAATTGCTTCATGCTGAATTGCAGAGTTCATGAACATGGTTTTTTACCAGGTACGCTGCTGAGCCTAAGACTGTCGTTCAATTTGAGTTCAAGTTAAATGTACTACAGAGAAACTATTTACTGCTTGTTTTCTTTCCCAAGTGGGAATGGAGTCTTGAATCATCAATGCAATAATGCTCTATAATCAATCCAATCTCTAGTCTATAATCTGCCAAGGAACATTTGGCATTGTGCCTGCTGTGTTTTTACAACTTTTACTGCAGGGCTTGTTTTAACGATGGAGTATTTTTCATTATAGTTTTGCAACTTTTAAGCATCTCAACTCTTTCCACAACCGAGCTGCACTTATTGACCTTAGGGTGGCGCTAAAGTGTGTGTCCACTTGTTGGATTGTATGACACCTGGCGCACTCATGCATTTGCCTATTACATTTTCAGAATAGTTCTGATCAGCCCGTGTCTGCCAACATGTGATGATTGGCTACATGATGGCCTTTTGAAAGTATGACTTATGGACCAAAAGACATGGTGTGACGCGCACACTCAAATCACAGCATATCAATGTATGTACATGTACATGTACAGTACATATACAGAACCAGACTCAGTACTGTTTCCCCCTGCTGAACTGGTATCTATTGCACTTCTTTCCACCCTGGGAGAGGGATCACTCACACGTGGCTCTTTCGGAGGGTCTACATTTTTCCCCTGTTCAAAGTTTTTTTTGTTAGTTTTCCCTTACTCTTGTTTAGGCTTAAGGAAAGAGGATGTCACACCTTGTTAAGCCCTATGAGAAAAACTGTGATTGATGAATATGGGCTACACAAATAACATTTTAGTGATTGATTGAACTGGAGGATCAGGAAAGTATTACTTAAACACACACGCACACTGAGTCATGTTTCCACGGCTTGAGAGGAGGTTGCATTGACCTACATAGATTTCTGGAGGACACCTGGAGGCTCTAACCTTAACCATAGTTACAATTTGCCTAATCCTAACCCTTCCCCTATAACCTAACCCTAAACACATTTAGGCACACACACACATATTTACCCAGCCATCCTTAAAAGGACTTGGCTGCATTGGCTTCCATTTGGACCGTCAAACCAAAACTTTATCCATAACCATGACCAATTTACCCTAACCCTAACCTTAACATAATCACAATTCACATCTGACCTCCAACCATAACCAGGACCCTGGAAATGATGTTTAGCCTATAGGATTGAGATTGGTCCCCACGAGGTCCACTGTTGTGGACGACGTCTGTGTTTATGTTGGAAAAGGATAGTGAGGCAACCACGCACGCACACGCACACACATACACACTCACACACTCACATGCACACAAACTTTATTTAGGAACATATCTAGTCCAGTGGGCGGGGCTGTGAGTGTGGACGCACTGGCTGCACAGAAGTCTTCAGCCAGCCCTCGTCTGTCTGCCTGTCACTGTGTGTGTGTGTGTGTGTGTCAGTGGACGGGACACGTTGTGTGCACCGCTCTGTGGAAAAACGATGTAAGCCGTGAGGTGTGAAGTGTGTGGGCTGTGTCGGGCTCTGGGCTGGATCAGGATCTGCTCTCTCGATAGGCTGCCCCCCCCCCCTCTCTCTCACACACACACACACCGGTGAGAATCGACTGTACACGGAGTCGCAGCGCAGTTTCATCTGAGGGAAACTTTTTATGCGGGGAATATAGGACGTCGTAGCTTTTTTTTGTGTGATCATTTTGCCGCTTACAGCCTCTTTCCCAGCGGTCCCCGCCTGGCTCCCTATACAAGGTAAGTTTCCTCCTCCTCAACAGCGTCTGTTTCGTTACTTCTACCCACAAACCGATCTCCACGTTAGCGAAACAATTTACGGTGTCAACAAGTAGAAGCTCTTCGGGAAAAACAGAGTTCAAACTCACAGTCTGTTTTATCTCCAAAGTTTTGACGCGACGTAATTTGCTTCACAATATTTACAGCAGTCGTATAAAAATACACAAAACACGTTTGTTTTCCTCAGTGGGTATTTGGACCGTTTCAGGGTAATTTGCTAATGCATTAAAGTCAAAGGGTGCTTGTTCTTCTGAATAACTGTAAGCTGACGGCACAGTGTATTTGAATAGGGTGTTTATTTTCCTCTGGTATTAATTCGATGAGAGGCAGCGTGCTGTAAGTTATTGATACTAGACGCCAATGAAACGGGGGTGGGATGCCCTGGAGTGTGTGTGTGGACCTGGCTGTGTGGAGAGCAGCTGCTGGTTATCTGTATGCACAGGCACCTTATCATATGTGGGGCATTCAAACATATTGTATGACTCGAGGAGGGTGGAATAGGACTGTGGTCTACATGTGGTTGAGCAATCCACATGGCGCTCTTGGGCATGTAGAGATATGACTACTCAGACAATTTCAAATTAGTGGGAGATGCTGGATTATGCGATTGAGCAAGAGCGATTTCCTAGTTAAGGGTGTTCAGGCAAGACTGGAGTCATTGGAAATCAGGTTTTTTGACTGTATGTCAGTGTCTGCCTATCTGATGACAAGTGTGTAACTTTGGTCAGGACTATGGTGCCATGAGAGGAGCCTGATATTTTCCATTGTCCAAGGGATTGTCCTGTGTCCTCATGTACGTTCCACTAGTGTGGAGGCCTGGTCCACTCTGTCTGCTGGCAGCATCAGTGCTGAGGTTGGCCCAGCAGACATAGTGAATAGTGATGAGGACGTGTGCTGACAGCCGAGTGGGACATGAATGGCTGTCCCAGGACTGACTGTACTGGAGTGTTAGGCACCACACTCCTTTTTACGTCACGGGCCACCCTCATGACTCATGCAATCTTCTCCTCCCTTCCAGTCAAACTCTTTAGTCCTGCTTTTACAGTACATTTTGCAAACTGCATTTTTATCCTGGGCTTGATGAGTTGGTGCGTTCCATTCTGGATTAAAGTCTGCCCCTATGGAGGTCAGAGGTTAATCATGATCCTCATCCCCTCTGTACTGTGACTGCCCCCTACTGACAGGCATCTCACTCACTATATGGATGTCTATTTCTGCCACTTGTTACTGCTCTGGCAATGAAATACATATATTGAACTGCAGACATTACCAATCTTTTAACAGTCCACTTTTACTGATACTGACGTTTTAGAAAATTGCTACAACAACCTGTGACATACAATCAAACATACAACCATCAGCCAGCACACAGTCCAGTCCAGGAGTCCAGAGTCTCTTCTGCACTCACAATATGTTGCAACGTCATAATTATTAAATTTGTTTACTTGAAGGAGCAGCCGCCCACGGAGTTGTGCACTGCATATGCAGATGCTGTGGTTGTTTTTTGTTTGCCTAGTAACTTACAACAATTGTTTGTGGGTATCAGGTTGTAGAGTTTAATAGTGTATAGTGTGGTTTATATAATTCTTGGACTGTGTCATAAATAATCTTAATATTAAACTTATTTATGTACATCTATTTCTTCATATTTTATAAGTCACACTACATCATTACTCCTGTATGGCTTGGAATATCACTACTTTACTCTGTCTCAGTTACAGGTTATGATTTTTCTCACTTTTATTCCTCGTTTCTTGTCAAATTTCGTCATGTCCTTATTTTTCATTTAGCTACACTCCACTGCTGTTTCAAGGAATATCAGTTTTCAGCATTATATTTCACCTTCAAGAGCAAATCAAGCTTGGGGCCTGATGGAGATTTTTTTTTTTCTGATCATTTTGGTTCTGTTTGCGCTTAAGCAGTGTTGTATCTGGGTTTTTGTTCCTCTTTCCTGAAACTATGCTATGGTGAAGGTTAGTTAACTGATGACACACAGCCTCCTCTCTGATGTTACAGAGCATATTGTGGGGAAAGTAGGTTAGTGGGCCATGTCCTGCAAGCTTAAACTGAATGCAAGTCTGAATATTGCTAGAGCTGCTTAGTGTGACTAGGCATGCACAAATGGTGCAGGTCTGTGCAACTGCGAAGGGATCATTTCTCCCCCTCTGTCTCTTTAAGAAAACAGAGCTGCGCTCCACATAGCATGAATGTTGAATGTTCAACCCATGATGATTCATCTCCAACACACATGAAATGGAGTGAAATCTGACAACAGGTTGACTAACTTCACAGGTTGCAAATTACCAAGCCTTGCTTCCCTTATATATTAAACACAACACGAAAAGCCCATTGTTGGTGTTATGTTTGTAGTACTACAGTTAATAGTACTACAGTATTACATAGTCACATTTTATTTACATTGACATCAGTTTTTCTTTTAGAACCTTATCTTTGAGTTTGTTTCTCTCTAAATAATTCAAACCTTTGGTATCTTGGTGCAATAATTACTCTTCTACAGTGTATGGAAACTCTCATGTTACTTACCTTTGCACTTACTTCCTGTATGGTAACATATAGCCTAATGGTTGCTGTGTTTTTTTCACACTTGGCTGTAACAGAAGTTACACTTGGGAATAACAAGGTTCAAGTTCAATAACCTTCATTTTTGTCATTCCACATATGGTACTGGAAATACCTGACACAGACATCAGACAACAAAGCCACACTGAAAAACATACTAGTGACTTGTCCAGAGTGTACCCTGCCTCTCACTTAATGTCTGCTGCGGTTGGCTCCAGCTCCCCTCAAAGGATAAGCCGTATTGATAATGGATGGATTGATGGATGGAACCCTGAAAGCAATTAATAGTAGGTCATACAAAGGAAAAGCTAAGAGAAAAGGGAAACACTCACTCTGACTCCATTAAACAGGCATTTCTAGTATTTGTGATACTCATCAGAACCACTGGAGTCTCATGCTCCTTGACAGCCTGTAACAAAAGTCTCTGATAAGTGTTGTGTGTGTCCTCTGTCCAACCTTTCGAAACAGTTTGCAGTCCTGGAAGTCCTAGAATACTTTGTGCTGCTTTAGTGAATTTGAGACAGTTTGTTGGAGTTGTACACGAAAAACTTTATTTCCAGATAAATAAACCCAAATGTCATCATGAGGTTGTTTTATTCTTGGCTCGTCAAATATGAAGCACTTTGAACTGCACTAACCTGTATGAAAGGTGCTGTACAAATATAGTTCGACGGATTGACTTAATTGTTTTGAGAAATTTAGCAAATCAAGTGCATAGTTATGCAGTATCAACAACGTGAGTAGATTCCTATATAGAGTTAAAAAATAATTAGAGAATGGGGTTGATTGGATATCTTTGTATGACTGTTTGACTCGTTATTAACTAATGAGTTAATTAATTTGCGCTACAACATTTTTGCCACCAGCTCAAAATGACATTATTGCTTATATATAATTCATAGACACATCAGACTATTGAATCTGGATCTGTAGGTGATGAAAAGGTACTTATTCTTTTACTTATTATTTTTTACTCTTGAGGCTTTGTTGTTTTCCTACCTTTTGTCATAATTGTACTGTGCATTGCATCTGTTTTGTCACTCCAATTAATGGACTCACTGGGATAGTTACATTAGCTTTGTGTTATGTTTCATGTGGGAGGAAGGGGGGAAATATATAGTTCTTTAATGGGTCACAGTTGAGTTCTAATATTATATGAATATTTCAATATTTTGCAGCTGAATTTGTGGTAGTGTTTATAGATGCACTGGAATACAAAACCTCATCCATTATACTGCGGTTTACCTACAGGGTAACATAGACAATTGATAGAAAAAGTTACTATCCTGTAATATATTTTTTTGATCAATCCTGTATAACTAAGTCAGTAACATCTTTCACTGCACTATATATTGTCCTTACAGTAGTCTGTATGTTTAGAATCATTTGTAGTGTAGGCCTAAGATGATTAGTCAGGTTTCATTTTGATTATTGAACAGCTGCTGTGTCTCCATTGAGAAGACAGTGGTCTTTTGAATGAGCCTTCGAAGCCTTGACAGACGGATAAAATAGATTTTTCTGTTAGCTTCATACTTCACTTTTCTAATGCCCAGCTGGGTGAAGTGGAATTATGCTGCACATGACTCTCGAGACTATGACTGGTATTCATGTCACCCTCTTTAACCTCGTAACTATGACAGAGAAAATGTTCAGCTTCAGTTATATAACTGCCTCTACAGACGTCATCATCCTTTCCGCTGATCTCTTGCTCCAAAGCACACAGTTGTTGTCCTCAGTAGCTTCAGGCTCAGAATCACTGGGGCATGATTAAGAAATTTAGCTGATAAAAAGGTTATTTTCTTCCGGCTCTTATGACATTGTGTGAATTTGCTTCCTCCCTTTCTTTCATTGCATGAAACGAGTGGCATTACCTCAGATAAACATCCGAATATTATGTAAAACCTTTTCAAAGACACTGCTGTAATCAGAGTTGGAAATAAAACCCCACCGAGCGGCAAAAGCAGGTAGATTTTCTCTTTGACATTTAAATCTCTGTACCAAAATAGCCTGGAAATAAAATACCTTTACCAAATTAATATCTTGTAATTCCCTTCAGTCTCTCTGAGCTGTTCAGGGACATTAAAAGCTTGATGGCTAATCATTTCCGTCAGCTAAACAGTAAATCCAACCTAATTATCGTTGTTCTGTCTAAGTCCAGAAGCAACCTCTCTTAAATGATGAGCTCTGTCTCAACAAAAAATAATCTGCTCTGTTGTTAAAAACAGTTATTAATCATAATTTTCTAAACTCAGGCTAGCTTTGTCTTTGAGTTGAATGGAAACATTAATTTACGTCTTCATTACAGGCTCTAAATAGTCAGGGTCCATCTTACATCACAGACCGTATTCACTGGCACTCAGCTTCCAGGTCTCTTTGATCTGACAACAAACCTCTTGTGTGTCCCATGGTCACAACGAAAACTAAAAAGGTGACACAGCTCTTGCAGATACTGCTCAACTTTCCTGGAACCAGTTATAAATTAGATATGATCCATCCATTTTTATTTTGAAATCTAGGCTAAAGACCATTTTTGCAGCTCTTCAGTCAGCCTATAATGTGTTTAAATGTGCCTTCGGAATAATGATACATTTGACTTATTTATTTACTATCCTGGGATTGATTGACTGCATTTTCATGTATGGACACAGTGCCTTTTATTGGGAACCCTTCCTATTTCAGAAAGCTGATTCACAGGACTTTTCTCTCTTTCATGACAAAAGGTCACTGTCAAGAATCGGGTGTGGCTACACTTAGTGTTTCAGATGAAGAAGAAAAAAAGGTTTCACAATATATGTGCGGGCCTGGCCACTGTGTGTGACCTAGATTGGATTCAGATCTTTAGCTCAGGGTGTTGGCTGCATGTGCATTACAACTCTGTTTGTTTTTGTGGTGTTAAATACATATTGTGTCAGAAGACCATAAACGGGCATGTCAGGTTTGATGCTGAAATGAAAAGACCACTCCCAAAATCTCTCTGTTCTATTGATGTTGAGTAAGTCATTTGCAGTCTGGGATGTCAAGAGGCAAAACCTGGTCATTATAGTTCACACACCAATGTGAGTGTTATTTTCAAGCTGGGTCTCGATAACATCAAGAGAAACCTGAATTGGTTACATGTAGCAAAGACCTATTGACAGTGCAAACTGGATTCTCTGGCATATGCTGTGTACACTCAACTATAACAGTACTTTGAAAATGTTTAAATAAAATATGCATCTTTGGAAATCTGTGGAAAAATGATGTTCCTCCATCCTCAGTGAGATCAGGGGACATGGGATCTTGTTTAGAGCTGGAGGATTTAAAGGTTTAAAGGGATAGTTCATTGAAAAATTAAAATGCGCTCATTATCTACTCACCACTATGCCGGTCGAGGGGTGGGTGAGGCGTTTGAGTCCGCAAGAGCGTCTTGGACTTTCAGGGGTAAACAGTGTTGCAGCCGTGAATTTTTCCCTTTAAAGCTCAAGGCTACGCAGGGTGAAAGAATCATGAATCATTGTCACAATGAAGCATGATTTCTGCATTCATTAGACCAATCTGCCTGACTGCTAGTACCAGCTGTTATCTTGAATTATGTGTATGCACAACTCCACTCACACAGTTTGTGTTGTTTTGAGGCAGCAAAATTAGCTGTATTTCACTGTGTTGTAATCAGGCAGGAGTGTGTCAACACTTAGTGAATGTGATAATTTTTTTCCAGATGGCTAATGAAATGGCCTTTTATAATTAAATCATAGATGGTATTAACCCACTACATCTATTGTTAATATGTATATGTATGAGTATTTTTGCCGTTCTGTTGTTGTGAAAATGTCCCTGAGTGAATCATCAACATCTGATTTTGTGTTCAGTAGTTCCTCCAAAATGTTTATTAATTTCCAAAAATATATTAATTAATGTGTAGCTTTCATTTACATCAGTTTATATGTTCGATGCTCTCTCATTCCTGCACTTTTGGTGTCTATGGATTAAAAACAAGACATGGATATTTGATCATAAGGCAACTCCATATTCAGCTGCTTGTCTACCTGTTCTGTCTATGAAGCTTTTCATTACTAGATGCTTTCTTCTATCAAGACAAATCTGATTCTAACAAGATGGCAGTGTTTCACAACAAGAAACATGAAAAAGCAATAGATAGAAATGGAGACAAAGGGTCACTTTTTCCATGGATTGCTTGCAGAAGACTATTTCAGTTCAGAGCCTGTGCATGAGAGAGTGGCTGCTTGTGGTTTTACTGTCGGTTACTGATGAAATCAGAAATTATCATATTATTCTGGCAATCAGCCCGAAATATTTCTTGGGCGGCATTGTAAAACAATCAATAAACTTCCACAGCCAGGGATTTAATCAAAGATATTACCAACAATCTGAGCTTGAGACAGCAGTACAAAGGAAGCGCTGAAATGCCCTTTCCACCCATGCCCTAGAATTGTGACCCACATATTTGCCCACACACTGCCTTAGGTAATTGCATCTTTTCCTGAGCAGCAGCAGACAATAAAAGGCCTGCAATAATTTGGTGATTCATTTAGAATCACTGAAAGAATATAATTATAAGGACATTTGAGAGTGGCTCTACCTGGTGAAAGGATGTTTGTTTGTTGGTCTGCTTTCTCATGGAAATGCTGTGGCCACCCACCATGGGGCTGAGATGTGTGGTGAATGTGTAATTACAAGGCACTTTGGGTAAAGTATAACCAAAATCATTGACAAATGTTGTTGAATAAGCATCAAAAGTAAAATATAGAGTGAGTGAAAGAAACACAGTAAGTGAGTTAGTGAGTAATTAACATTTACTGAACTTTCAGTGGCACTCTACTTAGTAGTTATAACTGTGTATTAGTGAATAGACTGCTTCCAATTATTTCCAATAACCCTTTTTTCCATTGGCGGCTGTGGCTGAGGGGTAGAGTGGTCGTCCTCCAACCTGAAGGTCCGCGGTTCGATCCCCAGTCTGAACCATCGGCATGCCGAAGTGTCCTTGGGCAAGATGCTGAACCCTCAATAGCCCCCCATAGAATAACAAAGTGCTGCAAGTAGATGTACTGTATGATTGTGTGTGTGAATGGGTGAGTGTAAAACTGTACTGTAAAGCGCTTTGAGTGGTCATCATCCGACTAGAAAAGCGCTATATAAATACAAATCCATTTACCATTTAATGGAAGAAGATACTATTTGTGGTGACAAATGCTCCAAATAGTTCGGGCAAGGCAAGTTTTTTGAATCATCCTTCAGACACAGGGTAATTCAAGGTGATTAACAAGTGCATAGAAAATAGAAAGCAAGTAGATTACAAGTTATTTCCTTACAGTTTTCTTACTCTGTTGTTGTATAAAGTTGTAGCTAATGGAGCTCCATATATATAGACTTACATCATACAAAATGTCCTCGACTTAAACATTGTGTAACTCCAAGCCAACCAACCAGAGTGAATGGATGGAAGAAGGGTTTATGTAAAAGAATGAGCCACAATTTCCAGTTCAGTTGCAGCAGGTAGAACATCTACTGCTGTTGTGATGTTATTATCTTTCTGAGGGAAGACAGAGCTCAGCAGCTTGAAGCATTCACCAAGGTCATTCTTACAATTTATAGGGAAATATACATAGTTTTCATGTATTTATTTATACTGCTTTAGTTATCTTACATAATCTATCCAGGGCATTTAAGCTTTTTAAGCTGTGTATAACAGTAATTATTATTTTATAAATAGAGAATTTAAGCAATTCTCTATATCAAGTTTAATTTAATATAGAAAGTAGCAGGGTCCTTATTCAAAGCGGCAGGAGTGATATGTCTTCATCTGTGAGCCAAGTATTAAATGTTGTGTTAATGCTATTGCAATGCATTAAGAATGACTTCTGGTTGCGATAATGAGGAAAACATGCAGCCATAAAGGTTGTCTGCCACTTTATTAATATTCATCAAATAAACAAATGGGTTTGTGCATAAATAATATACTCCACCTGAAGAAAAAATGGAAACCAGTTCCTTAATGGACATCAAAACCTTGGTTGGGGGAAAATATACACCACACATTGTTACCATGGGAACACAGAGTGAACAGCAGTGCCACAGTCTAATTAATGACAGTCAGTGCCTCAGCAGAGGGCCACTATGACATCATCAATACCAGTATCACAGATGTACAGTAGCGTGAGACAATATGGCTTAATGAGCGATTATCTAAATAATCCACTTTTTCAATGACGTAAAGGCAAGGAGCCTGGACAAAGGTACAGGATGTAAAGAAACCCAACCCGGAGCATTGACTATGTAGTGAGGTCTGCTTATGAGCACTAAATGTCATCTCATTATCCAATAGCATGACCTACATAAAAGAGCGGAACTAATCTCTATGTAGGCGGATGGTGAATAATGCAGTAAAATGTGGGAGATCTTTATGAATCTTGGATGTCTTATACTTGTTAGTCGCAGGCTTAGAAACAATTTAGTTGAGAATGATCCTGTGTCATCACTCAGGCATTATTCACCTCTTCAGCATTGTTTTGTTGCCAATATGTCCATGTATTGTGTTTTGGCATTAGTTCTCTAGATATGTTACATGACAAGCAACAGTTGACATTGCCCTAATAAATCAATACACCTATTCTAACTATTCTCTTTAGCATCCCACTTAAGAGATTCTGCATATTAATTGAGATATTTATGTAAAAATGCTAAGAGTTCACAGCCATACATTAGAGGTTGCATGTGTGGTTTAAGGTTTCCCAGGTCTTTGTGCTGGAAATTGTTTATTTAAGAGCTTTAGAAAGCATAATTTAAGAACATTAATGTCCTCTGGCTTAGCATTATACATGTTTTCATGGGGGAAAGAATTTGATAAATACAACTATTATGAGACAATTCAAACATTACACTTACTTACACCTATCAGTATCAAATCTTCTTTATAGATAAAATATATTATTTCTTTCTCTTGTAGTCCACAGTACTATGATGTCAGCTTTTGTTTTTCTAGATCATCTTTATGAACTAAACTGTGTTCAAATGATGGCATAGGTTTTATAAGACATGCTTCCAGAGGTTGAAAACATGTTACTCTTTTTATTTAGTGGATTAAAGGGTATACACACATCATTTCTGTCAGGATGGAGTCAAAGGAGTAAAGTTTGAGAGTGGCTTCTTGCTTTTTTTTCTAAGTGGTCTGTATATGTAAGACCACTTTGCTGAGTTATGGGTTGTTTTTGTTATTGCTGTGTTAGATATGAGTTTATGGTCATCAAGCCACAAGAGAATGTTGTTTGAACTGCAGCCTCGATAAACCATTACATTCAATTATAATCGAAGCATAATACCCACACATCCATTAGTTATGCCCATTTAAACTTAAGGATCATTGCCGGGGCCAATCCCTGCTGACATTGGACGAGAGACAACCTGAACACATTGCACACCTATGGGAAATTTAGACTCGCCAATCAACTTAACCTGCATGCCAAGACCGTGGGAGGGAAAGCAGAGCACCTGGGTGTAACCCACTTAAGCACTGGGGAAAGCATGCACCATTACATTTAACAAATCTAGCTAAATTAAAAGATTTAACTCTGCACTAACGGATTCCTTTTTAAAAAGTACACATTTGTGCGTATTTTGTGATACAAAGAAAAAAATGTGGTTGCTTATGAGTGTGGAGTCTTCAGCAAGGCAACCAGTAAACATTATTAACATATGTTGGTAGTTGTATAGTAAAGAACCCTGTACAAAAACTGAAAGCTTTCCCACAGAAAACCTTGGTAAGTAAGACTTCTGGACTGAAACATAAATTGTTACTATCATTTACTTATTATTAAGATTTAACTCTGGTTTTTAAAATGAGTCCCCCAAATACATTATTGTTCCAATGGGTGAGCCCCATCGTTGCTGTTGATGGTGGAAAAAGTTTTAACAGTAATTTCATGCTCTTTCAAACATTTCCAGTTGACTGAATGGAATGGTTTCGTTTCCAGTCTTCATTTACTCTGGCCGACAGCATATTTTGTATAGTGTCTTTGTCTGAGCTGAGTCACTTTTGTAATATCCAAACCATTGCCACATAATTTATGTTGTTGGGGTTTTTATACTGGTACTTTCCTTAGTTTGGTAGGGTACAGTAACAATAATTCGTCATTCCTGCTGTATTATACATGCGGTTTTGTGTGTGGTTACCTAGTGCTTACTGATGGTTGACTGCAATGTACACGCAAACTGCATTCTGATTGGCTGCACAACGCTGTATGCACTGCATCCTGGTCTGTTCATTTCAACAACACCTATAGGTTACCATAGTAACTGGGGACATTTTTTTGCAATTTTGGCTTTGCCCAGCTGTACCGACCAATTCAGCGTCTGTCCTCCACCTGACGTTCACAGAAACTGTAACACCAGTGTGAAACACAGTGGGAGCTTCACACAGAAAGGGCCAACAATGGGAATTGAATTTGGCTTGATTGTGTGTTTGTGTGTGTAGTGTCTTGTGGCCTCACTGTTTAGTCTGGCTGAACTGTAAGATGCTTTCAATCAATTCAGAGGTGTGGAACTCTCCTTTGTTATTTACTGTTAGTTTGTTTATAAACTCTGACAATGTATAGTCTAGTTTTACCTCCCTGAAGGAAGCACAGACAAATGTTATCACCTCACTACAAGAGGTATAATGCCAACGATTCAAGTTTCCTCTGAGGACAGAGATGTGGTCATTTAGTTTATGAAGTATGTCAGTTGAGGACCAGTGAGACTGACTGTGTTTCTCTCATGTTTGGTCTAGCATTTGTCTCTCTTCTGACACCATGTCTCACATGTCTGGTTAAAATGGCATTATAGAGGCCGGATCAGTCATCAAAATCTGCACTTCTGCAACAGCTGCAGACAGATAAAGATGTGGGAAAGTTGGACTCATTTACATGAAGATGGTCGTTGAGGCAAGTGGTCTGCAAGTTCAACATTGCCTCAACTGTGTGCCTCAATGATACCCTATCTTTTTTTTTTTTAAACTTTTTATTTTGAATTTTGAACAGAAAGAAATAAAGGGAAAAAAAAAACAAAACAAAAACAAAAAAAAAACAAACAAAAAAAAACATACAACACACTCATGGGTGTAACAGTATATGGTCACATTCTTCTCAATACATCGAAGTACAGTGTCACACTATTCCAGGCACAGTGCATACATAATCCATTTTTCCCAACGTTCAACACATTTCTCCAATTCCAATCTTAAAATATAAGTCAGTCTCTCCATACAGTAAACTTCTTTCACTATCCCCCTCCACTGGTGCAATGTTGGGGGGTCAGTTTGGAGCCATCTTCGGGTTATAGCCTTTCTACCACATGCCAAGAGAATCTTTAGCAGGTATTTGTATTTGTGAGGGATAAATTCTGGTATTTTACCTAGATACAAAGTAGTAAAAGAGTAGTCTACTTTAATTCCCATCATCTTACATATTTCATTAGTTACTTCCCTCCAATATGGTTGAATTCTTTGACAAGCCCAAAAGATATGAAAATGATTGGCCATAATGGCTCCACATTGTCTCCAACAAAGCCCCGGACTCTGAGAGCCTGATTGCAAAGCCGTTATTTTAGGAGTGATAAAAAACCTCACAACATTCTTCCAACCAAACTCTCTTAATGATCTTGAGTTTGCAGTGGTTGCTTGTGTCTCACATATCTCCATCCAGGACTCATCTGATATTTCTGTACCAGACTCCTTTTCCCATTTTTGTTTGATGTATAACGTAGAGTGATTTTTGGAGGTTTGTATACTTTCATATATTCGTGAGATCAGTTTTTTAATGTTGTTTTTTTCATATGCTTCATGGAATATAGAGATCAGGTTATATTCTTTCCCCTTTTTGATTTGTGATATTTTATTAAAGTAGTCTCTGGCTTGTAGGTATCTAAAAAAATTGCATTTTTCCAATCCAAATGAGTTAGAAATTGCCTTATAACTCTGAAATTTACCGTTAGAAGTGAGTGAACAAAAGGATGTGATGCCTCTCCTAATCCACTGTTTAAAGCTCCTGTCCAGTCTCGCAGGTTCAAACTCTGGATCATATGCTACCCAATTCAAGACCCTGGCCTGTTTCTCTAACTGCAATTTCCTCAACATCCTAAACCACAGTTTAACCGTGAATAGGGTCCATTGATTCAAGCTGTTATAATTCTTTTCTGCTTGGCTTTTGTTTCCTAATATTGATTGTATTGGAATATCTGTCTGTGTAATTTCCAAAGACTTCCATTTAGATTCATAATTTGGTGTACACCAGTATACTAAGGGTTTCAATTGTGCAGCATGATAATAGGCCTGTAAGCATGGTAGAGCTCTCCCTCCCCTCTCCTTCTTCAGCTGCAGTGTCTTGAACTGTACCCTTGGTCTTTTACCGTTCCAAATAAACCTTGAAATCCACCCGTCCCATTCATCAAATTGTTTGGGTGGTATCTCCAGGGGTAAGGACTGGAAGAGGTAAAGAAATCGTGGCAACACATTCATTTTGATTATTTCTATTCTATTGCTCATATCCAGCGGGAGCATCGTCCATCTAGAGATGTCTGATTTTACCGCTTTGTTGATGGGGCCATAATTCATTTCAGAAAGCTTCGACATATCTTTTGGTAGATTTATTCCTAGATATTTTATTGTGGAAGAGTCCCATTTAAAGTTGTACTTCTTTTTTATATCTGGATGGGGAGTATAATTAAATGTAAGGGTTTGAGTTTTTGAAGTATTTAGCTTATATCCAGAGTATGAGTTGTAAGTCTTTAATAGACACATCAATCTGGGGATGCTCGAGTCAGGGGTTGTGATAAAGAGCAGGACATCATCCGCAAACATACAAATTTTATGTTCCTCTCCTCTAATAGTTATCCCCTTTATCTCAGGATCCTCTCTAATTGCTTGGGCCAAAGGTTCAATAAATAAGGCAAACAAGGTCGGGCTCAGGGGACATCCCTGGCGTGTCCCTCTTTCTAGGCGAATAGTTTGTGACAGGTTTCCATTTATCCTAATCCTGGCTGTTGGAGAGGAGTATAACGATTTAATACATGTGATGAAGCAGTCCTTAAAGCCAAATCTTGCAAGTACCCTATACAAATATTCCCAACCTACTGAGTCGAAAGCCTTTTCGGCATCTAGACTAACCAACATTGCACCAATTTTGGCCGAAGTAACATGACTCATCACCTGTAATGTTCTCCTTAAATTATCCTGTGTCTGTCTATTTAGTACAAAGCCTGTTTGGTCCAAATCTATTAGCTCCGGGATAATAGCTTCCAGCCTTTTAGATAGGACTGAGGCAAATAGTTTATAGTCTACATTGAGTACTGATATCGGTCTATATGAGCTGCATTCCTTTTTATCTTTACCTTCTTTTGGGATGACAGAAATGACTGCTTCCTTCCATGACTGTGGGGCTTCTCCTGTTCTCAAAGTGTGGTTAAAGCAGTTAAGCAGCATAGGTGTTATTTGTGTTCTAAATGTTTTGTACCATTCAGACGAATATCCATCTGCACCAGGAGCTTTATTAGTTTTCAATCTTGAGATGGCTTTATTCAGTTCTTCTAGCTTTATCTCAGCCATAATTTCTTTATTCTGTTTTTCTCCTATGGATGGTAGGTCCAGCGAACTTAGAAACGTCTCTATTATTGTGGTATCGGCTCTGGTTGGTTGAGTGTACAAGTCCTTATAATATAATTCAAAAGAGCGTTGGATGTCTTCTAGATTACCGCTCATATTTTTTGTCATAGGGTTCCTAATTTTATATATTGTATTCTTTTCCTGTTGTTTTCGTATCCTCCAAGAAAGGAGTTTCATAGCCCTCGATCCTGTCTCATAGTACTTTTGTTTGGTAAATTTAAGTTGTTTTTCAATTTCCTCATCATATATACCATTTATATCTTGTTTGATTTTATTTATTTTAATTAATATTTGAGGATCTTTTTGTTCTGTATGTCTAATCTCTAGTGACTTAAGTTCCTCTTGTAATTCGTTAAGTCTTTTCTGTTTTTCTTTTTTCCGTGAGGCCGTAAGTGCAATTATTTTACCTCGAATTACAGCCTTTGCTGCATCCCACAAAGTATTAGGAGACACTTCTCCATTATCATTATACTGTAGGTATGTTTCAAATTCCTGCTGGATCTGTTTCTGTACTGCTTTGTCATTTAAAATGCTTGTGTTAAGCCTCCAAAGTGTATTTTTCCGTTGGTTGTTTAAATATAAGGTTAAATATACGCCTGAATGATCAGATACGTCTCTAATCCCTATCTCACAATCTCTGACCCTATGCCAGTCTGATTTATACATAAATAAGTAATCAATCCGTGAGTAAACAGAATGACAAGGGGAGTAATATGTAAATTGTTTTTCTATGGGATGGGACTCTCTCCACACATCAATCAGGCCCAGTTGTGTAAGCATTCGCTGAACCAAGATGGCATTTGGGCTTTTCTTTTGGCGTTGGTTAGATGTATCTAATTTTGGTTGAAGTTGGATGTTAAAGTCACCACCAAGAATCAGGGTTCCCTGTGTTTCCTTTACCATCAATTCGAATATTTTCTTAAAAAAAGATTTGTTACTCCCTGGGGGAGCATACACATTAAATAAAGTTACTGCTTCATTATCTAATTTGCCTTTTACTAAGACAAATCTCCCTTCATTATCTTTCACCTGAGAAATAAATTCAAAATTTACTGCATTGGGGATCAGTATGGCCACACCTCTCCTCCGGCCTGATTTATGAAATGAATAATAGGTATTTTGAAACCCAAGCTTTTTTAATTTTTCATGTTCAGAAGAAGAGAGATGTGTCTCCTGCCAATATATTATCTGCTGCTTTTCTCGCTTCATTTTTGCAATAATTTTACTCCTTTTTATCGGATTATGCAGCCCATTGACGTTCAGTGTGACTACTTTATACTCCTGACGATGCATATCTTTTTCCAAACTGTGTTAATTTGTGTGACATTACCCATGATAACAAGAACAACGAACAGTGAACAATGAACTAGAAAAACAGAAAAAAAAGACTTCCAAGTCCGAAGTTCCAATAAAGCTTCAAAATGAGAGGAAATCCTCGCGTCCATCGAGGGCCTCTCTGTGTCAGAGATGGTACTCTGCACCGGTAACATTTAAAACAGCTCCCAACAATCGGTAAAAAGTTCAAACCTGTCCAGCTCTGTGAGAAACGATAGTCAGTGTCTTAGTAGCTCACCCACAGACGCTTCACTCTGCAGCGTCAGATGTTCCCGGAGTGGCGCGCTGAAAGCTCCGTAGTTTCTCCCTTATCCGTCCGCGATCCACCGCCCGTCCGGATCGATTTGCACCCGCTTTCTCCCACGTCGATAATCTCCGTTGTTTCTCCCCGGTAGGGTCCGGCACTATCTCATTTTCCAGAGTGATTCCTCTCTTCTTCAGGTCCTTTGCAGCCTCCGCCGCGCTCTCGTAGATCCGGGTGCCGCTGTCAAAAAACACCTTCAATTTAGCTGGATGTGGCGTCTGGAAGCGGATACCCTTGGCTTTGAGCTCTCTCAGCATTCCCGCGTATGCCTTTCTCTTTTTCAAGATCTCGGGAGGGTAATCTTGGTCGAAATAGATCCTTTTCCCCTCATATCGAACGACTTTTTTCTTCCATGCTGTGTGCAGCACCTGCTCTTTCACTCTGAACTCGAGGAAGCAAATCACCAGTGATCTTGGCGGAGCGCCTTGGGGAGGTTTTGGAGCCAGTGCCCGGTGGCAGCGCTGTATTCCGAGGTCCATGTCCGCTACCGGCATGCCGACTTCTGATTTTATTAGCTTGGTCACAAACGCCGACAGATCGGGCCCCTCAGACTCTTCCGGTATTCCGTGTATACGGAGGTTGTTTCGGCGTGAGCGTGCTTCTAATTCGGTTAATTTAGCCTGCAAAGTCTCTTGGGTCTCTAATGCCTGGATGAGAGCCTCCCTCGCAGCTTCATCCCTGTCTTCGATATCAGATATACGTTGTTCTACCTCCGCAACTTTGGCTACAGTAGCATTTAGCTCGCTAGTAGCTTCTTCAAGTTTCTGGTTGATTTCTCCTTTAAACTCGTTCAGTTCCTTCTTCATGTCGTTGCGAAGAGAGCGTCGGAATTCACTCATTTCACTTTTTAGATCTGACCTGAGTGCCCGAATCTCGTTGTAGATAGCCTGCATGTTCGGGTTAGCTACTTCTTCATCAGCGCCGCCATTGTCCTCATTGCCGTCTTCGTCTTCATATGTTTCGTCGGATGTCGCCGATTTATCACGTTTTGAGCTTGGTTTAAGTTTAGTCTTTCTTTGCTTCTCCCCTTCCATGGTTAATATCAGTACTTTTTTTTATCAGTAGGGTTTTTCTAAGGGGATTATATCACACCGGGTGGGAGCGAGATTTTCAAGCAGCCATCAGGTTCAGCGCCACCGGAAGTCTTTCAATGATACCCTATCTTAATGATACAATCTGTGTTCCAAAAAAATGATCTGGAACATAAGATTACGTTTTTTGTGCAGCTCAGATTGCAGTGTAGTCACTTTATTTAAGGTCATTATATTATTTCGTACAACTATGCTCACACTCCTCAATATGGCAAATTGGGAACAGTCACTTCATGTTTTCCGGTGACATGGACTGACCGGTCCAAGCAGTTGATTCTCACGTGCTCCGTTGTCTGAACTCCTCACTCACATGACAAGTGGCATTTATAACAATGCTGTCTCTTATAAGGGAAACTCTTCTGTGCAACCTGAACATCCAGGATTGAAAGTAAAGGAATTTGTACCTGAGTTTAAAACTGAGTTTTAAGTCCAAAACAGTTCAGCAGCTAGTGTCCTGGCAGTTTACCATGTACATTTTATTCATATCTTCATATCCCATTTCAATCAGAACCTGTACAAATCTTGCGTGTCACGCTCCACCAGTGCTTTTAGGCCATACTAGTGGCGCTGTTTTAATGAATGGCTCTGTAATTGTGTTGGTTGATGTGCCACTTTGGTCCAGACTAAAATATCTCCATGAAATTAGGTGCAGATGTTCATTCCTTCCTCAGGATAAATTGTGGTGATTTATCTTGTCAATATTTTTGATTCGGTCAATTTCATGACAAAAAAAAATCAAAAACATATGACATTTCCGTACTGCACTTCATATCATGCTAGCATAACTATTTGTCATGTTTCAACGTAAAAAATTCTGAAATCGGGGAGAAATAAATTGCATCATGTTAAATAGCTAGCTGATTCAAATCAATGATATTTTCCTATTCAAATATGCCATAAACATATCCTTTCAGTGTAATACTTAAAACTAGGGTTAATAATTTGTTTCTGGAATACTTTTTTGTTGAAATCCCCTTCCTGATAGCATCAACAAATGAAGTCTAATGGGAAAAAAAACAAGACAAAAAGCTGGTGTCTGGGGCCCTGGCAGGACTGTAATAAAAATAATCAATCATTTCATTGGACCTGCGTATCTGTCACTAGCTGAGAGGCAGGAGAAACATACATGGCTGAAAATTAGACAATAGTCAGAAGCTAGAGAGATACACGAAATTGAGCTTTTGCATTTGTCACCTATGTGTGTTCCTATGGTTGTAGCTCTAATGAGAGGGCCAATGGGAGGGGTGGGATTTATCGGTAGCCTGGTTTTACTAGCTTTTCCAGGATTACCAACCCTAGCTTTAAACATTGTGGGAAGTAGCTACTTAAGGTTGGAAAAGTGAGTCTGTGATTTAATCTGTGTGGGAGAATCACACACACACACACACACACACACACACACACACACACACACACACACACACACACACACAGAATTTAGATCAATTATTAAATATTTCCAAAATTCTAAATTACACAGATTAAACATGGTCTGTCAGTGTTAACAAGTATTCTGTTTTGTTCAGAAGCACATGAGACTTTAGACTGTGAAAAGGCTCCGGGTCAGGGTTTTTTCACCATTAACTCACAAAGATCTCATTTGCTTCAGGTCAGATTTTGTTCTTTTTATCAGCAAAAATACAGGATCACATTCAGGTTTGTCAAAAAATTAATGAACGTCTACCTGAGTTAGAAGTTTCCCACTGAGGGCTATAATCAGTGGGTTTCTTCTGGCTTTACTCACTAAAAACATAAGGTGTGTTATCAAATTCAGGACTTGCCTTCAATTGTTTAAGTTCTGTGCAGACTCCGTGGAGACAGCAACATTATATTAACTGTGGAATGGTTTCTGATAATTATTGCATTCAAAGCTTATTGTGGAGTCACCACCATCTCATTGTCTCAACAGAGTGTCCTAAAGGGAAACGCTCACTTTTATTTGTGTGTTTATGTTTCCTGTAAGTTCTCAGCACGAGGATATCCCTGCACCTCTACCCCTCTGTGTGATCATTTGACAGAAGCAGAAAGACTCGAGGCGGGTCCATTATGAGCCTTTGAAATGAGTCATGCACAGTGCTGACCCACATTCGGGACTTCAGCTGAGGGAAAATGCAACAAGGAAGTAGTCAAAAACAAAACACAGGAAGAGCATGGGGAAGTACTTTAGGGCAAAAACCAAAAGTCTCATCCTCTTGCCTTTCTTATGGATTAGAGTCACCTCTGTCTGACAGTGAGGGGATTACATTCACCCTTACATGTACATTATAGGGTTGCCTCCATGCTGTGTGTAGTCTACCTGTGGCCACCCCCCCCTTACTGTTGACCTAATAGATTCAAGGTCTTCTTGTCATGCGTCCATGGCCAAGTGGTGTTAGACTTTCATTTCAGACTGTACCATTCACAAATTTCCCACCCAGTGCAAAAGTGCGTTGTAAACCCACATCAGAAGACATGCAGGAGATTGTCAATCCCAGTTCTCCCAGTGACATTTAATGTGTTGCTATTAGCTGTGTATCAAGCACGCGTTAAAGATTACAATCCGCCCCCCCCTCTCCTGGTCACTGAAGGTTTCTCTCGGTTGTGTTGCACAGCCGACTGACTGCTTATGCTGCTGCCGTCGTTAGCCGAGTATTGAGCTACCAGCTGACCTACTTTCCTCCGCTCTCAGCCACTCAGTCCTGTTTACAAGCCGCTGCCAGCGGAGGATGTGGAGCACAGTGCCTGGAACATAGACGGACACAGCCCACCGGGACCAGGACTGGGGGATCTGGTCGTGTGTGGTTGATTCACTGGGAACTGTCAGATCCGCAGACCAAGATCACCGGTGATTCCAAACAGCACGTTGATAACTTAGGCGTTGTTATACAATTTAACGCTTTCGGCGCTGGGAGCTGCTGCTGCGATCAGCTGCTATGTTGTAGTTTTGTATGCTCTCCTCCTGTGAGAAAATGACTGGATCGGCCAAAGTTAAATGTGGATTTTTGGTTTCTGCCGGAGAGCCGCTTTCAAGGTACGTGCGATTTCATGTGCGCTTTCGCTTCTCCTCCTGTTGTCGTGTCGCTGCTGCCACCAGTTTGCACTGCGCGTAACATCAAAGTTCACCAGTGGCCTCCTCGCAGATTAAAGTAGAGTGAGCCGACCACATGATCAGCTCCTGTCAATACCCAGTTAATCATTTTCTACCACAGCCAGCCTGCGGAGGCTCAACATATATATACTGTGTTTTCTGGCAAATACAGGCGCTCTTGAACGCCGCTTGCATGTTTTCAGCTCTCAGTCACCAAGAGCCCTGATTACAACGTTTAAATAACCTATTTCCCCCTCTGCTGATGACACTCAGTAGCAAAACACTGGAGGATATGTTTGTTAATGCCTCCTCTGAGACCGACAGATAGCAAAATGTGAAAAGATATCCTTAAATAATTTCGCAGCAGGCTTATGTCAGGCTGATGTTACCCAACCTGGCAGCTTTTAAGTCTACTGGAGGTCACATTTCTCTGGCTAACCTGCTGTTTTCTTGTTCTCAAGGCATTTTGTGTGTCTGGTGTGAAGCTGACACGGTTCTCTGCAGAGACACTTCCTCGGTTTGACCCTGGGATGAAGTGTAGCGGAATAACTTATTTACTATGTATATACTAGGAAGCAAGGTTCATTGAGTGCATTCGTTGCCCTCCCACTGTTTTCCATTTGTAGGTGGGTAACCAATTGAAGTGCCTCCTGTTTCCTTATCAGTGAAGGGGGAGCTTCCCTTTCTCCAGAAACCCTGACGGAAAGCTGAGACATTTTCTTTTTGTAAATTCAGAAACTGACCTGTTATTAATGATCAAATGGTTTTAAAGCATTCAGAAATGTTCTTTATGTTTCCACTTTGTGTGTGTATGTGGTTTATATGGGCTTTTATGGGGATATGGCAGATGCATTTGGTTAATATTTAACCACAATAACCATCTATTGAGGAAATGAGGCAAGTGAATGAATTATAATTGTGTACAAATGTGATTTAGATTACATTCAGCCCAAGCCAATATAAACAGACTGAGATAAATGTTAAAACAAAAGTAAATCCTTGAGTAAGTACCAAAAATATTGTTTTTCCTTTTTGTCATGGACATTTCACAGTTAAGCAAAAGTGATTTTATGAAGTTCTCTTTAAAAAAAAGACAAAAACTAAACTAAGACTGAAACTAAGCCTGTCCAGGCCTTGTCAGTGTTTACCTGACAGCTTGACCTGCAGCCTCAAAACCAGATGCAGGTGGTCTGGAAATGTAAACTTTCAGACAAGCAGACAGTAGCATCCCACGCTGCGGAGTTGGATTAGCAAGTAGCCTGAACAAGTAACCCCAAGGCACTCATCCATCAGCACAAGAGAGGTAAAACAGTGTGAGCTGGAATAATGCAATAACTTTTGAAAGACTGTTGTTGGCTTTCAGAAAGCTTTCACATAGCTTTTTCTCATGGCAAGCTTGAACGTCTGTGTGGGCGAGTGAGTGACAGAGACAGAGAGAGCAGGTGAAACTTCCTAAACCCAGTGAAAATGTCGTCTCTTGTTAACATTAGTGGTCAGCATCATGTAATTGGTGGATTTATTGTTATTCCAGGGAGGAGATTTTTCAGTACCACTTTAAAAAAAAAAAAAAGTAAAGAGAAAATCCCAGTTGAAATATTAATAAACTAGGTCCGTCTATAATCTAGATGCAAGGTAAATGTGGAAGTTCTAACTCTAATATGTTCCATAAATTAAGGTCAATATAATTACATAGTTCTTTGCCAGTACAAGGGATATTCACCGTCTTGTCCTATATTCTAAAATAGATGAACAAAGCAGGTTTTCTTTGGTCTGTGGGTTTACAGTAGATTACAGATAAATGCACTGCTGTATGAATTACCCAGTTCCATGTTACAACAGTTGCTTTAGTTGAGAAGTCAGGACTTTATTCTCATGTAATGTATGAAGGAGAATGACTAAAGTCTGTGTCATCGCTGCTAACCCAAATGCTGTGTCATTAATAATAAATCACCATGAGTTGACGTTGACAGGCGTGCAGCCACACCCCATGCACTGACATAAAAAGGTATTTTGTCTTGAGAAATATCTGCTGTCAGTATCTTTTATCTGTGCCCATGTCATTCACCATTGTAAGTTTACAGTTACTGACACTATCACCTTTTTGCACAAGTGGTGTAATCCACCAATAACTAAAAGATAGTCAGAGGTTTTGATAATCTGTAAATGATCTGTCACATGACAGTGGTGTAGTATCTCAGATAGTTAACATTTTTGTATTTACAAGATAACACAGCTACCCGAGGGAATGTGGCTGCTGCATGTGAGGAACTCAATGTTCAGGGCCAGTACAATTGTCATTTCAAAGAAAAGGAGCTATGAGCTTGGCAGATGTACTTTTATTATTTCTGCTGTGTAGTATTAGAACTTCAGCAGCGAATGAGCCAATCATTCAATCAATCAAATCCATCAGACGATTTCAATGACTGCACAATGGTTTTTGGAATGAAAGTAAGACTGGTTGTGACTTTTAAGATTAGCTAGATGTTTAGGAATACAACACTGGGTGCAAACATTGAATATGTAAGAGCTGTTTGCCTCAGGAAAGCTTGTATATATATACTGGGCTTTAAATTAAATATACAAATGGACAGCATTATCTCGCAAGAGCTTTTAGGTAGGGAAGGTTTAAGACGCTTTGGCAGCAGGTGTTTTTCCTCCATTAAAGTTTTAAATTAATGTATTTACTTTCAAGAAAACACTGTAATTCCTGCATTTAGTTTCCTCTGTGGAAGTGTATGCACAATAACAAAGTCTGCATGTTTTGTACAGCCTACACAGAGTTTGGTCCTGAACTTGAACATGACCGTACTGACCTCTACAATGAGTTCAGGTTGCTGGTTTAAGGCTTTAAATACCTGGGGGCACAAGTGTAACTAGACTCTGGTGTTTTCTTGCTGTTAACCTTGCGAGGTGTGGTCTAACCTCAAAATATTACAAGAATGGAGGCTGAAATGTAAAGATTCATTTGACATGGTTGTGGAGAGTGAAGAAATCCCTGAAGCACCCAAAACAGTGCATTTTTTGTAGATATATCTTTTTTTTAATTTTACCAGTAGTTTAAATTCAATTATCAGTGGACAGCAATGCAGAAGTTATGTTTCTGATTATGCATTAGTGTTAACCCTCAGTTATAACATTTTATGTTGGTGCTGAGTATGAATAGATAGTCAGGGTTAATTTGGGAAACATCAATATAACAATGGTCCATTTGAATGATTCATATGTTTGTGTACGTTCAGTGGACAAGAGAGGAAGGAAAGGGATCGTGTGCATTCATTAAGACTGTAATGGAAAGGTCTGTTTCATTTGAAGTGTTTGGGTAAGTGTCAGTATGTTGGATAACCAAGTCATCTTACCTTCATCAAGCTCCCTCAGGGTGGGGTGACACCATGGGTACGAGATAATAATATTTATAAATAGTATAGACATATATATAGTATAGTCACATTTTTATGCTAAGAGTAAACAACACCATTGTTTAGGCCTCAAAAGTAAAGACTTGGGAAATTACATCCACAGAATATTTAAGGTGTGTTTCAGGGTAGTTATTATAAAACACTTTTGTCTGACTGTGTTCATGATTCATTATTGCTCAATGGAAGCAGGAGATGGGATGTGAACCTGGGCCTCCTGTGTTTAAGTCAAACACCTTGTAAGCCTGTTCAAAAGGGCATTGCTTTCTGCTTTAGAACTATATGCATTTTAGTTATTTACTTTCTGCAAATTAGTTGTTTATAAAGGCGCTATCCTCTGGTGGCTAATGTCAAATGTGAATTAATTCAATAATTATTATTATCCTGAACAGGAATTTGGGCTTTTGGATTTTTTTTATGTGTGAAGCAGTGAAGCGCTGTGTGGAAGGTAAGAGTTTGGGAGAAAGCACAGAAAAGCGGAACAAATCAGTCTGTGTAATCAGTAAGAACAGGAACTTATGAGTTCTTGGTTTAAAAACAAACAGCAGTATTTATATCTGACTTGAACTGTCTGAGATCAGAGCATAAGTGACATGCTTTTAGTAAAGAGTGGCAATTTTTATATACACTATATCGAGAGGTCGTATTATTTATTAGAGCCGGTATTCTTAAAAAAACCTACACATGAGAATTTTAAATCAGATAATATCATCTGACATGAACGTGTTTGAGAATTGCAGTGATGCTGCAGATATTTATTCGGTAATATTATGGACATAATGGGGAAGTTGCATGGAGAAATATCACAGTATGACATGTTTTTTTTTTTGTTTAGTATGGTATGATAAAAATAACTCATGTATCTGGTGCTAATGGAAGTCAGTCTTGTAGTTAGGGGCTATTGGACTCTTTCTCCTCTCATATATTTTACCCTTGAGCTGCAGTGCTTTGTAACTTGAATGCAGTTTGTTCCACTAAGTACATCTCTGTGGCTGAAGTAAGTGAAATTGTATTTTACCAGCTCCATACAGTTGTACGTGCTTATATATTCTATAGGGGTAATATAATTTTATTTGTATAGCACCAAAACATAACATGCATAATTATATAAATATTGAATGTACTCTTTTTTTCTACTGTAAAAGGGCAAAAGAAGACTAGTACAGAATACAGACCATTTTTTGTTATATCAAGATTAATAATCTGCTAGTAGTTCATAATTCAGGGTTACACCAAATCACTCTTGCATTTCTCTTCTCATATTGGCTCTCCTTTGACTTGAAAATGCAATAACAGGTAGTTTCCCCGAGGCCACTTGTGTACATCACTCGACTGCCTGAATTCTCATTCCGCACCAACTCTAATCATAACTTGAATATGATTCATATTTAATGTCAAATGTTTCTAGACCACAAAACCCATCAACCATTTTAAACAACCTCAAAGGAACGTGTGTGTTTTGTTTTTCTACTAGAACTTGATGGAGATTTTGAATAAAATAACAGCCCTTTGTTATTATGCGTATTTAAGACAGTTTTGACATGATGCAGGTTCTGTTGACCAAATAAAGAAAACATATTGGTTTGAAGTGTAAGCCAAATGCAGAGGTGTCACTAATAACTATAAACAAATACAATCTCCTGTTGTTTAATTGCTGCCGAACAAAGCTCCAGTCCGTGAGCTCTTAGTTGGGATTAGGTGGCTGTTACTACACAGGGTTGTCAAAATGAGGTGTCGTCTTCAGACTCATTTTTCTAGGTCAGGGGAGCTCCTCCTGTGCAACAACACTTCTTTTGTGATGAAGTACTCTACTCAGGTGGAGGCTGAAGGGAGTAATGTACTTTACATTGTGTTGTAGTTGCAACACACCCTATATCTTATGTAGGAGGATGGATGTTTTTCACAGATGTCCGGAAGATCTTATGTATTTTCCTTAAAGCAGGTCTCATCGAAAAAGCCTTCCTACAATATGTTAACATGAGTTCATCAGGAGTTTTCATCCTCCGTCCAAAATCTATCTTTTAGGTTGTAATGATTTTGTCTATGTTCACAGGACTTGGCGTTTCTTTGGTGGACTGGAGGAAGTGGTGGGTAGCTGGTCCGGGGTAGGATTTTCCATAAGAGTGTTCAGACAAGGTGAGCGCGGATGGGACTTATAAGACTTCCGAAAGGGCCTGGCTGGGAAAGGGTGTGAGAATGGACAACCTTTCTGACTTTGGTGTCCCTTGCTCATCCGCCCACAGGGATTGGGAGTGAGTATCAAATCGATTTACCTTTAGTTTGTGATCTGTTTAATACACAGGACTTGATTTATTCACGTATGACATGTTCTTCAACATTTGAGTGGGCTGAAACTGAGCAGGGGAACCTTGTGTGTGTGCATTTTAAATATAGTCAAAGATTCACTGAAGTCCTCATTTACTTTGCTTTAACTAGTGTCTCATATAGTGGATGACTCATAACATATGTAGTTTAGTAAATTGGCTTTGACATACAGATCTTAAACAATCTGATTTAATGTTATCAGTCAGATTTATTTCATAAGTTAAAGTCTTGTTTCGGGCTGGGTTTTTTATGCTTTGTGACGACTTATTTCTTTATTGAACCTGTTATAGTACATTTAAGGATAATGTGGTCTTTTGGCTTCAGATACTAAATATGTGCTTGTGATTTTATGTAAAGAAGATGACATTAGCTGAAACACAGTTTTAACTTTAACACTCTGTTTCTAGCACCAACAGCTGCGTGGACGATTTAATGGATGACGACGAGAAAGACAGGGCAAAAAGGTACTGATCAGTCCTGTGTGTATGTTAATGATTGAATTTTCGTTTGGTTGGAGGTAACATGTGTGTGTACTGTATAATGCAGGCCAATGAAGTTTTGGCTCATCTTCAGTGTCAAATTTCAATTCATGTCTTGGAAACTGAGCATAAAATTTGAAGAAAATGTAGATAGTTTAATACTATTAATACCAGTTTAAGTATTTCTCAATAGATCAGCTCAAGTTTCCTGATTAGTGGAGCTTTTGACTTTAAGTCCACTGATTGATAATTGGTTTCGTGTGGTTACGTTTTAAGGGCATCCCGTAACAAATCGGAAAAGAAAAGAAGAGACCAATTCAATGTGCTCATCAAGGAGCTATGCACTATGCTGCAGGGCCAAGGCCATCCACGCAAGATGGACAAGTCCACCATACTGCAGAGAACTATTGATTTCTTGCAGAAACAGAAAGGTACGAAATGCATTCTATACAGCATGAGTTCTCGAAAAATTGTGACATTATGTTTTTCCCCACTTTTTTAGTATTTAACTTCTATTATTCTTGGGAGTAATGTTTAGATTCCGTCATGAAGTTAGTTTAATCCTTTTACTTGCCCTTCTCTCTTCTTTAGACATCACTGCACAGAATGAAACCTGTGATGTGAGGCAGGACTGGAAGCCTTCGTTCCTCAGTAATGAGGAGTTCACTCAGCTAATGCTGGAGGTAAAGCTCAGGAGGATGTGTTTGTAGAACAGCTTATGATGATTAAGCTTTGACTAATATTGTTAACAAAATGAAAGACACAGTCTTTAACTGACATGTTATTAATGTGTTTGGCTCAGTTATATTTCCACTGTTGTTCAAGTTGGCTTATCCCAGAGCATTGTAAGAATTGTAAGAACTCCTGAACTGTGGTGGCAATGGAGGTGGCAAACACATTACTAACATGTCAGTATGATTTTGTTATGCAATTATCTACCACAGATGTAGATGACATGTGAAAGTGTACGAGTGTAACTGTTCATTTGCACAATGCTGTTCTACATACTTGTAGCCTCAATGTCAAGCCCCCACCTTTTCCCTCTTACAGGCCCTAGATGGTTTCTTGGTAGCATTAACTACAGATGGAAACATCATATACGTATCTGACAGTGTGTCTTCACTTACTGGCCATTTACCGGTAAGTAAGGAAACTAAAATCAGTTACTTTACCCTCTTGCTTAATCTGCATTGTGTAGTTGTTGTCGTCCTTTTTTGTTCAAATTTTGATGTTTTAATCTTTTTTTTTCTATTTTAAGAAACGTCAAGATACAAAACAAATACACACATGCATTTTACTCATATTTCAGAGCGATAATAGAAACATCATATTTAGGCTCATGGCTCCTTAGTGTATCTGAAATAACTTTAAAACACTGAAACCTTGCAGTGGTTAATGATGATGTCACATGTAATTATATTTGTATCGCAGCACTGTTACATATTGTACACTCCCCCAATACTGACCATCATTCTTGTGTCCTTTTTTGCACCAGTCAGATATGGTGGACCAAAATATCTTGAATTTCCTCCCGGAGCGGGAACATGGGGAGGTGTATAAGCTGCTATCATCCCACATGCTGATGACTGACCCCATTGCTGCTGACTTCCTTGACAGTGAGTATCCTGCTGGGCGGCCTCTCTGTGCCGGCTGGCCCTTGTCCACGTCTAACACCACACTGCGTCTGGGTCATTGAAGCACGACAGTTGAAAGGTCAAAGCCTGCAGATTTGTCTCCGATCTTAATCGGAAGGTCAAATGATGGGGATGAATGCGGAGCAAATCCTGTTTCCCTCATTTTATTCATTTTGTAGCTCAGAGTTGTTTTATTTAGTGTAAAGTTTTTGGTGGAAATATAGACACTTCACAAAACTTCATTCGTAAATACCACTTCAAGCTCTTTAAATATAGAGCAGGTTGCTGAATTGGGGTCTATTCTTTATTGGATTGCTGATTAGTGTGTATCTATGATTAGCCTTTTAGCTAATAATAGGTGCAAGCTTAGTATCATAGTTAAGACTTTAAATCACTGTTATGCTCTTGCACTAATCCAAAGCAATGTAGTATCTGGAGCTTAAGACACTGACCTTAATCCGGTGTCACTATTGGGCATTTCTGGGGAAGAGAGATGGTGAGTGGCAAGTGTCTCAGTCTGTCCTCAGAAGCCTAAATAGAAAACTGTCACAGAGCCATGCAGTAATCACCATCATCTCCTTGGCACAGTTTTAAAGACACACATCAATCTTTGGTGCTTCCTCCATGAAAAGGAATGTCTGGCTTTTAAGCAAATAACACTCAGTCAAGTTCTATCAAATGAGGATTTTCAAGTTCACCTGCTTGTTTTCTCCTTTAACGTGTCTTAAGTCACCAAAAAAGCAAAATTTAAGTGGTGCCCAAACTATCCTGACCTCTTCATTTAAAACTATATGATTTTGAGGATCTGGAGAATGACCACATGCTTGTAGATGGTGGCAAATTATGCATAGTTAAGTAATAAATATCTTTTTGATCAATCTAAAAGTTTTCTGCCGGATAGTTTATATGTGAGGACGACACAAAGACAATTGTATGTGTTGTTAAACCATTTATCAGCTCCTCTGACTCTAAAGTTCTAATTACTATAAATATAAATATTTCTTAAGCCGTATTTCATTGCGCTATATTGATATGAAGTCTTTCTTTTACCTCAGGATTTTCTATAGCAAACATTACGACGTGGGATATCATCTGTAGACCTGTTCGAGTTTGCAATGTTCCAAATAAATTGTACTTCTCTGTTCTTCATCTGCAAACTGCAGACCTGCAACTTGTCTGTCAAACCCAACCCCAAACAATTGAGAAGCTCCTCATTAATAATAGAGGCAATTTGTAGATACATGTATATTGTATAATGACTCAGAAAATCTGCTGTTTTTCAGGTGAGGCACATATTGAATTTTGCTGTCATCTAGCCAGAGGTAACATTGACCCCAAAGAACCACCTGTGTACGAGTATGTCAAGTTTGTTGGAGATTTCAAGTTTCATAACAATGGTAAGGATTTTAGTTTCCGTTAAAAGTCTTAAAATTGCGTAAAATGTTAATTTCAGTGTTGTTCTTGTATCCTCTTAATATGTAGATATAAATAGTTATTTTCATTGGATAAGATTATGACAGATGTGTCAACTAACTGTGTTCCCATATTCTTTTCCTTCCGTCACACAGTGCCTAGATCTTGTAACGGTCTTGAGTTGACGCTACCAAGAAGCCTACAGTCAGCATTGGAGGAGCAGGTCTGCCTCATTGCTACTGTACGATTAGTCACTCCACAGTTTCTCAAGGTGAGACCAACCGGGAATCTGAAACTCAACCCCTGATGTATTTTGCATGGGGCATTACCCTCAAAGGAAGAAAACAGGGGTGAACTGAACCAATAATGATCTACCAGCAATAAGCTGTGGTCTATGTGGCATGAAGGGGATTTAGTCTGGTCCATATTGACTGCACAGAGTCAAGTACTCTCTTGACATTTCCTGTTGCACACTGTCACACTGTGTTCCTCCCAGCTGATTATATCATTAGGATGCACCTGATCCCTACGGTGCTCAGTGAGTTTACATCTGGACCCATGCCAAGTTAGAGTCAAATAGAGTTGCGTTCATATGTCTGCAACCTTGCTGTGATCTACTCAGATCACAGGATCTCCGGCTGGGGGAGGAATAGCTGCACTGTCACACTAGTTGTTATAATGAAAACAATAGCGATACTTAAAGATGTACCAATGTCAATAATAACAGCAGCAATTGTAGCTGCGCCAATCAATGATATAGGTAGTAATGAGGTAGCCTTTAGAACGCAAAGGGACCTAATGGGATAATACAGTGCTATGAGCTCTTGAAGATATGTAGGGAGAAGGATTCTGAATTTTGTTCTCGATTGAATGGAATTGACACGTGTCATTAAACTCCTGTTTATCATGTCACAATTATTATGTCACCCTACAAAGGTTTAGAAAATATGAATTTATGAATGTTTTTAATAAATGGAACATGACAGAACTTTCCATTTTACCTTTCCACCTAAAAATATGCTGGAGCTTAGAGGGTAGATCTATTGAACAGACCTCTATTCTTCCCCACTACTTATTCCAAAATGTAAAAGAAAAAAACACTGATTACCCTCATTTACCGTATGGAATGACTGGAACAATGAATGTCTGGACTACGTGACATGGAATATTTTTTCCCTCAGATTCTCAGACACAAGACACATCCTTTGCACATACTGGTTTTAATCTGCAAGTTTTGAACCCTGCACAGTTCCTTCCACAGACCAGTTTCAGTGATCATAAGCTTTTGTTCACAATAAACTTAAATGTTAATTGTTGCAGCTTTTTAGAAAATAATCCTACCATGCAGACAACACAAATATAATTCCAAAATAGTATGTACATAGTACAGAAGTTATACTGTACATTCTGTTACATGCTATAGTACAATTATTATACCTGTATTTATTCAATAGTTCTGGTGGCTTCACATTATAGTAGTGCATCAATTCTCCAAACCAAATAATAGAAAGTATGATGAGACTGTTAATTCCTGTCTTTATTGTGAGGTTTTAATCATGACTTTCTCAATCTGTGACTGTGGCTTTGTTTAGGATCTGTGTAATGTGGAAGATCCTTGTGATGAGTTCACTTCCAGACACAGCCTTGAATGGAAGTTTCTGTTTTTAGATCACAGGTAAATGGTTTGTTTCTTCCTCTCAATAAATCATTAGGTTTTTATTTGGAACCAAAATCTTTCTAATGTGAAGATCATCTTCTTTTTTTTCAGAGCTTCACCAATCATCGGCTACTTACCCTTTGAGGTTCTTGGAACGTCTGGCTATGATTACTATCATGTAGATGACTTAGAGCTTATAGCTCAGTGTCACAATCAGTGTAAGTAACATTTCTGTCTGCTGCATCTTTCTTTCCAAACTTCACCACCACATCCAGGAATCCATTTCTCTCAAAGGGGTTAAATTTAACATACATGAATTCACTGTACTGGTGCAAAGACCTGTGATGCCTGAATATGTCACTGATGTGTGTCTTCTTTTCTCCTCTTAGTGATGCAGTTTGGAAAAGGTAAATCGTGTTACTATCGCTTCCTGACCAAAGGGCAGCAGTGGATTTGGTTGCAGACTCACTACTACATCACTTACCACCAGTGGAACTCAAAGCCTGAGTTCATTGTCTGCACTCACACTGTCGTCAGGTAAAACTGATTATTTTACCCTGGGGCATCTTGACGTGTGCCAAGTCTGTGTGTAGGTCGTCGGTTGTTTTGGCAAAGATAGCGGTTGTTTTAGATTCAGACAGGGGTTGATCTTCACCTGTCACTCATGGTGTTTCTATCTGCTGTTATTCAGTTATGCTGAAGTGCGAGCTGAAAGGAGGAGAGCGTTCGGCCTTGAAGAGATCTCTCCACCTGAGATAGCTCCCTCTTCTGTGAAGGTAAAGTATCAAGACTCCTTTTACTGTACACACAGTCTGTGAGGCCTCCAAGGACCAAGCCTTATACCTGACCTTCTGTTTTAAACATGGCTGTGTGTTCTAGGCTCAGGAGCTGTACTTGGACATCTGCTCCACACTGGACCCTACACGGGACAAAAACAGTGGTGCACGTTCGGTATCCTCCCACAGCTCCCGGAAGTCCTCCCACACAGCGCTGTCAGACTCTGCATGTGAGTCATCCTCTGCTCCCTAAAGTGCTAACTCATCCAACAGCAGGTCAATATTTGCAGTTATCCTGCTCCTGTATGGCTGCAGGAAAAACTGTCATTTACATTTGGCAGAAAAAATGTAAGAAAAAAAAAAAGTTGAGCCTTCGTATTTTAATCTGAAAAGATCTTGTGGTCAGATTTAAAACCTCTTCAACAGACAGATTATAAGTCAATAAAACGACCTCTGTTATATATGTGGATGACGATGCATCTATTTAAACATTAAACGTTTCCAAGGTTTACTTTAGCGTGGCCTATTTTTCTGAGCCTCCAGTCTCTCCGACTTCATCTGCTCTTCCACCCACCAATTAATGGACTAAAAGCCTTAACGCCATCTGCATATTCATGAATAATACACAGCAGCCGGCACTGCTGCTGTTGTCCTCTTCCCTTCACCTATTGTCAATGTTTCATTGTTTTCAAATATATTTTTTCAAGCTACATCTCTGAGAATAACGTGTTTGTCAATGATTTTTCTCTGCTTGCTCATTTTGCGTCAGCTACATTGACAAAAACGTCCAGTGAATGAATCACAGTTTGTGGGCTCAGGCAGAATTCGGTGGCAATCAAAGTCTAGTGAATCAGCAGATTTGTTACACAACAATAGAAGAAATGCAATTTATAAGTGGTTCTGGCTTTATCTTAGAAAAAAATCTGTGGATCTTCTTTTCAGGTTGAAACAGAGGTATTTTGAAAGAGGAGAGACTGCTGAGTTAAATATTGATAAGCATTATGTAGCACAGTGTTTCCTTCCTGAGAGTTATACAACCTATTTCCCATTTCATCCAGTTGTTATGCCTCAGCAGCAGCTGGTGGCTTTGTTTTTGGGTTGTCCTTCCGTCCATCCTATTCTCATGAATGCGATATCTCAGGAACACCTTCAGGGAGTTTCTTCAAACTTGGCTCAAACGTTCACTTGGACTTAAAGTGGAAGAGATAGAAATAGAACTGAATAAATCTTGGTGGTCAAACGACACCGTTACCTCACAAACAATAGTTCTGGCCAATAAGTCAAACATTCATATGGTGATTGACAGAATTTAAAACAAATGTCTAAATCGATAAAATAATGAAGTGAAAGAATTATATGTCCAAATGGTTAAAGTTAAAATTCACTGGCATCAAAATATTCAGCAAAAAATACTTCTCTGGCCCTTATTCAAGGACATATCTCAAAAATAGAAGGGAAGATTTGGGCCATATTTCCTGTAACTTAACTGGTTGGCAGAGGCAGACAACCACAAGCTGCTAATTCTAGTATTTATTTGCAGCCAAGAAGTTCTTAAAAAATGTTAAATGATAGAACTGTCTCTTGCACTGACTAGCAAATGCTTGACAGATAAAGTAATGCAGGAGAAACTGTATCTAGAGCATCAAGACCTTGTATATAACTTACCGGTGTTGTGGTTATCAGTTAACAGAGAAAAACACTGATTACAATCTAACTGAGCAGTGACCTGTTTCTTCTGCAACAGCTAACTCCTACACAGAGGCCTGCACACCATCGTGGCAGTCGGCTTCCATCGGGACGGAGAAGACTTCTGCCAGACTCCAGCTTAGTAGTTCAAAGGTCAGTTTATTCAACGTTTCGGTGTCTTTGGAGATAAAAATGCTCCGTGAATAACAACCGCACCCAAGTTGGCGCAATATCATGTCAGAGAGTGTGCTGGATTGTAAAACTTTGTCATTTCCCCCCTTGTAGAATTTGGCACAAAGACAAAATTCCTTTGACCTCGCCCCCCAAATGAGCCTCCCCCTTTCTCCTACCTGCAGCAAGCACTCCGCCATGGTCAGTGTTTAGAATTCCTCTCCTGCCTTTTTGCCTTCCTCTGCTCTGTTTGTGTACAATGTCTTACTGTTCTGACTGTTGCTGCTGCATGTCTTCATTTGTTGCTTGTGCGGACACAGTTAAAAAATAAATAATTATGAAGATTATATCTTGTTTATGTTTTTTGGTTGTTGCTTTCCACATATTTGTGCTTGTATATTGTTGTGATAGAAGAGCAGTTTCCATAGAACTCGTCTCCAGTTCCTCCCACTATCCTGAAATGAAGCCAAAATATTGCAGATGAGAACACATCTTGTGCTGAAGATTTCATTTACCTATGACGACATTCATCTTTATCATACATGTATTTTGACTTTTTAGTTGGCCCATGTTCCAGCGACTAACATGGAGGAGGCCTATACTGCAGCCAGCCTCCAGTGGCTGATCAATATGCTTTGGCGTAATTTTTCTGAGCCATCATTTCGTCCACCTTTGAGGGATAGTTCACCGAAAAATGTAAATTCACTCATTATCTTCTCACCACTATGCTGATGGAGGAGTAGGTGAAGTTTTTGAGTCCACAAAAAACTTAAAGAGTCTCAAAGGGAAACAGTATTGCAGCCAAAGGGACCTCTTCTTCAGATGTAATAAAACAACAGACAAAAACATAACATGCCTCTATACTTCTCATGTGGTGTCATCCAAGTGTCTGGAGGGTCCGACATCGTTTTCGGTGAATTATCCCTTTAACATACAGTCTATGGCAGTTTCACAGGAAAAGGTGTAAAGCCTGCTGTGCTTTCCTCATCACGAGAATTAACCATTATTATACAAGTATTGAAAAATCATTGTCTCCTTATGTAGTTACTTTCTCTGGAATACAAAATAATAGAACACAACTGCTGTACAAAACAAAACTGTCAGCTCATTCCCAGTTGATTTTTTGGATCATGTCTCTCCAGCAACAGCAAACACAGCAGCAGCCTCATCCGCAGTCGCCCATGTACCCGCTGCAGCAGCCTCAGCTCGGAGTGATGAACCAGCTGAAGGAGCAGCTGGAGGAGAGGACCCGAATTCTGCAGGCTGACATTAAGACACAGCAGCAGGAGTTGCATGCCATTAAGGAAAAGCTTCAATTGGCTAACCTCCAGGTAACTCTTAGACAGAAAAAAGTAAATATGAAATAAGGTATTCTATCTATTTAATTATGTATTAATTTATAATTTATTCTTAGCCACAGACTTACATCTAAGAGTTCTAAGTTAGCTTTTCTGAAAAGTCACCATCACATCAAGGGCCCATGTTGCCTAACTTCACACTGCAATGTTGGAATGGCCCCACCAAGAGGCCAGCACTAACAAGCTCAGCTCCAAGCGCTCTAACCACTACATGACCTACATAACACGCACAGAGAAGAGATTCTTCTGTCGTGTTGTAATGTTTGTTTAGTAAAGATGAGTTGTCTCTTTGTTTAATATCATTGCCTCTCGGGTGTGAAGATGACAAGAGATGAGCTGTGATTTGAAACGCAAACACCTATTATCCATGCCACATATGACCAGTTACCAGCGTGTTACCTCGACCAATTATGAATAAACTGAAGGCAATATAGACATACTGCTGTGAGCTTAAACAGACTAAACCCTCAACAATTATATGCAGAATAGCATTTGAGCCTTGTTTCTCTTTATAATAAATATACTTCTTCAAAAAAAAATCACTGTTAAAGTGAAGCAAGGATAAATTCATATTTTCTGTGTACGTGGATTTGTTAGATGCTGTTACAGCAGCCTGTCCACGATGACTTTGGCCCGGCCCAGCAGCCGCCTCAGCAGCAGGGCCTGGGCAGGCCGGCCCAGCAGAGCCCATTAGGGGTGATCAGGCAGCACTCAGGCCACCCAAAACCACCAGCCTGCAGGGTCCTCAGCTCGTCCCCTCACTCACTCCTGAGAGAGAACAGCTCACCCTCGACACAGGTGATCATGAAAACCTGACACAACACAAGAAGTGTTAAAAACACAGCTGTTAACAAAACGAATCAAAATACATGCAATAATTAGCAAGTGGCGTCTCACAACCTACTTCAGGCGAACGGGGTAAATGTTATGGTTCAGCCCTGGAGCAGTCGGTTATCGAAAGATACAAACACCACAACAACAGCAGCAGCAGGCAGTAGCTTCACATCCAGTTTCTTTTTCTCATGCTCACTGCAGCTGCAGCTTGTTTGCGTTGTAGCGAAAATACAGAAGAGAACATGAAAACCTCAATTGTCAGGTGATGGATGGAACTTAATAATAATTTCATACAATCCACTTTCATACAGGAAGGATGTATGAGCATAGTTAGAAATCATGTAATTTTACTGTTGGATTCTACTGTTTTTATATGCTGCTTTGGTATTTCATCGCAGGTCCAGCAGAGAGCTGCGCGAGGGGGGCAAGTGCAGGCAGTGAGTCTGCCCGTGCAGACCAACACGGGGCTGGCGATGCCCTTCTACAGCAACCCCATGATGTTCTCGCAGACTAACACGCGGCCTCTGCAGGACGCAAACCAAAGACTCACAGAAAACGATTTCAACCAAGATGGACAACTACGGTGAGAATATAAAAAAAAAGTATCATCAGTAGTAATACAATCAGATTTAAAGGGGACATATAATGCCCATTTCACCACAGTTGATATGGTTCCTTGGGGTCTTAATGAAATGTCTGTAACATTTTTTGGTCAAAATACCACAAGGATCATTTAAAACAGCAGCCTTTTTACCCTGTCTAAAACAGCCCTCCTCAGATTGTCCTGTTTTGAGTGCTCGGCCCCCCCCCCCCCGTCACAGCCCCGCACGTACACACTCCACCAGATCTCCGCCTCCGGGGGGGGGGGGGGGGGGGGGGCTATGCCATGCAGACAGACTGTGAGGTCACAATCTTGTGTTTTCCCATTCGACTCACTCTAGCTCAGACATGGGCAAAGTACGGCCCGTTGGGCTTTTTAATCTGGCCCGCCAAACTTGTCCAAATAATTAAAAAAAATTTTTTTTTTTTAAACTAACAATTTAGTAGCACTTAAATGGCACGTACTTATAGCACTTTGTAGTTTTGCTTTATATTAAGAAATCGTACTTTCTTGATTCTTGTTGTTGTTGAATGCACTTATTGTAAGTCGCTTTGGATAAAAGTGTCAGCTAAATTAAATTTGCCCCGGAGTGTGGTGTATAGGGCTCGAAAGGGCACATGATCTCCCTTCACTTTTTCCCTTTGCCCTGTGAGCCCTTCTGTAAAATGAGAGGATCAAGGAAACGAAAAGTGGACAATGAGTGCCGATTGTTTAACACTGATTCGACAACAAAATACTTTTTCACTGAAATCCAATCAAAGGCTGTATGCCTGATATGCCGAGAAACTGTCGCAGTTTTCATGGACTACAACATCAGCCGTCACTTTGCTACGTAGCATGCTAACTACGCTAGCAAGCAGTCAACGCAAGAACAGTTGGCTGCAGCTCAGAGGTTGGCGACTAATTTACAGACTCAGCAACATTTTTTTTCACAGACAAAATGCAATTAAAGAGTCATCTACCAAGGCATGTTTTTTTGGGGGCATTCGAAATAGCAAAGGTTAGCAAGCCTTTCTCTGAAGCGGGTTTTTGTTAAATGGCCTTGCAAATAATTGCTTTGCTACTTGTTAAAGGCCAAATCCTTTCATGTAATGATTTTTCCATGTCATTTATATTAGTTCACAAAAACACTCCATCCATCTGTTCCTGGCCCGGCCCCTCTGTCAAATTTTAGAACCCATTGTGGACCGCGAGTCAAAATGTTTGCCCACCCCTGCTCTAGCTTATAGATTCTGACATAGAGGAACCACAACAAATCGCGGGAGTTTTTTTTTTCAAGAGTTTTTTGGACGGTAGACACGCCAGATACCCAAATTAACGTGTAGAAGCACTACAAAAGTGGAATTTTCATAATATGTCCCCTTTAAGAACTGCATCGGTAAGGTAGAGATAGAAGAAAGAAAGAAAAAGCAGATGTTCCTTTTTGGTAGAATAAAAGTTTTATTCCAGCGCTTGATACTCTTTAGAGGAAAAGTTGAACGTGAGAACCTCATTCTTTTTGACATCCTGATTTGAGTTTTTATTTCCAATGTATGAAATGAGTTCTTCTAGTAACACATTAAATTTTGTGCAGCATGCTTCTCAACCAACCAATGCAGACACTGGTTCCCAGTAGCAGTGTCACCTCACAGCCTTCCCAGTGCAACATGGGCATCTCCCAAACCATGTGAGAACTGCACAGACACACACACACACACACAAACACACACACATACACAATAGTCTGTTTGTGTGGTAAAACCTCACATTGTGCTTGAGCTCTTCTTTGTGCTCTCTGTGCAGATACACCTTGGAGCAGCAGATCATCGCCCCGTCGTTCTCCATGCAACAGGTCAACTGCAACGCCGTCCTTGTTCCCTCCCCGGTCTTCACGTCACCCATCATGTTCCCACACAACAGTTTCATCCCACCCCAGCCTCAGTCAACCTACAACACTCAGCCTCAGGCCGCCCAGCACTCCCTTCAGCTACAGCAGCCCCAGCAGTTCTTTCAGGTATGGCGACCACCCACTATGTGTAGCGATGCAGTATTAGCAGTCGCTGTGTGTTTTGGTTTCTACTGACATATGTTAGACTTTAAATTTCATCTTCTGTGATGAGTTTTTGTAAATCGATGCACAAGCCGTTTATTCACTGAATAATATTAATTATAGGCGTTACACTGCAACTAAATCCTCCTTCAGAAACCTCAGCTTTTTAACAAATTTGTGATAAAATCTTAAATTAATTTGGTCAAATCAAATCATGTCTGAATTATTTTATCATGAACATCATGAACCTCCATGGATCATAAAGGTGTGTTTCACCAGGTGCCATAAGGAAAACAACCGTGTCTCGGGGCTTCATTTATTTTAAGGATTTACTTAGAAGGGACTGAGCATTCCTCAAAAGAATGTAACTATTGATTAATAAGCTAACAGTCGCATTTGCTTAGAATTAAGATGAATTTTGTAACATTCTCTTTTGTGTCCACAGATGACTCAAGGACTTGTACATGGTGGTTCTACTCCAGCATTCTTACACGCCACTAACGTTCCACAGCAAAGCACTGTGGGATACATCCAGCAGCAGCCGCAAGCTCAGCAGCAACAGCAGCAAAGGCAGTACCAACATTCCCAAAACCAGACAGGCAGCGTTTCAGACTTCCGAAATATGCTGACCCGGTAGCGCTGTGTACTATGTCATTGCGCTGAGGTCTCCCTCTGTGCCGTCGCCATGTTGGCAACAGCACGCTGTGGCGTTTGAAGTCAAACTTGACGTCATGTTCTGCAGGAGAAATGCTGGAAAGTGGAAGATGCTGGTAGTGACCCTTTTGATGTGAAGCTGCCTGTTCAGAGGAAGGAAATGGAGCTATAAAAAACCCAAGCAGAAGCTGCACTGACCTGACGTCAGCCCCGGCCGTCAGCCTGAGGGGCTGAGCTCACTTCACGCTCAGTCGTCAGTCAGTGACGCTGCTGGAACAAGTGGATTATCAAAGCTCTCAAGAAGACACCATTTTCACATGTTTACATGTGGACGTTTTCATCTAACACAAGAGAGTTTCCTTCTTAGTGTCTGTTTGCACTTTGTACCACCACCCCCCTGAAGTAGAATATGTATTTTTGCCCATGAATTAATTTTCTATTTTTCTCTCTAATAATGGCTTATCAGTGAGATTAGTTTTCACACCTAAAGCTTGACACCCCCTCCCCAGCAACCTAATATACCCCCCTGAGTCAAATCTTTAGCTCCAATGAAAATGCTTCATCTCATGAGGAAATTACATTTTGTCCCACCAAGCAAAGATTTATTTGCAGGAATGTTTGTGGCAAGTTGCTTGAGAGGAGCTTTACAGCTTTATGATTGTGGCACATGCAGTAATGAGATGACGATCATATCTAACATAAGGTGTAATCAGGTGTAACATGCTACACTGGGAAACTGGGGGGAGGGGAGATCCTCTTATAACTAGAAAGGTCTATCTAGATTTTTAAAGCCTCAACCTGGAGTGTTACGACTATCACACCACTTCTCACAGAGAATAACAGCAAAGCTCGGAAGTCTTGGTGCTAATGATGAGCTCTGCAGCACGAGACTGCAGGTGAAAAACAAGCTAAGGGGGGGGGGAATAATGTGTGCCTTTAACCGTGGCACGTCCGTGGTGCAGTTTGATAGTTTTGTCTGATTAAGGCTTTAAAAATCCAGCTCAGGTCCGTTTGGAATACAAAGTTATATTTTCATAGGTCATAATTTATTATTTTCCGCATCAGATTAAAACAAAGGACATCTAGATTTGTATCGGATATATTCCAAATATATATTGGCTGCTTTTTGCAACAGTGAACATCTGTATTTCCCAAATCTTTCTTTAAAGATGGTATCTAATAAGATTAATTTAACTATTTACTGAAACCCTAATGAATAGAGTTCATGTTTTATTTATTACATATATATTTGAAAACAATATATCAGATGAGAAACTAGTTTTATATAGATTTTATGTTCACACAGACATTAAAAGGTCAACGCTGGTCTTAATGTCTCACCCCATCATGTTCTTAGGAGAAGAGTGCACCACCTCTGATCTGTGGGTTTTTCCAAGATGCAGCAAACTGCTGCAACAAGCATCTCAGACACAGTGAGAAGAGATTTTCTGCCGGCTGTGATATCTCTGAACTGTTGCCCTGTTTGTTTAAGTCTGGTCATTTGATCGCATCAGTTCAAACATATGAAATCATGACATTTTGTTGAGAAGCTGGGCTCATTGACAAGTGAATAACGCACTGCTTCCTGCTATGATTGTGATCTCATTGGGAAAAAAGAGCAGATAATTCATTTACCTTGGAAACAAGGCCACTGTCAATGTGCTTCTTTGTGAAATATTATACAACAAAAACACTAAATTTGTCTTTATGTTGAAGTATTGAGCATCGGTCTTTCATATGTCGGAGGGTGAGTTGCGGAGTCTGTTCTGTCTGTACGTCAAGACCTCGTTCTTTACACACTGTGCTGTGAGAGACAATCTCCTGAGATGTTAGTATTTGAGAGAGGAAGAAACATAAAGGTTGATGCGCTGACATGACAGTTGTAAAAGAAGGAGGTCAGGAGGGGTTCGGTGGAGCCAGATTTGCAGTTGAACGATGTTGAGGAAGAAAACGTACGTGCCTCTCTTTCTGTAATGACAATCACACACTACTTTCAAGATTTTACTGTGCAGGACCTGTCTGTGTCAGAGTCTGACCTTTTGATTATTTATATCCTTCTTCTACCTTTAAATTTGTGTTACATTTTAGTTTCCTACAGGTGCATATTGCATTCACTTGAAAAAAAAATCCTGCTCTTTTTTTTTTTTTTTTTTTACAAGATCATTTTCTGTTGCCATGACAAAAATCAATCTGCTCTGTTTTTAGGAAATTAACGAAAGCTGATTTGTTTTTCTTGTGAAAACTGGGACGGACTGTTTTCTCTTGAAAACTCAAATTAGTAAAAAAGCAAAAACTAATTCTCATGAAAGTAGAAAATTTGTTTCAGCAGACACACTTGATTCAAATTGGCCCCATTCAAGACCGACGCTGTTCACATTGGACGATAAGACTCAAATGTCATAATACTCTGTGTGTATGTTTAGTGCAGTTTCACACTTCCCATCTGCAATGTCATTTTGGAAAGAAAAAGAATGTTAATTTATACTGTTTTAAATGTTTCAGAACAGATGTACGATGTATATAGAAGTGTATAATAAGCCATTGTACCATGTAAATTATATGGAAATATTTTTTTAATGAAATTGAAACATTCCTTCAGCAGTCGATATAAGCGGTATCTTTATGTAAAAAGGTACAGCGCGTGTCCACTGAAGGCTACGATCACAATGATTACACAGGACTTGGTCTGCATGGGATTGTGGTGCAGCGTTAGCTTCAGAAACATCATGGCAAATGAAAACCAATGAAGAGAAAAAAAGAAATAAAATTCAGAATCTTAATCTTTACGTCCTCATCAAGCAGAATTTCCGACATTTTTAGAGCAGCAACAGCTGTGTGGTGATCAAAAACAGCTGCGTCTTTAAAAAGGGTAATTCAGCCATGAGCGACTGAAGTCGTTTGTGCTCTCAGTTAAATTGGTTTCAGTCTTTTTTAAGATAAAGTGCAATTGTAAACAGTCATGAAAATATATTTTAGATGGGAAGCGTCAGTCTCTCTTCATAAGTCTCCAAACTTTCTCATGTTTGAATATAGAAACAATAAAGTGACTACCCGTAGCCAGCGACTAAGAGGTGCCATAGACGACTATAATTCTGTTTTCATTCATTTTTTCAAGATATTTATCAACCTTTCGGGAAGTGCAAGAAAAGATTTCTCCTTGAGGTAGTTTTCCATAGTCACACACCAGATCCAATTTTCAGTCCATTTCTGTATAACTATATATTTGTTGTTTTGCCTTGCTAAGGTGGGCTACTTCAGTTCTACTCATTAAACATAGTGCATTGTGCTCCAGCTGTGGGTTAAATTATTTTTGCTTTGGACAAATCACCAGAATGTTTGGATGGGCTTTTATTTTTTTGGTGTGAATTGTAAATAATCCCTCTGCTCTGTTAGAAAAGTTTTTGTTTGAGTTAAATTCTCTCCACATCTGTTGCTGCTGCACCTATTATTTTATTTGTCTTTCCTCAAACTGTCAGCTTTTCTTCTTCATGGGCTTTTCATCGAGTGTCTATGTCCTTCGAGGGCATGTGGTCTTTAAGTCACATTTAAACTTGTACTTTTTCCTGATTTGTAAAACAATGACTCTCTGGATGAGATTTGCCAGGACATGAACAAAACACACCTGGTACACAGCCCTTTCTGTTGTTTCCTTACAGAAACAAAGATTGAATATATTGTAAAATAGAATGTAAAAAAAAGTTTAGACTACATAGTTGTTTATTTTATATGTCTTATAGATTACATATGTATGTTACATGATTTTAAAAATTAAAGTAATTTTGTAACAGATAATGAAGTGTCTTATTAGAGGAGGTGAGGCTTTTTTGCGAGTTCGAGTTGGTATTGCACAGTCACTTGTACGGCTTGTTTTCTTTCTGTATTTACCAACAAAATAAGCTTTAAAAATATTGTTAATATTGTTTTAAAATAAATTAACAAATTAAGTTTACATTCTAAAATATCTTGATATTATGCTATATTGAATTATTTATAAATCAACCTGGATATTGTGAAATATATTGAAAATAAATATTTTAAACATATGTATTGTTATTCTGAGCAAACTGTTTACAAAGCAAATGATTCTTGTACAAGTGTGTTTCTCAGCTGTGTGTTCTGAATGCAGAAATATTTTCACTGAAGAAAAGTGATTCAATCTATGAAAAATTATACCAGCAGATGTAATTTGCAACACTTCTCCGAGGATTATATATTGTTTCATTAAAGAATTAAAGTTATTTAGACCTTAATTACTGGCTACCAAAAAAACTTAAACAATCCTCACATCAAAAACTCCCGTCACACAGAGGTTGAGTTATTAACTCTGCAATTAAAACCTGAACTTTTTTGGATTTTTCTCGCAAAAGGTTTAATTAAATACTTTCATATTATACCATTCCTGGGATTTTACTTCCCCCATCAATGATTCATGTATGTTTTCTCTTGATATCATGTTTTTTCTCCAGATATGTCTCTATACATCCACCTAAATGTTGACCTATGGTGTTACTCCATATTTTAACATGTACCCAGAGAGGAAGCCTCTAATAGCTACTATTGATGCAAATTAAATGTTACGAGTTTATATTTTGTACACTATTTTTCTATCTACTATGATATGTATATATTCTGCATTGCAAGTAATTTGTTAAAATCCATTGTGGTTATCTAAGATGGCGACTCTTCTTATATCAAAAGTCTGAGGCGGAGCCTTGTACCTAGAAAATCTTTGACATGATTTTATTTTTGGAGATTAATTTGACGGCAGACAATCAAAATACAGTTCCTTTGTAAAAATGAATGAATATTTCCTGGTCAAAGAAGTGAAACTCACAGGTTTTTTACAAACTGACACTGCTTGTATTTATTTATCTGTCAGTCACAGTAAATATACAGCTGAATTCTGAAGGTTAAAAATAAATTTGTATTTTACAGACCAACATTAGATTATAAAATATTTCACGATCTACAAAATCTTGTGACATTTACTGTACATGTGTTACAGGAGAATTTATAAATTATCAATTGAAGCTGGATCTAAAACAAGTGAAGGTTATGTTTCTGGACAAAATAACTTTCTGCTGACGTGATTGTAAAGTACCACAGGGGTGAACACTTGTTCTTGTCGAGCTGTTAGTTGAGAGAAACCTCCAAAACTCTGTAGATCTTGTTGATCACGACTTCCACCGCTTCTCCACCCAGATGACAAAGGTCCAGAATACACACGACATGTTTATCCTCCATCTCACCGGCACTCTCTAAGATCTCCTCTGCAAGACACACATAAAAAACACATTGAAAACTTGAGAGGTCTGTGATGTAGTGACCGTTTCCTGAGCTGGTTCTGTTCCTGGCCTACCTGGCTGGGGAAGAGCTGAATCACTTTGGTTCTCTGCGTCACTGAGAGGACAAAGGAAGCCTGAAGAAAGGCAGGACAGCATTGTGTTGCCATGGGGATCCTGAGGAAGACCCACAGCCCTGGGCTCATCTGCACTCACAACAGGAAAATATGCAGCATCGACTGCTATCTGTTTGTTGATGCCTGTCACGAAGATTTAGAAGAAGAAAAAAAGGAGAACGTTTAGAAAACTGATTTTAATAATCTTTGTTTTAGCTCGACAACCTAATAACATTAAAACTAAGGTAATTTTCAGTCCTTCCTGCAGGCTCGAGAATTGGCCCTACCTGAAATATGATGGCTACTCATGATTCTAAAAGCCAAGAGCATATGTAACAACACTATTTGTTAATAATAGACAAATAGACAGAACAAATGTAAACTAGAAAGGCATTCAGTAGAGGGCAAGCCTCCACCAAGGCCCAATAGTCCCCTTAAATTCAATCAAGCTGCCCGACATTGTTCACACATTTTTGAATGAATTATTGAGGAAAACAGTGAAAATGTCAAATAAACTGTCTCTGACAACGTTAAAGAAGGTGAAGAGTAATCCCTGGATCTTCCCTAGAATTTAAAGGGTTTTTTCTCCACCCATGTGCCATCTTTCCACCAAGTTTCATGGAAATCTATAGAGTAGTATTTGCATAATCCTGCTGACAATCAAACAAATAAAGCAACAGACCGACACAAAACCATAACCTCGTCGACTCCAGAGATGTGTGATGAGTTTTCTCACTGTGACAATGTGCAGCTCTGTTTCTGCTGGCAGCTGGTCTCAAACCTCAAAGTGACTTATTAATGGCATAAAGGTAATAAAATAAAAACATGAAAAGTCAGTGCTCAATGACTACGACAGCAGATTTTCTCCTCTTGGGCCAGATAATTCTAAGACAGAGATGCTGCCTGCATCATCCGTATGATTCAGAGTTTATTTTAGGGAGCGAGAGGATGTTCTGACACAGAGTGTGAAATTGGATTTGTACCAAGACCGAAAAAATGTGTTTTTCAGTGCGGGGTCATCTTGTGCATCACAAATCAGAGTAATTGTAGTAGACTGCTGCTTTACCCAATATCGTCACGTGGTAATATCCTCGACAAACCACAAGTGGGTTGGTGTTAGCGCTTTGCTCTGGTGTCCAGTGTGTTGGCTGAAGGTTACTCCACTGCAGGAGGACGTTCTTTGCATCAGACGTGAACCTCTGAGAGACACTGTCCTCGTAAAAACCATCTCGACCCAAATGCTCAGACATTTCTTCTCTTTGACTCAGCCAGCCGCTGCTTTCCCAGTATAAAACATCAAAGTCTGGTGGAAAACAGACACAAAAAAAGAGTCAAAAACGTAACCGACTCAAATCGCAGAGAGTCCACGCAGTGAAGGTGTAGCTCCAGGAACTCGCCTTGATTTGGATTTTGTGATGACGGTCTGTGTTCCGCATCCTGAGCCTCCTCGGATTCAGAAACGCTGCTGTCGTCTTCTACCTCCTCTTGTCCGTCCTCTGCACTCTGAGGTCTGGTTCTTCTGTACGAGCAGAGACAGATGAGTTCAGGATGGTTGAGATGAGTTTACTGATGAACAAAACCACATGAATCTCCTGTACCTTTTTGATGGAGTGCTACCACAATCTAAAGACGACCCCGCGGCTTTTCTGGAAAACATTTTCACATGATACATTTGATTTATTGAATTAAATTCAGGTTTAAAACGTGTTTGATGACATCTTAATATCAAACACACAATCTTTTTAATCAGGGCTCAAATCCTACCTCGTCTCAATTCTTCTTTTTCCTCTGATTGCTGAGATTTTCTCGGCAGAGGGAGATGTCGAAGTGTCCGTCAAACTCTCCTCAGCTGCTGAGGGATGATGCTGTGTGACTGGTTCACACACATCAGTGGGAACATCAGGCACCTGCAGGAAACCAGTTTATTAATTTCATAGTTTTAAAAGGCCACTTCTTGCTGTGAAATAATGTTTATTATTTACCTCTTTCTCGTGTGTGCCTTGTGAGTCTGGTTTCTTTGGGGCGTTCCTGTACCTCACCGATGTGATCTGTCCTTGAACGGCCAGTTGTTTATGCTCCCTGTATTGCAGGGTCTCTAACTCCCTCTTCAGGTCGGCCAGAGCAACCAGAGGAACTTGAGCTGAAGACGGAAGATTTCAAAATGGCAAAATGTGCCATGTACAAGTAAAACCCAATCACTTTCACTGTAAGATGCAGAATTTTAAATACAGAATGTTCTGTTCTCTGAAGACTAAACTGTCTATGAATTGTCCTCTCATAAGGGGTTTGTAGGAAAGCTTTTTAAGATTCAAACACAATGTATAAAGATTCACTCTGTGCAGCTATGGATTAGGACTCAGACTGATGGGTGTACATTACAATTGACTTATCGAGACCACACACTGCTCAGTGTTTTGTAGCAAAACTGTAGGACAATGCTGAGCCAGACTTTATCTGATTCCTGTCGCCCACTCGAGAACAGAGTGAATCTCATTGTGGTTCAGTACTGACGCAGGACTCAGCATTTCATGTCTTCACATTTCAAAACAGTCTTAAAAACAGGACTTAAATGAATGGCCTCTGGAATGAATATGTTCTGAAAACTAAAAAACAGTTGTTTGACATTCTGTCTTTTCGCTCCTCACCTGAGACGTCTGCCAGAGACTGTGTGAAAACCTTTGGGGGACAAGGATAACAGTAATGGCCGCCAACAGCAGTCTTCTGGAGGACGACGTTGTCCTTCAGAGTTTTGGTCCATTGGATGAAGTTCTTCACTTGGGGATGACTCACATATGGCTGACCTTTGTGGTAGCCTGTTGTGGACACAAACAATACACAGCTCAGCTCCAAATGCAGTGACCAACACATGCACTTATTATCAGGTCTTTATTTGTTTTCCTTGTTCACAGAAAGTAAAATTGCACAAAAACGGTGAAAGGACGTGATATAGATCAGGGGACAACACATTAAATGTTGGTGGGGATACTGATCAGGGGTCCGCTCCTGGAATTTAATGCTTTCTTTAACAGTGTAAGACAGGACGGTTTACAAACATGTTCACAGTTTTCCCGGAAAATAGTTCAAGGATCTTGGTGAAAGAAAATCTGACACATTCTGGGGATGTATTTCTATGAGTGTGGGAAATGTGGTGCAGCCTGATAGAATCTAAGGGGACTGTTGGGTATGGCGGAGGTGTGAGCTCCACGCAGAGCCATTCTAGTAACGGTTGTACTGACCTGTGATGAATGTCTCTGTCTCACAGCTGCTTGTGAGGTAGGGCAATGAACCTTCCACGTGACAAACCCTCATCTGAGTGCAAACCAGGTAGGTCACTGCGGAAGAGATGGTGATTACTGAATTGATCAAAGTAAGTGAAGCTGCTTTGTGGCACAGGCTCAGGTGACTTACTTGGGCATATACAGTTGAAGATCTCTGGTTGAGAAGAGGAAAAAATCTCCAGGATAAAAGGATGACCAGACGTCCCGTCCACAGCGTGGACCCAGCGGTACGTCCAGTATTTTTCTGGACCTAAATAGTGAACTTGGTCAATTTCCAATAACTGAATTATAATCAATCTGCCTTTACGAGTTATTTACATTTAATATAATAAATATAAACATCTCTTGCCCTTGTTCCCTTTGCTCTTCACTCTTTCAACGCGACCAACAAACGTCACCAAACCGATGACATCACATGCAGAATTGTTGGCTAATTGTTCCAACTCTGACCTGTGAGACACAAACATAACATGAGGCAGAGCCACAATTATAGTAGATTAACCAGCACAGTATTAATAGTTAACAGAGTGATAGAATGCGTTCTGGATAAAGACGGACGATAGTAAGACAATAGAGCAACAAGACTGTTTCATTACCTGGTGGTGAACTGGTAGGAAACCTCCGGCAGTCCCCACTGAGGCAGCACACTTTTTGGTGACACCACATTGATGATTGACACTGGGTTGCGAGCGTTGAGGCAGATTTCTACAAAGGCAGACAGTGTGACAAAGTCAACGGTATGTGTGTAGTTCTCTACTGCTTTCAGAAATCATTGGAAGAAATTAAACTACACACAGGTTTTTTGGAATACTTTAACTTGTCCATAAAGTTGAATCCTGCACAAGGAAAGGTCCTTGCTGGCATAGGCAGCAGGACAGCAGCACAAATTATCTAGGTTGGCCTGAATTTACTACAGCGCAGTGAGAGTGTATTGTCATTTTTTCACACAAACCGTGTGGTGGTACTACGCATTACATGTCCAGGTGTTGATCAGTGGTTAGGCACAAACCTAAAGAGTTAAAGCTCTTCATTCTGTGATGATCCATTTGCGGCCGTGACCGGTTTGGATAACTCGGCTTCAGGGTGTAATTCTGAAGGTACAACACAGCGCCCACGTTCAGTCTCTGGTAAAACTCTGGGCAAAGTTCATTCCAAAGCACAAGGGACATGGTGCCACTCTGGTCAGCAACTTCAAAGTATGCCTGAAATATACAGACAGAGCATGAGATGAGAAAAAGCAAGCTTCACTTTGTCGCAGCAGCACCACGGTTCGTACTCACCTGGTAGGGGTAATCAATCTTCAGACCAAACTTCCCGTAAAATCTTAATCTGGATTTGTGTATAACCTTCACTAATAGAGGCAGAATATTCCATGAGCTTCTAAAGCCAGACTCCAGACTGGAAAGCAGTGTGATCTTGGACACTATTGAAAAAAAATCACAGACAACACATCATCAGGAAGATAAATGTTTATTTGTAAAGGAGAGGCTTTAAATGGAGAGAGGGACAGATTTAGGAAATATCTTTTAGTCAATATTAGTATTCATACCATGTATAGTTTATATAGTATATATTACCTTAACTGTATATTAAATCCTTAAATTAAAGCTTTAAAATTGTCTTTTCAAAGTCTTAAGACTTGAATGGGCTACAATTATTTCCTAAATGAGTATAATATTGTTTCAGCTGAGTGAAATGCAATTTGTCTTATTAAATTGGTTCTCAATCATTCAGTTAAGTGTGTGTATGTTTATATTTTTTACATTTTATATATTTGTATTTTTCAAGGATTGTCAAAAATAAAGCAGCAGTTTAACGACAACCCCTGGAGTTGTTAGAAACTGTGATGGTAGATATTTGCTGGTTGGATTGTCGGTAAGAAAGATGACACAAAAACAATTGAGCCGATCTCCATGAAATATTGTGGAAGAGTGGCGCATCACCCAAGAAACAAACCATTCAATTTTGGTCAAATCTGGATCACTAGCAGATCTAGTAAAGTGTTTTCAAGCTGTGAAACAGGGTGTTTTCTCCAAATTTTCCTTGATTTCTCAAGAATCAAATCATGGATGTTGATTTTTTTTGTGAAATTTGGTTCAGATGCTAATCAAAAGCTAGATCTAGTGGATCTAAATGTGGTTTAGATCTACTGGGTGCCGTTTGAGTTCATCACATGTTTTTGCCAAGACTGGCCATAAAATAAAACCAATAATTTCCTTTAATAAACTAGAATGTCTTGTGATATCATATTCTGATTGCACCAAATGCCATATCATCATTGCGGGAGAGGTTCAGATTTGACCACCTCAGTCACGTAAATACAGATGAACTCTCAGTGTGTGTCAGTGGCACCAGGGAGCAGCATCTCACCGTCCAGCACCAGGTCGGACGAGGGGGCACCCGAGCTCCACATGTCTCCCTCCGGGTCGTCGTTGTTCCACAGACTCAGGTAGTGCTTGCGGCTCACCTGGAGGGGCATGTCGCTCCGCAGCACCACGCTCTCCTCCATGCCGGGTCTGATCAGCATGGGCAGCGAGCTGACATCTCTCACCCGGGGCAGGACCACGGATCTCCCCGCCACACACCGGAGCCCCTCGATGGACATGAACCCGTGTCCCAGCCTCCTCTCGTTGTACACGAAGGTGCACTGTGTGATGCTGATGTCCGCCCCGGTCCTCAGGGTGTTGCTGTGGACCAGGTGGTGTAGACCCGGGTGGAGGAAGCACTTGGCTCTCCAGGCTCCGTCAGTGACAGTCACATCGTAGGTGTAGTTTTCCCCCTGCTGCCCCTCACTCTGATCGGATAAGTACCTCTGAAGGGCAACGACCGCAACCGGAGCCTCCTCGCCGGCCCCGAGCTTCAGACACTGGGTGGATGATAGCCGCTGCAGGGTCCTCTGGAGGAAAGACACCGCCCCGGCACCGGGCAGCGCCGAGGAGCAAGACGAAGACTCGTCCTCCATCGTTCAGAGTTAAGTTCACCTCCTAGCGACACACGTCATATTAGCTCGTTAGCTAAATAACTAGCTTCTTCCGGACAGTGTAACCGCCGCGTTTAGACTCACCCAGATTCAACTGATCGCTTGTGAGTAAATAAAAGTTATCTCAAAACAAAGAGTCTGTTATTATCTGACAGTTACATTCAGCTCAGGATAACGTTTCAAACACCGCGGGTGCTGTTTGATTGCGTCACCATTTTTCTATAACAAAGAAAAACGTAAATAGAAATAAACTCACCTAAGTTATGACTTAGTTTCTATGTCTACAGATAATATACCGCTTTATTTAGTCCGGATGGAACACGGCACGGAAAGTTCACGCAACAAAAACAGTTTTGAAATTCCGCGCTGAGCTACTGACCGGGATCGATTGGACGTGACGTCATCAAAAGCGACGGATGTTTGGAAACGTCAAGTTTGTAGTTTGTTTTGGTAAATTGTTCAAATTTAGTTTGTTATAAAAATAATAAAAATGAAAATAATTAGGTAACAACAAACCCAGCTGCAAATGAAAATAATTAGGGCCCGAGCACCGAACAGAGTGAAACAGGGTGAGGCCCTATTGAAATTGTAAGGATTCTTTTTCAGGCAAATTAATTGCAGTTTTGCACTCCTAGAAGTTGTAAAAATTGTAATTTTTTATTATTATGATGGTGTATTGCTGCCATGGATACGGTTGGTTCAGATCATAGTTACAAATGTACATATAGGAATTCTAGGAAGCATTTGTAAGATTGTATGTCCTTTGATCCTTTGATGTAGGTAGGTATAAATTAAGTGAATCAAGGTTCACTCACTTAGTTTACCTGGTTCACTAGCACAACTGGTCATAACTTAGCTCTCTGCTACCAATTCGCTTGGTTTATTTTGCTTTCTGGACGCAATTTGCTTTTTAATTTCTCTGACCTCGACAAAAGAATTACAGAGAAACATGCAGTTTGAAATTGGGAGCGATCTCCTGCAGGAGGAGAAAATGAGTGAACTCTTCCAGGGTTATGATGGAAAGGAGCCAATCGTTTTCAAGATCAAGCTCAAAAGGATGAAGAAGTGCAAACCTATTCAAAGTGAGCCGGTCGCAGGTGCTGCCTCCTCTGAAGAGCAGCCACAGGTGGAAGTTACTGTTTCATCCACCCAGAACACTGAAGAGGAGACGCAGCCAATCAGCAGCCAGACTGACCCCACTCTCACTCTTAATGTGAAGACCTCAGTCACAGAGGAGGAAGAGGAGAAGCTGCCTGAGGACACTGTGGGTGTTGCATCCACCCACAACACTGAGAAGGAGATGCAGCCAATCAGCAGCCAGACTGAGCCCACTCCTCATGTGAAGACCTCAGTCACAGAGGAGGAGGTGGAGAAGCTATCTGAGGACACTGTTGATGTTGCGTCCACCCAGAACACTGAGAAGGAGATGCAGCAAATCAGCGAACAGTCTGACTCCACTATCGCTCTCCTGCAGGAGTCTGAAATGAGAGAAGTCTCCCAGAGTTATGGTGGAAAGGAGCCAGCTCAAGATCAAGATCAAGCTAAAAAAGAGGAAGAAGCACAGACCTGCCCAAACCAAGTCACAGGTGGATGGAGACGCTTTCCAAGATCATTTTTGACAGTTTTCAACATCAAACTCAAAAAGAAGAAGAAGCGCAAACCTGCTCAAAGTGAGCCGGTCTCAGGTGCTGCCTCCTCTGAAGAGCAGCCACAGGTGGAAGTTACTGTTTATGCTTCGTCTTCCCAGAACACTGAGGAGACGCAACCAATCAGCAGCCAGACTGACCTCACTCTCACTCCTTATGTGAAGGCCTCAGTCACAGAGGAGGAAGAAGAGAAGCTATCTGAGGACACTGTTGATGTTGCATCCACCCAGAACTCTGAGGAGGAGATGCAGCAAATCAGCGAACAGTCTGACTCCACTATCACTCTCCTTCAGGAATTTGAAATGAGAGAAATCTCTCAGGGTTATGGTGAAAAGGAGCCAGATCAAGATCAAGCTAAAAAGGAGGAAGAAGCACAGACCTGCCCAAACCAAGTCACAGGTGGATGGAGAAGCTTTCCAAGATCATTTTTGACAGATTTCAAGATCAAGCTCAAAAAGAAGAAGAAGCGCAAACCTGCTCAAAGTGAGCCGGTCTCAGGTGCTGCCTCCTCTGAAGAGCAGCCACAGGTGGAAGTTACTGTTGATGCTTCATCTACCCAGAACACTGAGGAGGAGACGCAACCAATCAGCAGCCAGACTGACCTCATTCTCACTCCTCATGTGAAGACCTCAGTCACAGAGGAGGAGGTGGAGAAGCTATCTGACGACACTGTTGATGTTGCATCCACCCAGAACTCTGAGGAGGAGATGCAGCAAATCAGCGAACAGTCTGACTCCACTATCGCTCTCCTGCAGGAGTCTGAAATGAGAGAAATCTCCCAGGGTTATGGTGAAAAGGAGCCAGATCCAGATCCAGATCAAGCTAAAAAGGAGGAAGAAGCACAGACTTGCCCAAACCAAGTCACAGGTGGATGGAAACGCTTTCCAAGATCATTTTTGACAGATTTCAAGATCAAGCTCAAAAAGAAGAAGCGAAAACCTGCTCAAAGTGAGCCGGTCTCAGGTGCTGCCTCCTCTGAAGAGCAGCCACAGGTGGAAGTTACTGTTGATGCTTCATCCCCCCAGAACACTGAGGAGGAGACGCAACCAATCAGCAGCCAGACTGACCTCACTCTCACTCCTCATGTGAAGACCTCAGTCACAGAGGAGGAAGAGGAGAAGCTATCTGAGGACACTGTTGACGTTGCATCCACCCAGAACTCTGAGGAGGAGATGCAGCAAATCAGCAGCCAGACTGACTCCACTCCTCATGTGAGGACCTCAGTCACAGAGGAGGAGGTGGAGCAGATATATGAGGTTACTGTTGGTGCTGTGTCCACGCAGAACACTGACGAGGAGATGCAGCAAATCAGCAACCAGATTGACATCACTCCTCATGTGAAGACCTCAGTCACAGAGGAGGAGGTGGAGAAGCTGTATGGGGACACTGTTGATGCTGTGTCCACCGAGAACACTGACGAGGAGATGCAGCAAATCAGCGAACAGTCTGACTCCACAATCGCTCTCCTGCAGGAGTCTGAAATGATAGAAATCTCCCTGAGTTATGATGGAAGGGAGCCAGATCAAGATCAAGATCAAGCTAAAAAAGAGGAAGAAGCACAAACCTGCTCAAACGAAGCCACAGGTGGATGGAAACGCTTTTCCAAGATCATGGCAGCTTGGAGGAAACCAGGAGCACTGTGGCAGACTGTGGAACAGGTTTTTGTCAGTTTAAAGATGGTCCGGACACGGACCTGGAGCAGGATGGGCCTTTTGCTGCGTGAAATGTGGAACAGCAGCACTAGTTAAAGTGCTGGAAGACGTCATAGATCAGCTGTTGACATTGATGAAGAGGTGCCCAACATCTGGCTGTACCACACTGAGGTGATCCGCCCTCTGCCTCCGGAGGCGTCTCCGTTGATCAACTTATTCAAGTATCTTGTAAAAAACATTCTAGAAATAAAAGTTTTACATTCCTGATCCCTTCTCTGCCTGGTCACATCATTAATCCAGCTATGAGGATAATAGAAGGAAACCTATGAAGAGTATAGAGGATCTAGAATTTAACATCACAACAGTATCTTCGGGACCAATATTTCCATAGACATGACAAAACCTGAATTATTGCCTTGCAGTATCAGTTTTCATACATTTCTTTACGTTTAAAATGAGGTCACATTAATATTTGTATCAAATTTGATGAGGGGTTAAGGTTAGAAGAATGAAATTCCCCGCAGGTGTTCATCATACAGTTTATCCACAAGAACCAGAGACTCCAGCTCCCTCAAAGCATCAGGGGTTTAGATAATGGATGGATGATGAAATGTCTCCCATCACGATGGTTGTCTAGTTCACCACAGTTGTCATCTTCTGACTCTGGTTAAACATTGATTTGGATCAGTAGCTACATTAATGTCAGCGTAAATTTAGTCCAGAGGTTGAATCAGACTCTTTTACTGAAGATAGCATCAACATATCAAGCCTAATAAATTAACTTTATTTGTACAAGGTTTCTTCATTAACAACAACTTGATTAAATACAAATTTAAAATTAAGGTTTTTCCCTGATCATATATTAAAACATCGTCTAGGCAAAATGTTCACTGATCATCGGCTCTGACCTCGGCTGAATATTGACCTCCAGATGTTTGGAGGCAGAGCTTGGTGACATTTTCCAGAAAACTTTACGTTGGTGGTTCAAAGACTCGCTGCAGTGCATTGTGGGACACAATTTTCATGTGGGGTGAGGTCAGGATGTGTGTACACGTGAGAGAATCACTGAGAAAGCAAACTATAAGTGTGTGTGTGTGTGTGTGTGTGTGTGTGTGTGTGTGTGTGTGTGTGTGTGTGTGTGTGTGTGTGTGTGTGTGTGTGTGTGTGTGTGTGTGTGTGTGTGTGTGTGTGTGTGTGTGTGTGTGTGTGTGTGTGTGAGAAGAGACAAACAAATAGCTCAAAATCAAAGGTTTACACTGGTAAGGGCATTGAACAAACAGTGTTTACTATCAATGGTTAATGAATTAAGGGTTCTTGATGTACTTTCTGAGTGTGCGTTAAAACTTTACTCAGTCACTTTGGAGGGGGGAAAAAAGTGGCAAGCCAATCTAAAATCATAAATGTGTGAAATATATCTAGTTTGATTTTTGAGCAAGTTCATAGCAGTGATTTTGCATGGAATTTTAAAGTTTTGACTGCTGGTTTTATGTAGTATCCAGACATCATGGTGTTGAAAGCTATATATATTCAGGGTAGCAGTTGGTGCCATGCGTTCCCGCTCACCAAGACAGTAGGTTCCTGTTACTTTTTTATTGCTATAAAACCACAACTCATCAGGTACAGCACAGGATTTTGAAAAGAAACATCTCCTCAGTTCCCTCTGGTTGCACATATACCTCTACTCTCTCCTATATTGTCATGTCTCCCAACATGACAGATAGGGAACACCAGTGCTCAATCTATCTATCTATTGACAGGTGGAATGACACAGCTGAATGAATGTCATGTCATATTTTCACCACAAGAGAGCAGTGAACCATTTCAACTTGGCTCTTCCTCAGCCGAAGTAAAGCCATGGGCACACATACACAGTGTCAGTCAGTGGGTAACAACAAACCCAGCTGCAGATCTGTTATCTTTACCCTCTGTGATCTACAATTGCTTCATCTTCAAGGGCATTAAACACAGGATCTGAAAGCTTTGTGGCTGGAGTCCAGACAATACATTTTCTGTTTCTTCATCACAGTGTCACCTTGTGCAAATCAAGGACCATGTAGAAACCACCATAGTCCTGTCCTTTGCTTCTGGGGAGGAACAGTTAATATACACGGGCTGAATTACATTTTATAATCTGCCCAACCTTTACAGAATATGTGGAGTGAAACTATGGTTAATATTAGGCTACATGCTTCTTAGAATTATAATAAAAACTGCGTAAACCCTTCTTGAGTAGCTTACAGATATTATATGTATTATAATACCTTGCTATTTAGCATTATGGGGCTGCCTGGGGCTTGTCAACTATGAGAAGGTCCTTGGTTAGTTCCCAGTCTCACCCATCTGAAAGTGTGTGAATAATGTGACAGTGTGTTGAATCTTTGACTGTACTGTGAAGCTCACTGAGTGGTCATCAAAACAAGAAAAGCTCTATATAAATACCAGCCATTTACCAACTTCAAGAGTGTTCAATAGTAAAATAGTTTTTTAAGAAACCACAACTAAGCAAACATGATAGATGATTAATAGGGACTGTGGGGCTAAAGATATGCTGCTGATAAGAGGATGTTGCCCTATGTTTTAGCTAATGCATGCCTGTTAAAGTCCCTGTGCCTCTAATATTAGAACATCAACAACAGTATATGAACACTACTGCCTTCAGGTAGTGTGTAGAGGTTTAGAAGTTAAGTTAATAAGGCTGTTGCAACTAGAAGACATTACAGACACCACAGACCACAGCAATGTAAATAAGGAGCAAACAAATTATCTGACGTAAAATGCTACCAAAGACTATTATGTGAATAAAAGGGAAAACCTAAAACACAACATGCGTGGTTCACATAGAAATATCATTTTGAGTCTTATAAATAATTATTTGATTTATATTCCTGCATGGTTCTGTTTTAAACAAATGATTAAAGATGTAATAATTTTTGTCGACGTGCCATGCAATTTAAAAAAAAAAATTGTATCTCCATTTTACTGTGTGCAATTGTTTCTCTTTTTTTCTCCTTTGCCTGTCTTGTTTACCTATTGTCAATAATAGGTGAAGCACTTTGAATTACACAAACCATAGTTTGTCTTGTGTTCTTGTCTATTAGGTTTTCTGTTGCCTTAAGTTACTTGCTTTTTATATTTGCACAAGGAGCTGGGCGAAATGCAGATTTGAACTGCACATCCTGTTGTATGGTCTGAATGACAATAAAGTTCAGACTTTTACAGACCTATCTTATCTTGTCTTAAAATATCTTATATAGTCTTATCTCAACCATTTTAATATTAACTTATATATATATTTATTTGATTATATATTTTATATATATATATATATATATAAACATCTTTATTAAAATGACTTATTTTCTTATTAATTAAAGATAAGTTAAATGCAATAGCAAAACCTTTAACAATCATCCAATGTTTTTTATAATAGAGTTGACCCCAGGATCTCCTTCAGCACCGCCCTCTCGTCACAGAACTACAATCCCAGAATGCCCCGCGCCTGTGGCAGCGTCTCCTGTCGACGTGTGAAGGGAGGGCTGACGATCCGGACACAAACAAATGTCCACGGGTTTGATGTGGGGCTCCGTGGCGGCTGACCGTGGCGTGTCGGGGCGGATTTGACAGATAAAAGTCGGGGACGCTGTCAAACATGTGGCTGAATCCGGAAGAGATCCTGCTGAAGAACGCCTTCAAACTGTGGCTCACCGAGAAGGATAACGAGTACTTCGTGCTGCAGAGGCGACGGGGGTACGGGGAAGGTGGCGGCGGGCTGACAGGTAACGTTCAGCGGCCGCGGACAGCTGCTGCTGACGCTGCGGAACCAAGCTGCGTTCACAAGAAGCCAGTTCGCAGCTTGTTGAGTGTCTGTGTGTTCGCTAAGCTAGCGTACTGTGTTCAGACAGGGGCGGACACTCCTCCACACACACACATATATATTTATATATATATATAGAAATGTCCTCATGGCAACAAGTACAAGCCAAGTGTTATAAATCGCATGAGTCAGTCTGGGCGCTGAGCAGCTGTGTGACAGCTCAGTTGGCAGCAGGGACTCTGTGTTTAGTGGACGTGTCAGTGAGCTTATCTCCTCTGTGTACTAAACCAGTGGTGGATCTAGGGTTTTTCTAATTCACGGGCCATGAGGAGGGGGCCCCAATTCACACTGGGGGGGGGGGGGGGGGGGGGGGGGGCAGTTATATGTCCAACACCCATGCTCAATTCCTGATTCAGTGAGTTGCACGTTTAAGGCATTCCTTTACTGTCCTCTCTGTCACATATGGGGCTGTCTATTTTGATTCAAGTGTTTATCTGAACGTTCGTAATCGACCTGTCATGATCCTTTGGAATTCAAAATACAGTCTCCAGGTGCATCGTGGTTAGTAGTTATTCTCCCAATCCAGCAGAGGGGGATCTTTGTCAGCTTGACCTATTGCATGTCCTCTTGAGCAATGGATGACACATGGCATGCGAGTTTCAGTGGGGAACCTTTACGCTGTGTTCTCTACCAATATGTGCCACTAAACAGTCGCTTCCTGCCGGCGAGGAAAATCGCAGCGTGGCTTTATGTGGAATTCTACCATGGTAAACTTTGACCCACAGTATTCAATTTACATTTGTGTATGTGACCTTTTTAAAATTGTGTGTCATGTGAAATTCATTAAAATTTCAATTTTGAAAAAAACTGACAGTCCTACCAGCCATTATTGACTGATTTTGAAAATTCAAACACATTATTCACTAAAAAAAGTGAAATTCTTCACAAATTGCCATATTTCTTTTGAATTGTTAGTAAGTGATCATTTATATATATATATATATATATACAGAAAAGAAAGCTACTGACGTCCCTGCGTGACACAGAGGTCACATGGGAAACGTCTGCTAGTCTTTCTGTCTGTGACCTCACCTCCTGCTGATTGGCTGCTCTGTAACTGTGCTAAGGTGACATTATTGTACATCACTGGCCTAAAAACACCAGAGCCATTGTTTTGAAGAAGGGATACAGATAATCTTATTGCATCAGATAAACATACTCCAGCTCCTCCATTTAGAAGTAGATTTGCTTTAGAGCATCACAAGATGACCTCACATGTATTATTTCCTTATTGGACAGCAAATAACTTCTAAGTTACTAAAACTGAACACATGTTGAGCAATGGTTTAAAGGCCATGGACAGTAAGACGCTTTTCATTATTATAATAAAGTGTCAAACAGGAGTAGTGTATCAGAAGCAAAGTGGTGCAGTGTTGAGACTGGCATCACAACAAGAAGGTAGCGTTTGCATGTTTTCTCCCGGTTCTCTGGTTTCCTCTCACAGTCCAAAGACATGCAGATTGGGGTTAGGTCAACTGGGGATTACATTGCCTGTAGGTGTGAATTCTAGGGTGATGGTTGTTTGTGTCGAAATGTCAACCCTTGACCAATGTCAGCAGCTCCAGCTCCCCTCTACAGATAGGTGGTGTGATGGATGGATGGATAGATGGTTTGTAAACTCTTAAAATAGCCGCACTCTGCTTTTGCATTATGCAACATCAAGTGCACGCTTGGGTCCTCGATTCCAGCGGAACCCCGAAAGAGACAAAACCTATTGTGTAATTAAACCTCATTGCGTGTCAATCTCTACTGACTTGTGTCTTTGAAAACAGTTGTACATGATGGTACAAGGTAGTACTTGTAACTCCAATGATGGTACAGTTACACAGTATTGAACCACATACCACAGCTTGACAGCTTTAAGGTAGTTAATAGATAATGAATGGTAATGAATGGTGTTCTAGCTGAAGACAATAGGCCTGATGGACCCCTCTGGCTGGTTTAATGATGGTGGAGTTTAATAGCACGCTGCACTTGAAGCTTCCTCCACAAGAGCTCTTTATATGTCTGAAGTATCTTTTATGTGTTCAGGCCCCCCTCTGCTGTGCCGTGTTGCTCTTCACTGATGAGAACATAAATTACAGGAACTGTGCCTGATCCCTCTGATCCCTTTACCGTGGAGAACGTGTGGAGAGCTGGTCTATGTTCAGCGGGCAGGCTGGTGTGATGCGGATGCGGTGCATGAGAGAGTGGTTTCACTGCAGGTTTATTAATTATTCATGGAGGACATGTCAGGGAGAAGTTGTAAAGGTGACAGATTTAGCTAATTTTAGTTGTATGACTCCAGCATCGACCTGTAGGGCCATTGTTTATTTCCACTGTCAGCATGGCTGTGAAGCGACTGTGAGTCTGCGATCCAAATATATAAACAAAAGGCTAAATGGTCCAAAGGTTTTGTAATACACTGAATAACCCTAGATAGCCACTGAATCTGATTAATTTATTCCTATTTTTTCTCACGCCCAAATCAAATCATTGGTTAATACACATATAAAAAGTTACATAATAGTCTGCTAGGTCTTAAATATCACATCTAAATTTGATATTTGTCCAATCTGATTTTCAAACGTGGCACTTGGTTGAAGGTTATATCATTGCACTGTATGTTACAGGCCTCCTTGTGGGAACTCTGGATACTGTCTTGGACTCCACATCCAAAGTTGCCCCCTTCCGCATCCTTCACCACAGACCCGACTCACAAGTGTACTGGTCGATAGCATGTGGTACGTCACTCTCTTTTCCTCTTATTATATATATATATTTTAATTGGTCGTTTTGAAATTACACAAGCTCATTGTGCATTTACTGACATCACAGTGACGCCAGTACCCTTATATTCATGTAATATAATAATTAACGGTAAATGTAATTTTTGGGGATATTGAACAAGACCTTTATCTTCAAAGATTGAAAAATGTTGCTGTTTTGCTCCGTGTTTGTGTAATTTCTCTCGCTCTTGATGCTGCATCAGGTGTCACCAAAGAGGAGATTGTTCAGCACTGGGATTGGCTGCAGCAGAACATCATGAGGACGCTCTCTGTGTTCGACTCCAGCGATGACATCACCAGCTTTGTACAGGGCAAGATAAGAGTAAGGCTCATGACGACAGAGACTCACAACTTCAATCCCAGCCAAATATTTAACACATTAATATTTCATCAAGGTTATAATTATCATGAAATTGTAATGTTGTAAAATACTAAGTTTGGTATTGGGCTCTAAACTCTTCTCGGCTGTCAGTTACTTTTTTTATGTTATAATTCTGATTATTCATTGACCTGGGGATGTTAAAAACAGCAACATGTTTCTTATTACACAGTAATTCTTTCCACTGTTAATAAAAACACATGGATTACAGCTCCTTCAATGTTTCCTGTGGTAGGGTCTTATTGCAGAGGAAGGGAAGTCGTCCATGGTGCTGGAAGAAGATCCTGAGAAGTTCCGAGAGGCACTCCTGAGGTTCGAGAAGTGGTTTGAGCTGCCGCCGCAGGAAAAGCTGGTCACGTATTACTCATGCAGCTACTGGAAAGGCAAAGTGCCGTGCCAGGGCTGGCTCTACCTCAGCACCAACTTCCTGTCCTTCTATTCATACCTGCTGGGGTCTGAGGGTAAGTCATCACAGTAGTTTGTCTTGATACTGTTGATTGGTGGTAACAAAGTCTATGGCAGCTCCTAATGGCCACCATAGTGGGCTTTTGTGGCGTCAGAGGACCATTTTTCCATCATAAAGTAGATCTAGGTAATTACAGCTGCCATTATTACGAAAAACGATTACAGTGGAGCTCATAGTGGATTCATTGAGACTCATAATTAACTCATAACATAGAGGGACCTTTTCACAATGAAAAATATTTAAATTTTCTGACATCAGCATTTCGTCTGTAATGGCATCATTAAGTATGTTCTTACTGGAGTGAAAACTGGACCATGAGAAATATGACAATGATCATAACAGCGATGACCATTCAGTCACTGTCATTAATGACTGATTTCAATTTCACCCACTCTGCAGTGAAGCTTGTCATCTCCTGGGACGAGATCTGGAAGCTGGAGAAAACTGCCAATGTCATTCTGACCGAGAGCATCCATGTCCTGGCTCACGGAGAGGACCACTACTTCTCCATGCTGATGCACCTCAATGAAACCTTCGTCATCATGGAGCAGCTGGCTGACTACTCTATCAAGCGCCTTTTTGACAAAGAGGCCTTCAAGAAAGAGCCGGCGCTCTCCGACCCCATGCAAATAACCAAGAGGTGATGTCTCTCCGCTACCCTGAACAGCCTTACATGATTGTGTTAGCTGGCTGCTATCAGCTGGAAGAGCCAGAGTAAAAACCAAGTCTGACTTGAGTCAAGTAGCATTTGTGTTTGTTTTTAACCTGCCTTGAGTATATAAGACAATCTTGGTGTACAGACATATTTATGTATATAAGACAATACTGGTGTACCTATAAATATGTCAGTTGTTAAATTGACCATTTTATATACATATTCTAGCTTTCCAGTGCTAGAATCCCACTGTGTCATTTAGGAAATAAATGTTTACATACATTTTTTAAGTCTAGAGTTATAGTGATACAACAATATAATATGACACAATAATATAATAATACAATATTATAGACCCTGTAATATGATGGTCTTTTCAAGAAATATTTCTGTTGTATTTCCACCGCAGAGGCCTAGAAGCTCATGCAAAGAGTGCGCAGTTCCGTACGTTTTTCAGGCTTCCAAATGAGGAAAACCTGATGGAGGCGCATGAGAGCTTCCTGTGGGTGCCCTTCTGCCATTTTAACACACTTGGCAAGATCTGTCTCTCGGAGAACTACCTGTGTTTTGCCAGTCAGGATGGCAGCCAATGCCATATCATCATTCCAATGCGAGAGGTAAAGTCAAACAAAGGCAGCATTACAGTATGGATTTAAAAAAAAAAAACACTTGTAATAATGGACAGTCTCAAATTGCACCCTGCATACTGATGAAGAGCATGGAAAATGAACGTCTGCTCTGCCAACATTGCCTTCTTCCAGGTTGTTAACGTTGAGAAGCCAGACCCCAACAGCAAAGCTTTAACGGTGTGTGTCCGCGGCAAGAGGGCAGTACGTTTCTCCGAGGTGCGAGACTATCAGCGGCTTGCCAACTCGATTCGTAGCAGGTGTGGCATCAGTCCCAGCCCTCAGCACTCAGCTTCACCAGAGGTAACATGTTCTTTTACTCTTCACGTACTCCTTGTTCACTCTGTGGATTGCAGTTATAATTCTGACAGTGAAAATGATTTGTTCTAAGGTCATACGAGGCGAATGTCAGTCACTCATCAACCACTTTGAGGACAATCCAGAGGATGTGACGCTGATGGTGGGACAGAAGGACAGCAGCAAGGCCGTCAGCACAGAGGCGCTCATGACGGTTTTCCACCCCCAGGATGTTGAAAACCTTGACCCCAAAATGGTAAATACCAGAGTTCTGTTAAAATCAAGCTTACATCGGATTTCACCAACCACCACATTACTTATCTTTGCTCTGCAGCATGGAGCTGTTTTGGGTGGATATTCAATCTATTCAGGGGTGGACTGAATAAAAGTAAAGCTTGCGTTGTGAGGTATATACAGTAACTGTGATGTGTTCTATCTGTGTGTTTGGCAGCTTAAAGAAAAGATGAAGGAGCAGTCTTGGAACATTCATTTCTCCGAATATGGACGTGGCACAAGTATGTTCTTCACCAGGAAGACAAGAGACTTGATAGTCCGTGGTGTTCCTGAGGCCTTGAGGGGAGAGCTGTGGATGCTTTTTTCAGGTATTTAGTCATCAACCCATGTTATGTGCAGTAAACACTATGTCAGTTTGATTTGTTTTTTCAAAGCTGTGCATGGTAGAAAGTGGTATGTTTTCAATTGCTTGCTTAACATAAATAATTAAGAAAAAGAATGAACTGATGCGTGATCACTGCAGCATCTGTTTTTGGACTGACCGTGGGTTTTGCCCCCTGTAGGAGCTGTGAACGACATGGCCACTCATCCCGGTTATTACACTGAGGTGGTTGAACAGTCTCTGGGCACGAGCACTCTGGCTACAGATGAGATTGAAAGAGACTTGCACCGCTCTCTGCCAGAGCACCCGGCCTTTCAGAGCGACACAGGGATCTCAGCTTTACGCAGAGTCCTCACTGCTTATGCCTACAGGAACCCGAAAATCGGATACTGCCAGGTACTGTGATTTCTTAAGGCTTGTAGTTAACAGGCAGGAAAAATCCTGGTGGGCAGGGTAGCAGAAGATTGGCCAGACGTGTTCACAACAACAGGAAAATATCCAGAACATTTAGGCGAGGGCTGGTGTCTGGGTACATGATGTGTAATGGCAAGGGGAAGGGGATTCAACACCTCTTGCATCCCCTTGTCTTTACAATGCTTCTTTTAGACATGCACTGAACTCTGGATGAAATTTTCTGCAGGGGCTGTATGTGAGAATACAAATGTCCGGGTCAGTTGCTGCGGACATTCTCCTTAGTTTCTCCAGGCAGTCACCTACTAAACACCCTTGATAATGTCCAAGCGAGTGGTCCTGTTGATGTGTTTTCTGATATACAAGCATACCTGAAAGTAGCATTAGAGGCAGTGAGAGGAAATTCAGGAACAATTATAAGTCGCATGAAAAACATCCACATCAAAACCCAATTATGAGGAAGCTGTAATCTTACTTCCTTTAACTTTATTTGTGTTTTGCAGTTTCAAAAGTGATAGATGAGCTGTTCTTTACGGTGCAGACTTGTGACCTCCTTCTCCTTGTTTTTGATTAGTCAGTTTGAGTCATTGTGCAGTAACCCTGAAAAATAGAGGTTATTTATAAAAAATAGGACAAGCACTCTGAAAAAAAGCTCTGCAAATCAGAAAAGGTCACAGATGCTGTGAAAGCACTGCACATAATTCTAAAAAAGCACAGGCAAATTTCTCACACACGCACATCCTCACGCTGGTCTTTCAGTTGATATACATTTCTATATTTTTCTGAAAGTGTCCTCTCTGTCTCCTCAGGCCATGAATATTCTCACCTCAGTTCTCCTGCTCTACGCAAAAGAGGAGGAGGCGTTCTGGCTCTTAGTGGCCGTGTGTGAGAGGATGTTGCCGGATTACTTTAACCGCCGAATTATTGGTGAGAGGGGAAGCAAAGGATGTCATTCTGATACTGCAACTGTTTGTTATTTTGGGACAGTTATCAGTCTACTCATTTCAGAAATTAACTAGTGCTTTCAAACGTTGTCCGTCTTCCTCTAGGTGCTTTGGTTGACCAGGCCGTGTTCGAGGACCTGATTCGGGAAAACCTGCCCCAGTTGGTGGAGCACATGACAGACCTGAGCTTCTTCTCGTCCGTATCCTTGTCCTGGTTTCTCACGCTCTTCATCAGTGTCCTGCCCATAGAGAGCGCCGTGAACGTGGTGGACTGTTTTTTCTACGACGGCATAAAAGCAATCCTGCAGCTCGGCCTGGCGGTGCTGGACTACAACATGGATGCGCTGATCAGCTGCCATGACGACGCAGAGGCCGTCACCATCCTTAGCAAGTGTGTATGACTACAGACACGGCAGGATTGACAGATTTTAGACATCATCACTGAATGTCTCTAATTCTCTTTTCAGATTCTTTGACAGTGTAACAAACAAAGACAGCCCATTACCTTCCACGGTGCAGCAAGCGTCAGTGGGACATAATGATAATTCATCCCGCTTGAACGTGGATATCAGTGAACTGATCCGAGAGGCCTACGAGGTAATGCCAGATATTTCAGTGTCAGTTTCCTTCAGCGAAGTTGGGTATTATAGTCGATGTAACCTATTTTATCTTTCATAGAAATATGGAAACATCCGTTCAGAGGAGGTCGAGAGCTCACGGAAAAGAAACAAACTCTATGTGATCCAGACACTGGAGGATACAACCAAGCAAAATGTTGTAAGTGGCAGTTGACTTAAGGAGGAAGTGGTGTAATTATATTGCTGCTGTGGCATTGAGGATTTATTTCAAATCTATTTTCAGATTCGAGTGGTGTCCCAAGAAGTCAGATTCAGTGCCTCAAACCTCGATGAGCTTTATAATTTGTTCAAAGTGAGTAAAAAACATGCTGCTATATTTCCTGTGTTTTATCGTGCATAAGCACCAATGTTCATAATGGAGAAAAAAGACACAAGTTAAATTTTTCTTGGTTTTCTTTGTGCAGAGGCAGCATTTCCTCAGCTGCTACTGGACGATGCAAAGTCCAGCTCTTCTCCATCATGACCCCAGCCTGGCGTATTTGGAGCAGTACCAGTTGGGTTTCCAACAATTCAGCGTGCTCTTCTCTCTCCTGGAGCCCTGGGGATTCTGCACCACCAAGAGCACCCTCTCCCTCTGGGTCTTCCGCCTGATCGACGAGAACCAGGACGGCCTTGTCAACTTTAAAGAGTTCTGCTGGGCCATCGGTAGGTTCCCTTGTTCTATTATTTTCTCTGCTAGTGCAGTTGCTGACTTCATTACTTCTGCTGCTTACTGCACATTTCTCCTCCTGCAGACACTTTGTGCTGTGGATCTTTCACAAATAAGCTGAAATTCCTCTTCAAGCTGCACTTGCCACCAGGTGAGTAACGAGTCATGGACAAAATTAGCAGCGACAAATCTGAATTTAACCTTTTCACGTGACAACTTTAATCCCTAACTCATTGTGTGGTTGTTATCTTGCTGCTTTTTTGTGTTACTGGATCTTCCGCTTGAACTTCTGACCCATTTCTTTCACAACATATCTATAGTGACATTCGACTCACACAGGTTCAAAGTTCACGCGCTGCAAATGCTTAGCATACAGGATTCTTTAGTCTCCAGGTTCTACCATCATAGCAATAACATGACGGCTGCATACACACAGAGGTAGAACACACTAAAATAAAAACACAAGGTCATCGGTCTGTGGTATGTGTTGTTGTTTCAATGATCCAGCTCATAACTCAGCACAGTGCCTCGGGAAGAAACTGTCATGGAATGTGTGGCTCTTGTCTGCATGATGTAGCAGGGGGTGCTTGAGGGCCAGGGGTAGGAATAGTCCATGTTGGATGAAAGAACTTTGCCATGGCAACGATGGGTCCATGGCGCTGTGAGGGCATTTTGCACTTGGCGTGTTCTCTGCAAAGAGGATCTGTGATGAGGAAGAGCCGCTCAAATTACAACTGACAGATTAGAGGCACTGTTTTGCGATGTGCTGGGCCAGTGAACATCAAGCAGCAGGGCTTGTTTTTTGTCTCATGTAGGAAACACACTGCCTCAGCACCGAGGGCAGGTTCTATCCAGATGTTACATTTCAAAGTAGAATGGCACATACCTCTGCCCAGGTCCTCACAAATATCCACACTTGTAGATATCAGTTCCCTAAATATGCCAGGTTTTTCTTTTCACCAATACCCATGAATTATTCTTTGGTAAATTGGTAAAAATGCCATATCTCATAATATTAAAGCTAGGGTTGTTGATCCTGAAAAAACTATCAAGAGCAGGATAAACTTTGAAAATATGCAACCAATGCCCTGATACTAAAAGCTCACCTTCGATGTCGCCATTTTGACAAGTGTTAAGAGATGTTGACTTGTGAAAAATGAAGTGTAAAGAAAAAGTAAACCAGAGACCTCAAACATTTAACCGACTTTACAGTCGGGCAGCCGTGAGCCTTCATGATCAGAGAGAGAGCCTGCATCAAAGTGTGTGGCTGTGTGAGATGGTTAGGGGCTGGGGAGGGTGGGGGTGGGGGGGGCTTTGGAACAGGGCCCAACGCTGCATTGATCAGGGAAGTAACATCCACCTTAAGCTCGGCTGCTATGATCTGCATATCCCTCACAGTAGGAAATGTTGGCTGAACATACCGTGGGCGTTTCCTATTCTGAGGGCATTACAGAAAGGACAAATGTTTACATCAGGAGTTCACTGCTAACAGCTCTGCATCTCGGCTCTCTCAGGAGGACATGAATAGTGTTGGACTTGGTTCTACACATAAAAAGTGCCACATATAAAAACTGGATAGAAAGAGCGCTGGCTTCAGTCTTTGGCTACTGTACTGCATGTTCAACTAAAGTGGATTTGAATGCGTTTATTTCAACTAACTTAACTAAACCAAACTGACACCTTAATATATTTTAGTATTTCGCTCAATCTTGTATGTAAGCTGAAAATTGTTATTGTGTATAAAGGTGATTGTTTGTTTGTAAGCAAGATTATGCAAGAATTACAATGAAATGTGGTGGGAAGATGGGACATGAGTGAAGAAACAATCCATAAGATTTGGGGATGGATTGGGACAAAGAGGCAGATCAAGGATATTTCTTAAACGTTGCGTTTTCTTAAAGAATAATTCATGGATCTTGATGAAGAAATAGTCAGGTATGTTTAGAGGAATGACATTTATGTGTGTGCAATATGGTTCCTATTTAATGAAATCTGATATAGTGAATTTAATTATGGGGACTGTTTGGTGGAGGTATGAACTTATGAGAGTCATTCTAGTTTGTTTGCTCGTACACAAAAACCACTGAACAGATTTCCACAGAACGTGGTTAGGGTTAGGGAAGAACCCATAGCATTATGGAAAAAACAATGCACGAAGGAAACTGATACATATGAGTCTGTGAAATTAAGTGCAGCTTGATTGAATTTAAGGGGGGAGGGTATGTATTCTACTGAGTGCCACTCTAGTTTAGATTAGATGTTTGGATGGACATATTAGATGCTTCCTGGCTAGAGTTAAAAGGTCACCACAATCAGGTTTATCATGTTTGGATCATGAATGAACGCCAATAATAGATGTCATGACAAAGAAACACTGAAGTCACCAACATGACAGTCATCAGGCTGTTAGGCACAAAAGCTGTCGGGCAAATATAATAAGTCTGCTGGCTTGTGAGGGTAACTGTATAATCCAAGCATGCAAACTGACACGCATGCATACACACATACAAAGTGGTGGGGGTTGGAGCATGAAGTACATCACACCCCACATTATAGCAGAGTGAAAAATTAAGTGATACTGGCAGAATTTATTTTACAAAGGAATGAATACGTTTTCAAAACAACACATTCTTTTCTTCGCACAGAATTTATGTAACTGTGTCTTTCTCCTCGTATAATAACCCTTTACATAACAATGAGTTAATGCACAGACACACATGCAACACCACCACGAGCTACAGCATCACTCAGAAGATCATGTCAGAGAGAAGTCAACGGGAAAGTAAACCGTAATTAATGAACTCAAAATCTTGTAGCCCATCGTCTGACATCTGAGGAAGAATTAGCTTCTGGGGCCAACGGCCAATATGGGGCTTTCTGCCACTCGGGGGGGTTCCGGCATAGGCAGCTGGTTTTTGGGGTAAGACTCCGACTTCTGTTCACCGAATAGTCTGACGAGTCCAAATGAGTCGAACATTTCTCCACAAAAAACACAAACCGTGAGGCTTTTTGTAGTTGTTTTAGGTCAAACATGATTGGTCAAACAAGAAACAGAAACTTCCAAACTCTTGTCCCTCACTTTCAGATTCTGCAAATTCACATACAGAATCTGTTTATAGGGATTAATAAAGTGTTAACTCAATGTTTATAGATTTTCTATGTTTTCTTCCATCAAATATTTCTTCTTCATAACTCTGGTGGATCCTCTGTCACCTCTGTCTCTTGGTCTCTGTGCACTCACAGACGGTATCTTTCTAGCTTTTACAGGTAGTCCTTTGCACGTAGAGGAGCAAAGAACCCAGCACTTTATCCCAGTGACTGAAGACTCCTCTCACTTGGGTAGACTCACTGGTTAGCCTCTTTACTCTTTCTCTTCTCTGCAATTTCACTTTCCCACTTCATTTTGTGGTAATTCTGTAGTGAATGCACAGATTTTCCTGGAAACCTGTTTTCTACAGTTTATTCTCATGCTGCTTTAAAATTTCAGCATTCGATCTTCCAGAAGATGGCGTGATAAGGAAAAGCCCAGAAAGAGGTGATGATACACACACATTTTCTACGTACCTGTCAGTATCCGAATTTCTGATTCCTGTATGGCTACAACAGAGTTTTGTGTAATAACTTTTGTGTGTGACAGGTAGAGGAAAGGTGGACCTGCAGGCCTACCTGAAACAGTGGCAAAATGAAATACTAAAGAAAGAAGAAACCATCAAGGACCTTCCCCGTATTAATCAGGTAATTTAATATACATTGTTTACTTTTTACAATGTGAAGTGTCAAAAAATAGTTATCTTTACTTTTGCTGAACAACAAATCTTTATATATTTCTCAGAGTCAGTTCATCCAGTTCTCCAAGACCTTGTACAACATTTTTCACGGCGACCCAGAGGAGGAAACTCTGTACCGAGCTGTGGCCCACGTCACCAGCCTCCTCCTGAGGATGGAGGAGGTGGGACGGAGGCTGCAGGAGGCGAGCAGCCCGCCCGAGTCCACCAAGCCCTCCGGCGTCTCTGCTGCGGAGGAGTCTTCCGCCGAAGACGCCTCCAGCCCCCCGGAGAGCTCTGACACCACCAGCTCCCACAACAGTCAGGACGCAGGAACCGAGGTGGATTGGTCTTTCTCGTTCGAACAGGTGCTGGCGTCTCTGCTCAACGAGCCGGTCATAGTCCGGTTTTTCGAAAGGCCCTTTGACATTCAGGGTAAACTGGCACAAGCCAGGGTTGCCCAGCTGAAGCTGAAGGCAAATAAGTGAAAGGATATATGAGTGAGTTGATGCTTTGCTTTCAACCCTAGAAGTCATGCTGAATTTAAGTCTCTTTGAGAGGAAGGTCGGATTTGGCGAGCCAGTCAGTAAGATGGCTGGAGAATAGAGCCCGACTGGTATGGATCTTTGGGGACCGATGGTGATACCAATATTAGGGAGTAAAAGAAATTCTGATAACGTGTATATATATGCCAATATATATATATATACGCAATGGCAATGATTCCCAAGATGTTCTTATTAAACCCTCATGGAAAAGAGGTGTTATTGAACCTTTTGTTTAACGGTTTATCCATAAACTTTATGATAAATAACTATAAATAATAAATAATTAAAAAGTTACCAAAAACATCCAATTAGAATTTAGATTATACACTTTTTATTTGATGTAAACTGCAAACATAAATCTTTTCTGCGTAGCCTATTTTGTAAGCGTTTTCTTTTGGCAAACATAAATGCTGGTAATTTTTATTGGCAAACATAAATTGGTCGGGCTCTATATATTGATTTCAAAATCTGTGTGTGCATGTGTCATTGTGTGGTTTGGATGATGCACAACATCATTTAGTCACTTTAAACACTGTCGTGTGAGTTCACTGACCAACACTTTCAGTGCGACTGTTCCTCAAATTGAATTATGCATTTTCTCTCATGTAGCCTCAGATTCTTCATATCGTATAAAATGTAGTTCAATCTATTTTCCCTGTCTGCCCAGGAGCACAAACATTATAGTTTTATATCGTATAAAAGAGACACTCAGTCCTGTCCTCTGAGTTAAGAAATATGACACATGAGTTTATCATGGCCGCCGTCTCTGATGTCATGCTTCGTGACGGATGACTCAGGACGAGGTGACCCGGGCGAACGCAGGAAGATTTTTCCTCTGGATGTCTAGATATATATTTTATCTGTAAAAATCACTATTTGCTGCCGTAAAGTGAAACATCCTGTAAATGCTAATGTGTTCCGTGACTGCCGTGTCTCCTGGTGAGTGTATCCTGTAAATGTCAGCTCATTGTGAGAAACACCAGCTTTTTCCAGTCGATACAGACGCAGAGCTAACAGTAGTACGGCGAGCAGGGACGAGCTGTAGTGCTGGAGCCGTGGAAAGAATTCAGAGATGAGTCAGATGTCGGATAGTGTATTGAAAGCGCAAGTGATTCGGTTATGGTATTATGCATTTGCAATAACATAAGAGAATGCTGCGCTGCCACAGCACGCTCATCTCTCTTCAGCACACGCACTAACAATGTTATCGTGTGACATCAACTACTTGATCTTTGCAGATAAACTAGTTTGAATCCCTCTGCGCTGCTGCAGGGAGACCACCTGTGTCGTCCTCTGACATAGTCTCAGAAATGTGCCGTGTGTGATCTTCACTGTTTGCTTCTGTCGGTCTTACTGCAAACGTAGGGTGTTCCGCTCTAGTATAGCTGCAGCAGTTTTGTAAACATAGGTCAGTGCAATAGGTGTTTGATTATTGTATTTATGAGGCTAGTATTGGAAGTGTAATATATCAGTTAGCAGACCTTTTTTGACACAATTTAAACCTTTTTGAAGGCCATTTTGTTTTTATCAAATCTCAGGGTGCAATTTGTGTGAAATGAAAAGGGAGAAAAGGGACCTTTTTTAGACCTGGGATATGTAAAGTATATGACTGAGTTATAAATATATATATATATATAAATATATATATATATATACATATATATATAGAGAGAGAGATAGCAACAGAGAGCGCACAACTTGTCTGTAACATAAGTATAGAGCATGTGTAGCATAGTTACAGGATTTGCCACATTATGCTAGCCTTCAACAAAGAGCAACCATTGCTGCTGACTTAAGAAAGATTTGACTTCTAGTTTCTTCTTATCTGTGCATTTTCTCTTTCTTATCGCTTCTGTATCAGTGAATTATTTGCACAGTTGTTTGAGATCCACAAGCTGCAGACACGTGCCTGTATCTCAGCCAGATCTCAGAGGTGTTGTCTTCCAAAAGGTCACGACTGCTTCAGCTGCAGCATGTTTTATTTCCTGGGGCCAAATTCACAAATTTAAAGAGCTTTATCTCTGCATGTGTAGAGAAAAAAATAGAAAAAATGTGTTTTAGAAGCTTCTTAAATGCAAGTGCAATTTTCAGTTTGCTGGAATGACTATTTTGACATTTCCTTTGAGCATTTTCTTGTTATGAAGTACTTATTTTTTCACTTAATACTTTAAGAAAAAGTCAATTTCATTGTATATTTTTTGCATTAATTGACACAAAATACAAGTGGGTTGTACATAATCCTTTTAGTTTTCATTGTAACTAAGTAAAAATCACTGTTACTGTTTACATGACTAATGACTAACCCTAACCCTACTCGAAATATGACCCGTCGTCTTTGATGCATTGTGATTTCTTGAATTAAAAAATGTATAAGTGGCTTAATTTCAGTATTTGAAGCCATAATGAAAACGTAGTGAGTTTAAACATGAAAGCTCAGCCTGAAGATTCAGGAGCTGAGTAGCTGAACCTATTCTTCATCTTTCTCCAACACACCGTGGTCCGACTGTTTCAGTTTGACTGTTTATCTGCAGGTTTTTGCTGCATTTCTTGCTGCTCCATCGACAAACTCCCAAGAAGTTATTTTTAGATTCATATTATAAAAGAGTGTGTTGTAATAATTCTGTTAGAATTGTGTCATGCTCAGACTATCTCTGATGATACCACTTTAAAAACATTCAAAAGTTTGCTTTCAAGAAATAATTTGTCGGCCTTCATGGGGAAAATATAGAACTGTGGTTAAAAACCTTTTGATGCTCAATATTTTTCTTTGCTGTATTTCCCCAGGCCTGGTTTCTGAAAGCTGGCACTTGAGTTTATTTTTTATTTTTTTTTATGTTTGTGGTTTTCATTTGGTGTGGAAATAAATTCAAGGAGACGCGTTCGGAGGAACAGAAGAGGGAAATGTTCAGCCCCCCTGGCATGATGTCAGATAGGCCATTAACCATCATATTGCTCCATGTACTGCTTTAGTATATAATCAACCAAGTCCTCATATAATTTTATGTGCAAATAGAGTCTACAGCTTTTATTGACTGTGGCTTGATTGAAATCGTATTCTGCAAAACACAGTATGGTGCACATATATTTCTGTTTACCTGCTTGATTATGTTTTTCTATTATTATTTGCTTAAAAATGTACCAGAATAAAGAGGGAGGATTCTATGAATAATATAGCTTGGCTCATTCTTACTGCATGAAGCACCTCTACATGCACTCACACATAACCAACATAAATATTGGTTCGTATCAGCCTGTGTACATTTGTATTTATTTAGCTATATGCATGTGAACAGTTTATCAAATAATGGTTATAATTATGTAGGATTTAGACAGTTGCTTACTCACAATTCTTAACACTGAAATTACTTTTCCAAAACTCATCAGCACAGCCACTGTGTGGATCATTTCTTTGACACAAATGGATACACAAACACCAACAACAAACAATAAATATCTACAGTCCAATAAAACTACAGTTCTGTGATGCTACTACTGGTTTGTTACACCACTGGTGATTGGGAGCCGGATGTTAACTGAATTAGAAATGTTTGAAAACTAGAAATTATTTAGATTTGTGTTTATTTCAAATCCACATGCTTATCGTGTGTAGAATTTCCAAACATGATCTAAATGAGTTATGGTGCTTCGTATACCAAAGGCCAAGTTTTAATGACAGAGACCTGATAGGTAAACGCGACACAGCAGCAACATAAATAGCCTCTATATGGAATGGCAGAAATTAGGGATCATACTTTGGGCCACAATAAATCATCATTAACCAAGAAATGTATCCTCATTGACTCGTCCTTAAAAGTGTGGACTCTTGTCTCTTTGATTGACGAGCTGCGGTGTGACCCCGGCGGCGAATGGTGTCTATGTGTCGCTCAAACTATTCTGGCTCAGAGATTTGGTTATAACCCGGGGTTCATACTGTAACCTTAACCCCCGTCACCTGTCAGTTTTCAGCCTTGTCCTGTCAAGCGATATAAGGCTGCCCTGAAAGTCTGAGACTTCTTTTCTTGGTTCACAACATTAATGAAAGTCACCGGAGACATTTCTCTCCTCTTACGGACAAACTGTTCTATCATCGTGCATCAGGGCTGCACTTTAATCCTGCACGCCACTGGCCTTGGTTAACCATAGTATGACTGTACACCATTATTCTAACTTTAAACTAATTCTGCTGCTCTTACATTTAAAACTCATCAGCTTTATTTGTTACAAGTTAAAATGACAAACCAATAAATCACAGAGAAACCGAGCTAATCACTCAGCCAACAAATAGTAACAGTATGACTAAATGAAATAAACCATTGCAGTTGTCCTCCCTGCTCGAGGCCAGATGATACACAGGGCTGTCATTGACAAGTCGTGCTGTTAAATAACTGTCTGAACCCTCTGGCCAGTGTTTGGCTATTTCAAGGCTGCATAATTTTCCAAATATTAGTGCTGCTTCATTATTCTGTGAACAACAAGCCCCTTTGCCGATATTTGGGTTAAATTTTTCGGATGCAGGACAAGAGTGTTTTTGGCCTCCTGCCCCCGTTTCTCCCACAATGCTCCTCCAAAGTGTGCATGAGGAGTTATTTATAGCTGCAGCGAGGAAGCCTTTGAAGCGTAGCTCTCAGTCACCGCAATGATGGTATGTGTTTTGAAAATGCGTCCGTCCACTGGGCTACTCCGTCTGTCAGCTGGTGGAAACCGTGCTGTAAACACGGCAGCTAAAGAAAACTGGGCTGCATTGATGCACTGTGCGGACTGCCCTATAGCAATGATCACACACAGCTCCACAAATAATCATAGTATGTTCATACCCTAAGGATATTCTTATGAGATATATACAATCTCCGTGTCTGTATATATTGTTAAAAACAGTCACAAGTATTATCCTTGTGCCACAGCAGATTAAAACGCACTTGGATAAAAAACACTTGTATGGTTCAGAAGGACAAGATATGGGCTGAGAGAAGAGCTTCTCCGTTCATGTGATTTTTTTGTTCATCATTTGAAAAAAAAAAAAACTCTGGTCATTTAAACTCAAACAAGGACGTTATTCATAAAAGCTCCGATACATTTTTTCCAATGAAGTTGAAGTGGAAGTTCTTTTCATGACTTAAACAATTCAAACTCTTGAAATCTACACCTTCTGTATATCTTATCTTCACAGTAACTGAGTTTACACTCTCATAAACATCCTAAAGACGTTTGTATTAATGCAAACATTGTTCAGCTCTCACAATGTGACATTTCCCTGCCTGAGGGATAACTAATACACTTTAATGACTAGTTTTATTTACATCGCACCATCCTCATCAGCCCCCAGCAATGGATACGTTGAGATAAAAGATGCATGTGAGCAGAATAAAACGCTTTCAGTGTAAATCTGACATTTTTATGTCTAGTGGCGAATTAATGGAGGTTTTTCTCAGCCCGTCGATGAACAAAGTAGATGTGAAATCTTGACAAAACTCGTGTTTACTCCTCAATATTTTATTGAATTACAGTCACAAATAAGTAAGCATGATTAATCATTGAATGGTAGCGTAACTCATAATATGTAATTTCATAGACAACCCAAATAAACATTTAAAGAAATTTATTGCCAGTGTTAATTGAAAAGTTTCTTGAAATGATAAACAGCAGAGAATTCCGTCATGGTAAACTATTTGGCTCATAGATATTTCAACATCTTTTGTTTTGACATGCAACTCGCAGTTTTAGTTTAAATACATTTGATTGTAAACAAAAAATTCTCAAGTAATCTCCATCTTTGTTACCAGCAAATATGCAAAAGTGTTAATTAATTTGCAAGTCAACGTTGTAGAGAACGCAAAGCCAGGATTTGTGAATACACAACATTGTTTTGAGCTTATGATGCCAATAGATGATGTCGTTAGCATCATCCACAAACTGAGAGTGAGAGAAGGGTAGAAGGTATTCAGGCATCACCCTCTTAACCCCTGCCTTCTTGGAAACATTATGCCAATTGCTCTCCTTGATTTACCCATGAAAAAGATGTGACCACAAGAGCCATCTATGGATGTTTCCTTTATTCGTGGATATGGGTAATTAACCTTCCACATTCAAAAGTCCTGTGAGCTTAGGAGTTCTGGTAAAGGCACTAAATACTTGTTCTATGCACCCAAAGCTGTCCCTGTGTGCTCTCAAATCTTGACTTGCAAATCGATCACAGCAATAATCTCTTTTCCGTTCACTCAGTAGCTTTGTCACGAACAGTTCTCCATACTCGTGCAAATATCTTAACAGGCTAGAAAGTTTGGTTCCTGAGAACGAGGAGAGGCTCCTCTAGATCTTAAGGTCGTTCAGCCTGCTCTTGTTGTTGCTGTGCTTGCTCGACTGACTGTTTCTGCGTTGGTTTTCAACGGGCATCTCAATGGCAGGAGTGGAGGTTTTCCTGTCATTCACATCCTCCCCCTCCGATTTCCCTTTCCTCTCCACAGCCATATTGTCTCTGTTCTGCTTGTAAACCGCTTTGCTGTTGTAGGGGCTGTAAGCAGAGTTTGGCTCCACTATGCCGTACTTCGAGTCTGCGGGGAAGGGCTCTGGAACCACAGGATGACCGGCAAAGTAGTTGTAGCTCGGTACGAAGGGCATGACCGGCTCAGTGAGGTGCCTGGAGGCCTCGATTGCGGCCTGCGATCGTCTGTAGCGGAGGCCCTGGTGGCACTTTGTGAAACCAAGGTGGTACATTTCCACCAGGTTGAGCAGCAGGGAGATACAGGCCACCGCCAGCATGAAGAGGATGAAGATCGTCTTCTCGGTGGGTCGGGAGATGTAGCAGTTCACCACGTTGGGGCAAGGCCAGCGGTCACAGGTGTACATCGGCTTGAGCTCAAAGCCGTACAGGAGGTACTGAGCAACAATAAAGGCCACTTCAAACAGGGTCTTGAAAACAATGTTTAAGACGTAGGTTCGCAGCAACGCGCCTTGCAAACGCACATGGCCCCCGGTGTCTTTAACTGGGGCCTTCTTTGTCTTTCTGTCAAGCATCTGCTGCTGCTTCTCGTTTTGGAGCTCGCGATCCTTCTCTTTCTGCTTTTCCTTTTCCTCCATGCGGACCAGATGAAGGATGTGGCCCAGATAAATGAGGGTCGGCGTGGAGATAAAGATGATTTGCATCACCCAGAAGCGGATGTGAGAAATGGGGAAGGTCTTGTCATAGCAAACGTTCTGACAACCAGGCTGCTTGGTGTCGCAGGTGAAGCCGGACAGCTCGTCGCCCCACACCTTTTCAGCGGCGGTTCCCAGCACCAGGATGCGGAAGATGAAGAGCACCGTCAGCCAGACTTTGCCCACAACGGTGGAGTGTTCCTGGGCGCTCTCCAGCAGCTTCCCCAACAAGTTCCAGTCCCCCATACTGGCTCACAGATATGGCCTCAGCTTTATGGAAAAAAACAGGATGTAAGGCTGTAAAGAATAAGAAAAATGTCAGGTGTAAATTTATCCAAAATAGTTTAACTTTTTGTTGGATGTCGGAAACAGAATGTCCTGAAACTACACAGGTAGCTTATTTTTATGCTACTTCAACACAGCAAAATTAAACTGCAAATACAATTCTGACGTAGAACTTTTTAAAGTAGAACAGAGGATGAAAAGAAGAGCTGCAGCAATGAACATGTGAGGAAAGGGATATGTTTTCTAAAAATAAAATAAGAACATGTTAACCTTCAGCATTGATAACATGAATATGAGCATAATATGTCTACTGTATTTACTGGATGATTACTAAAGCATGTCTGTGGTTTGTTGCTGGGTGTATTTTCACAGTGGGGCTGAAAACAGCTCCCTGATATGAACAAGAACAGTAATGAAGTTCCCCAAAGCTGAAAGCTAAAATAGCTGAAAAGAGTTGAAGGGAACTGCAGAGCTTTTTCATTGAACAGTCATTCTGAACTTTTATTTGAGCAGCGTTAAAACCAAGGGGTCACTGTAGGATCCGAATAAACCTGATACCCATCACTGTATCCTGTCTTTTAACCCATTTATGCATGAAAAATCTATCAGTAAAGTCTGATAATAAGTTTGTTTGTTAATGAATGATCCGATACATACACTGTCAGGATTTACTCATGACATCCCTTGACTGCATATAATTACAAATACTGTATCAGTTTTTTGCTCGTGGCGTAGTGCTTCAGAAACCCTGCAACCAAAGATCATTGTACTTCAGAAAACCCAGAAGTCACTTTTCAATAGGAACATTGATCGATCATGAGTCCACCATTTGTATTCGGAAATGCTACGATCTATCCAGTGTGCGCTGATAAAACGGAGCTGGACACAGCGGACTGTGTGTGAGAGAAAGCCCTGCAGCAGGCTGGGGAGACACGACGCCTCAGCATGGATCTTGTGACACAGAACCCAACAGTGCTCCCCGACCCCAGAATTAAGTTTCTAGTTTAAATTCCAAGGGGGTTTTCGTTATGGAATGGCAAAAAAAGTTTTGCTGTAAAATAAAATGTCACTTACAGATATGATCACACTGAGATTGGGAGCACCTGTTGTAAATATTAATGACACCAGGCAGGAAATAAAGGATACAGCAAATTACTTCTCATATAGTAATAAAACTTCTTAAAAGGATTATATTCACATATATACAAACAGTATTATATATATAATATAATATAATGATATGATATGATTATACCATTTTAAAAACTTTGGAACTAGGGGAGTCCAACCGTCTGAGACAAAGTGGCCTCAGACTATTGAACCAGCATGTTTCTAAATAAGTACCCTGGTTATTTTCATGAAGCGACACGTACCTGATAATGTTCATCTCCCACCGCAGCACAGCTCCGGAGTCACTTCAGTGGCTTCAGTTCACAGAGAGGCCATGTTTTCCTGAAGCCCTGAGGAAAGTGCAGCACCAAGATAAACTTCTCTAAGATAGTTTGCTCTGGCAGCTCTGTGATCCCGCCTGCCTCCCTCCCACTCTGACCGGATCAATGCTCAGTCAGTGCTCAACAAACCATCACAACCTAAACCCCGGCCTGGTCTCTCTGTACGAGCACAGATTGAAGATCTGGCTGTAGAAAAGTATAAATCCCCCCTCGCTCTAGAGGTGTCTCTGTTGAGCTGAGTGGCAGCTGAGGAGTCCACTGAGGGTGCAGGTTAGTCTTACATGTCAGGGTGCGCTAAATATAATTCACGGTGAAGGGAGTGGCTTTGTTGTCACTCTCATGGAGATATGACCCTTGACAGCGTCACACACTGGGGAGCCGTCCCTCAGTGCTGCAGTCTGGGTAACTGCCTGTTGGAGAAGTGACACCCCAGTTATTCATGGTGGTATCACTACTTCTGTAATTCAATGTTTCCAGTTCCATTTACTGTGTTGCTCTGGTGCAGACCCCAGAACACTGGTGGAAAGGGATAAAGTGCATTTACTTAAGTGAAACTAAATATAACTGTTTTGAACTTTACTTATTTCAGTTGGTCCTGAACTCTGCAGTATTTTACAGTTTTTCTATTTCATATATTTTTATCCCACATGCATAATATATGATTAGCTTTAAGATATGCTGCATTGCTACAGATTTCAAGTCACAATATGTAAAGATGGATTAAACTACCACCTTGAGCAGCAACTATCTAAATGCTGTGTAAACATAAATGCATTATGTAACAAATATTCAAATAGCTAATAAGCTATAGCTCAAAAGGTAGACTACCTCATAATGGTTCACTTTATACTTATATTCCACTGCAGGGCTGACTGTGGTTCAGCAGGCAGAGCTGGTTGGCTGCTGGTTCCTGTGTTGGTGGTTTGATCCCCTGAACTTAGTTCGAGTCATTCAAGACATCCAATGTAAAAAAAAAAAAAAAATCCAAAACACCAAAAGCATAGTTATACTAAACTTAATTTCAGGGATATATATTGTGCATTTTACATGTAACTCCACCACAATTATAGAACAGCTACAGTCACAAGTTACTTTCATTCCTAAAATTCCTCAAATCAGATCTACATATACCCAACTACTTTTTGTACTGCTTATACCCAACAGTATAAAAAGTTTACATTCAAGTGTTACCAACTGAAGTATTATTTAAAGTTGGTCATATCATTTTCCTATTTCAGTGTTAATAATGTACCATTATTAAATACAATATACTAATATACTGGAAATATTTATACTAATTGAGACTATTTTGAATGATTGGTATTTTAGACACATTGTTCTGCCAATACGTACTTACTCTTATTTAAATAACATTTGTATACAGGAATTTTTATGTATTTTTACATCACACTTTGTTGTAGGTGACCGCCCTCACAATTCAGGATGAACCAGGTTGAACCAGGTGAACCAGGTGAACCTCCCCATGATGAAACATTTCAAGTAGGCAGGACTAAAATAGTAGAAATTTGGAAACACACAGTCACATGAGTATTTGATGGAGGGATTTGTTTATGGTACACTGCCGATAAGCGTCCCATCACTCCGAGCCTTGTAGGTGGTGTGTGTTCACACTTGCCTTAAAAAGATAAATGCCCTCTTGCCAGGTCAAGACAGGTTTAGCTGTCCCCTGGGTCAACCATTGTCACCCACACACTGACCCCTTAGGTAGCGAGTCTATTGATAACCCCCCAATACTCTGCACTCTGGCCTCCAGAGGTAGAACTTAATCAGCCTGAGATGTTTCCTCACAGGTGGCACCATGACTCAGAGACGATGGCACGTCTAAAGATGGTGACGGTGCCACTAGATGTGTAATAAAGCTTTATTCAGAGTTCGTTCACCTTTCCCCCCCCCCCCCCCCCTCACACACTGACGACAGCTGAGAAGAATCACAAAGTGGCACCGCTGTGACTACAACTTCATTTGCTCCCACGGATACAACAACTGCTGCTCTCTGGTGATTTATGGTGTCACATTAAACATCTCAACTTAGTCAGGAAATCCTGGGACAATGCACCAGAGCTATTGTGGTCCATTGTGTGTTCCTGCATGTGTTCTAGTCTCAGTTTGAATTTCAACTTGGTGAGAAACAGAAAATTACACAATTACACAAACAAACGGCTGTTGATCTTATCTGTGTATTGACAATATTCAAACATCCAGCTACAAAATGAATGAACTGAAATAAAATGTTTAGTTTTTTTTCTGAAGTCATTACTTTGTGTATAAAGGAGCCATTAAACCATCAAAAATCTCTATTAAACAAAACATACAGTATCATATATAATTTAACATTTATATAATCCAACATCCACGTATTAGTGAAACATCTTACTTATAACAGCTGAACAAAAGCCATAACAATTGTGATGATATTTGATGTAAACAGCAGAATATTATAAATTAAACGATCAGGTGTACATTGTATTTTCAGCAGATGAAATCTAAATTTAATATTTCATTTCAAGACCAAAAGCTTTCATCAAAATCAAAGTGTCATACAGCCAATGTCAATTAAAGCCGATGAGGTCAGCTGCAACATTGATTTTTAAAAATGATTACTGTAATTATTCTCTATTCTCTATTATTCTTTATTTGGCCAAACATCAATTACCAAAGCTATTATATCATGTTACATTATATTGTTGTTGGTGTAAGTGCAGCTGTTTACAGTGACTTTGGTTTGTTCTAACATATCAGTGTGTTTGTTCTGCATAGCCAGTGAGAATGTCTGGTGCACACTCATGTGAATTTGGTCGTGTGAAGATAATGGCAGTGAATTCTTGGTAGTTTTTATGTATCTTCCTCATGAGTTAACTCTGTCTGTCACTTTCCTTGTTGCGGATATGATCTATATGATCTACGTGTTTTGTTAGAGTGAGCAGAGTTTTTGTTGGATCCAGGCCCCCATAGTTGAGTCTCCAGCATTGTGCAGATGCTTACTGCAGTGCTTCCCCACCAAGAAGAACACCTCTGCAATGTTGAGCAGGATGCACACCCCAGACGCAGCCAACATGAACACAGTGAAGACCGTCTTCTCCGTGGGCCTCGACACGAAGCAGTCCACCGTGTTGGGACATGGGTACGAGTCACACTTCACCAGCCTGATCATCTTGTAACCAGGGTAGATCATGTAAAACAAGTACATAAAGATGACCTCGAGGACAACACGGAAGAACAAGCTGATGACGTACGTCCACCACAGAGCGCCTGTGATTTTCATCTTCTGGGTCTTAATCAGCTCCAGGTCTTTGGGGTTGGCCCGTCCTGACATTCTGTAGAGCCTCTTGTCAACATGGCGACGGTGGGCCACGTGCATGGCCACCAAGAGCGCGGGAGTGGAGACCAGGATGAGCTGCAGCGCCCACAGGCGGATGTGAGAGATGGGGAAGAAGTGGTCATAGCAGACACTGTTGCAGCCCGGCTGCTGGGTGTTGCAGGTGAAGCCGGACTTCTCATCGCCCCACACGCTCTCGGCTGCCACCACCAGCACCAGGATGCGGAAAATGAAGAGGACAGAGAGCCAGATGCGACCGATGCCGGTGGAGTGTCTGTTCACACCACTGATGACAGCGTAAAATGATGCCCAGTTCATCTTTGGTTCTGGGTCTGATGAAAAACAAATCGGTATCAGGTGAAAGAAGATAATGCTGCATAGTAATTTCTTTTTTAGAAGACAAAACAACTATACAGTAAAATCATTGAGAACGGAATAAACTGAACAAAAATGTCCCCATTAAAGTAGCTATAAAGACAAACTAAGAAAAACCAATAAAAATAATTATAAAACGCGACTAAATTAAAATAAAATGCTTCCTTTTTACACTATCAACAATCATTATTATCCACAGGTCCAAAGCTCTGAAGTTTAATAGATCTCTCATAATTTATTGTATTTTGTGTGAGTAATTTAGCAGTCTATAAATTGTAATCTCTAACTGCCCGTCTGGCATCACTCATCATGTTTATCCTCTCCTTAAAATTAACAATCCTTTTCCACATACCAGACCTTTCAAAAAAATGTTATGTAGTGAGCTCACTCAAAGCCAATTTTAGATTTCAAATTATTTATTTCTTCTCGATTTCATTGAAAGCTGAGACTTTGAAGAAAAACAATTCCCTCCCAATTGTCTAGACAAAAATGTTGAATTCTTGACATAAACTTTGTACCGATGGCTTTAGTTATTTTCACTGTGTCAATGTCATGAAGAAAAATAGTCAGTTTTCTTATTTAGAGGACTGATGGACGTTAAAAAAATTAGGTAGATTTTTTCTATAATCAATAAGTACTAGTACATATACACCCGACATATAGTTTTGATGATTCAAAGGACACTCCATTGTCACAGCAGATTTTTACATGTTTTAAAGACAGTACATCAGAGCTGAAACAAATAGATGATTAATTGATATTAATAAATAGAAAGTTTTGATGTTGTAATTATCATTAAAGGGATTTTTCAAGATGAAATAACAAACCTCTCCACTGTGAGGACTTTCTTTGTCCTCTGTGATATAAAGTTAAATATATTTGGGTTTTGAAGTGTTGATCGCACAAAACAAGCAATTTGAGAACACAAACTTGGTCCTTTAGGAATTTATATTTGGCATTTTTCTGATATATTATAAAAGAAACCATCAAGACAATAATTTGCAGATAATTTGAATCTAAAAAAATTAAATTAATTACATGAATATCTAGTCAGGTGACCACCAGAAACTTCACAGAATTGACTAAGAAATAAATTGTTAATCTGATCAAATATTCAGCAGGATTAGGGTTTAATGGGACAATTAAATCAGATTAGATATCGGATTTAAACAAATAGAGATAAATTACATTAACTGTCTTTTACTCCTTACCTTGTCTTTTCATCAAATAAGTACATTAAAATGTATTTTTAAAATGTCAAAAAGAATTTATTTAATTTCCTCTTTCCTGCTGATGTTTGTCATGTGTCTTCCACATGTTTGCATTTCCAGTGTGATATCAAAGTCAAGGTTGTTACCCGGCTCAGAAGGAGGTGTAAGAGGCATAGGAGGCGACGTAGAGGACAACGCTGGCCCACTGCTTTGGCATGGATGTGACTTCAGAGATGAAGGAAGCCTCTCTGCCCTCCCTGGGCAGTTGGCAAGCCATTTAAGAGTGCACCACCAAAGTCAGGCACCATGCGTCATGTGACAGTCGCCATGGGGGAGCATGCCAAGTGGGCATCTGCACCCCACGTAACGGCATCTGTAGCCTGTTACTCTCTTCATCTCAGTTTAGCTACCACGTTTAATAGAGAGAGATTAATTTGGTTCAGATGGTATGAAAAGTTAAACTCTTTTATTTTGTGAGAAACTCTTTTTAGCTGGATAGTCACAGTTTATATTCCTTTTAAATGAAATTTTAAGTTTTAAAGAATTTCACAAACTCCTCAATGTCATAACAGTAGTGCAGAAGCTTCCCATAAGCACAGAGCAAGCCAGCTGTAACACAGTCGAAACAAACTATTTCTTCACAGTGAGAAATAGAATCAACTTACCTTCAGCTGCAGTTTGGAATCAAGTACATCCAGAAACATTTATATTGACAAAAGCAGATTGCTATTTTCTTTTTTTTCAATCTGTAACTGTGAACAAGAGTATCAGAGCACCATGACTTTGCATTGCTAATGATTTCTCTCACACTAGCCACTGCCCTGCACTGGAGAGGTCATATGCTTCTGAGCCGGATATTTGCATACAATAGCCCCTTTTTACCCCGGTCCAAACAAACAGCTTCAGAATTCAGATCAAATGTTTTAATTTCTGCCCAGCTGAGGAATCTGTGTGGGGACTGTGGTCGGTCCCCTTGTCCTCATTGTTCTGTGTCCTGCACAGGAAGTGGAGGATGATTTTGACGCAATGTAACGTAAAACATAAAGGTCTAAAACAAAGAAAGAGCCATGACATCCAAAGATAAGAGGACAAAGGGTTATTATCGTATTAATCCGGCTCTCGTCAGGGTTTTCTCCTCAACCGTCACATTCACGTTGTTGCTGCCCACCTAATATTTAGCCACTGATTCAACCTGCTCCCTCCCAATATTATGGGATCAGGCAGAATTTTACTCATTTCTGCCAGATGATATTTATTGTTTATTCCTTAAGTGCTTTAAAGACTTCGACATATTGTTTTTGTGGATGAAACTCTGTAGATGCAGTCACAAACTTAAACCAACTGAGTATCTGAATCCTGCTTAAAAGACAAATTAAATAACTTTCAAAAGATGACAAAAATATGTACTATCAGTTGTCATTTAATTTTTTTGGCTGTTTAAATTTCTTTTTCTGAAATTTACTAAATCAGAAGCCCACATATAAATCAAGATCCATTTTAAAAGAGACCAGAAAATAACATTTGCAACATCATGATAAGGTAGTAACAGCATCTCACATGATATCTCCATAATCAAGTAATAGTACAGTATTGTGTATTTTTTTTAATTTCGCAATTTCGAGCCAAACTCCTAAATGTGTACCAAATTGTACTATGTCTTTTCGATTACCAATTTCCAATATTCCTATGATAACTCTATGTACTTTGTGAAATTTATATTTTGGGAGTCAACAACAAACTTGAGTTCAATAAAACAGGTCAGGATGTTATCAAAGACACACTGTCTCCTGGTTTAGGCCTGCTTGGCAGTGGAGATGATGGCACAAACATGATGTCATCGGCATAAAGAGACAGATGAAAGATAAATATATGAAAAAATTATTTAGCAAGGGGCTAAGATTGATTCTTGTGGGACGTCACCTTTATTATACAGCAGGTTACTTGATTTAAACAAAAAAGTAAGGTCAACTACAAAGAGCGAAATTCAGCGCAGTTTGGATATTAATAAGTAAAATATTCTGATCAGTGTGACGATAACTTAATCGATGGAAAAAATCTTTGAGAATAATATCTATGACGTGACCTTTGACTATAGAGTTTGGCCCATGCCCCATCCACTAACCCGGAGGAGTTATGTCCTTTATTGCGGCTAGCCACCAGGTGACGATCGAGTCGATTTGGCTTCACTCTTGTGGAGCCATCATGTCATCCATCTTTTTTAGAAGTCTATGGTTTGTAGAGTCTGTTGTTCCCTGCTTCAATTCTGTCGAAAGGAGGACATCTGGAGGACATTAATAGTTACTGCAGCCTAACAGTGATGACCGCATTAGAGAGACATTTACTGGAGTGCCACATCTCAGAGCAGATCTCTCAGGAGTGGAACAGGTCTGTAGATTTAATAACATAGTGACATTCACAATGTTCATCATCAGACAGTAATTAAAATGTTATCAGGTCAGTTTTCATACAAGCATATTGTGTTTCTTCTATAATTAGTGGCACCATACTTTGAAGCAATTATGTTATTGTTTAACACTATTATATAACTCTTCCTGTAACTTCAGTGCTTGTGCACACTCAGCCTGGTGAACAAAGTCAGGTCAGGTTAACCATCTTAAATCTCTAGAATGCAGTCACACACAGGTGTGTCCGGTTGAGCAGTCACATGGTTCTTATGACACATTCACACGTCCACATATACTGCATTAGTCTGCGCAGGTGCATGTTTGTCATGGGCCAGATGCAATCTGAGTAAAGTTATTTGCTGTGGAAATAGTTACACAGTGAAAAATGTCGAAATGAGCACAACTCACCTACAATTTATACATGGAGACATGAATAAATCAGACTATCAGCAAAGAGCAGCCAGTTTAACAGAGGTGAAGTTTACAAGTAATTCCACATGACCCGTCAGTCACACAACCACCACATGATCTTTAAATCTATCATAGGCACTCATATAAATACAAGAGTAAATAAATAGACAACATAATGAAAACTGTTAATGTTAAATGATGAAGGAATAGCTGTAAGGTGTTACAAAAACAATAACAGAGTAATGGCTTATGAAGACCCTCCAGATCCAGTTCAAGCAGAAGATCAACGTTGAGATTGATTAACCACTTTTTTGAATGAATTTTGAACTGAATGACCGACTTTTTCAGTGTCACTTTTTCACCTGTTTCTTGTTGTACACATTTAGAGCATCTTTTACTCTCTACATGTGTTTTTGCCAGGGTGCAGATACATTTTCTATGAATGCCACAACATATAAGAAATCCATCCTCTGTCAACTTGTTCAAAAACCTTTACGTTGTTCTGTCTTATGTAAAGCACATTGAGCCGCATTTTATGCTCTGGAAAGTGCTATATGAGAAACGTTTATAACCATCACTATTGTTGGCATTTATTGTTTTTAGCCGATGTGCATCTGGTACTTTTGTTTAAAATCCTCTATTCATGAGAACAAACCCTGTAACAACCGTTATCCCTGAAAACAAAGGCCCACATGTCCCCCCTCTTTAGGGGTTGCACGCATCTTTTAGTTGTTCAACCAAAAGCAAAAACGAAAATCCTTAAGTTTTACTTGATGAATAAATAAAAGCCTACTCGATATTTTAACAAAAATTACAAATTACACATCAAATTTACTGTAGTAGACTCTGATTTATCTTTATCTTTTAGATTTATGAGAGCACAAGGCGAAGTAGTAAGATTTCCGACAGCACTTGAAAGCAGCATTAATAAACCAGTTTCTGCCACTGTGCCGCGGCCCCTTTAAGAACCTCCTGGGTGTGGGAAAGGGGGACGTTTTCTTTGCGTCCGTAGCCAGTTGGTTACGTTCAATTTAGCTTTATCTTACACTCTCTGCGAATATTTGTGGTTTGATTTGTGTCTCTTTTCTATTAAAGTAAGTGTTACAGTTTTAGAGACGTAGTTAATCGCAGAGTGAGGAGGGGATGATTTTATAAGATAGCTTATAATGTCAAACCGAGGTGAAGGACATAAGGAGGACTCGTGAGAGGGTGCAACGCTTCTGAATGGAACGCGTCCACAAGTCTTCAGGCCGCCTTGCTTTAATTACGACTTGAGCAACAAGGAAAAGTGGAAAAGTGGAAAAGAGGCAAAGGCTCCGGTCGAAATAGAGCGGAACCAACGCGTGAGGCGAAGGAAAGAGGGGAAGTGAGTGTGGACGGTTCCTCTTCTCTGTTTCCTCCACTCCACACCCGACCAGCGGCTCCACAGGCTCCCTCAGCTCCCACGGACACCATGGCTGCTGCTCACCCGAACAGATGGGACCGAGGAGCCGCCTCCACGGAGCAGCAGTGAGCGGAGGAGCGGAGGCTGCTGGGATCACCGACACAACGTCAGTGGCTCGTATTGACTGACACACACAGTAGAAGAAGAAGAAAAAGAAGATGGGGCATCCCCCGCTGGAGTTCAGTGCCTGCTACCTGGACAGCCCGGAGTTCAGAGAGACCCTCAAGTGCTACGAGGTGGAGCTGGAGAGGACCAGCAAGTCCCTGAAGGAGCTGATCAAAGATGGCAACAGTGTCATCACTGCGATCAGGGGTGAGCGAGCTGGGTTTTTAACATGAGCAGCAGCTTTTTTTGCACGGAGAGTGTGTGCAGTGGTGTGATGGGGGGGTGTCAGCATCAGTGGGCCCTTTGTATGAGTCCATGTGGGAGGTGGAGAGGCTCTTCCAGGGAGGTGCCAGCAGTGCTCCCCTGGGATCAGGCCAAACAGGCTGCTCTGACAAGCTGGAGCTGATGCAGATGTGCAGGATGCACCACGCGCCACACAACAGCTGCCCCCCCCCCCCTGCAGTAACTGGACCTCTCATCACGTGTTGCTTCCCCACCTACCTCTGTGTGTCATCGCCCTGCTGCTGGTTGTAGAGTCCCACTGATAGTATGGACCAGGGCCAGAGGATGCAGCAGTGTAGATGTGTACATGTGGGTCAGTGTGGCACTACTACTCATGAGGGAGATCTCTGTTTGTTTTTATGTGACTGGCCAAGATACTGTCCTCTCTGCTGCCTTCACAACCAGTGACAAGCTCTCCCCCTAGGAGACAAGCTGTCATTGTAGGTGCTGCAGAGTGGTGAGGGTCCTGCATTCACTGCAGATAGAAGCCTTGAGGTCACGAGCACTTATTGTTGGGATAAACTGCACTGAGGGATATTCACAAGCGTCACATTGGCTCTGTCAACACAGGCCGATCGGGACAGAGTCACAGAACAGAAAACACTATTTGTCGATGGAAAAAACGTGTAATGGTTGAATGATGGGATAATAGAAAAGATCCAGTGCTTAAAGAAGGATTTCAGATATGAGAAGAGATTTTCCTCAGGCACAGTGATCCACAGAACTCACCTGACAGTCTGTTTATTTTTAGTGATAAAAGCCAGATGTAGCAGAGGGGGTAATGTATTGCATCGGCTGCACACTGGCTGCTGCTGCTGCTTCTTCTGTGTCGTTCAGACTTTCCTCGGAGCGATAAAAAGAAGAATGCACAGCTATAATAATCCTGGACTGCTCTTTTTTTGAGAGATTTATTTTTGGATTTGTACGTTACAGTTAAATGAAGTTGTGACTGAGGCCTGTGGAGCTCCAGTCATTTGATTGGTAAAAATACTTAATCTGGCTTTTTTCATATTATAGGTTATTCAGTGGCTGTGCAGAGGTTTTCTCAGACTCTCGGCATGTTCCAGCTCGACTTCATCGGTGACTCCCTGACCGACGATGAGATCAACATCGGTAAGCTCCTACAGACACGCTGATAATACAAACACAGAAGTTACAAACTTTTAAAATTATGACCATGAACTGACTTTTAGAGAACTCCATTTACTCCTCCTTGTATTTGTTATTATAAATTGAGAAGAGTTCGACATCAGAATCAGCTATTACAAATATTTTTGGCAGCCGAGTGCTGATTCCTCAACTAGTATGTGAGGAATCAGGAAATGAAGTGGTTTGGATAAACAGAACCTTTAGCCGTAGAGGTTAATGATGATAACAATTGCTGGAAATACTATTATCATTGGCTCTCAACTCCATGCTACTGCTGGAACGTTTTTCCGAATTGCTGCGACCGTGTTTCCTGCATCAGACACTTGAGATAACAATGTGCAAAGTCTTTATTCCGGTCCTCAGCATCTTTGTCCTTTTCTCCTGCAGCCGAGTCGTTCCATGAGTTTGCTGGTCTCCTGCAGGAAGTGGAGCACGACAGGATGATGCTGGTGGGTTATCGGTTTCCTCCATGTTGACTCTGCATCCTATTTGAAACCTCATTAGATCAACCAAACCACGTTAACATCACCTACAGTCCCTGTTAGACCACATGGAAGGAAAGATTTGGCACAATAACTAACAAACACAATTTCTGTTTGTTTGTGTGTCTTTGTACATCATATATTTGTCTTTGTTGATTGGAATATGTTATAACACATCCTCTAGTTAACATTATGTTGGTGTAAATGTGTGTTCTTGTTAAGGTGAATACTGGTAATTAGTTAGTTCCTCTCTTGGTTTCCATGTTCCTTTTTGCTAACGGATCCATTCCCCTCTCTGTGTTTGTATCATTTCTGTTTTTGTTTTAGTTCACACACTTTCTTACCTAACCGAAATAACACTAATTGATTAATTCTCTAATGCAGTTGTGCTGTAATAGCATTATCGGCAATATATTGTTGTCACGTTAAACGTTCTCTTTGTGGTTATTTCACATCACTTGAACTTCAGTTACAAACTCATCTTTGTTTTGTCCTCACAATTCACCAGTGGAGACACAAGTAGAAGCACCTGCTATTAACCGTTTTTTCTGGATGCAGCCTACATTTTATTTTTAACATGTTCTTCATGTAACATTTAATCCACAGACAGTCTGTGTTTGAGAGGGTTTTCTACACTTGGCAATTTGTGTGTGTATGTGCGTGTGCGTGTGCGTGCAGTTCTATCTTTGTGATGACCAGTTTGACTTTTAGACCTTACAGAGTGACGTCCTCACAATCTTCTTGATAATCTTGGTGATAATCTTCAGAGCAAACACCTGTTCTTCTGGGGTGAAAGGTGTGTCCCCTATTATGGGGCAACTATGAAATGTCTGTGTCTTGTGTGACCTGCACCAGAGTAACATCCTCTTCATATTTACTTGTCCAGGTGCAGAACGCCTCCGATCTTCTCATCAAGCCGTTGGAGAAGTTCAGAAAAGAGCAAATTGGAGTAACTAAAGTGAGTGTTTCTGTGATTCCGCTGCTCTGCAAGTGAAATGTGGCTCATTAACATGAATAAAGGAAGTTGGCAGTGCAAACTCTTCTTTGCTCCAGTGGGCTCATAGTTTGATCTGTTTCTGTGTAACGGAAATCAAAACTTTTCTGAACTGCTACATCTTGCTGAGTTATAGACTGAACAGGATGTCAGAATCTACTTCCGCAAATCTATTACTAAATATATAGGACAAACAGCCACCTGGTTAATAACAAAAAGATGCCGGTCTTCTTCTTCCTCTTTGACAGGACATGCTATGTCACATGTTATTTGTAAAGTCGAGGAGGAGTTTTCTAGTTCAGAGCAGCTAATGTTTTTGCATCTTGAGTCATCAGGAAAATGTGATTATTAGTTTGATTAGTTTGATATTCAGAAGTCTCTTAGACCGCGATGTAGTTTCCCTTCAATGTAAGGATTACCCAGCTTTATCCATAACTGTTCTGTTGATATGTTACTTATTCAGGTCCGAGATGCCCTGGAAAATTAAATACTATCTTCAAACAATTACTTTAATGTAAACCTAATGTAATATAAAATAAGAACTTTTATTGTTCAAGGTAACATCACAAGTTCACAACAAATAATACAGATTCAGATCAATGATTTCCAATCTCCGTTATGCTCACAGCCCTTTAATATGAAGCATTGATTTTAACTGTTTCTTTTTAGTTAAACTATTTTGTATGTTTTGTTTATTGCCACATATAGACTCCTCTGTTAATTCAATAGCTAGTTTTAATGTTAATGTCAGTGGATTGATATCATTTTCAAAAATCCTAGTTTCTTCATAATTAAAAAAACTCTGTGTCTCCCTTACATACTTTGTCCACTTGAGAGCGCTGACAACTGCAGAATCTCTCATGCAGCATGTAGCTTGGACTCAATCGTTTAAACAAATTTATGTTATGCAAAAAAGGAAATATTGGCTAAATCTTCATAGTAACAGTTCTTAAGAGGAAGTCATGATTAGAGGACAGGATGACTAAACTTTTCTATGAAGGGTTTTTGTTTCTTTTTATACTATGTTAAAATGTTCTTTTAATCATATGAAAATGTTTCTAATCTTCCCCACTAACACGTGTGTCCTGCAGGAAAAGAAGAAGAAGTTTGAAAAAGAGAGTGAAAAATATTACTCTCAGCTGGACAAACACCTGAATCTCTCTGCCAAGAAGAAGGAGAGTCAACTTCAAGAGGTCGGGTGAAGTATACAGACAGTTGGGTCATTTTTTGCAACATCAGTCATGTCATAAAATGTAGAACTGAGAGCCGCTGACTGAAATTTCCTGTCTTTCTCCACCGCAGGCTGATGAACTGTTGGACAAAGAGCGGGTGAACTTCTACGAATCGTCAGTGGAGTACGTTTACCAGATCCATCAGGTGCAGGACCGGAAGAAGTTTGATGTGGTGGAGCCTGTGAGTGTCGCCTGTGGCATCCCATACTGTTCCACTTCCCTTTCACACATACACAAACAGACACACACAGACACACACGCTCACTCACTCGCTCACTCACTCATCCATTATTTAACCAGAATGAATCCTATGTTGCTCTTAACTACTGTGATAGTTGTAGATAATAGTAAAATATGTACTCCATGTTTTGGTTGGACAGGTGCTGGCGTTTCTTCACAGCATTTTAACGCTCAACAACCTGACAGTGGAGATGACTCAGGACTTCATGCCTTATAAGCAGGAGCTGCAGCTCAGCTTGCAGAATGTGAGTGTTGTTGCTGGCAGAGAGCAATGCCAGGTATGAGATTTAATACTTTTTAATAGAGCGAGTGTTACTGTCCTGAGTGCTGTCTGGTTTTGTCTGCAGACAAGAAACCACTATGAGAGCACTCGTGAGGAGATGGAGGAGCTGATGAAGAGAATGAAGCAGCCGTCGCAGATCTGTAAAATGCACAACTTTCTGCCAGTGGAGGGTTATCTGCAGTGCCAGGAGAAGTGTAAGTACAAGTTGTACAACACTGGAGCCTGTTTTTTTGTTGCTTGAATTCCCTCTGACATGATCTGTCTTGTTTGTGTTTTGTCATTCCTCCTCACAGGGGCTCTGGGGATGACGTGGGTGAAATATTATTGCAAGTATCACAAGGAGGGAAGACAGCTGGTCATGGCACCTTGTGAACAGAAGCCTACAACTAAACAGGTGCGTTTGGCCTGTGTTGATGCTGGTTGCAGCTTTTCTATCTTAAAAAACGTAAATGTGACCTGCAGCAATCGAGCTGGGGCAAGTAAAGACCTGCTGCTGGTCCCAATCCACATACATATAGACAGAGATTTCTGGAATATGGCGGCAGTATAAGTTAGTATGTCAAACTTTCAGAGAAGACACTGTCGCTGTCCCCCTAGGTTATCCATTCTTGCTCGTTACCCATCGCAGGAAGTACAAACACCTTTTCCTGTAGGTTATCCAAGCACATAGAAAAATACATGTTAAACTTGATCCACATACTGAAGGCAAACTGCCCCACCCCCACTGACTGCAAAGCTCAGTTTGCCTCTTAATTAAATGTTTATTGATATTGAAAATAGTGTGTGTCCAAATCCCACCATGCATTTCCATGGGCCCTTAACAACACAAATGCCAAGTGTGAAGCCGATGAATGATGAATGGTTATCAAGATATGAGAGCCACATACAGAAAGACAGATATTGTAACCACTAACCTCAGATTCTTTTGTCGTCTGTCTTTTCTTCTAACGTCATGAATACCAACACCTCTCTGAATTTTCTCTTTTTTCCCCGCAGGGCCCCACACAGCTGACATTGAAGTCTTGCATTCGCCGGAAGACAGAGTCCATAGATAAGCGCTTTTGCTTCGACGTGGAAACTAACGAGAGGTTAGCACAAAAAAAAACAAATTTTACAGAGTGTGAGATGAGGCAATAGGAAAGCCCGGTGGGATAAACAGGTTGGGGGGTGAACAGGTGGTTTCCAAGGACAGAGTGTGAGGGATAAATGGGCCGTAGCCCAAACAATCCCTAAGCAACAGGCACATGCTGGAAACAGATGGCAAACCCTGTGATTTCAGGGGGAAAGAACAGCTCATATTTGTCTGAGCGGGCCATTCAGTACTAAATGCATTTTAATAGACACTTCTTTGTGTCTGTGGAGATAGCCGGAGTGTCAGCGGGGTATTTTAAATGGTTTAAAAGCTGCTTGAATTATGCATTTAGAGCTTGCAAAGTGTCTGAATGTGGAGCAACTGATTTGCGTTTTAATCCTTACAACATAATGACTATACGGCTGCTTGATAAACTCAAGGTGTCTAGTGTAGAAGATTGTTCCCCAACCTGAAAGTCCTGGTGCTAATACCTGACCTTGACCTTTGACCTCAGAAGATAAGAATGAATTGTGATGTATCTTACTTTCATACTCCTCTAACCCCTAACCCAAAGAGGACAAACAAAAGCAAGTAAAATAAGGGAAAACGGACAGAAACGGACAATTAGTAGTGCAGTCCATGCAGTAAAAGTGTGTTTTGAAGCCCCATCATCTTTGCTCTTCAGTCTTTAGCGACACAAATCCATCTAATTATCTCAATTCCTGTTTGCACACACTAATACATGACCGAAAAGTTACTTATACAACTTTGTGAAGGTTTTTAATTGTGTGTTCATAATTACAGGTTGGCAGAAATAGCTTTTAAACCCGCACGGTTGTTTTCGTTAACAATTGATTCAGTCGCCTACAAGCTGTAAAACTTGGCTCCTGATTTTGTTGCTTTCACTTGTCGACAGATTGCATCAGTGGCTTTTCATCTTCTCTTCATGCTTTGTCTTATTTATCTCCTGCTTCCATCGGCACCACACAGAACATGATCACTTACTTCAAACACTTACTCAGTCCTTTCTGCTGTGTTCTCGTTATTTTGTCCACCCTCTAAAACGTGTGTTTGATTCATGACAGGCACAAGCTTGACAGATGAGAGAGCAATATTCAGGGATGTTAGGGACTGTAGCTGTGCTTCCTGTGACTGAAAAATTTCACTGCAACCTTTGTCTCCTTCATGGCATTTCTGTTACCGTCTCCATAGAAACACGCCCGTTACTTTCCAGGCTCTTTCCGAGGGGGACAGGAAGATGTGGATGGAGGCCATGGATGGAAAAGAGCCTGTGAGTTTATTTCTCATCTCATTTATTCTAATACTGAAAAGCAATGCAGCGACTGGGCTCACAAATTCAACCCCCAACATCAGTTTGGAATTCCAAAGCATGTCAGAGTCTATCCAAACTATATTGATTTATTTTTTTGGGGATACAATCTCCCTAGATGTTGGCAGATAGTTAAATCTGTAATCACAACTTCTATTGTTAGAGGCTACAATTGTTATTATTGAAATGCCTCATTTACAACTTCCTGATTGGATCACACCTAATTAACTGTGTTCTATCTTCACAAGACAAATCAATTGAACCCTGGAGAGAAAAACTGGAACAAATGATAGAGAAACAAATTAAGTTGAGCATATTAATTGATTATTAAACAATCGTGAAAGACAAGTCACATCTCATGTGTGAAATCTGTTAAGTGCTTCAGGATATAGGCGTGAGTGATGTCATTATGGCTCATTAGTTCATCAGTGTGTGGCTAAATGATGGCTCCTGGCGTAGCCGTAATTCACAGTTTGAAATCATGTGTTAGTTCTTGAATACCAGTTCCAAACACTGTGTTGCTTTCGGTGGTGCTCTGTCAGGTCTCTTTAGTGTCAGACGGTTAGATGGTGGATGTCGTGTGAGGTGCGGACACACAAACACATAAACAGTCACTGTCAGCGGATGTGAAAATAACTGAAGGTACACTTTTCAGTGCCCTCTTCCTGTGCAACTTCCCCAATGACTTCTGCATATGATGAACATTTCATAATAACTTTTCTAACTTGGTTGGATTTTAGGGGACTGCAGCGCCTTGCAGTCTACTGGGAGGCATTTGAGTTTATTTAAAGGTTTTTATTATAGCTGATATACTACAATGGCCCAGTTGTGATACTTGGAGAAGCGGTTGTGGTGAAAATAATTAGTTTGGAAAGATTGATTAGTCATAAAGTTATTTAAAGAATTTTATCTTCACATGTTTCAGCTTCTCAAATGATCATCAGTGAATTCATAGCTGCGTGCCATCAAACTTTTGCTGACCACAGTTGTTTTTTTAGATTTCATGAACCAAACAACTTATCAGGGAAATTATCTGTAGCTCATTTGATATTGAAAATAACTTTTACACGCAGCCCTTGTAGACAAACTTTGGCCATAACGTTAGAGGTTCTGTGCCCGTACAAATATCCCCAGGAGCTGTGGAAGCAGAAACCCTCCTGGAAGCGGGCAGTCAGATCAGCCATTACAGGCCACAAGTCTGTTTGAAATTTGTCCCATCTCCAGACCAGAAAAGGGTTGACATGCATAAGCCCATGTGCCAAAATGACAAATCTAATACTGCACTTCAGATTCACTTCACTTTCCAGTAACTGCTTTTAAAACTGTTTGGCATTAAAGTGCAGGACAAAGAGCAAGTGCCTCTCCAAACTCTGGTTTCAATTCAGCAGATAGCACAGTCATTCAAATTCTTTAAAGAGGCAATTATTTCAGATTTTTCAGTCCTAAAGCAAAACCGTTACAGACGTAACGTCAGTTAACGTTTGCAGTTTGAATTGTTGTTGAAATGTGCTGTACAAATAAGCTTGCCTTGCCTTAGTTGACAGTCAACGTATTTTAAACTGAGAATAAGCAGTGGTTCTTCACTCCTCAACTGAAGTGTGGTCTGCAGCTGCTCTGTAGTTGTCCCTGACCTCTGGCCTTCATTGGTGGAGGAGAACAAAACGTTATTTGGGGGAGAGTTGGTTCAGCCGTTTAATTGTAAATCTGAAAGATGTGATAACAGACTATGCATTTTGTCACTTTGCATTCGTTTGTTTGTTTTCCATGCAGGAATTCTTTATTATTTTACTCAACACACTCATTCCATTTCCTTTCTTTTTGCATTATTATTATTATTTAAATGTTATTTAAGTCTGCTCTTAAAATTTAACTCAAAATCTGGTGAAAATCGTTCCCCTCACTTATCCTAGAATCTTTCACTGTTTCCTGGAGGCATTTTTGTGCTCTTGTATCACCATCAAGTCTTTTAACTGTCGTGTTATTTTCATTTTTTAGAAAGTCACGTTCATCAGTCAGGCTCTGGTGGATTTTTCCACATGCTCCACATTCTTCACTTTCCTTTTTCCATTTTTTTCATTTCAGATCTATCACTCCCCAATTCACAATCAAGCTGAAAGTAAGTTGTTTTTTTTCTCAGTCTGAAGATAAGTTGATGAAGAAAGACATGGTGATGTCTCATGTCTTTAGTTAACATCTGATGTCACTGAAATACTCTGAATAATATATATTGGAAAACTCCTCTTTGCTAATTTCCTTTGTCTTGTTTATGTCACAGTGGAGCTGAATGAAACTGGATTCAAATTTGTGCGAAAGTGCATCAACTATATTGAATCAAAAGGTAACGGTTCCTATCACTTAGTTTGCCTCTATTCCCTTAAGGGGGCGTAGTTGAGTCATAGATTTTGATGCCACTCCTGAAGGCCGCTCTCAGGAACAAAACATCCCCTCAATTGTAGATGTCTACATATCTGGAATACAGTCTATTTAATATTGGTCAGATTTTCAATCATCATATCTTTATCCTTTGCTCATTATGAGAAGGTCCTTGAAGATTTTTTATTTTTTTTTTGTAATAATGATCCTTCCCATTATTTCATGCATTTTCTCAGTGTATGCTACAAACTGAATATTAAAACTGTATCTCGAAGGCAAATGTAGCTTCATAATTTTACAGTCACAATATGTTTTTCCATCACTGGTATTCATCTAGCAGTGAATTGAATTAAGTGCTCAAACCATGAGCATGTAATTTGACACACGATCCAAGAATTGGATCATTGTTCAGTCTCGAACCAAATTGTGAAATGAAGCGTTCATAATCAGGAAAGAACATCTGTATCTCAATTCAGGCTCATGCAGACTCTGAAAAGAAGCATGTGGTACATTTCCACGAATTTTTGTCCGGATTACACTCCCTGTTTTTTTTTCTTACCTCCCCCGTTCTCCTCTCCTCTTTCCAGGAGTGACACAAGAAGGAGTGTACCGAACAGTTGGCAGCAACATCCAAGTGCAGAAGCTCTTAAATACCTTCTTTGGTAAGGAAATAAGCCTGTGAACATGTGCTACATCAGTCCATCCACTCCACTGGCTCATCTACCTGACTCCGCACGTAACGGGTTCTGCAGCTTTTTGGGAACTTATGATGTATTGACAAGGGGGCTGGAAGCTTTGATTCTTCAAGTGGTTGTAAATAATATTTATTTAAAATAAGAATGCATGAAAAAGATATGCCTCATATGAAAGGGGTCACCTGCAGTGACAGAGCAACAGGGAACTGTGACTCTACTCCATGTGCCTTCTAGCTCTGAAGAACTTTACAGCCTCCCCCAGCTCATTGTTTAGATTTCCCGTCTCATAACTTACAAGTAGCGGTTCTTTCTGGTTGTATCGTTTTTGACTGCTAGCTGCTGTTTGTAGAGAAATGAAAGCTCTACAAATTCCACTGTGCACTTGTTGCTCATCCTCCTAATGTAGACAAAGTTACGGTTGGCTGGTGAACAAAGTGGCGCATTTAGCAGCTAAAGAGATACAACACAACCCTGATTGGATTAAGATTTATCCCATGGACACAAACATCACTCCAAATGAGCAGTAAAGCTGCTGCATATCTTCTGGATGTCAGAGCTGGCTTTTACTGCAGGTTAAACTTCTGTTCCTTGATTTATATCTAGGGATTTTCATCCATAGGACACATACATGTTGACCTTTCATAGTAGTAAATGCACTAACAACATTAACTAGCATTGGGTATACCTTTGCCAAGGCTCAACAGTCACCTTATGAAACCACATTTAAATCAGCTAAATCCAGATTTAATTTGGACCTGCACCAAATTGCACACACACATTCTTACAAATAAGTCACAATGTCCAAAATTCCTGGATCTGTCACGGGATATGTCACTTTTTTTGCAAAGGTCAGTAAAAGGTCTGTAAAAATGTGGTTTAAGTTCAGACTTAAACCACATCATTCCAGCACGTGGAAATTCGCCCCCGGTATTTTTTGCTTAATCCTCTTGACAAACAAACCAACCAAAAAACAAACAATCGGAAAGGGGTGAAAACATAATCCCCTTGGTGGAGGTAGTGAGTATGAATAACACCTGGACCTAAATGGAATGGAATTCAGCTTTCATTCATTGGATTATTTACTCCTGTGCTTTTCCCACTCTGACAATCTGATTTAACTATTGTTTTACTTCTTGGCCCCACGCTGCATATCTGTTATCATTATTTAATCAGAGGTTCCATGTGTCCCAGTCAAATCTAATGTCTTTTATAAATCAAGCTACTGATCACAGGTGGTTTTCAGTGTTCACATGAGATATGGTATAAACCGTGTTAAATATTTGGTAAGTGTTTGTTCTGATTTGCTCCTTCGTAGACCCGATAAATCCAGCTGATGTGGACCTTCACAGCAGCGAGTTGGATGTTAAAACCATCACGAGTGCATTGAAGTTTTACCTCAGGTGGGTTTCTGTATATATAGACACATGTAAATGCACCATATAATTCTTACTATACAGATTTTGTTTACAATTTTTTTTAATGATCCAAGCTGTATATGTGTTCTGTATCATTAAGATGCATTTAATTATGAATGAATACAATATCATCATAATTTAACAAATATTTTATGCGTTACAATTGGTTATTAGTCTAACTTGCCTGATATTTGGGTAAGATCCAGATGCACAAAACAAACTGTCTGCTATAATTAGAATAACAAATTCGGCCACGACAGAGGTTTTGCTTTCTAAGGGCTTTCTAGTATAATAGTGTAATAAGTGAGTGCAGACATTTTAGCTTTTTTTGTGTTCCATGTGGTGAGTTGTATCACACTGTGTTCTCATGTTTCTTTATTTATTTCTGTGCAGGAGTCTGTCTGAACCACTGATGACCTACGACCGACACACGGACCTCATGCGTGCTGCAAGTAAGACGTTTTGGAAAGGATTCAGTGCTAAAATTAGCTGAGGCTGTGTCACTATCTCTGCCCCCGCTATAAGTTCTCCTCTTGTAGCTTCTGTATATCTACCACTAAAATATATTTTTTCTTATGTAAATGTATAAATGTGTTCAACTACTCTCCTCTCAAAAACAAACAATTTAGATGTCACAGACTTCAGGAAGGTTAAAACTTGCTATGAACTCAATGCAGAGAAAAAAACTTTCCTTTGTGTAAATTTTAGAAAATCTTTTCAGATAGTTTGGACAGTACTTCTTCTTTACTCTTGTTGTAACAACAATTGTAACTTCTTTTAAGTTTTGGGTTAAATGTTCCTCCCTGGGATGCTTGGCTTAAACATGTCTACCACACACCCGCCACCCCACAATATGGAAGTCATCCACCATGTCTCTCCACGAGTGACGACTCCAGTAGCTGCAGCAGACACACTTTTACGATAGAATGGTCACATGAAGCCATTTAGCCCGTCAGCATAGTCATAAGTTTCAGCCAGTGTTGTGCTTTGGGGGTTTACTTTCAGCAGGGAAATGAGAATGATTTAAAATGAGTGTTAATATCTTCAAATTTGTATATGTCATAATGTGGAGACGGCCCAGCAAGGTCCAAGATGGTTTGAAGCACTGAGTGAGCCATACATGTAGATTCTTGTATAAATTTGGTAAAAAATAGGGGTGATGTTTTTCACCAAAGAAAATTTCTATAGTTTAGTTCACGGCTCAAAAACGTAATTTTAAGTATCACTCAAAAATTGTAAGAACTGCCTTGAGGTATAATAGAGTGCGTCAGTGCTGTGCAGACTGCAGGTTCATCAGGTCCGCGGGCAGGATTATATCACTGTGGACACTAAAGGAAATCTAAGCCCACTGTTTGTTTTTGTCCGTCACAACACTTCCCTGTCAAACAGAGACGACAGTGAGTTTAATAGCATCGACCTCATTTCGCTGAGATGTTACAGGTGGTCCTTTACACAACCGTTAGCTTGAGTTTCCTGGAAATTCTCATCATTAAATGAATGGGGGCCTGACTTTGTTATGGAGAGTCGGTTTTGTTAGTCTAGTCCCATTACAGTTGATGTCTGCCTCCTCCTTCATGTTTATATGTGTATTTGTATCATTTATTTACATATTTATCTTCACATATTCAAGGTGTATCCTTTTGTAACCTTTGTGTTTTCCTTGTCACAGAGTCAGATAATCTGGACTTTCGACTGAGTGAAATTCATTCTCTTACCCACAAAGTACCGGAGAAGAATCGAGAGATGCTGGAGATGCTAATCAAACACTTGGTGACGTGAGTGCCGTCACCGGGCTTTGTTGTCATGTACTGTTTCTACCAATCGCAGAGGTCCTCTGAGTTAATGTGTCACTACCTGGGCCAACAGCTGTTACTTTTTATCCAGCCCAGTTTTGTATTTGTTGACAGTGTGTGCAGCCACAGCGATGAAAACCGCATGACTCCTTCTAACATGGCCGTCATCTTTGGACCCACACTGATGAGGGCGAGGGAGGAGACTGTCGCGGCCATGTTGGATATCAAGTTCCAAAACATTGTCGTCGAGATCCTGATAGAGGACTACAAAAAAGTACGGTTTCAATCATTTTCTCTTTAAAATATCACTTATTTTATTGAACAGCATCATAGGCTGCATGTATCTGAAACACAAGCTGCTGAATTCAAGTGTTACTGTAACCTCTCTTCTCTTGTGATTACAGATATTCAGTAATACGCCAGAGGACAGCACCGCCCCGCCTGTCCCTCCTCCGCGGATCACCCCGAGAAAGCGGCAGCCCATCACAATCTCCAAGCGGCCACCTCGTGTTTATCAACCGCTTAGTCACGACAACTTCCAGAACACTGAGAGTAATTATTAGCCTCCTTCCTCGGGGCCTGATTGTCGCTGTCATCCTCATCATTATCTCATTCTGTCTGTGCTGAACGTGCATTAGATGACTGCAGGGTCAATTTCTGGAGTATAGAAAAAACTGTGCTTTACTTTCCATAACATAGTCCATACAGTTATTGCATATTTTAATAACAAAGTTTTTCATCTGCCTGTCAAACTATAATCTCCTAATTTTCTCTTTTTTTTTCTTTTCTTTTTATACCCTTGATTGTTGATAGTTTAAAAACCTCATGTGCTTTTATTTTTCTCAAATAAACTTATCTTCTCTACATTTTAAATCTCACAATAGTCTTTTATTGAAATGCCTCGGACTAAATCATGTAATTTTCCTTGGGTTTGAACTGCTCTTTAAGTGGGTGTGACTCCATCATCTCATAGGCTGTGGCAGAGAAATGAGCAGCACCTGCAACTTGTCCTCCCTGTGTTGTGGGATATTTAACAATTCTTTACTCACTCCTTGGTTTAGCCAAATAACCACCTCTGTATGATCAATCCAAAGCTTGGTGTGTGAGTGTTGAATTCTTTAACCAATAATTTCGGTGTCATCTTAAATCGGGGATGTGCCAGCTCAGTAGTTGTATTTCCAGATCACATTGTATTGTATGTGATCTTTTATGCTTTTTCCCCGTGTTTTAGTCTTGCACATTGAGAGACATATTCATTACTTGTCTCTTTGTTGAGCTCCACTACAAACAGTCACAGCCTTGCATAATTGTTATGTGGTTTCTTTGTAACAGATGGTCAGGAGATCAGCTGCGCAGCGGACGTCTCTGTGAGCCCTGTCCCCCTCCTGCGGACAAAACCTGCTCCACTGATGCCAAAAGACCCTCCTCCGAGAGTGCCGCTGATGCCCAGGCCGTCGATCCGCTCCGACAGACCCCGGGACTCCGACGTTGGGAAGGTAGACGATACGAGGCAAAGGCCTGATTCCTCCTCTGCAGCAAACGGGGAATCTGGAGTCTATGTGAGCCGAGTACCGTCTTTCCAGAGCAGGAAACCGCCTCCGAAGGGCACGTCAGCCAACAGAGAAGGTACGAGGAACCCTTTGTGTGTATGTAGCTGAAAATGTCTTGGAGCTTACTCACTTATATGCAAATCAGTGCCCCCACATATATATCAAATCAAAAAGCTTTCCATAATTAAATAATTTGCATGTGTGATTTGTTGGTCAAATTCAAAATAATTGATTTTGCCATCCAAAATCCAATTTATTCCAAAGATTTGTATTTGATGGCTGCTCTTTGTTGTTTTAGTCGTCGTTAAAACTAGAACATGTCCAGCTGCTCCGATCTCTGCTCAATAAATGAGAAAGTAGTTGATTCTGCGCCTTTTAATTGGTTTAGTTGGTTTCTAAAAGAATAAAGACTTTTAGTTTCATTTCCTTTCACCCAAACAGTGTCACTAAGCAGAAGATCATTACAGAATGTGGAAGTATATGTGAGAGTTTGTGGTGGATGATCAATCAGTCACTGTTAAGTTGCAGATCCAAAGTCTTTCCTCATTATCTCTGCCGGGGATGATATATTTTCACCCATGTCCATCTCTTTGTTTGTTGGTTTGTAAGTAAGATTAAACTTTTACCCAATAAATTGAGTGTTTATCAGGATCAGGGGGCGGCTCCAGGATAATTTCTCACTCTTAAGCATAGCGAGATATGGCCTTTTTCTACATTTCTGTTCATTTCTCAGAAAATGGTCAATTGTTAAATATCTCGGACAGTAAATAAGTGTAATAGACTTCAGCTCTCTTTTAGGTCAGTAGCTTATAACTGAAAGGGAATGCTGATCCAGTGAGCAGGTTCAGCTCACTCCTGTGGTTTTACAGCCTGAAAAGAAACACCCACACACACATGTTTCCAGCGGCAGCAACAGATCTCAGACGATTTTCTGAAAAAAGGCTGTAATCACCCTCGATACTCCCTGATCTGCACCAAACGGCAGACAGAGAATCTGTTGAACCTCGGGAGGTTTAATGCATGTGACCGTGCATCACACATGAAGCTGGAGAATTGTCTTTGTTTCTCAGGAGATTCCGAAGGTCTGACCAGAACGAAGTCCGCAGAGAAACATGCCATTTGCAGACCCCCAGTGAGGCCTCCTGAGCCCCCCTCCAGACTACCCGCTGCACAAAAGCCCCAAACTGCAGTTAGCAGCGAGAGCTCGGCCCCATCCTAGTAAGTGCTCCTCTCTGATACAAAAGCCTGCGGCCACTTATTTTTGCATACTGTTAGGTATGAAAATGCAGAAGTGTACAATAAATACTCCACTGTCGGAGCTGCTGTTTTGATTAAAAGGGAATAAGTTCCTGTAGAGAAGCATCGCACACATGTTACGCCCACAAAACTGGTGGGCATAGAAAAAGCAAAGCTGACTGTTGGATCAAAAATGTTTGAACCAAAGATGAATCCTATGTTTATCTACAACACTAACAAATCAGTTTCTTCTTTTTCTGCAGCGTTGCCTCTAAAACTAAGTTTTTTGAGAATGCCTCGAGGAAAGTAGGCAGGTATGTAAAATATCTTTATTTTTCTTTGCTCTTGTTTAATATTAATTCATTAGATATGTCTGTATAATAGTTGTTAATGACTAGTATGGCATAATTGGTAATAGCCTTGTCAAATGAATGAATAACTTCATTTCACTTTACAGAGTTAATTCCACAACATTATAAAAGTGTGTGTGTGTGTGTGTGTGTGTGTGTGTGTGTGTGTGTGTGTGTGTGTGTGTGTGTGTGTGTGTGTGTGTGTGTGTGTGTGTGTGTGTGTGTGTGTGTGTGTGTGTGTGTGTGTGTGTGTGTGTGTGTGTCAGAGGAAAATAAATTTCCGCTTCTATTCCATTTTTTTCTGCATCTCAAACTACTTGGATTCAGATATTTTGTGCTTCCTACTTGGACAGATGTGCAGCACTCCAGCCGTAGCTCTTCCTTCACACACTTGTGAAATGTCTGTTCTTTTTTATTCCTCCTCTGCTCTTGGATTTTTTCCACATTTTTTTCTAAATAAAATACCTACGCAGACACACACGGTTGCACATTAGGCCTCTCCCAATTTGGCTGATGCTACTGATGATGTAATCACTGTCAGATGGCAACACATGTGACACAAAACAAGGTCAGCTAGGAGACTGTGGGAGGGTTTTGTGGAAGTTTTATCAAAGCTAGATTAGCACTTTGTTTATTTTAATGTCTTGTCAGTGTTGGATCCAGTTTACATGAATGTGTCCAAAAGAATGAGGCTGTGACCTCTGCTTATTGTGGCTTTTGTGATTGTTGTCCCACAGAATTGGTACTTTTTAAAAGGACTGTTGTGTGTTTCTTTATAAACCATACAATACCAACATGGAAGTACAGTATCAACACCATAAATATGTTTAAAATTGTTTGTTTGTGTTTCTTTTACTTCTAATTCAGTCCACCGACCCCTCCGTCACCATCAACAGCGACAAATGTTAAGAAAGAGGTGAGAGTTCCTAAATTCCTTCACCATATTGGTATAAAAAAACTGGAACTTAAATGTGCACTCATGCATTTAAATTAATGTAAGAATTATTTTCTTTGTGTTATATCCTCAGAATTGAAGTTGAGGAGATGTAGACCACGTCGCATGACCTCATCCTGTTCTGTTAGGAGCTCACTGAGCTGGAGGGAGTCGCCACTGATGAATTCAGTCGATTTTGATCTCAGCAGATAAATTGAGGTAGTGACTCTCGACGCGACTGGACTTGGTGATAAGAATCCTCATTTGAATGAGCTTCTACAGAAACTTTGTCAGTGTTTGAAAATTTGAATGAAGTAAATGTATTTCTGTTGCCTTCCACATCAGACAACACTGATAATGTCACAATGTATTGTAATTTTACAGTGTTTAACTGTTCAAACAAAACTTTTATATGTGGGAACTAACTATTTTAATGGGCAATGAATGACTCATCCTTATTTTTAACATTTGTTTTCAGCAGTGTGAAATAGATGTCCCAAAGAAGACTAATTAATTAAAACTGGCTCAAATCAGTTAGATCAAAAATAAATCGTGGCTATGCAAAGCAATTGAGACAAACTCTGTTTAGAGAGAGAACCGTTGAAGATGTTATATCAGTATTTAAACAAAAGAGGATTTGAAAAAGAAATCTGAGAAGATTTAAATGTTTTTCATGGAACTGGACAATTTAATTCATCTTAAGCTACTTCTCACAATGGAGTTATTATGATTTTAAATGCTATTTTAATCGTCAGTTGAGATGGAGCTTGTCACACGGAAATAAAGCACTTTTTAAAAGGCATTAGAAAAGTATTTGCTATAAAGTGTCGGTCTGTATTACAGTCTGTGTAGTTTGAGTGTAGGTATAATGCTAGTGTTAGTATAAAAACTCAAGGTCACATTCCCTCACTTCTGACCATGACATCAATCATGTCTTACTCTTGTAGGTTGGTCAGGTTTTACAAAGAGTTGTCTTAGATTTTTTGAATTTGAAGAGTTGATGTTTGCTGGAACTTGTTCCACCGAAAATGTATTGTTGGGATCAGAAAGTAGGTCAAAATCAGACTGGATCGACATGTGGCTCCACTTTGACGCTCTGTACGGAAATAAAGTCAAAAATCCAGGATACGAAAGCCCTGATCTTGCATATTTGGAGCCTGAGTAGTAGTAATTGGCGGATGGAGCCATGGCAGTGAGGTCCTGCCGATACATGCACTCGAGTCAGTCTCATGTCAATCATGACATTTCACCCCGTTTTTATAGAATCAAATATTAAATTAAAACAAAACTTACTGAAAAAAATAAGCACTTGCAGAATCATCAGTGTGATAAAAACTGTCAAAAAGACCACTTTGATAAAAAAATATTTTACATGTACTTCGACTTTTTTGTTTAATCTATGTCCCATAGGATTTATTCCCAATACTGCAGTAAGCCACCAGGGCATGATCAAGACACCTTGGCTTCATTTCTGGGGGGCTGTTCTGTTGTCCATTCAAAATTGCAGTTAAAAATTGCATTGAATACAAAAATGTCTTCAAAACTGATACAAACTGTTACAATATAAATAACACTCCATTTTTTTTGTTTTGTTCTTAACATGGAAATGTTCGTTTGACACTTTCATAATTTTTTGGGTGAACCCAAATGGAAAATTCTGTTTGCTCTCTGGTTTCCAAAACAATAAAAAAATGAACAAAACACGCTCTTCCCTTGACCGCTGTGTATTTTTGTGTACTTCTGTGTTACTGTCTGATGCCTCAGTGTCGCTGATCTTTGAAGTCAGTCTAGTAACTTATGTTTCATATTTTCACTAAATGAATATGAATATTGCTGAGCAGTAAATAGTTTCTCTAAAAGATGAATCACTCCGTAATGTGGTGTAAACAGCCCTGTTATATAACTCGAGGTCACACCCATCTCTGCCTGCAAAGTGCCACTTTGCCAATGTGTCCATCCCTCCCTCCATGTGTTGAATACTTGAAGAAGCCTCTGACTTTGACTGTGAACTTCTTTCATCTGTGTCCCTCCTGCTTTATTTGATCTTGTGGCTCCATGTGGTTTGACCTTCATTCACTCCCATACTAAGATCCTGTTTCAACAGGTCAAACATGCAGAAGTAAAATATAATCAAAATAGCAGTTAAGTTAAGAAGATATGACATCAACTTTTCTACCTAAAACATTGGTAATGAAAGAGAGGAAAAAAAACCTCTCAGCATTATGCACTCAGCAGTTATCTGAATAAAAAGCCTGTTGTAGACATTGTATTTATTTTGTAATCCACTCCTCCGACCACATTCCATCCTTCGCTGCCAGCCCGAGCCAGTCCTCCTCACCTCTGCCTATTTCACTGCCTCAAGGCTTCCCACAGCTACTCTGACTGAACCATCCTCTGCAGCGGCGGGTGGTTGGCCCACATTAGGGCCAGGCGGAAATTCCCCTGCTGATTTCAGGCCAATTCATAATTATGTCGAGCTTTGGTAAATTAATTTGCGGCCAAGTGCAGGACTCTCACACACAAGCACACAAGCTCACACAAGAAGAAAAGTAGGTGTGTTCTCAGTGAAGCAGACTCACTGTTTCTTGGATCTTCAAACCTGCATCCAAGTTGTATTTATTGCTTATGTATCCCACTGGTTTGGGAATGTACAACAAACTGAATCTTGTTAAATCACCCCTCTATTTTTTCCATTTATGGCACCACGCTAGCTAATTTTCCTCATTGGTAACTGACTATTACTCCAGCATTTTGGGCTTTGGAGAGGCTGAAATGTTGTTACATATTCACAGGTTTAATTCTCCCACTCTGCTGCTGCTGAGCAGTTTATGCTGCAATCCAACTATTAAGTATAAGATTGAAAGGAGAGTTAAGCCTCCAAGCTTATTTCTCATTATCGTTTTGGTCGTGAAAATTACAAACTTCCCTACTTCACTACTCGAAATTCAAAACAAACATCTTTAGAGTCAGAAGTATTTTTTTTAATTGCTTTCAAAAGATTATGCAGCTTTACATCTTTTTGAAAAATACACAAATTGGAAAAACACACAGCAAGTCACAAAAGGTATAAATCATACAAGAGATGACTGTAAAAGTCAAGTGTCCAGACACCAAAACAGATGATAAACAAATCAATATATACAGTTACTGTTTCATGTACAAAGAACAAGCTTCATATGCAGTACACCGGGCACATACCAGCTACTGTCCATTGACATCCAACAAAACACAGCCTACTGTGATTCAGTCGTTTCAGTATTGGGAAAAAAAAACAGGGGCATCGACAGTGTGTGGCTCATTGAGATGCGAGAGGCACCGGCACTGTAATGTTTTCCGATTCCGCCCCGTCTAATGCATAATAAAGCTATACAGGATTAATAGAAACAGACTACTGCATTATTTAGAACAGTGTTATTATCAATATTAAAGAGAAACAAAGTGTAACTGTTAAGAACAGTGGTACAACATAGTGCATTCAGGAAATGTAGAAAGGCATGAATATCTGTTTCTGGATTTTATCATTTGAATAAAACTTAAGCATTTTCCGCTTATTTAAAATATAAATGATCCAAATCATATTACTGCTTTTGCACAAGAATAATATTTTATCTGGGTTCCTGTCTTAATCCAATGTCTGTCTATAGCATTTAAACTGATAGGAGACACGTCTTTATCAAGTTTCAGGGCTATAATTAGTAGGTGCATTGGGGTCAAGACTCATGCATGAACTATACTTGTCCGTAGCGACTATATCGCCTCTCCTCCCCCCCACCCCGTCCTTTTCACATAGCAAATATCATATAAAAAAGACAAGACAAAGACATGAGGAACCTGTGCGGATGAAGTTAGGTACAAGCTTCACTTACGTTAACGGATGAAAACTGTCATCTTATCACTGTGCACTGTACAACACATTTTTCATGCCTCCTGATAGTGTCGCCATCGTTCAATGCAGGGGACAGCTGTCAGATAGTATAGAACACAAAGGTAACTCGAGGAACACATGGATGTCTGGGCAGTGCTTTTTGTAAAGCTAGACGTTACACAGACAGATATACACTTGGTGCATGCATCGTCAGGCGTGTAAAAGAAACTGTCTTTAAAAAAAGGGTTGGATTTACACAATATTAAAACATTGTTGAAAACTGTTGAAAAGGCAGAAGAAGCCTCAGAAGTTATTGTTTGCTTTTCGCAGCAGCTGGATTCAGACTCTTTTACTGAAAGGATTCAGTCTTAGTTACACTCACTGCACAAAGAGTGTTTGGACATATATACAAAGTGCTTCACCAGCTGGATTCAGGCAAAACCTGATGAATGAGTTCAACTGGATCAATGGCGACACGTCTCATCAGCTCCCCTTCAGTGTCTGTGTTCGGTTATCTTCAAAGCATTCCACTGGGGTTTCTTTTCTTCGATAATATCTGTGAGGTTTTTGCAACCGCAGTCATAGATTTCCACATTTGACATCTAAGGGCCTTCCTGTTTTAAGATGGCTTTGAATTTATATCTATTGTCCTGTTGGGGCATCATTGCAATAATTGGAGTTCTCTGGCACCAGTGTTTGTCTGCATGACGCTGTCAACACCGTGTTGTCTGGGAGGAACAATGGTAAGTGACTGAAGGGCTTCGATTCTTTTCTTTAACGTAGTGTATGGTAAATGTAACAATAATCAGATGGGGGGTCAATCTGGCGGATGGATGTAAACAGGTGAATGTGACTCGTAGTGTAAACGGCTTGATTGGTTGTTAAGACTCAGAGCGCCACATGCATCTCATTCACCATTTAACAATATTTTCTAAAACCACTTCAAATCATTAGTTTGTCCTGTGGCAGTTTTTTCTGTGGCAATTTCATTTGTTTGTTTTTAAGCAACACTACGTAAACATTACTGGACGGATTTCCACAAAAATTGGTAGAAGGATGTGATATGTGTCAATGAAGAGCCCATTACATTTTGATGCAGATCTGGATCAGGGGGCCGATCAAGTAGAAAACATTTCAACTGGACGGGAAAAGGTTTGAAATGCAGAATGACTGTCAACCTGAAGTGTCTTCTCAAGATGTCCATATTGTTCTGGCTCAGAGAGACTGACTGTGTGAAGACAACATGTGTGAGTGAAGTGTGTGTTTCCTGTCAATTCTGCCATACGTACAGGACTAAGATTGTGTATTCAATTCAGTTTAACTGTTTCCTTTGTGGCTTGGTTCAAATTAGACACTTTGCTCTATCTTATGAGAAACGGTGTATGATATTTGATTTTAGGATAGTGACACGTATTTAATGTTTCAAATGCATAATGTTGAGTTTTGCTTGTATGGCTGCCACCTGCTGATATGATATCTGATATGACCTGTCATCTTGTCCACCATTTTTCTTAAAGAAAAGGTAAAGTACTCTTTGATTTTATTGTAATTGTGATTTATTAAATACTAATTTTTAACCAATGAATGAGCACAATCTGGCAGATATAAATACTCATATTTACAACAGGTCAAACATAAACAATATAAATAACTTACAGCTGCCCCTGCCATCAGAAACATTGTAGTGTCAAACCTAGCAAGTGGTAAATACAACTGAGTGGTCATTTCCTCCGCCTCATTGAGAACCAAGTAAGCGCTTTAGTCTTAGTAACAGTGATGTAATATCACAGCTTACTATTGGATTTGAAACATCCAATGTTTTTAATTTACTCTATGTTAAGTATTGTAACACATCAAATGAGTGTTTTTCAGTGATGATTTATTCAACACAGTTTATGAACACATTTTATTGCCACACTGGGATTTCAGGATCTTGTGCATGTATTAGGAAGTTTAATTTGAAAAAAATGTCTTCAAGTTGAATTTTGCGAATGATAGAAACTAAATCTTAAACCTGTACTTTTCAAATTTTAGCCTCTTTCATTCCTTACAAGTTGTATTTATCACTTTCTATTTCACACACAGCACCTGAAGGCAGCATTTATAAAAACAGAGTGTCAGTTTATTACGGTGATCCATTTCTCTCCGGCTCTTTGGGCCATCTTTCATTTGCTTGTTTTTTAATATTTATGTGTACCTCCTCAAGTGTTGGTATAATGAAGGTCACATGCAAAACCTGATGTTTTTAACCCTGCTACTTTTATGATTTACAGACTTGCTGCATATGTAAAGTAGCATCTCTGGCCGAGCAGAATAAAAAAACCCTCCACTCATAAAGAGCAGAGCTGTCAACTGGCTGATGCCTCGCAGCTCTGCAGATAAAAGCTTTATCAGTTCAGAGCAAACAATCTCAATTATGGCTAAAAGGAAAAAAAAAAAAGCTTGAGCAATAAAATTGATGATTGTGGGACAGAGCTTGGCGCTATTATGTTGGACATGGAGGGAAACAGTGCAAAGCCTTTGTTGAAGTTTATGCAGGCAGCAGAGCAGAGTAGTCATTTTTTTATATAAAAAAATCTGTCTACTGGTGAAACAAGATGGGCTTAGCCAAACCTGCCAGGATCCGTGGTACATGAACTGATATTATTTCTCCAATCATCTCTGGAAAGCTGACCTGGCTGGGGAGTGACTGAGCCTGGACGAAAAGGTCAAATGTAAACTGGTGGAGCTTCTTTACCGTCTGAAACCAGGAGAAAAGACAAAGAGATGACATAATTTTAATTACACTCCCAACAGGCACATGTTTGACTGTGACTCAGAAAACATGAGTCTAGAAAACATAGCACACACCCAACGAGTGCTATTTCCTCGAATGACAAAAACTGTTTTAATCACATTCTGCATGTACCAACATGAATACAGCATTTTTCCACCGGCTTTTAAAAATAGCAGGACAATCTCTGATTTAATTGCACTCTTCACCGAGAAATGTTTTAGGCAAATTAAACTCTTAAATTGATGTTGTTTTCCCTGACCTTCTCATTTGGTAAAATGCAACAACATGTTCTGGTATGAGGACGGAAAACGTGTGCACGTGTAACAACAATTAACCATTGAGATTGGAACCATGGAAAGCAGTGTTGTCTCACCATCTGGAGAGAGTCCAGCAGACGGGTGAGCTGGTAGAACCTCTGAGAACAATTGTTCGTCATTCGACAGCTGATGAGCCGATCGAGTTCGTTGATGTAGGTGAGACGCAGCTCGTCAAAGTACTTCTGACTCTTCAGACCCTCGACTGGAACTGGTGAGAAACAGAAACAGTTTATACGTCACGCTCGACAATCCTCTGACCTTGTCGCCGTGCTCACTACACATGACGGTTCTTACGAATGCTGAAGAGGAGCAGGGCCTTCATGCACAGGAACTCCTCCTGAGTGATCTGCAGCAGCACGAACTCCTGGGAGAGATGCCTCATCCGGATGCAGTGCTCATACATGGTGGAGACGTGCATCCGATTTCTGCGGACGTGAAAAGGTCAGGACCGGAGAAGTGAGTGGGTGTTAAAATCGCAGAGAAGCAAAGGATGAATCGCCTAGTACATTGGACATTTGTTTTGTAATGAGCGACAGCAGGAGAGGGAAGAATGTCAGAGGTTAGATCCGTCTTTATTACTGGTGTAATGGTGACAGTGACAGTGGATTCGATTTCTACTGTGTGATCTTTGACTTCTGGTGCGAGATTATCATAACCACATTACATTATCAGAATCATCCTCATTTTTCGCTGGTTTAGAGTTCATCACAGCAGCCGATTGGATATTTCATGTTCATCATGACTGAACGAAGATGTAAAAGTTTGCCATTCCTTAAAATGTGCAATCATTCTGCCTGTATTATGAGTCAGGAACAGAAAATGTAAATCATATCTGAAGATAGAGGGTGAAATAAATCAGTTTGATATTGAAATGGCCCCAGCTGCAGAGACAAGAAGATATAGAGGGACACGTAATGAATTGACTAATGCATTGAAATGGACGATAGTTTTAGTTATGTGGTTGTATCAATATTAATTATACATACATGAGAAGTTTCTCGATATATCATCATGACGTCTTCATCATGGATAAGGATCACCACTGTTTTTGTAGAAAGCCTGATTTCTAAACTGGGGGCAGGACTTTGAAAGACATGACTGTTTTAGAGGCAGAGAGAGTTTAATGAAAGACACCGCTGAGTGGATTCATGGGAAATGTAGGATTAAGTGCTTTTGGGGTTGAGCCATAGCTAAATGTTTTTTTTTGCTTTACTTTTGACCCTTATCTTTACTGATTATTTCTATATTCTCCACGTGAAAATGCAGAATCTGTAGGCAGGGGACACGATTTTGGGGACGTAGGTCTTCTGGTTTCAGTTTCCAGTTTGTGTGGAACAGATTGACAGAAATGCATCAGCTGCTTGCTTTTTAATTGATTGGCATTCCTTTTCAGTTGTTAATAGAGAAGAACAAAAATGTGGTCTGGACCTAAAACTCCTATAAAAAATATCACTGGTTGTGTTGGACTGTAAACAAAGTACAGCAAAAAGAAGACAGAGTCTTGGCCCAGATATCCACTATCGACATCTGAACCATTATTGGGCACAGACATGTTTTGATTCCATCTTATTCTGTTCTTGAAAATCTGCCAACTGTATGCAGGGGCAGTTCTAAATCCCTGCAGAGCCCTTTAATTAAATTAAAAGATTAATGAAGCTATACTAACATTATTCAAATGCTCCCAAGCAAAAACAAAATCACCACTTTGTTTGCCTCTTTCTATTATTTGTGTATCAGCAACTTTAACTGTTGTAATTACATAGAAATTAACTAATCACTGAAGCTCAACATTTCCATAATAAACTAACATTAATATTTAACATAGAGCTCAATGACTGTTTTGGGAATGAACCTGTTGTTGTAAACGTCAAGTAAATGCATCCCGTGTGTTAGCTTCACGATGTTGTGTTAAATGTTGATGGTACCTGCCAGTCCAGGCACACTCTTACACTCCCAGTGTTGTGCTTTGTCAAAAACTTTGCCGCTGTTTTGCATAATGGTTGTGGCATCATATTGAGGACACTAAAAACTGTGAGAAGGGAAAAGAAAACAACACACTAATGGTCCTCTCTCATTTAAAGTATCCACTTATGTCAATGTGGGATACTATTTACTATTCAAGCCCTTACTTAATTCTCATATTCCCTGACACTTGGATAGTTTTGAACAACTACTTTTTTTAAAAGCTTTGTTTATTCAGCGCCGGTTCACTGTGCATAGATTCTCGAAGGCTTCAGCAACACCCTGCCACACACTGACGTGACTGGAGTTACACAATCATATCTTGAAGCGAACCAGTTTGACCACAGTCATATCTGCTGGTCACTGAGCAGCTTCACTGTTGCAGTTCGTGTTTTGTTGCTCATTTAGTTCCCTGCACAGGATTTTACTGCCAGTTCGAGATTAAGCCAACTATCTTCTATGATCATAAGGTTATTTCTTGGGCAGATATACTCATAAATATAAATTCTTATTGGGGGAATTCTACCTGCCAAATTCACCAGGGACACTTCTCTTGATTTGAGATCTTACTAAAAAGCTTGATAATAGAAAAGAGCATGGGGCATCTTCCAAAGTGACGCACCAAGTAAATCAATCTTGGTGGATTTTCTGCCATTTCAAAAAATATATAATCTATTCTGCCCAATTGAAGCAATTACAACCAAATGTGGAATGCAGCATGAACAGATGAGGCCCAAATACCTGTTTTTTTATATTAAAATAAAAACTGGCCAGAATAATAACTTGATTATCTAAAGTCTGTTTAGATTACAATTATGTTATATAAGTTTGTGAATTGCAATATACTGATATAGTGATGAAAGATGGAAAGATTTATCCAATGTATTTGTCAATGTATAGAGTTTGTGTGGGGTAGATAAATAAGAGTTGTTGTAAACATGAATAGTACATATACATTTAAAAACACATTAATTTGAAGACAAATGTATGAAACCTCATATAATTTTGAACATTCGATGGAACTAAGATATCGGTCGTTGTTAGCATTAATATTCCTCACTTATAATTGGACAGACCTCACCACTGTTGTTGTCTGTAATATTCATATCGGAATCAGCTGAAGCCGTGAGAATTTGAATGCTGAGAACTAATGTTCCTCACTTTAATCTCACGGTAACAATAGAACACCTAAATTGGGGAAATTGGATGAACACTGTCCTGAAAAGCCTGCAACAATTTCTACTTTACTTTTATACAATTCTAGAGATGTCTTTGTGTTTGTGCATGAGCTGAATCAAAGAGAGACGAAGGCTGACCGAGATTGGTTTCTGTATTATGTATGATGGCACCAGCTTACTCACTGGGGGTGATATGTGTAATGAGAAGCAAAGCATTTTGGTCGCCCACTGATAAAATTCTTTGACAAAACATAATTGAATTCGGAGTTGTACATACTCGTTGAACACCAAATCTGGGGCGAAGTAAAGCATCCTGCCATTGACGTTCTTATAGGACCTCCATCCCAGGGCAAACACCATCACCCCCATCCATGAGTGTTGAATGACAGTCATTTGGTCATCCACGTGGAGATTTCTAAAACCTAAGGACAAAGAATCCATGTCCAAAAATGTGACACATTGCAGATTTTAAAAATTGATCCACCCAAAATGTTCTTACTGGCAAATAACCTATGTTTTGAATAGATTGAGAGAACACACTGACCTCATTTAGGTCATTATATTCTAATTTGTTTGTATCTCTTGGAGAGAAAGTGTTTTTGTCTCTCACACATTGTAGAATATAACTTGTGGTGTTCCTCAGGGATCAATTTTAGAGCCACTTCAATTTTATCAATTTATTTTACCCAGGGTCATCAAAATAAGGGCTGTAGCCCCCACCCCCCAGATGCCGGCAACAACAGAAATGTTAGGGCTAACCCAAAGATGGAACATAAAGAAAGTGGATGTGGAGCCCTGTTGATCAGGTTCCCTCCTATGGGGACTGGTGGACTGCTCAGGATTGTAGATTTGATTCATCCTCCAACTGACTAGCCTTCTCCATAGGGTCTGGGTGTGGCCAAGGCAGGGGATGAGTTTTCCATTGATCCACAGAGCAGGACAAAAACCTATAGTGAAGAAGCTTTCAGTTTTCATGCTCTGGGCTTTAAAAAAATATATATAATAGGAAGATAAGAAAAGGTCATATGTCCTGTTTCCAAGCAGTATTTTAAAACTGCCATTATCACTATGGATCAATTCACAGGCAATTATCACCTGCTGCTGCAGTTTCCCTCATGTTTATGGAGCATTTAGTGCATTTCAGGTAAATAATTGAACCAAAGTGAACTTACATCAGTAAGTTGAATTCTACAGTAAATTAGTTGATCAACTTTGCCTCTATCAGTGTTCTACCTGGCAGTACTTTCGCCCATTTGACCACTTTGACCAGTTGCCTCTCTCCCAGCTCGTTGAGGCTGGTGAGCAGGGTGGCAGCTGAGTCAGGTTGGCCGTAGTCGTGTCCCGCGTTCACCACCTCAGGCTCGATGGACTCCAGGATGTTGAGGAAGACCAGCTGGGAGTTCAAGTTCAGGCCTGACTTAGGAGAGATATTCTGGATGACCTCTATAGAGTCCTGCACAGGATGATCCTCTTCAGGGTTCTTCTGCTGTCCGATCTTCTTTAGTTTACGTGCTTTAAACAAAGGCAAGGTAGGAGAGTCAGTTCACGATCTGTAATTATGCTATCAATATAATAAACCTGATCTTCAACCCTCCTTAATTAAAAAAGGACAAAGGAGGAAAGTTGTAGGATATTATTTAATAATAATTACATTATTAATCCCCTCAGTTCAGGTCTCATACGTCTGACTGGATTTTAATGGTGAATCCAGCTGGTTTTACTCTAAAGACTTGTATCTGGAGCCACGAATAATTTTCTGCCTCTGATTTTAACAAGACGTTGTATTTGTATGTGGTTAACTTTGTCGTCTTTTAAACATAAAAGGAAACTTGTGCAAGCGCTATGATAACAATAAAAATCTCTCTGTCTGTCTGAGGAACGCCTATCTTGAGAACCGTTTATCTTATTAGCTTCACACTTGCGTGTTTATTTAGTGTGTAAGGAGGTGCAGAGTTGAATTAGGTGAGATTGGGACACGAGATACATTTAATAATAATACATTTTTAATAAACAGGCATCGAGCACTTTGTGGCAGCGGCTGCTGGGACTCATCAACACTAGTGACATTGTTAATCTTGACGACGTGCATTCGTGACAATATGATTCATGACAGCTGATTCTCCAGGTGAAGGTTCTGCTTCACTGAACTGTAAATAAACATGTGAACAGCTCTTTTGGCAGGCGCGATGATGCAGCTTCAGGGTCCAGCAGCCGGTCTTTATTTGCCACAGCTCAATTACTGCAGGTCACTTTGACTACCACAGGTTAAGCAAACAGCCCATTCCAAACAGGCAGGTTTAGAACGGGAACGGGACTAGTTATTCCTTAATTTCTAAATCCTCAATAAGAAATGTCTCATACGGCAACTGCAGTTTGTAATTCATAAGTAAAATATAAATTATGTATCTGACAAAACATAATGCCGATCTGCGAATAGCTTTGAAGACGTTGAATCAAATTCCATTCGGAAAATAATTCTCTGACCAGATTAGGCTCATCTGGTGGAAAGGCCTGCGTGTGAGTCCTGGTCATCCAGATGAAAAATTTAAAATTTAAAAAAAAAACACTGCAAGGTTTACAATGATTTTCTTTAACTATATACCTTGGTACATTATGTAGATTTGCATAATCTTCCACACAGAAATGCAGGGATTAGATGGCACCAAAATGCCAAGAGAGTAAAAAAACTGAATCCAATAATAAGAAAACTCTTCAGCAATGTCAAAGCTACAATTTCTTTCCCCAAAAAAGCTGAGAATCCAGATGCAGCTGCTCCGTATGACAACCTGCACTTACAAACTACAGTAAATTGGAGCCAGATTTGGTAGAGCAGACTGCCGTGTGTAGTAAGCAGCTATACAATCAGACTGAAATGATTATTTTCTCTGCTAAACCGCAACCAAATACATTTATTCTTTAACAGTCAGGTTTAATACACTGTACTCAATCACTGACAGTTTTCTGTCGGAGTTGTGAGCAGCTACGCCTCAGCTCAGCCTGTTATTTCCCAGTGACAGCAGTGTTGCAGAGAGAGTGACAGGCAAATGTAAAAATGGTGACAATGTGCTGAGTGCAGAACAGACATTTTTGTTGTCAAAGTGGGATGCACAACGAAATCTTAAAAAAGGCCTAATTTCATTTATTTAGATACAGGCAGTGAAGAAAAACCTTAAATAGTTGGAAAGTTATGATTTCGTTGATCCCTTTTAATCACAGTTGACTGACAGTAAAAAGTAATTGTTAATTGTCATGTTATTGCCTCCTTTAGCTCCAGCGTTGAGAATCTCTCAATAACACCGCAGCTCGGCTTTTCACTTCACTCTGATCAATATTGAACTGCCAGTAATAGATACAACCTAAGTCTCTGTCAGAAGTGGCCGCGTCAAAAGCAAATTGCAGATTATATAAGACGGATCATTTGAAAGTCTCACATTTCCATTTCTGATCCGTTAACAAACACTGGAAATACAAATGTTTAATTAAAAATTCCCCCATGTGATTCTCAACTGTAACACACACACACACACACACACACACACCCACACACACACACACACACACACACACACACACACACACACACATCTGATCTTTGCAGAGTACAGTGTAAATAAGTTGGGATCTCCATGCTTGAATCAAAGCCAATGCGTTCCACTCACAAGTCCATAGGTACAATTTATTAGCAGAGATACCGTAATTCCAAACTAAATCTGATCTCCGGTGAATAAGCAGATTTCTCCACTACAATCCCATTCAATCGAACTTCATTGGCCACGTTCTGCTCACTGTATTTACATTCACAGGAAGTTTACTTTAGCACTTCCTCCTCCCGCTGGAAATAATTGTTTGTAATCTCTACTGCAGTTAAATTTCACTTTGGTGTCCAGGTTGTAGTTGTCATGACGTCACTACCTCATCAACTTAAATCGTGTTTCTGCAAAGGTGAGTGTGAGCATTGCATCCTACAGTTTGACAACAGGACAAAGGAAAGGCTGGACAAATGTCCAATATCACAACTTCCAACTTAGTCCAATAGGTCTCCTGTCTAAAACATTAAATGTTGAATATTTCAAGGAAAACACATCATATGTGAGAAGTGAAAATAATATACTATGAGCTATATACAATACTATACATATACTATAGTGCAGGGGTGCCCAATATGTTGATCGTGGAGGCAGTGTGGGTCGATCGCACGACTGGACAAGAGGCAGTCACGTTGACGCGCCGGCGCACGTACCCCCTCTTTTTTTTTTTGCCGCCACCGCTGCCACACCCCCCCACCCTGGACGATGTTGAGAACTGCTCGTCCGCACCCCTGCTTAAGTGTGTCGCATTTATGTTACAGCTCCATAAGGAAATGTGATAATGGGGTAATGGCTTGATAATAACAGAGTAATATTGGGATTTTAATGTTGTTATTAAAAATGTAACATATTCATTTTAATATTAAGCTTTACTTTTTGTATATATGGGATAACAACATGACACATTATTGGCAATTATGATTATAAACATTGATATAATCTTATATTATTCTGATTAATGATGGAGTGCTTTTAAAATCTCAAGAATGAAATATCCATGATTCAGGACTGAATGCAAAGTCATGAATTTATTATCAATGATGAGTTACACCATTGATTGTTTGGTCAAGTTTTGGACTTTTCCCATTTGGGATTGCCCTTCTCAAATAAGTTGGCACCAGCAGTTACTATGACATCATCTGAAACAGCGGCTTGCTTCTGATGTGCGCTCAAATTCTCTCAGCTCAGGTGTCAGGTGTTTGAATCCAGTTCCGCCATCTGGTCGTCGTGGTAAGATGAGAAGTGACCATTAGAAACTACTGGTGTTGTGCCAAGTTAACATCGACTGACAACACGGTCTGAAGCCCGTTTGTAACTGAGCCATGACCAAGACGTCAAAATTATGTCTATGGGAAAAGTAAGGAACAAAACAGTTGAGTCTGCAGTTTCATTGTGCCAATATACTGGGTTTTGACCTGGTCTTCCAAACATGTCCACTTCTTGTGACTGACTTGCTCTAACTGGGGGAGGGGATATGTATAGTTGGCCATTTTTGTTGTGCCCTCTGAATGTTTAGCGGAAGTTTTTATACCCTATATAGTGTACTAATTGTTTCCCATAATGCATTGTTTGTATTTCTTCATTTGAAGATGATTATTCAACGTGTTGTTTACCTAAAAGTATTAATACTAAGTGTAAAATAAACATTAACATTTTTAAAATACATAGAGGACCCTATAAAGCAAATTACAGTCACAGTTCATGTCAGAGAGAAGTGACTGAGATCATGAAAACTACACTGAGGTGGTTTTTGGTGCATAAAACCACAAATAAATCTGGATTTATGGATTTCAAAACTACAAAGAAAACCCTTGGCACTGGCTGCTTGTGTCAATCATTTACTTTAAAAGACACTTGATGACACTTGATGACAGCTGATGTGGCTCTAAGCACATCTCGTATTTGTGTCACAGTGGGTTGGAGACAAATTGCTCTGGAAGCAAGTTCATGAAAAGAGTGCAGGGTCCAGATTGTTCTGAACCATTTTCAGCATATGATAGACTGAGTGATCATATGTATGAAGTGTATAGGGATTTCCACACCAAAGCCTATTTGCAGATGTGCAGTGAGATTTCTTCACGCTGCTGCCAAATGAGGCTACTATCAAACTATCATGGTTTGACCGAGGTTACCTCCCTGCTCAGCTTCTATTTGTGGACATAATTAACATGCTAGGATAATATGGAATTGGGAAAAAAAAAGAAAAAGAAAACTTCAATAGCTCTGATTCTCAATCAACTCAACTAAAAGAGATTCATTGCTTCTTTTCAGACCTTTTAAACTACCAGAAGTGAAACAAACAGAGATCTAATGATAAGAAATAGTTCATATAGCTGCCAATACCTTTGTGTTTCCTCAAATTAATACGCTCCCTTTCCCTCCGTATTTCTTGATTTCACTTTGAAGAACTTTGAGTAAAAATGGGATAATAAGACCAAATGTATAATTTTTTTCTGCCTCCACTGCTACAAATTATTGTCATAGATTTTCCTGTGAAATACCCCGGTGTGAATTACATGTCCATGATGAGAATATAAGTGAAAGGATCTCTTCAGCCACAACTAGAAAAGGTGTGCCTTTTTACTGACAATCACAGCCTTAGATCACATTTTCCCTCCATGGGTTTGTCAGCGACTGGTGGGGAAATTACCAGCATGTCTTCTGCTTTAATTCACATGTCTCATGTCAGCTTTGTGCCTCCGGTACAATTTTCACCGCTAACAAAATGAGAAAATGGAAGAGAGTGAAAATTGAACACAAGACTAAAATTAGTCCACTACATGTCAATCTTCATGACGAACAGGCCTGGGTGACAGTAAGGAGAAGTGAATGGAAGAGCTCTAAATTGCATGGCAGCTCAGTCAGGGGCTTGATTATCAGTAACATCCCCTATTGTGATGATGCTGCAATTGAAGAGAGCCAGCTAAGATGTGCAGTGTAGAGAATAAAGTGCTTGGTCTTGGGAAACCATTAATAGTTTCACTTTTGGGACTTTCACTTTCTCGGTCGTGGGCTTTGTTCACACAGTATGTAGTATGCTGTGTTTATCATAGTCCATACAAGTGTATATCATATCTGGTGGGAGCAGCAATGAACAATAACAATTAATCAAATCAAAGCATATTTTAGTACATGATCCTCTTACCTCCAAGTGTCATTCCAGCTTCAAAACACTTCTTCAGCCGACAAGAAGGACAGTTCTTTCTTCTTAGCTTATCGATGGTGCAGTCATTTTTGCTCGCACACAAGTATTTCTGTTTGCCTACTTGGACAGAGAAAACAAAGGTAAAACACCGTTAACCACATAATCCCAAAAAGGTTATTTTTCCTCTATCCGTTTGTTGGTTGGTTGGTTGGTTTTTTGGTTGGTTGTTGTGTTTTCGATTGGACGGTTTGTCAGCAGGATTACACAAAACTACTCAACAGATTTCCATTAAACTTGGTGCAAGGAGGGGATATGAAACCCATTTTCACTTTCTTAAACAAAGCAAGTAGGGGTGTTTTTAACATTTCCACCAATTTTCTCAGGCAATTTTTCAATATCAAATTTCTGGATCTATGGCAACATTTGATGGGCTCTTTCTTGGCTTATGTCCCATCCTTCCACCAAGTGACATGGAAATCTGTTCGTTAGTTTTTTACTTTATCCTGCTGACAAACAAATAAACCTACCAACAAGACAACCAACAGACCGTGGTTAAAACAACCTCCACGGTGGATGCAAAAAGGTCTTCAAAAATAGCAAGCATACATGAGCTTCAAAGGGCTGCGACCAAGTCACAGACATTTGGCTTCTTACCTTCTGCAGCTCTTTTGAAGAAAACCTTGCAGCTGCCACAGGTGAGTGCACCGTAATGGCAGCCAGACGCCTCATCTGAACAGATCAGGCACGTCCTCTGGGGTGGGAAGAAGAACTCCATGGGGAACATGTGCTCTCTGCCACCCTCAAACCTGCAGTCAAACATATGAAACCAGAGGTTTATAGACCACGAATACCTATGGCCGTGTGCTCGCCGTGTGATTCAACAAGTTGCTTCTGATCGTAACTGGCATTTAATAATTGCTAGAATTAGTAAATGTATATATTCATACAGTTTTTCATAACTCACTGCTACTTTTTTTTTTTTTATCCTGTCGCTTCCAAGTCTTCTGAAACGAATAGCCAATTCGGGATAAATAAAACCTAACCTTCAACTTGTTCATCACATCAACTCCATAATTGTTTTTTCCTAGTTAAATTCCAAACTAACCACAAAGCAGTTAACGTTCACTCCCCAGAGCCATGCTGCGGCCTCTCGCTGTGTGATTTAAGGAGGGTAGAGCGTGTGATGACTGAGGACGGTGTGGGAAAGATTGGAGCGCCAACACCACAGCTGAGCTGGGGGTGGGGTTGGGGGGGGGGGGGACCGATGGGGCGCCTGGGTTTAGCCTTGAAACACTGAGGGACTGGGAAAGGGCTCAGACATAACGTTACCTCAGTGATATGCAACTTAGATTTCAAGGTTCGGCGTAAAAAAAAAAGAGGCGCGGAGAGGAAGCTCAAAGGAAGAACATCCGCTGTGCCGTGATTCATTTCAGGTGTCAGAATATTTCATTTAAACGGGAAAGACAAATTCTAACGAAACCCTGCCACACAGCTCATCGGTAAGTGCTCCAGTATATTGTTGGAGAGGCCTCTCTTGCTCACAGTTTCCAATTTATTTCACGTGCAACAATGAAAATCTATGAAACCTGTAATTAGCCGTCTTCAGACCTGTGATTGAAGTCCAGTTACGGCTGTAATTAACATGACACATCATTTTAAACAAAGAGAGCTGAGTTTAGATGAATAGTGACAGAGAATTTTTTTGTGGTCCGGATCCATCAGCAATATATGCGAATTATATGTCAGGATCAGCATGCCGACCCTCTCAGTCCACAGACAGAAACTAATCATACCCAGAATAACAGTTCTTCTGAACCCACATTACTAAAATAATGCTTCCTATTACACATTGTTCTGTACATCCTAACCTGCGTTTAACAGTGAATAACTTACTGCTCCAGCTGCATGGGGCACTTTTCTATAGGCTGGAAGTTCACAGGACTGTTTCTACAACACAAAGTATCACTGGTAAACAAAGGGAGAAAAAACATGTTTTCAAAATTTTACAGAGGACCAAAAAAATCCCCAAACATTTTTTTTATGATGTTCTTTATGATTTTTTTGTGAAAAGTTCGATTTATTAAAATATTATAAAGATCTAATATACACTGTACACATTTAACAGGATAAAGATCCCATACCAAATATCTCATTATTTCAGGTGGAAAATATAGTATAGGAAATTTAGTAATTGAAAGATTTACTTTCATTTACTAACTTTAGAGATTTCGTGTTCTTAATGTCATAGTGTGTGTGTGCGTGTGCGTGTGCGTGTGCATGTGCGTGTGTGTGTGTGTGTGTGTGTGTGTGTGTGTGTGTGTGTTTTCTGACCAGAAAAAACACACACACACCAGATCTGGAAATTCCTCAGTTTACGGGCTTACAGGGATCTATAAAAGATACTGCGGTAGTCGTAATAGTACCTTTCTTACTTTTGTAAAATATTTTATAACTTTTTTTACCGTTTTTTGTAAATGCAATATTTCAGTCACAGATTTACAATAAAAACAGTCATTCTCACACTCAACATCTAGTCACTTCTGACATAAAATATCATTTATATAATTAGTTTTGAATATATTTTGGCATCGTAGCTGATTCAACTTATTCTGCTCTTCATAGTGATGATTATCATGTTTACTTACAACCAGACACATATATATTATACATATATAAACAGGAATTATTGAATCACAACATTATTAATTCCCAAAACAATTAAAGACTTTCCAGAAACACATTTACATTCACAAATTCTATACAGATACATTTTTTTTTACTAAAATAGTAATATATTGATGTATTTGTGTATTAAATTCTCTTCCCAACTGACAAAGACCAACTGGTCTTTAGCATAAAATGTTTTATTAACTATAAAGGTCAGTAAAAACTAATGAGAGCCGTGTTTCAGTAGTCAAAAAGCATTGTGCATGGACACCAACTCTGTGTGATCCATGTTTTAACGTGCTGCGGTTTGCACAGCGACTTCATGCACAGAGCAGCTTCAGTTTGTAATCTCATTAACTCATTTCACTTAGTATCATTAACTAAAGTAAAACACCTTCATAAAAACTGAAATTAAGCCGATGTAGCCAGTATAAGAGGCTGGAAACTGTGTTTAAAGTGTTGTTTCGTGCAGTAAAATAGTTTAACAAACATCTGTTTTCACTCCTTGGTCAGAATAATACCAAGAGGAAAAGCATCGTGTATTTTTGGCCCATGCATGGAAATGTAGACTGATCCCACATCCTCTAAAAACAAATATTATCACTGAATTCCAGTAGATTTCTCTTGCTGCAGTTTGTAGTCACTGTTAATCGCTTCAATAGATATTCATCTCAGATACAGATGTGGACTGAATGCAAAATCCACCTCTCTCTGTGACCCAGGTCATGTGACCCATATACATATATGAAGGACTACAACTTCCATAGAGTATACACTTGATATGTCGCACATTGAGAACAAATGAAATATATCCATAATGCACGTGTTCTTTCTGACTTACTAAGTCGCAGAAAGATGAAGCAAAGCAACAGGTGCTTGTTCATGGAAAAACAGATACTAGCTGTTTGGTGGCAGCTTGCGTTGCAACTGAGCAGATCATTGATATAAAAAATAGCACAGAAACAGTGTTTGTGTGATATTTTTGTAGCTATACTTTAAAGTGATATTCCCTGTTTCAACCATTTGGGTCTCCCCACAAGCAGAAGAGTGCTGTCTAAATACAACATCATTTAAACAAATTTGCTAACTCTAGCGCGTCCTCTTTTTTACATTTGCCTGCAAAACTGTTCCTGTTCCCTTCTACCCCGTCGAAGCCGCTGTGTCCTTCTTGCAGCATAGTGCTTCAACCCTCAAGTAACCATGGAGCGATGAGCCATGTCTAAATTGGTTAAAGACACTTGAAAAGGAAAAAATGTGGAACGAAACCGTCGCAGCTGTTTAGCTAAATACACATTACAGATTGGACTAACTCAAACTCAGAGAAACTTTTCTGAATAGATTATTGAAGTGTCCCCTGTTGTTGAGCGAGGCCACATCAAAGACCTGCGTAATCTGAGTTTTAGTCAGCAACTAAACGTCGTCCGGATAATTCAGTTAATCTTCCTCTTGGATAGGGCTGCAGAACTTGAGGTGAGAAGGCAGAGGATTGAGAGCTGGATCTAGCAGTGCTCCCAGATCTTTGTGCAAAAAGTCTAAACTGCACAACATCATATAACCGGCTTGATCCCTGTTTGGCATGTGGCTGACGACCTTTGTCCAACATCTCTCTCTTTGCAGTGTTTCATGTCGCCATCTGCTGTCAGGATATTTAACATAGGTTAATAAGTTTTGAGCAAATTAACAAAGTGTACTGCCCTCTAACAGCAAGAGACAATGGTTTCAGATGGTGCTCACAATCATTCACCAGGCATGTCCACATGTCAAGATGGATCACACATGGTACTTCCCATGTCAGTCAGTCATGGCCACTCTGTGCGCTTCGTAGTGAGCATGCAAATTTAAGATTAAGATTGCACAACTATGCAAGGAGGGAAATTTAACCTCTGCTTTTACACAGAGCAGTGGGCAGCGCCCGGGGAGCAGATGTTGGGGGAGTAAGGTGCCTTGCTCAGGGGCACTAGACAGGGTAAACCCTCTTGGATTTTTGGACAGATCGATCCAGGTTCGTCTTTTTGTTGTTTCTCCGTGGAGTCAAACCAGAGACCTTTTCAAAGTCCAAGTTTCTGCCACTAGTCCACCGCCTCTCTAAAGAGCAGTTCCCATACCGGGAGTCGAACCCGGGCTGCCTGGGTGAAAACCAGGAATCTTAACCGCTAGACCATATGGGACATATGCATTGGGACAAATGCACCATTATGAAAAAAAGCATGTGGAACCTTTGAAAAAATATATTTTTTAAACGTCACCAAATTACTTGCTTCTCTGCCATTTGCCTCTGTGCATTCAGTCTAATCAGACCTATTTATTAAATCATTACAGCAAATTCAGTGATAATATTCCCTCAAAGAAAAGCTATGAATCAGAAAACAAAGTGGGGCTTTTTTGTCCCACTAAAGAGCCGTGGAGCCATTCAAATATAAACAAACATGATTTTTCCGTTGTTCAGGAGAGACAGCAGGTGTCCCGGACGAAACACAATGTGTTGTTTGATGAAGAAAACAAGACAAGGAAGAAGCTGTATTATGGTACGAGCCTTAAATATGTGTTTGAACAGAAAGAAAATCGACTTTATTCTTTTTCTTTATGTTTTCTTCCATTGTGATTATATCTCTATAGGTATGAGTCCTCAAATTAAATATGAATGGTTGAAAATGTATTTTAACAACTTCCACTTTGACCTGAATAAACTTTATTTTCATACTCAAACAAAAATATGGAAATCATCTCTTACCAATATCCCAACCAAACAAATATACAAATATATGTCCTTTTAAAAAAATGCATCGAAATAAGATTTACTTAAGATTTAAATAACTGTAATTTCAACATCTGTCTGTAAGGAACAAAGAAAAAAAGCAGGCTGCATTTTAAGATGACATTCACATATTCCTGCAGTGAAGTCCGACTTATTATGATGAAGTGCTGTTATTTCAGTCATTCTACCCTTGGCCGAAAACATGTGTGTAACGCCGGAGAGATTCTGGGGACAGACAGGACTCCCATGACTTCTGAGTGTGGTGAGCGGACGGCCAGACTGTGGTCACATTTCAGATATTTCGAATTAAGTCAGGCTCCAATTACTGTTTTTGTTTTGCTACTTCAGACCTCACAACATACCGTGTTAAGCAAATAATAAAAACAACTTTTAAAACGAGTATTATTATGACTATTTATTGTTTATTTTTGTATTCTATGTTTTCTCATTATTATCCTGATTATTAGTATTACTTACCTCGTGTCGTTGTAGTTGACGTCCATCCACTCGTCCACCTCCGCCTTCACGTAGCCGGGGTTGGGGCCGCCGGGCCTCAGCATCCCGGCCGGGTACCAGTGCTCGGTGCGCGTCACGCTGTGCTCGTATGGATTACATATGAACGCGCCGGCCGCGCCAGGGCCGCGCGCCTTTACGCAGTGCCGGGAGCCCCACAGCGGGGAGCTGTACGTGTCGGTGAAGGTGTATTCCCCGGGCCACGGAGCCCCGGGGCTCTCCTCCTCCTCGCATTTGACTTTGACGCCGTACTGTTCGGGCTGGTACCCGCGGAACCTGCTCTCCACGGCCTCGTCCGGAGGTCGGTAGCCCCGGCTCGGCCTCTCCGGGCCGGCGTGGCTGAAGTGCGCCAGGCTGCCGGGCGCGGACGCGGAGTACGGGCACGGGTGTGTGCGCGCCGGGCTCCTGTCATCCGGCTCACACAGGCTGAAGTGTGGCTCGTCTTCACATGTCCGAGTGGAGGTGTAGTGGTGCAGGGGGGCAGCGCTCTCTAAACTTTTAAACACTTCCACCAGTTGCTTGGGGCCGGCCAGGGGCCGCTCGTCCCGGTCCGGGCACCTGTAGCCGGCAGCCTGCAGGGATCCGGAGCAGCTCACCGCTCCGGATCCGTAGGAACTCTCCCCGCCGCGGAGGTGGTCGGCACACGGGGGCAGAGCAGGGTCCATGTCGCCGGGGTCAGTGGACTCCACGGTGAGCCCCAGGGACACGGACACAGCCTTGCACAGCTCCCGGGTTGTTTCTGAGATTGTGGCGCAGGAAGAAGAAGAAGCAGAGTCGCCCACTCGGCAGCCGGTGCTCATCAGCCCCTGAGGTGCAGCAGCTGTCTGACGGGAGTGGTTCTCCATGGCACAGCTCTGGGCACCAACGCGTCCGGATGCGTAGACGTTCGCGTCCGCATCGTCTGGTTCCCTGTGCCGGGCAGCACCGCTTCCACAAGAGCTCTTCACCAAGTAGAGCCGACTTTCCTCACTTTTCTGCGACATGCTGGGAGCAGTGCCACCGTCGCCTGCCTCCTTTCTGCTCTCCCCCCCCTGTGGCCAAACCGTGCTACCAAACAACCGTTGGTTAGTTTGGCTCATCTCCCAGAAAGCTGCGCTCACTTTGCCAAGAGAGCGAACTTTGCACGACACTAAGTCTCTGGTAGTGCCGCTCCGTGTTCGTGCTCAGCCCAGCTCCCTCTCTGTGTGAGAGGTCTGTGCAGAGGTCCAGGGAGAGAAGTGCAGGAGTCCCAAACTCCTCCTAAACTCGCTTCTTCACTGGCTCAGGCGCTCAACTTGCGTGTGATTTAAACATGCACCCAGCAGGGGACTTCTCTGTTTCCTCTTCTGATATAAAAACATCATGTTGAATGATTAACTTGGCAAATTTTAACAGTTTTTTAAAACTTGCTTATGTTCCCTTTTTTATACTTTAACCCGCTATTTTATCGTTTCTCAGGCAATGACCCCCCTACAAATGGAAAACATTTTATAGGTCAGCCCTTGGGGGTCATTTTTTTTTTGTCCGTCTTTCTGTAAGTCCGGTGCCCATCACTCACATAAGTTCCTCCATTGCACGACAAGCCATGACCCAACCACTAGCAAACAAGAAAAGACGAAATGGGGTTTTCATTTGGCAAAACTCTGTTTTAGTTTGGTTTAACATGTGAGATCATGTTCTCCACTTAAAAATGAGTTGTATACTGTTACTTCACTTGGTTATTTGAGCCTCCCTGTGCAAAATGATGTATGTGTAGAGGTTGGCACCGTAAAGCTGTTTTTATATTCATCTCCTGAAGGGCTGAAGTTTCTCATCGTGTTACAAGCACGATTTTTTTTTGGTTTTGGCTCATGTTATGTTTTCAACCTCATTTCCGTCAGATTATGCAAAACTACTGTACAACAAACACATTTAGGATTTTGTGGGTCAGAGAAGAACTTTTCACACCTTTCGTGTGGATCTTTTTTTATCACTGTCTTTAACGTTGCAATATAACTGGGGAAAAATTTCCACCAGATTTCCACACAAATAATTAACAGATCTTGAGGAAAAAATCTGGCATATTTTGCCATTTAAGATTGATATGCAGCAAAAGTGTGTGTGACGTAAAAGCTCTAAGCCTTTGGTGCACTTCCATTAAGAGTGGACGGCTTGTGTTTGGTTTTGCAACAATATTATAACAACTATCTTTCTATGGTCACTGATTCATATGATTCTTTTACGAGGTAAGATGCCGATAAGGACTTTTTTAATTGAACTTATTTAATCACAAAAATTAGGTTTTTTTACCAATAAATTTGTATATATTCTCGAGAATCAAAAATGTTTAGTGAGTGTTTATGAAAAAGGTTGATGAACTGATCAGACATGTACATGAGCTCACCAGCTACGTTATCCATAACAAACAGTGTCAGAAATCCTACAAGTTTTTGACCTGGAAAACAAGACGACAAGATGACAAGGTAAATATCAGGGATGTGTTGGTTGTCAGGTTTCCCACCCAGTATAAAAAAAGCGTTCATTTGCATTATTGAGAGCCACCACCGTTGAAAGTGTCCATAAGGTTGCGTGTAATTGTAAAACAGTTTTGAATTATGCATCAAGAGAAGTGACATAATGTTCTCTCTGCCTAGAAATGACAATACCTTATTTTCACTTTACCAGCCTGGGCCTAAAGTAAATGTTCACACACTAGTAACCATTACGCTATTACAGGTGTGACTCCTGCTCCGTTATATGCGCATTTAAATCATATCAGACATATAAACCACTTTTTCAGACACTGAAACCTGCTTGATTTTTGTCTGTGGAGTAAAATGTAACTTATAAGGAACAAACAGCAACAGGCTGAAGTAATTCTGAGTAAGAACGACTTGCTGTAATGGAGACTCTCCATCATCTCATGGTGTATTTCATGGTGCGTGTGTGTTAAGGTTTGTGCTTGTATGCGTGGGGGGATTTGTCGCTCTGCAGCTTTTGGCAGTCACACATGTCAGTCCACCCCAACCATGGAACAGATGAGGAGCAGGGCCAGAACCACGCAGTCATGTTGGCCGCTCCATGTTTCTTTAAACACAATGGCAAGCCGAGGCACCAGCGCTCGACTCAGTGTATCAAAACATGCTGTTTTGATTTGTGGAGTCAAATCAGCGTCGCATCACATGACTGACGTTTGAAGGCTCCAATTTAAAGGACGCTCTGAAGGTGGTGACAGCTGAAATCCAGCACAGTGCAGTGAAAATTATGTTTACATTCATTTCATACAGTGGATCCCAACTCCAGATTTACAAAGTATTGTACAAGTTAGTTTTAGACAAGATGTATTCATCTTCATGATGAACAAGACGTAGCCTTCTTATAGACTTTACACGCAGGATTGAAGAGATCCAATCACCGAGGTGATGTGCCATTACCTTGGCCTCAGTCTTAACTACAAACAGATATCAGATATTACTTGACTCTCTGTTTTCATTCCCCCGGAGCTAACATTTGTTTTCAAAACAAAAAATAGAAAAAATGCTAATAAGGGCTCTCAAAGGGTTGGTCTAAAAAATTATTAATGTCCAAAAGCTTCTCATATTTTTTTCTGCACAAACAGGAACAGGGGTTTGGAAACATTGAGATATTATCAGCACATAAATATCATCAAATCACCAACAATGAAGCCGACTGCTCAGGGACCAAATAATAATAGAAACGCCCCATAAAGAATGAATATCAAGCTCCTAATATGTTGAAGGTTGTTTGAGCTGATCTTCATATGCTCTTACACTTTTACATTTTAGAGAAAGTAATGCCACCTGGAGTCATTTCTCAACGTTTAAAACACTGTTTAAGTTGCACTGCACTTGTGACAGTGAGTGTATATCTATCTCAAGGACTTCTCCGATTGAATGAACTATCCTCTGGAACTAATTTGTCTGATTATTTCGACACCACATGTACGCACATAACAGAACCAAACAGTCCCATGATCCATAAAAGTTATAGTCTGTGATGACATCTTAAACGAATTTTAAGTGCACGTCTTATATCTTTCTAAGATATTTCTGTCTCATTAGAATTTTTCTCTCACATAGTCAGATGACTCGCCCTGACTGTGGCACATCTGTGATCCAGACTGAACAACAGTTGTGTTGCTTTTCAAGCCGGAACCTGTTCCTGGTGAACAGTGCCCCTCGGGCCTCAACCACCACAGCCCGCATGATCTCCTTTCCTGGTTCCGCCTTTATAACTGAGGGTTCATGGTCTGCATCTTAATGTGAGGACATCTGAGCCACTCACAATTCCACAACTGCAATTTGGTCAATGGCCACCGTGCAGCTTTTGTACTGTGACCACATTGTGGAATGGGGTTGTGACTAGAAGTGTTTTCTTTATACGAAAATCCCTGCTGGGTTAACTCAGGTATTATACATTCGTTCCAGTGTTAACTGAGTAAACAGCATGTTGCAGGTGCTGCTCTGCATCATTTACATTGAGTTGATTCCAATGTAGCCTTGCCAGAAATATGAATGAAAGTAGCTGTATACACTTTTTGACTATGTAAACTTACAGCCTCGGTAATGTCTCAGAAAAGAGATCCAACGTTTTCCTCTGTATAATATAAGAAAGGACCCGTGTTATTTCTGAGCCACTGTCATAGCTTCTTTTGTTAATTAACATATGAACATCATTGTTACATTACTACCGCAGCGGTGCTTGTGCTGTGTCCTTGGTGCTGTGGATTAGGTTTGCCACCCCTCCTGATAATGGATCCAAAACTTGTGTTTCTCTTAAGGTTGAGTACTAATCTTAAATACTCTTTTACTTTTACTTTTTATACTTTTTTAAAGGGTGGCCTTCAGAGTTTTTTTTTTTTAAATTATATATTACTACCTTATCTAACCACGGCCAGTAGGGAGAAAGTAAAACAGATTTGATATATAGCTGGGATTAATGGGTGATTTAGAGATTAAATAAACATTAAATCATTAATTAAACAGACAAGTAAAGAGAACAAAATAAACTCAGATTATATGAAAGAGCAAAACATTATAGTTCTCTTTGATTCAGTATAAATACTTATATATTTACTTTTAACATCATCTCAACACCCAACCTCCAGCTATCACCAAAAGTCACTTCATAATCCTGATTCACAACATTTTTCTAACCTTTTCTGATAAATCTGGATTATTTAAATGATACAGCCTCAACATTTTTAGCTGTTGAATCTAAATTAATCAAATGTCCTGGCTTATTTTCTCTGATATCTCCCTGAAGTCCATTAAAATATTAAAATGAAAAAGTTAATCCACTGTCATCCTGTCGATTGTTCAGATCAAGAAACTAAAGAGAGCACTTCCATTTGAACAGGTGAGTAGGAGAGGTTCGAGTAGAACAAAAACTGGGAAAAAGCTCCCGCACGCTCTCCAACTTGCATTCTGTGATTTATTTTGCTGCAAAGTTTCAGTTCTAGACCTTCATCAATGAACCATTGATTGTTCAGATGAAGACAAGTTGTTCTAGGTTAACGCTCACTGCTTTCTTATGATTACTGTTGCTGTCTGTTCTCAACTATAAAGCAAAAGAGCCTGCTGTCTGTGAGCAGGGTACCTTGTTATTCACAGTTAATGGCAAACAGGCAACAGAATAACATCAACTGTTTTCTGTCTTAATTTGCAAGACGTATGTAAAGTTTTTCTTTGATAGATAAGAGTGTCCGTAGGAACACTAAGAGTTTGAGCAAAACCCATGTGACTATAAGCCCTGGCTGCGTATCAGTGAGTTCCCACAGGCCAAGGATCCTTCTGTTTGATCCACATTCACCTTGATGGAGTCTGGGAGGACCGTCTCTGCAGGTCAGCCTGTGAGATGAACTGTTGAAGGAACTGAAAAACAACTACAGCCTTTAAACGGTGCTCATTTCTGAAATGCACATCACTGTCACACAAGACTTACATTAAAGTGAATTAATGATTCTTGATGGTGGTCCTGTAATTTAAATCGTCAGTATCTGCGTAGGCAGGCACTAGAAACAAGAATGGCTCCCAGTACTGAGCATACCTCTGCAAACAGCTGCCTTATGAAACCACAATTTAATTCAATATCCAGACTTTTGTTTGGATCTGCACCTAATTGCACACACTGATACATGTCAGTCCCCTAAACATGTTGGATTTATAATAATCAAGTTCTATTAATTATTCTTTGAGAATTCAAGGAAAAGGTTTCAAAACGTTCTATCTCAAAAAAGTTACTGAAAGTGATCCACCCCCAGAACTTTATCCACTACGACATTTTAGACAATCTTCCGAGACCAATACAACATTTTACCGTGGTAATCCATCCTCTAGTTTTTATCTAATCAATCTAAAAGAACAAACAAACAAACACAGACAAATATATAACTTCCTTGGCAGAGGTAAAGCAGTGGGTAGTCATGCCACCATAGCACTTTATACATTACTACAAGATTTCAATTACTCCACGCAGTCGAGTTCAAACAAGGAAAAATGTTGTTGAGTCTAAGAAGAGAAAACAAACCACTAACAACGTCAGCTCCCACCTAGTTAACGGCTTCTGTGTTTTTTGTTGAAGTTGTCTTATTAATTTAATTGACTGTCTGCTTGTTAGCCAACCTGCAAGCTTCAACTTGTCCCTCCACTAACTCAACAAGGATGCATAACCGAACAGGTCAAACTGTATCCGTGTGTGCAGTGTTGTGAGATCCTTTTTAAAAGTAGGCACAGTAACCGCAGTACGATTTTAGATCGCACCAACAATTCTAATTTCAGTTTGATTATGAAAGACATCAAAATAACAATGGTTGAATTTTTTATAAGCAACAACAGAAAAAGGATATGTATACAGTGGAGTCTGACACTTAGGCCCTATTGTGTGTTTTTTATTATCTTGTGTGTGTACCATTTTATCAGCTCTTTAACACCCTGATAATGTTTCCCCCAGTGAGGGTTTCGAGACCAAACTGGGAACCCTCGAGCTGTTCGTTTGTAACCTTGAGTTCTCACTTTCACAGATTTCCTGGTTTTTCTGGAGAGGAAGGTCTTCACTCTGAGCCTTGGCACTTTGCCTCTTTGTCTCTTTTCCTCGCCTCCTCTCCCACACATTCCCACCTTTTATCTCCAGGCTCTTTCAGTTCCAGGGAAAAGGGGGATTATTAAGGCTTCATATACATCTAACTTGAATCAAGAAAAAGTGGTGTGACAAGTGGCAGCAATTGTAAGTGTGAATTCTTGGGGAATATTTGTGCAGGTAATTTACAGTGCGGAGCCTCCAAGATGTAAACACAAATGGAACATTTTAATGTCGCTCCAAGGATATAGTATAATTTGCTTTGGATGTTAAGTATAACACAATTTAATTGAGCACACAAAAAACGTGCTAGATTAAGTGTGTGTTTTAACAGGGTTTAACAAGGCTACAATCATACAAGGGAAAATGCAGGTGTTAAATGTTGCTGTCAGCATTCTTATCTAGGACATTTTTGTCTGGCAGCCATTCATGGCCTTCACAGTTCTCGCTCCAACTGGGACTCAGTCCTTCAAGAGGGAGGACAAAAAAAAGGGAGTGACCTAAGAAGAAGCATAGAGCCGTGTTGGAGCCCACATTAGCATGATTACAGTTTTTCTTATTAACATCAATTAACAAATAGAGCTTTTATGATAATTACACCGGGTCAGGGATAGGTGGTGGACTAGGGGAGAGGCGGTGGACTACTGGCAGAAACTTGGACTATGGGCAGAAAAGGTCTCTGGTTCAACTCCACGGAAAAACAACAAAAAGATGAACCTGGATTGATCTGTCCAAAAAAAAAAAAATCCAAGAGGATTCTCCCTACCCTGTCTAGTGCCCCTGAGCAAGACTGCTTACTCCCCCAACATCTGCTCCCTAGGCGCCGTACATGGCTGCCCACTGCTCTGTGTGTCCTGCACCAGATGGGTTAAAAGCAGAGGTTAAATTTCCCTCCTTGCATGAGTGTGCTTGTGCATGTGTTTGGGACAAATAAATGTATCTTAATCTGTATCTTAATCTTAATGATTTGAGCTTTCAGATGTCAGATGCCTGTTTCAATTTGAATCAAACACACTCATCAATTCCCTGTTTGTTTTCCTTGCTATATTAAATAATTACGCTGCTCTGTAAGTAAGTCATCTCCTGTATGTGATTCTACTATAAGAAGACAGCAGTTTTGTAATGCATTGTTGTCTAGAAACTGTTCTGATCTGGAGAAGGAAGACAAAAATGAATCAGTAAAAATGAATACAACTATAAGCTATGTCTGTTATGTTGACTATAACGATTTTGACCCTTTGTAATGTTCAACTGGGGATAATGGTTGGGTGAGAAAAAAATGGTCGGGGTCTTGATTGACTCAAGTGAAGTTCAACAAATCAAATGATGTTGTTTTATGCTGAGTTGTATTGATCATAGTGAAATGATTGTGAGTAATATGGAGACGGTTGTTTCAATGTTAGATCTTTCAGTCAGATTTAAGGCAAGAAGAGGCATGCTGGTGACATGAATCAAAGTTTATCGTGACCCAAAGTTTCACGGATGGGAAGTCTTAATGCCTCGATTTTATTTCTGCTTCCAAGTTCCTGGTATCCGATCTAGACTAGCGGAGGTTATAGGGTATTATATCCTGTCAATCTATCTTGAAAATCTAATTTAAAAATTATATTTTTATCTATGTGCTTTTACTGGGCTTGTGCTGTGAACTTTATTTTTTTAAGGTCACCTTATAAATCAAAGGTTATACAATGGTATTCTGGTCACCTGTATTTAATCTTATCTATAATTATAAATAATTATATACAGTATTTCATCATATGACTGGACTCTTTGCCTGACCATGTATATCAGAAAAGAAGGAAAGATCCATTTGACTGACTCCATAGCATTTTCTTGCTCAATCTCCAATTAATTGTATCATTTTATATCAATATAATGTTTAATTGTAATACATGCTCGGTTGTCATGTCAATATATCTTGAATATTGCACTAACATATAAAGTTAGGTTGGTCTACTTTGTTTTACTTAACTGAAAGTAAGAGATGAGTTGTTGATATGTGTTGGAATGTGAGTTTATGTTACCTGTCAATGTGCTATGTGATTGGAGACCAGGGAAAAAACTGCATTTGCTTTGATGAAACCAAAAGTGTTCACATTGAATTAATGAAGCTATTAGAGGATTAATATGTTTTTCAAGGTTTTGAAAACCAGTAAGCTGGTGACCGGCTGATCTATTCCCCCTGAAATGACACAGAGCCTCAAATTAAAGGCTCCAGTATACTTCTACGTAATCCGTTTCTCGGAGAGGGCTCCACGGAGGGCGAAGAGTCTTTTTGATTTTTGCTTCTCCGACCACTGTACGTCGAAAAAAATTCACCGCCAAACCCATAGGTGGCGCAACGGAAGACGAGCTCAGAGAAGCCTACCCCATTTGGGGAGAAGAAGTCCACGAGTCTCTGTTTACATGTTAGCCTGCCTCCCACACACTGAACCATGGCAACTAACAGAACTAAATAAAGTGACACCCAGCGGGTCAAGATGCTGATGTAATCGTTTCTTAGCGCAGCGGTTCCCCGGTCTTGTGTCCCAACTGTGTTGCTGATTCCACAGCTTGAATCTGCTTGAGGCTACATGTAGCTAAAAAGCTACACAGAGCTAGCTCCCCCCCAGCTTCCACACACAGTCAGCAGGGACTCCCGGCACTAACAACTACTATCCAGTGTTTGCTTCTAACCTGACGGTATTATAGAAACAGTGTCATGATAGCAGTGGAATTAAAGTCGTGACGGCGGGTTTTTGCTCTGTTACCACCGCAGTTAGCATGGTTGATAGCCCGCTAGCGCCGTTATGAAAGCTGGTTATAACCGTATGTGACCGTGCACACATGCCGTCAGTGCTCTAACGAGCCAACGTCAGCCGGACAACTCCGCTGGCTTAACACACACGTCACATTAATCGTAGAATCGTAGTTGTGTTTGGGTTTGATGTGACACAGGGAAGAAGGCAGGAAGTGTGAGGTCCGGAAATGACGTCGTAGGGAAATGACGTCGTAGGGAAATGATGTCGTTCGCGGACCAATCACAGCCAAGAGCTGTCCGTGGGCTCTCCGACATAAAGACGGACAGTTAAGGCCGATTTATAGTAAGCTTTTTACGCACGCACGCACGCATGCGAGAAACGCAACACGCCCCTCGCGTACTTGCGGGGGGCGTGTTGCGGCTTGCGTGCGTCAGCCAATTTTTCTAACTATACGACAAAGCGACGCGAGCCTCACGCAGCCCGCAAGGCTTATGATTGGTCTGCTTACTACATCCTGTCCGGAGTCGCATTTCCGGTTTCATGTCCGGAAACTGCAGAAACCACGGAAGATTTACAAGAACGAATATGGACCAAAATAGAAGAGCACTTGGCAGAAAAGATCCGAAACCATGTCCACTAGTATAACCCGTCACTGACCGGCGGATTTGTCTGCCAGAAAAAGGCTCTGAGGAGCTGCTGTGGCGATGTCAATAAACGTGTGCCACACACGAAGAAGAGCCGACTTCAACAAAAAACATTACTCCGGCTAGTGGTCTGGCGGTGAATTGCGTTGCAACACGCGCAACTGTGGGGGAACTATAAACCAAAACGAGTCCGTAGAAGCTGCGTGCGTGCGTGCGTGCGTGCGTAAAAAACGACTATAATTCGGCCTTTAGAAAAATCAGACGTGTACGAAAAGCTCTCTGAGGCGCTCGGAGAGGGCGTTCCACGACGGATAGGGCGGTCTTATCTGTCCGTTTTAGAAAAGACGTACAAGCATAATTTGGCTTTAAGACTCTATTCTTTAAATCTCTTCCTTATAATCTACTATAACAATAATCATATCCTCCTTGATGGCTTTTCATTCTTTACCTTAATTGCAGCCCATCCTGGTAAACCTTTGGGAAAGCAAGAAATGGAGCAGTAGTTTTTACTTTGCCACTTGTATGTACTTTCTTGTCCTATCAGGTGCAGGGGTTTGAGGCATTGAGCTAAAGGTATTTGTGGCTGCCAGAGCCAAGCGGCTCAGGACCTTCAGTTAGTTCACATCTGCTTCGAGTCAAAGCTCCACTATCCAACATCCACCTCTGAATTCAATTTGAAAACCCCTGAGTTTGGCCTGTTTATGTAAATACCTCACAAATGATTTCGATGGCCCGAGCACAGTCAGCCTTGGAGTGAAACGGTTCTCATGAACTATATGCCAACATGAGCAGTTTTGTCAATAACATGTACTTTTTTCATCTTTAAACCATTTGAAAATCATCCCTCAATTATATATTATCTGACTTAAGCTAACTTAGATATTTTGGATCCAGTGATTATTTAAATACTTTCTTTTAATTACTTTTTATCAAGCAATTTTGGCTGTTGGACTTTTCTGTCTTAGTGCATGAATGTGGGAAGGAATGTGAGCAAATAGAGTCTTAACACCTAAACATATTAAAAAAGGTCTATGTTGTACCAAAGTCAAATATGGCATTAATTAGAGGTGGAATAGGAGCAGGTCTATTGTTTTTGTACTTTAACATGTTGTTGGATGTTTATGCTTAAAATAATCAAAGGTTATGGTCAGACGCTTTGTTGATAAGTTTTATGACAATGGGTAAACCACACTGCTGTTTGTTTGAAGAATTCCGGCCCTCTTGCTTTCACATTGATCGGAGGAACTTGGTAATTATGTGAGGTTTCTGTGGTGAGTGAATCACAGAAGGGTTGATTACCTTCAAATGAATAGTGTGTGTTTAGAAGGACTTCAGAGAGTCTTATTTAATCCAGTCTTCCTCCTTTTAGTGTCTCGTCCTCTCACACATCTCACGAGGGTCTTAGCCTCACACATGTGAAGCATTCAAAATAGGGTTTTTGATCTTGAATGATAATTTCACGATACACAAGTTATTTACTCAGGCTGACATAGTTTCATTGGTTGAGAAATCTTTATACCTTTAGTTTCTTTAGCGGGACTGTATGACTTCTCCTCAGAATGCCCCTAATTTTTTGGCCAGAGCAGAATAAACACAGAGCCTTCCAGAAAGCTGCAGAGACGCAATGAGTTAGCAGGTTAGTTCAGAGTGGAAATTGGTAGAGACTTTTGCATGAGTCAAAGTTGTCAGAAAAGTGAGTGTATTACATATAACATACAAAACATGGCATCTACTGCAGTTATTTCCATTCATTGTACAAGTTATGGAAATGAATTTCTCTTAGCCCATGTTAATGTCCTGGTAATGACTAAAGATGGATGACACATCTACACCTCCAACAATCCAGATATGAAGCCAAACATTTCAGATAGGAAAGCGGCCATCTTGTACATTTGGAGCCAGACGTTTCAAACCGTTTTTTGTTGCATCAAATAACTAATTTAAACTAAACTTACAGGAGAAATGAACTCTTGAACCTAGATCAATGTGAAAGGAACAACTTACCATGGCATGTTTTGGTTTGGTTCATGTTGCATACTCTAACATGGTTGAGGACTGATACTGCAGCGAACCACCAGAGGGCGATCCAGAAACTTTGGCTTCACTTATGGGCAGCTGTCATGTTGTCCATCCATATTAGTCTATGCTGATGACCCGAAGAAATACTTGAGTAGATTGCAGGAGTGTGCCAACAACTATCGCTGCCACACAAAAATGAATGAAATGTTGCAGCTAAAACAAACGTGTGGTTAACAAGTTTATTTCTAAATTTAAAGATAATCATTCAATATGTTTTTTACCTAAAAGTATAAATACTAAGTGTGAAACAACTTTTTAAAATTTACTGTGGGATTTTTGGTTTAGAAAAGGGTTTTGTTACAATAAAGAAATATGACATCTCTAAGTGAAGAGTGACGGCAATATGTGTGTGGATTTCATTCACCGTTTGTGAGAGGAAAATAAAACTTACAGCGAAGAGTTCTCGCTCGGCTGCAGCACACTATGTTACAAAATGGGAGTTTAAATCTATGATCAAGATGGAAAGGTTTGTTTTGGCAGTAGCAGCCAAAATCATTTCTCTAACAGGCAACTTCAGTCTAAGTTTTCTCCATTTGACAGACATGTAAACACTGTCACCTCTGCAAACTTTGCTCAGGTTGCTCCATGACCTCATGGAACCTTGGTACTCAGTAAAAAATGGAAAAGTCATCAAAAGTTATCCTAATTATTTTTGTGTTGGAGCTGAGATCTCCAGCTGTATTCCATTTTTCAGTCCGTCTTATCTAGCCAATTTTAATGTATGACTGAAACCTATGTGTATTTCTAATCATTTAATTAATTTTGAATCAACTTAAAACATATTTAAACAAAACATAAAATATGTACCTTGTTTAGATTCATTAATCTTTACGAACAAGTTCACATGATCAAATTTAGTAAGTTAAACACAACATTTATTTCAGTGTGCATAAGAAGTCGTCCACAATCGTAAGCTTTCAGATTCTGTAGCATTAGTGCAGCTACTCCTTCCATAGCAACAACTTCAGACATAACTTACCAGCAACTCATCTACTCAAACAAAAAACTCTCCTCAATTAACTATTGCATGAGATATGAGCGAAGACTGAAAAAGTAATTATCTGAGCTCACTGATGTTTTTCTTTGAATGACTTTTTTAGTCGCAGGCTGGGAACAAGTAATCCTCTTTCAACCTCAATTAACAATCTCTTCCAAGAGGATGCTTGGCTCCTCCGAGCACAAGTCAGAGTGACAATGAGAGGGCAACAATGAATTGGGTCACCAGCGCACTAAAACGGGATCCAAGACAACTCCAAATAGTCATACACACAACACAGTATGTGTGCACAACACAGACGAACAGCACACATCCACTAATGACTAATGTAGATAGTATAGAATCCTAACTTATTAATAAGTAAGACAGAAATAATTGAACGACAAACTGATGAAATCTGAGGTTTTCATTCATTTGATTGAGATCTAGACCTTTCTCTAGAGAGTCTCTGACAGGGTGTTAAGATTTTTTGATTTTGCAGTTTCGTCAGGGATATTTCCAATTTTTTTAATTCTACAACAGCAAGACGGTTACAATCATACAAGCATAGTCATGATGTACTATCTTGAAACTGTGGCTACTACAGAATCAGTCAGTCTGATTACATGTGTCTGTATCATAGACTGTTTATAAAAATGAAAGACATGACAGCTCACCGAAAGAGAAGCAAAAGCAACTTGATCACTACCTGGTGGCTGCCTGCAGTACAGTTCGTAAACCCTGCCTCCTCGATGTTGGCATATGGGACATGGGCCAAATCAAAAAGTCATAGATTGTATTAAATACGTTTCCGGCAATATGGTTTTAATAAATTATTTTAAGCGATAAAAACTATGTGAAAGGTATTAAATTAAAGATGACACTGACTCACCATTGGTCGAGTGAGTGTATCTGCAGCAGACTCTTGCTCAAAATGCACAAAATGGCGGCATCCGTATCAGGGATGTTTTAGTTTCACTTCTGTATATTGGGAGGAAGTGTAGCTGGGTCATCCATCAATTTACAATTCCATAAAAACAAGATGTTGTACAAATGTGTTTTTACAGTCTTTTCAATAAGTTTATTTTAATTTTATATTATTAAAAAAAATCACTTGTTACTTCAAAAAAATGATGATTGCAAATGCAAACTTATCACTGCTTATTCCAGATTCAAACATCAAACAAAGTATTTGATATTACCGGGGTGGCACTCTAAACAACTTACTAACAAACATTATATTGTATTGATTTTGATTATCTATTACCAATTTAAAATATTATTATTCATTATTAAAATTTTCAAGAGCTAAAAGAAGAGGAGACCTTTAGTGCAGCAGCTGTCCAAAGAAATCCCTATTTGTAGCAATCTTTCTGTGGAGTTCTTCCAGCTGGGTCCTCATTGTACAGCTCTCTGTTGTCAGCCTCCCCTGAAACGTCTCCCTCAGCTCCTCTCTGGACTGAAGGAGGGATGACTTGTGCTCCTCCTCTGGTCAGCCTCCTTCAAATCAACCCTAAGGTTATGTCATTGTTATGGTGGTCAAGCTGACCACATAGAGAGCTCTATGGACTTCTTTGTCTTCTCCTGGATGGAAGTCTTCTCCTGTTGCCATTGGAGATGGTAACTCTGCTTTTCTTCTTTTCTCTTCAACGCTGCCAAGACTTTCCAGCTCTTCCAAGTAAATAATTGACTGGTACCATTATCATTCAATTGGTTTGTACCTCTACCAAAGAGGTCATGTTTTCATCTGTGTGGTCTTAGTAGAACAATTACATTTTGGTGTGGATCCAGATCAGGGGGCAGAACCAGGAATTTATTTCCAAATTCTTTAATATTGGAGTTTTTTTTTTCTTGATTTGTGATCCAAATAAAAAACTGAAAGTAGTGAACTTAAATGTAGTTTCATAAGGAGACTATTGGGCCTTGGCAGAAGAATGCACTCTACGGAGTAATTTTCTGTTTATTTTGTTCTTTATTCTGTCAAGTGCTCAGTCCACAAAATATACAAATAAAAATACACAAGTTACATGAGTTCTTATTTTGTCTTCTGCACCAGACTTTACAAATAAAACCTGTCACCAAGGTCAAGTTTTCTTTTTAACACAATCCTCCATCAGGACTCATTAGAAACTAGATTGTACTTAGTACTGTTTACATCACTTGAAATAAACTGTGCAAAATTGCAGGAGCAGGGATCTGTAGCAACACTGAATTAAGAAATCAAGAAAGTAGTGAAAGGTTGTTGGAGACCAAGAAAACGTTCAGGTGGAACTGCAGATGTGCTGCCTCTGGGCGGCAGAGGAGCAGCAGGGAGCTTCAGCTGACATCAGAGAGGTGGATCATTGCTCCGGTTTTGTCAAAATAATACTTCAAATTTTCTTCAACCTTCTGAGACAACTCTTGAAACTGCTGAATGATAATAATCCCAACAATGGCGCTCCAGTTAGAACCAGGGGCTCTCACTGGAAGTCTTAAAACAAATAAAGTAGTCACTTGCTAAAAATACAATCAATAAATATGAAAAATACAAAAGTACACACTGTGCATGAACAAGGAACAATTCTGAAAATATATTCATTGATGTCTGGCTTTGCTCAAAGCTATAAAGCTATCAGTAAGTAAGGAATGACTTAAATGTGCACCTTACTGAGTGAAGAACTGTGCATGGCATGTCATATATTTGGCTGCTTTTTGTAAATTGGGGTCCCTTTATTGCCCCTGATACAAACAATTCCCACCACCACCACTGGTCAGTGCCCAACCAATCATATGTTATCACAGTATGGTCAGTGTGGATTACCTGACTGTACAGAGCAGCAGTTTCAGACATAGGTTTTGAATTGGATTCAATGGTGCAATGAGACATTTATAAGGACGACGTATTTTTATTCCAATTTACTCTGTTAATATGCTGTCGTTTGAACTATAATTGTTTTACTGTGGGAGTTTTATTTTATAAATGTGGATTTCCTATTTATTTATTTTCCCATTTGATAATTGATTTAATTTGACTGATAGGAGCACAGTAATTCCCATGTTTTGATGGAAACATTGTATTAATTGTATTTTGCAAATAATATGTCAAACAAAATTTGTTAGAATTACGTTTAGCTCACATTGATACTTTAAACCCTAAAGTTCAGTTTAGTATCTCACACAACAAAGAAAAGTATCCAGTCTTCACATTAGACAGGCTGGAACCAGCAAACCTTTGATGTTTTAAAGGATTAAAACTATCATTGGATTATCAAAATAGGCTCTGATTACTATTCTTTCAACAAACTAATCAGTTACTTGGCAAATTGTTTAAGTTCTACCATGTTCGTATTAGCCTTAGGGTGATGGGTGAATGTAAACAATAAATAGTCAATGTATTCTTTCATTAATTCAAACTCTTTGCATTATTAGATTCTCTTTTGTGGGAGTTTTTTATGTGATTTCTTTTTTTCTGCGACAGGAAGAAATATTGTTCAAGGAAACCAACTCCAGTTCATTCAAAATTCTCCAGCTTTTCCGATGTTTCTCTGTTATCTATGCTATGTGTAAACAATTAACTCACTTGACGTCATTAACATGGGGAGGGGGGTGTTATATCCCACAGACGCACTGGGTCCAGTGTTACTTTGGTGTGAAAATGTTGAGACGGCCCTCAAAGATACTTGAGAAGCGAACGATAAAGGTGATCGTGACATAGACACCACAACATCTTGACTGTTTTTTTTTTTTCTCCCCCAGGAGAAACTGTTCGGGAAGGATTCTGATTTTTTTAAAGAACTAAACACAATGATTGAAAAGCATCACAGTGGCCATCTGTACCCTGCACACACGTAATAATGACATCGTTCATGGTGATATTGTCATGACGTCATTCTCCATATGATGATGGATGATTGGTTTCATCTAAATCAGCAATAGATCATGTTATGTATCTTTGACATTATTCTTTTCATATGGTCGTAAATACATCCAATCTATATAAATGGTGTGTATTTATATAGCACTCAAAAAGCTTTACAGTACAGTTTTGCAATCCATCCGTCACACATACATTCATACAGTGCATCTATGTGCAGAACTTTCTCTATCACACATCATTCATACACATTTTGGGTTCAGTATCTTGCCCAAGGACACTTTGGCACACTGAATGGGGGATACAGAGTTTGAACTGCCAACCTTCTGGTTAGAGGACAACCCACTCTACCTCCTGAGCCACAGCATTAATTGTTGTTTCTATTCCTACTGGATCCAGAGAAACCTCAAAAAATATATTTTTTATATCATAAGACATCACATGATGTGGTATAAGTTTCGGAGTAATACAAGCTTTCTGTTATTTGTGGGACTATCTTGTGTTTGCAGACCACATCTATGTAGAACTTGACTTTTGGCCTATCGCTCCGAATGTTAAACATCTGTAGATTCACAGAAAAGTGACATGACCAACTGGTCTGGTGAAAATCTGTAAATGGGCTGTTGAGTTATTTTTGTACACACAAAGTACTCTGCTTAAGTGGCTATATCAGCGTTCACGGTACCTAGGCAACAGTCCAGGAACACAACAATTTAAAATGTGTTCATTCTATTAGAGGTTTGGAGATGAATTGGAAGTTCTAGAGACTCCTCCTGCAATACCTTCACCTCCGTCTTATTGTCAGCCTGGAGAGCCTTGTTGTGCATTTGCACAGAAGTAAATCATGTTTTTGCTCGGGGTTTGTTTGCTTGCAGCCCCCCACCCCTTAAAACTCCTCCAGCCCCACGTTGGACCAAAGAAACCAGATCAAAATCATTAGTCCCCAAGTTCAAAAGCTTTTCTTTTCCCCAATATCTCAAATTGATCCCATATGCAGGCCTGTGTACAGTATTTGTTATCGTTGGAACAAACCACGTCCCATGATTCTCGGGTTACTTGCGGTGAGCGCGATGGTCGGGGAGCTTCTTAACAACGGCATTAAAGTTCAAAGACGTCAAAGGGAACAATGATGACCTGAGGTGTTGCTCATATTAGAATCCTTTTCACTATTTCAATTAGTCTTTCATGTGTCAGGAATAATGGCACGCAGATTCATGTCACCAATTATGAGGAGCGCTTATGAGACGCAGTAAGAGGAGCTTTGGCTGTTTTTGTTCAAGGTAAATCAGTCTCTTCAGAAGTTTAACTAGGAATCCGGAGGCGTTGGAGGAGGTGGGGTGCTGTCGTCCCTGTGATGGAGCGACATCTGTGATGAGCTGTCACAGCAGTCTCGTCTTGTTGCACTGCATATTTTCTGGTGTAATATCACATGATAATACAAAGAGATCTGATCATTACCTAAAAAGAAATGTGTTGTTTGTTTGTGAGTAGGATTAAACTGGAAGGGCGTGGTATGGGTGACAGAAGAAGTCTTTTTTTCCCACTTTCTTTAACTTGTGAGTTAGGGGGTGTTTTCTGGGATTTCTCGGAAATTATGCATTGATCCCGATGAAGAAAATGTATCATATTAAGGGGAAGATTCACATAATTATCCAGCTGTAGTGAATTTAAATGCTGTTTCATGAGGGGACTGTTGGGCCTTGGCAGAGGTACGCACTCTTTCCATTTTTTTTCAGCGTCTTACGCTGGCTTCTTCACGGGCAACTATATGAAAAGTTATTGGATACTTGACTGGTTTGATCCTCATTTCATCTAAAGCAGAGGTCTTCAACAGGGGGTCCGCGACCCCTAGGGGGTCCGTGGAGGTACTGCAATGGGGTCGCGGAATTTTGGTTGAGACAATTTTTTTTTTTTTTTAAATAAGTTTTTATTTATTTTCCAACCAATTTTTTTCCCACAAATTTAAAGGTCTTAAAATACACATTAACATGCATCCAACATATTGTGAGGCTGATATGACCCTCTGCCTGACAACTGCCAACCGTCCAAGGTTAGATAAGTTGTGTGCTACTGCTACCCATCAGGGTCCGACATCTCACTAATGTTCGAGTATTTGTGCCATCCACAGATGGCTTGAGGATTCACTGTCTCTTCTACATGTATGTTTAAAACAAAAACATGAATCTGTGAATTATTGTAATAGCTCAGTGTTGTATGCAAGACTTATGTTTATAAAAGGCAGTGGCAAGGCCACCCTGTACCTTGCACATGTTTAAATTAAAAACATAAATATATGAAACTGTGTAATATTTGAATAATTTAGTATTGAATGCACAGTAACAGGGTAGCTATGTTTATACATGGCACTAGGCCCAATTCAATATAAAAACACAATTTTATACACTATATATAGTATGGGGACCCTGCTCCATCTCTCCACCAGTTTGGGGGTCCTTTGCCTGAAAAACGTTGAAGACCCCTGATCTATAGGAAAATACTAGACTGTCACTTAATAGAGCTCATACCTCCAAGGCTCAATAGTCCCCTTAACGCATATCTTCGAAATATGATAGATTTTTTTCATCAAGATCTCCGCGTTATTGGTTGAGAAATTCACCAAAATGTCGAAAAACGCCTGAGCTCACAATATCAAAGAAAAAGCAAAATCTTGGATCCACCCAGTTAAGTGAATCAGCTCCAAGGGTTCATTTGTTCTTCTTTGGCCCAGATCCATCCTCCACCAAGTTTCAAGAAACTGGGTCAAGTGATATTTGTGTAATCCTGATGACAAACAGACAAACAGAAATAAAAACAGGTGGAGACATGATTAAGGAAGGGAATGCAGACATTTAAGCCCAAAATATTGTCCATTATGAAGGAGAAAATAAAAAACAACAACGCTGTAAATATAACATTACTAAATAAATCTGCCTTCATGCCTTGATCTGTCTAATAGAGATTATGTATCTCTGATCTCTAAAGACAAAGAAGATCTTTGAGCCTGAGTGTGGCCGTTTCTTGAAAACTTGAACAAATTAATATGAAATCGCTCTGTCTGTGTTCATAAGGAAACTGTGTGAACGGAGCTCCTGTGCAGAACACATCAAACAGTGGAGCTCTGCCACCACTCACTGGGCAAACTGAATAACAGCAGCAGACGCAGCCCGACAGAGGACGGCAAGTGAAACGGGAAATAACCAGATTTCACAGAAGATTTCTACATTGTTTGGTGAAAATTTCACTCACTTCTCTCATCTTCCATGAGAGTCACTCACTATAATTTGAGATATGGTGAACCAGATACACCCACAGCTCTGGAGCGTGTGTTTAAAAACTTGTGATGTGAAATGTGCGACAGGCAGCAACTGTATGTCTGACACTTGTGGTCCCAACGATGTCAGGCAGGTGTGGTTCTGACTTTATTTTGGAATCCGATGTGCAGCTCAAGGGCTGTGTTGCCTGAGCGAAGGCCCTGTTTCTCCTGTGCAATCGAATTAGTCGAGAACAAATTGCACTGAGAATGGAGATGCATCTGTTCTTTATGTGTGGTTAATGGGGAACTCTAAAAATATGTATTTTAATTACCCTTTTACCAACTCAGAGTTCTTCATGTGGCTTTAAAACATGTGCTGAAGTCCCGCGCCAGACCGATGTTAATTTAAGAACATTTCCAACAAACATTGGAGGCCAGACAAAAGCCGGCTGCAGTGTTCAGCTCAGCATGACATTTGGACAACATTCACAATCTGAACATCAATGAGAGCAACATGATACAGGTTTTGATAGATTGATAGATTTGATATTTTAAATTGGAATTCTAAAGAAAAGATTCAATGTGAAGAATGCAGCTGGCTTATGTACTGTACACATGAGGGCCATAAAAACAAAGTGTGCACACGCTGTGCAGATAAAACAGGACGGAGCATGGCACTTACTTTTGTTGCAAACACGCAAAACACACGTGAAAGATATGTAATGCAGATGTGGAACAAAGCAGTAAAACCTAATTTCTGGAGCCAGGACGGAGTGTGCGTCACTTCCATCATGTTTAACCAATCAGGAATACATTAATCCGGTGAGTGATGGCCACTGACATGAAGCTGTGAACTTGTAAAAACTCTGATTACAATGAAGCCTTATTGGGTGTCAGTGAATTAAAGTATTCAACACATGCATAGGAAATGTCCACACGGGAAGAGGAAGTGCAAGTCAGTCCGATACGCACCATCTTTCAAAAGTCATGTAAATAAAAAAGAATATTGATGTGATAAACACTGGAGGGATCACACATACAGTAGATCAGCCTGACACCTCGTCCACCTTCATCTTTCATGGCAGATCAGGCCAGTGCACACAAATAAACACACAGGAGGCTCCCGGGGTCACAGGCCGTGTTTTATTGGGCTGTTTTCTTCCGCCCTGCAAGTCGATGGAGTCAGAGTTTATCTGTTAGGTATAGAGGAAGTGTGGTCGAACATGTCAGGAGAGACAAGACACTTTAATCCAGGCTGAACAGGATGAACAACAAAAATGGTGAATAAAGCAAAAACCTGAACAGTGAACAGATGTGAAGGCCTCACAGATAATCCTCCCTTTTGTCTTGTTGAAACTAATTTACAATACCTGGGTTTGCTTTTACACAAAAATGCATTTTTATTTTTGCAATATAACATGGTGTATGAAACTCAAAGCCCAAACATATTTCAACCTCTGGAGACATTTGGAAATCTGAAAAAGAACAAAATGCATCACGTTTTACTGAGGTACAGTATTTGTTGACTGATCAAACATCAAATTCAGGGGGATTCTTGTCAATATACATACCAACATACTGTATTAACATCACAGTGAAGTACATCGATTTGTTCTCACACAAAAAGACGGTCAAAACATGCACTTTTATTTTGCTGTATTTATTGTTCATGACACTCAAAGCTCACATCTATGATGTAACATTCATGTGAAGGCATTACACATATGATGCAAAACTGGAAATAACAATAAATGGAAGGTTTGGCTGAGAAATAATATTTTACATTGGGTTCAGACTTTATTGTAAATAAACATATTGACATACTGTCTAAGCATCTCTGTGAGGACTTTATGGATTAATGGATTACAGATATTTATAGTCTCAAGGAATAAAATGATCTATCTGACCATAATAATATATGCCAAATAAATGTTTTTGTTTAATATGCGAAAGGTTTTGAAATTGTTAAATTGTTTTAGATTAATATATAGCTTGATCAAGCTTTTTACTGTTACCATCCTGCGCTCTTTGCTCCTTGTCTGTAAAACATTTCTTGCCTCTGTGTGTGTTCAGGTTCCTCGGTTGTGTTGATCATCCGCTGGAGTTGTCACCGGGTTGACCTTGACTTGTAGACAAGTGACACCTCACTTGGGGTATTTGACAAACTGACACTCACTGAAACAGAGTGTCAAACTCAGCTTGTCAAATACACTAAGTGGGGGGCCTGATCTTGCGTTGCACAGACGGTGGCTCTGCAGAATAAATGAAAAAAAAACACCTCTACCACACAAACCAAACCACAAGACCTGATACACAAAAATAAAATCTCTTTACAGAAAGAGAAAAGAGATGCCAGTCTGTTACCTGTCGCTGCTGAGGCAGAGGAGTCCGAGTGCTGCGCTCGTCGCTCCCTCACAGGAGTTCACTGTGATGACACTGTCTGCACAAGACAACTGGTTTGACCATTGAGCCTCAGCGGCACAAAGAGGAAGTCAAAACAAGGAAGATAAGTGCAAAGCTAGCTCTCAGGAAATATGTGGAAATAAAGTGTCAACATGTCATAGTTGTGAAATGCTGTTGAAGGCTCTCGTGGCTCACAGCTTTGGAGATAATGGTTTGCTGAGATGAGTTTGTCAGTTTGGCTCGACTTCCTCGGCTTCCTTTTATCTTACTCTTCAGAATGATGTGCTTATGGAGCTTTATGCACAGGTTCATGATACTGCAAATCAAGAAGAGCAATTCATTGAAGACAAATTCATATCTATCGTGCAAAGTGATATTTAAAATAGAAGATTTCATCCCAGTACAACCAGAATCAGCTTTATTGGCCAAGTATGTGAGCACAGGGACTTTGACTCCAGTTCAGCTTTGCTCTGAATGCACTTATAGTCAACAACATACAGAGAACATTAAGTTAAGAGTAGCAGCAAAATAAACAATACACCATACTTATTGAGAATGATGGATGAAGAATAGTCATTAAAATAAACAATGGACGATACAAAGAGGGATGAATGGAGAAGGAAAACGCCATGACCAAGCTTATCTATATGTTTACACTGTACAAGTGGTGCAATGAAAAAGTATTGCAAAGAAATAACCAAAAGATGAATTAGCTCCTTGGGCTGTTTATTCTACACTGATAATATTTTCTTCTCTCATGTTGGACCATGTCTCCTCCTGCTCTGTTAACCGTCACCGTTCCTGTTCCAAGGCCGAGCACCGGTGTTTGGTCTGCACCGCTGAGTAGTGGTCCCCCCCCCGCCCTCCCTTGCAGGAGAGCCACGAGGAGTCAGGCCAAGAAAAGCAAGACCCCTACTGTTTTCCCGACTTCCTGTCAGACGACATAACCAGTCCACCCCCGCAACGATTTCATAACTTCACGATTAACGTACAGTCAAAGTGATTATCATCACTTTTTTATTGACACGTTATTTAACATCCTCATCATTTTAAACAACCAGAACTCACTCTGCTCAGTAACTTCCTCATGTCATAGTGGACCCGCCGCACCGTGACTCACTCGCCTGACTTCCCTCTACAGATACAGCTGTACTGTATGTAGAGCACCCACTCTGAACGTACTGTATACTCAATGTTCAGAGTGGACTGTTGGAGAGGAGTGTGGGAGGCTGAGCTGTATCTGTGTGTGCCAGCCTAATTAAATATGTTCTGCAGATCAGTTTTCTCAGGGAACATGTGGACTGGGATGAGCTCAGACAGCTGGGAGAGGCCAAAGGGGGTCGAAGGCCCAAACTGAGCTTGAATATTGGATAACAAGTCCCCCCACACATCTATGAGTACAGTGTGCATGTTCTTTACTTCACATGACATGCACGCTGCTCTGGACTTGAGCTAAACGCTAACATCCCATCACTCATGCTGAAGACATGCAGATGCACAAGTACATGTCTTCTGCATCTGTGAAGCAAAGTTGCTCGAGGGTGAACACTACACAACCTCTACACCAGAGGTTTGTGGAGCAGCTTTCAGAGGAGGTTCACTGTCATTCTTTCACATGGTTTGATATCCAGCTCCACCAGGAAGGTCCCTTTGTTATCTGCATTTGTTTGCTTGTTTGTTTGAAAGAAAAAAAATGGAGAGAAAAACCGACAGGATTGATTATCTCACAACTTGGTGGAAGGATGTGATATGAGTCAGGGAAAGATCTATACGATTTGGGTGCAGATCCAGATCAGACAGCAGAACCAGGATATTTCACTTTCTTTAACATTTTAAGATAAGGCGTTATTTTTGAAATTTTCACTAATTTCATTGGGAATAATAAATGGAATTTGTGCAATTAGGTGCCGCTTGATTGAATTTAAGGGGACTGTAGGGCCTAGGTTGATGTTTGGTGGAGTATCATTCTCATTTATTTATTTGTTTGTCAACAGGATTATGCAAAAAAAAAAACAGAATGGATTTTTACATGACTGAATTAAAGGATGGGACATGGGCCATGAAAGAACCCAATAAACTTTGGTGCGGCTCCTGATCCAGGATTTTCTTTCACTATCTTAAACATTGTGAGATCGGATGTTTTTCAATATTCCTCCAAGAAATGATTAATGGATGTTGCTGAAAAACATGACCCATGTTTAGAGGCCTGATCCAGTAAGAGCAATTTGGTGCAGATCCACCCAAAAAAACCTGATCTAATACATTTGAATGTGATTTCAAAGGGGAGTGTTGCTTTGGCAGAGGCCATTCTAGAGCCAACTGACATCAGCTCAACTTTATATTTAACTTTCAGAAATGAGGATGTATTTATCAAAATATAAGCCTCTTCTTTTAACATGCACATGATTTTATAGAGAGGCACTGAAGAGCAGATTATGAAATGTTTGTGCTGGTTCCCCGGTTGTACCAGTAAACAGTGTTGAACAAGATAGTTGAAATTTTGATATGAAGCTTATAGAGTAACGGGTATTTAAGGGATGTAGGTGCCTATCTGAAAACATGAAGATGAACGGCAGCTATTCACAGGGCCATTGATCTAATGTGTGTTGTCTTCTCACAGTCAGTTTAATGGAAGCTTATCTCGAAGCAGCAGCTCAGAGTGTGAATCATTTCAACACCACTGTTCGGCCAGTAATACCACACACTTTGGGGAAGTGGGAGATGAAAAAAACATCACCTCCCTTTGGTGTTGAGAAAGAAAGGGTTGGTTTTCATCAAGTACTTGTACAAGAACTACCTCAAATTACCTTCACCTGAAATATTCAGCCACCACAAAGAGGGAAGTGCTGCTCACACCCTGAGAGAAATGAGCTTCAGTTGTTTTAACGGACTAATGACACGACTCTATGGAAAGATGTTGAATGGAGCTGCGGCTGTGGGATTTTGCTCAAATACAGTATATATAAGTAAGAGGCAGGAGCTGTCTGCCCTCCGCGCTCACATTCACAGGCTTAAAGTGCAGATGAGAGAGTTTCTTGTTTCCTCAGCTGTCAGTCACTGGGTTTATTATTTACCACTTTTTGAGTTTGGAGTCTACACCTGACTTCTCCAAGTGGGAGCATCTCAAAAGCACGAGTGACAAAATGTGACATTCAAGTCTTTTTCCAAAAAGGAAAAAGTAAACAAAGTCAATAATGAACTATTTTAAACATGTAGGCAGAGAGATCAGGAGTGGATTTTTAAAACTTTGGGGTATTTTGATGTTAAGTATTTTTTTATCTGGTGAAAGAGAATATGATAGTTACAATAATTTAAATTATTCAGTTTGCCTTGGTAAACTCTGTTTTGTCTGTTTTGTTAACATGTAAATGTATTAATATGCAAAATGTTCGATGTGCTGAGATATGTGCATGCACCATCAACTACCTTTTACTTTTCACATTTCTGTCATATATACATTATTCTGGACTATATATATATATATATATATATATATATATTTATATATTTCTAGACAGTCTATGTTGCCATGTCACACTCATTGTAAACTGATAGTACACTGCCACCTAGTGGCTCATTGTGACAATGTAAAAGGCATCATAGTGGGAAAAAGCTGAATAATTAGGACCCGAGCACCGACGATGGGAGTCCCTATTGTATTTAGAAGGATTTCTATTTTCCTTTTTGGGATTTTTCAGGGCCAAGACGTGCTCAAATTCTGACCAAAGTTTGCAGGAAATTAAAATCCCCAAAAATTAAATTTATTCTGGATTAATTTGAAATGGGCATGGCAAAATGGCTCGACAGTGCCACCTACGGAAAAGCCCCTCTGTTAGCTTTCACTGATCCTCACTAAAATGAGGACAGTTGTGTATCATAACCAGATGCACAAAAATGTCTCTCAGTGCCTTATGAAAAAGGCAACAGGAAGTCGACCATTTTGGATTTAGTGGTCAATTTGGCCATTTCCCACATTTTTACTTTGTAGAAGTCCGTATTTTTTTTTTCATAGCGCCACCTACTGATCAGTGTGATAGTTAAGTTGTTGTAACATTATCCAATCGACACAAAATTGCTCACACTACATCAGAGCCCCTACTTGGACAGATCTATTAGTCTGTATGTAATAATACTGATGGCGCCACCTACTGGCAACAGGAAGTAAGCTTTGTTTTACAACTATCATTCGATTTACATAAAATGATCAGTATGATTTGCAATTGATAGCGTTGACCTTAATGACTATTAGCAGGCAAGGATCGACATCACGTGACGGACGCAGGAAGTCAAGCGTTTGTCCTTGCTGCAGTGCAAGAAATGCATACAACGCGGAGAGGTGCGCTTGGTCATCGATAGCTCTCTCCACCAACTGCAACAGGCTTCTTAAATGCCTGTGCTCGGGCCTTTTAGTGCTACAACATAGCCCTAATTTCTGATGAATGTTTTCCAACTTCACATAATTCAGACAGAGTAGTAAAATACAGGAAAAAGATAAATCAGTTTAATCTGACTTTTATTCATTTATGAAAGAAAGACTATTAAGCAGCAAGATCTGATGAATAACCTGGGCAAGGCACTGTCTGTCAATTTACAGTATTCATTATGTTTCAGTCTGTTTTTTGATTCAAGATATTGAGTAGCATCTTTTAATACATTTATTTTTCACTCGTGGTGACTGGAGTCCAAATGACACTCTGAGAATGTTAGAGGAAGGCTTCGGATACACGGTCAATCATTCAGTCTAGCATCATAGAAACTTAATGTCAAAAGCAGAGACACACAGAGAATGAGAAGTGTCCCATAACAGCAACAACTACATGTTTACATTTCATGGCAGATACATGAACTACTGCACATTATTACACACAAAGACACTGGATATCAAAAATGCATCCTGGCACAAATGACAGATGTTGATTCAATAACAGACATTATAATTAAAAAGAAATATTTATCACTACAATACTTTGTCCGTAGCAAAATAGTGTAAATAGATCTCAAATACTAAATTCTAAAAATCTATGAACTAGCTAAATTATTTACGTGGCAGAATGCCAAAAATTAATGGCACAAAGAAATGTTCTTTTTTATGCAAAATTGTATTTTGGTATATTATATTACCTTTCAATCAATATACCAGAAACAGGAATTCCATGTCACAGACTTGTTCCATCAGCTAACAGCCGCAGCACTGAGCTGTTTATTGACTTAATAATAAAATACTATTTTCAAAATGCTTTTCATTTTGAATCAAAAACTGTCCCCTCTGACTGAAATACTTCAAGACTTTGATCATACAAAAATATCCTCAGAGGTCTCCTTTTTTGCACCTTTATCATAACTGAAAAATCCCAATTACAAAATACACAAATGCAATTAAATACACACAGTATACCAATAATCAATAATGCATGTATTGGAAATAGCGCCCTCATAGGATAGCAGTTTTCTAAAGTTTTCCAGTGCATGATAAATGGAGTTATTTTTTATTTTATGCATCAAATTCTTGGGATATTTTGGAAAAATATCTCTGTCGAGAAGTTAAAACTAAACTCCAACTTTATTGGCATTTGTTCATTCAGAAAACCCAACTTAACAACTGATATTACAGTGTAATTCCTTCCCCAGTGCTGGTTGCATCAATGCAAAAGAGTCTAATTAATTGAATTATCAAACAACAGTTTCACTGATGAGCAGATCCTAAAAATTTAAATAAGTCACACAATTATTGTAAAGTTAAAATCAACTTCAAACTTTTTGAAATGAATGTTGCATTGAACTGATGACAACAAGGATTTACACTAAGTTACAGAAATAGTGACAACTGGAAGTGTTTATTTAATTTTGGTGATACAATTCAAATCTCTATTCTTCAGAGTATGTAGGATAAAAAAAATCTTATTCTTTACACACACCACTTTGCATTAGATATTTGCATCTTTAACCTAAATGAAATCTGTGTTTAATGTTGCATGTGAAAGTTAATTTGGGGTTTTAATTTTAGGATTTTCTTCGGAATTTTTTTTTCGAAGTTTTACAGATGTAAACTGAGTTGAAGGTGTCAAGAAATGTAACAACAAACAAAAGATGAAATCATTTGTAAATACTGTGATGTTTGTAACAGCTGTAAGATTCGCAATAGAGACAATTACAAAAGTAAATTCTAATTTTACAAAATATAATACTGCATGATGAATGCTTCAACCAAACACTTCAGTCGTTTCATCTGTTTTTGCTCATGTAGCCTACAGTGCATTTGATAAGTGTGTACAACTATGAGTCAAGGGATGAATATTATTGTCTGAAAAATCCAGCAGAAAAAAAGTTTCTAGGCACAGCTCACTAAAAATTTGGATTGCTCTGAGTCTTTGAAATTATGATAGAAAAATGTGACAGAAGTATATAAAGAAATCAAAAAATGCTAACTCAAGGTGTCATGGAATGAGGCGCGAGCCCGTTACTATAAATGCTACATAAACCCCTTTGTGAGGAATGCACTATAAAATACAGTATGTCCCTTTAAACCAGTGACTTGCCTAAATTCAAAGTTAGGAACGATAACAAATGGAATTTTCCAGATCCTTGTTTGTACGTTGTGCTGTGCTCGTGCAGCCACGTCATGTTATGGATCTTATTTATTTGCGCACAGAGAAAAAAAACAGCTTGAGTGAGGCAGGACTGCAGTCCAGGCAGAAAGGCCCAGCTGAATGGGCTTTTGCATCGGTGCATGCGTGCGTCACATCACATGCATTCAAACTCGTCGATGCGCTGTTTGGTGTTTCCTGACCGGATCTGTCTGAGGGTCTTGTACTTGTCTCGTCCAGCTTTCATGTTCTCTGCGTGGATCATGTCGTTCGCCGTTTTCTTGGTCTCGTCCCGAGCGTTGGCCAACTCTGAGCTCAAAGCCTAAAATACAGTCGTCGCCGTGTTAGTACAATGTTATTTTAGTGACTCGTTTTTTGCACTAACAATGTTTTGCCAGACTCAAAATGTAAAATTCTTTGACTAAGTGATCTGATTCATTTTTATATTGTTCTCCTTATGACTTGTCCTTAACTTTTAGTGCATCCACATTGATGTTGTATCACTGACAGACCAATAGCTATCAACCGTCATTTTACAACAGTAAACATTAATACCTTCTTTGCACTTTTTAATTATGTATACACATAAGATAAGAGCAACTTACGAGTAGATGTTTCTGCAAACGCTCATTCTTCTCAGCCTCAGTCATGCGCTCCTCTTCACTGCGGTCCTTGTACGTGACGGCAGAGGCAAAGTCGGCGCTGGCCTGGTCGCTGCTCTCGTCATTCTCGTCGTTTTCATTTTCCACGTTGAGGGGCTCCTGAACGTGAGCAGCCATCACTTTGATTTTAAGCTCTTCTTTGGTCTTCTCCAGGTCCTCCTGCACCTCGGTGGCCTGCGGCAACAATTAGTGGAGCGAGTATGAGAGCAAGTACAGAGAAGCGGATGATTAAACAACCCTCAAGTGGCGTCCACAGAACTGGTTTTAAGGGTTATAATGAATAAATAAAACTCTCCTTTACCTTATCCTGTATTTTTTCTAATTGTTTTCATATTGAAATGCATTTTTGTGTTAAAATTACATTAAAAGGGATTTTTAAGTGTAATATTTTGACAAAATGTATGTAGACCGCCTCTATTTTTATCTGTTGCTTTTCCTCCTGTTGTTTTGTTTTCAATTGCAAAGAGCACAACACAACACTTCTTGACCCCACTCTTGACCCTTTTGAAACTTTAGACCTCCGACTTGATTCAAATTCAGCATAAATCAGTGTTGCTTCGAGCTTTATGCTTAAAGCAGTGACAATGCTAACATGCTCATAATATTATTATCTTCTTGGTATCTTTATTTATCAAAGTAGCATTATAAATATGCTAATGCTAATCAATCAACTGCAAATGATCTAACTAATCGTTTCACTTCTATCAAGTTATTATTATTATTTAGGACATGATGAATTCATTTTTATTGTATTATTTCAGCCAGAAAGAGAAATCCAAAGATTGACTGACACTCTAATAAGACTCACTGTATCATCATTTTTCTTAATGCCATGTTTGCCCGTTTTGTTTTCTAAACTTGCTCGAGGGTTGGTGGAAAAACACAGCCAATTTAAAAGAGACTGGAACTTCCACTGAACGATTGCAAGCGTGGAAACCTCCACTTAGCGCACCAGTCCTTTATGAGCCAGGACATCATACTGGGGCAAAAGAGTTCAACAGGATTTCCTCCACACAAAGAGAACTGTCAGCACCACAAACACCGTGAGTCACACTGGCCAAAAACCGTGGAGGGGTGGGCCGGCACCCACGCTTTTTTACCAAAAAAGACATGAGGCGAGCGGGAAGCTTTCACCCCTCCCCCCCCGAAAAACACACACACAACAACAGGACACCAGGAATGTGTGTCCTCGCTGTGTCACAAGGGAGGGGCATTGTGATCAGCAGCACAATATCAGACAGATGCCTTTTCATTTGTATTTCCACTGTGATTATATAAAAGAAACAAGAATATGTGAGATCATTGTGCAAAAACTCTCTATTTATTTTACTAAATGTATTCATGTGATTATATTAATTTATATTACAACGTCATTTTTTGTGTGTTTAATCTTGAAGTTTTTGTGTTTCCAAACAATGAAATATTCATATTTTCACACGAAAAAAGACTTTTAAGTAATTTGCAATTAAACTTTTTATCTACAACAATCAAGTGAACACATTATACTCTTTAGAACTTAATTTTTTTAACTACAACTAAAATAAACAGCGGAGGACAACTGAACAATACTAAAGTAAATAGTAACTTAAACCGCACCTTGTGTTGCCACTGTGTCGCCTCATCTTCCTTCTTCTTTTTGGCGTCCTCCAGGAGGGAGATCTTTGAAGTCAGATCAGCCAACTCTGTGGCCTGAAACAAGGACATTTTATTTTATTATAGATATTGATATCTTAAGCCTGAGAACACACAATATTTCAGTCATCACATTCGCGCATCTGGCTGTTTAGCTTTAAAATGTGTGATAAGACAAATCGTTTTTGGATCACTGACCAGGTGTTCTTGGTTTTTCATCTGGTTCTCTGACTGCTGCATCAGAGCCATCTTGGCATCCTCAGCGCCCATCAGCTCAGACTCCAGACGTTCAGCCTCCTCCTGTGCTCGCTTCCTCTCATGCTCCAGCTCCAGGGCCTTGTGTGTTTGCTCCTCCAGCTCTGTGCACACACACACATTCACACACACAGAGGCACAACAGGTAAGTATCAGGTGAGAGAAACATGGCCACCGTTCATTACTGCACGACAACAGGTTTCTCTTGAACAACGACAAGTCACCCACCTTGCTGGGCTTTTTTTGTCTGCTCCTCAATCTGCTTCAATTTCTCAATTAATTCCTCCTTTTCCTGCTCAATCTTTTCCTTTTCCTTTTCAGCAACTTCTCGCTTCCTCTTCTCATTCTCCAGCAGAGCTCTGATTGACAGAATAAACAAAATACAAGATGTACTAAACAGTAATCAGGAGTCTCTCTCAAAAGTAGAACACATTAATTACAATTTTATACACAGAGTTTTTAAATAGTCACTACTTGTGCAAGAATCGCACAAAACCATCACACACAAGGCAGGGTTTCAGTGTTAGAATCAACAGCCTTTAGTTGTTGTGGCAAAAAACAAAACTGAACCTCTTCTTGCAAATATTTTTTTCTGGATATACTAAATGATCTAAAAGTCTAAAAGTCACACAGTGTGATCTTAAGAGTTAAGTGTCTGTCCTTTATTCTGACGAAAGCTTGTGACTCCTACCTTTCCATCTTCTTGTGATTCTTCTCCTCCCGAGCCTGAGCCTTCATCTGCTGCACTTCGATGGTGTCGGGTTTGCGGCGGCGCATGTACAGCTCGTGGTTGCCCATGCACAGAGCCAGAATGCGCTTGTTGATGCGCAGTCTTGGAGCATAGAATACAAAGTCCTGAAACAGCAACATGACAGGTTTTTTTATCAGAATTCAAACACAGTCCTTGAGTGTTTAGCTGTGGTACGTTGTTATTTTTTTGAGGGTTAACATACGGGAGCTTTTTTGTCAATTGGTTTAATGACAAACTTCTTGTCATTGAAGGAAATGTTCCGTATTTCACTCCAAGGAAATCCAATTTTGGGTGTCATCCTGTTGAAGAAAAGTGTGAAAGTTAAAAGTCAGGGTCAGCTGAATTAATCTGCATGGGAATCAGTGATCATACTGTACACCAATACTGTACTCACTTGTCATTCTGTTCATAAATGTTGAGTCCCAGTGCATCCACTCCCAACCACAGCTCTGTTCCCTTCTTATTCTTGATGTTGAAGTAGTTGACTCCATACATCTCAAGGTCCTGAGCGATCTTCAGATACTCCATCATGGATTCCTCTCTGTGGACAAATAAGATGCGCATTTAACTCCGGTCAGAAACAATCAGACAACACCGAGCTCCAGGTGGCAGGGATGTGTGAAATGTACAGTGACAAAGCCGAAAATAAGCTTTGACAAGAGTGTGACAATGAAGAGGAAAGAACAAGACACATATTTTCAAGGTTGTAGAGAGAGATTGTGACCTGGTGTTTGCATAAAGCTCCAAAGACCAAATGCCAGGCAACATCAGGTAACAATAGTGTCCCAAATGTACATTATAACAGGAGTGTAAAAGAGCATCTTGTTATGGCAATAACAGAACAACAGGGCTGAGATGTTTCTCTCCTGTCTGTGTGTGTGTGTGTGTGTACACATGTGTGCCCTTGGTTACCTCATCATGCTCTTGTGCTCTTCGTGCCACACCTGGATCCTCTCCTCCCACTGCTCCTTGTTGAGTTTGTGCTGGTCCAGGACTCTAAGAACATGAGACATCCGAGAGTCATGCATAAACACGCACACTGCCACAAAGGTGACATCATCGCTGTGTCAGACTGAAATGATGATCATGATGATGAAATCTGTGTTACCTCTGAGGGAGCAGCTGTTCACCGGACAGGTAGCCCGCTACGTGAACTTCCTTATTGTAGTCTGCGTACTTGGCCTGGACGGCGTAGGAGGCCAGCAGGACAGCCGTCTCTGGGGGGCAGTAGATGTCGTCATTTAAGATTCCCTCTTTCACCTGCAGGAAGAACAGCCGCTGCGTGGCATCCTGGATTAACTCCTCTGAAACATCCTCGGGGAAGAATTTGGCACGAAACTTAAACAGCAGCGGGCTTTCCTTCCTCACATCCTGGGCTGTCACCTAAAATAAAACGTGACAAAGGTGAGAGGTTACATTTCTGAAAATAGACCTGAGTCACAGAGAATAGTTCAATATTGACAAAGACGATCAAAAAGTGTAAAGTAAAAATGTAAAAAAGAGCTCACCTTCTTATTGAGCTTGAGCCATGTAGAAAAACCCTTTGTATCCTGGTATTGGAGTCCAAAGTACCAAACCTCCCGCAGCCCAATGGTCTTTACCACCTTGGAAAATAAAAGCAGAATCATTAATAATAATGTATTACTTATATAAGCAGACTATTACTGTGTCTCCACCTGACCTGTGTCAGATATTGTATGATACACAGAAACAAACAAAAATTAAAAAATCGTATCATTCAAAATTTCAGCTTCCAAATCATGTTCGATTCAAAAGTTTGTTCCCTTCATTGGAAAGACATCATATAACACTAGTCACGTCAAGAGTTGGACGTTTCTCATACCTGGTCAAAGAGCTGCTTTCCTGTTGTATTGGGCTGGATGGCGAACTCCAGCTCAGCATCCATCGTGGTGACTCTTACACTAATCTGAAGAGGAGAGCAAAGAATAAGAATGAGCCATTTTAAAAGGTGCACCATGTTCTTCTGGGCGGCTGTGGCTGAGGGGTAGAGCGGTCGTCCTCCAACCTGAAGGTCGGCGGTTCGATCCCCAGTCTGAACCATCTGCATGCCGAAGTGTCCTTGGGCAAGATGCTGAACCCTGAATGGCCCCCCATAGAATAACAAAGTGCTGCAAGTAGATGCACTGTATGAATGTGTGTGTGAATGGGTGAATGTGAAACTGTACTGTAAAGCGCTTTGAGTGGTCTTCATCAGACTAGAAAAGCGCTATATAAAAACAAATCCATTACCATTCTGGTCACTGGATGTGAATACTGTTTATATATCACATACACTATCTCTGTGTTAACATCAACCATCAAAAAGAGAAATCCCTGGGGATGAATGCAGGAATTTGTCTTTCACTGTCCTTGCCTTTTGCAAGAAACAGCATTTTTTTTACATCTTCGCAGATTTTCAAGGGAATAATTTAAAGATCTCGATGAAATTAATCAGACATATAGGGATCTTCATGAGTGAGTGTAAATTGGTGCGGTTTGATTGAATTTAAGGGGTCTGTCGGGCCCTGGCAGCGATATACGCTGCACTAAGACATTGTGGTTGGCTCATGTGGTTTTATGTGTCTCAAAGAAACTGAATTGTATTTACTTCTTTGCTTATCACTTTTATGTATTGTTTCTGCAATTTTTTCTTCTCTTTTTTCAAAACAACTTAGTTAAACTTAGTACCCTCATGGGTGAATGCACTTATTATCAGTCGCCATCTGGACTTAACACTTATCTACCATTCTTGGGAAATATTCATGCTTAAAATAAATAATGTTTTTTTTACTTCAAGTCCCTAATCACACTGGTTAATCAACAGCGGAAGTAAAAACATTAATAGATCTTATAAGCCCTTAACTTTCTACACACATGGTTTGATTTTTGATTGACTCAGGTAGAAGCAAATGCTTATATATGACTGCCTTTATTCTTTAAAATTAAGCTACCCTCCAGAAATATATAAAGAAAAGACATTTCACATTTGTAGCCTTAAAAAATCTATTTGTCAAACATTCTTTCAGAAACCAAAAGTCAGATAAATAAATCAAGCATCAACCCTAACTACACACACACACCCTATCTATATAGAGGGATCATGTGTCTTGGTTCCACACCGTGTCTGATAAATGTATGAGTGTGGCTGCGTCTCAGTATAGAACTTATCTACAGGAAGTGACCACATCCTCTAGTGCCTGCGCCTTGTGAGGCACCGCTGCCGCTGTAGCTGCTGCCGAACACTGAGCTCTCTTGAGTCGTCTACTTCCTGCCATGTATCATGCAGCCTGTCAGCTTAATGCTAAGCTAGGGACACACTGTGAAGTAGGTCTGCTGCCTCTTCAGGTAAAATGCTCCTGTATGCAGTGAGGCACCCTTTTATTTAGGTGGCTTGAAATGTTGAATACATGTATTTTAACCCCAGCATTCCCCTCTGTAGGAGGAATAAATTGACTCTGTGTTAAACAGACTGTGTAGGCATTTCTCCTTTTCTCTGTCCTCTTAGAGGCTGCATGCACATCTATTGGGAAATAACTGCGCAGGCTGAGGCCCACGCCTGCACTCAACAACAATGGTATGCATTATCTCCTAGTTACGAGCTGATTAGAGTTGCGTTCTTTACCATTTATGTCAGCAGGACCCCATTTACTGCTCAAGACACTTGCCCCTCTGTCACTTCCTGTCATCACCTGCAGTTTAAATTGTACTGAAACGCACATTCTGGCCTCGTGCGGAACAGCACAGATGTCTAGAGTCATTTAGACAAACAAACAAATCTTTACACAACTCAGACCCTAGAGATGAACATTTTCCCACAAATTCAGATAAGAGTTCAGCTTGAGACTACCCTGCTTAGGTGTAAGCACTTTCATTTCCTGAGTCTGAGTGGATATCATGAAAAAGGAACTGCACTCTTGAATGTTCTGCCTGGTTAGGGTGTGTCTCTCATGCCCAGAATAAAAAAAAAACAGGACCCACTATTATTAGAACATGCTCAGTAACACCCTTCTCAGACCCACGTGTCTGTTTCCATGACCTGTTCTACACAGGGGTTTTTTATCATTCCAAAACTATACTAAGTTTCTCAACTTTCAACGGGCTACATATCTATTGGTAATAAGAAACAGTTCTGGGACTGAATTTGCTTCATGATAAGTAATTGGTTTATTGAATGATTTATTGAGTACAGAGCTTTATTTGAGAACCCTGTGTTTCCCTGACTGCCTGGGACTTCATGATATTTTTAACATCTGCTTCATCCCAACTATTACTTTATCCTTAGACACCCGATGATCTAACTGGTCTTTGATTTATCAAACTAACGTATCTCTTTATGAGGCTGTACTTTAGTGCAGTGCTTTTTACAATGGTTTCATGTTGATGTTCAGCAGATTCAACATATACTATGTTCAGCATTTTAGTTTGGGTTTTAGTGTTGCTAAAAATCTATTTAATTCAAAAATATGCACAGTAAGAAGACACAATTTTACCATTTCATTCAATTGGCCAATGGAAGAAAGGCTAAAACAGAAACCATGAGAGCTGCATGACCGAATCAACCCGTCAAGAGAGAAAATGTTAAGTACTGACTGTTGTTTGTAGGGAGTGGACAACTTTGTTTTATAATTATATGATTATTTACTTCAATGATGGAGATGACAACCCAAGAGTGAACTCTCACAAACAACTTAAACTCACCAGGGAGGTGACTCAAAGTTGCAGAAAAGCTCTGAAACTGTGATAAAGTATTTTTTAGCATACTATTATACTATTTTCATCCGTTTTGGTATGGTCCGTGTTGCATCCACTAACATGGAGGGCGTGGGGGTCATGGCCTATACTGCAACCAGCCACCAGGGGATCATCAAAGTATTTTGGCTTCACTTTTGGCTTGTTCATCCTTATATACACTTTAAGCTAACCACCCATAGCTAGTGTTATCTCAGTTCAAAGCCACAATCCCTCCAACTAAAGCCAAGACAACAAAAGAGATATGACTAAGTTGTTAAGGATGGCCCCAAGCACAAAGAACAATACTCCTGGTTAAATACTACCCAACCTGCTCCCCAAAGATGTCTAGTGTAACAATACAAGGGCACATCTCTTTATGAGTGGTCGACTGAGCACCGTCAGAGTATCTAAACATATGATGAATTATAAATCCGAGTCATACTTCCGAGTCATTCCGTCCCTAACAGTCATACAAGGTCAGCAAATAGGGTCAACAAGTCCTGAACAATGGATCCACCCTGGTAACCAGAGCAACCGTGCTGACAACCCACCGCTGCCTCAGCTTATCTGAGAGACAAACAGCACAAACACACAAGCTAATGGGCTCACGTCGAACAGTTATGTTAAAAATGTGCCGTTAGTGTTTGAAAAATCTCTCAGCTATCTTTGTCTCTGCCAGCCACTTACATCATGTCAACAGTTTATGAAATGCAAAGCTGAATTTGAAGTGTGAAAATGAGATGGTGTTGTGATTGTTAGGATGTGGTTCAAAGCAAATAATATTCATGTAGAAAGATAATTATCCTCTACAGGATGTACATCTCTCTTTACTAGAATACTGACTTAAGAGTAAGACTGCAGAAAATACGTAAGCAGCTAACAAATTTCAAATTTTTGGGTAAAAGGCAGGTTGAGTTTAGAACAAAAAATGTATTTTAAGAGTGCTGCCCTAATTTACATCTGCAGACAGATGTTGGTGGCTGAAGAGAACACACAGGGTGACAGGAAAGGGGGAGGATGAAGAAGAGGATGTGGTTTTTGTCTGAGTGGGGGACAGAACACATCTTTTTGACCTGATTCCCACGTTCATTAGATGTCCCTCTCAGCATAATGAAATAGCCTCTAGTCATAGACACTGCTGCTTCATCCTCTACCATAAGCTGCATTCTGTTGACAACTCACATAATCAGTGTGTTCGCCTCACTTGACATTTTTCATTACCAAATGTATGTTTCCTTACATTTTCCAATCCTGATTCCTACAGTGTTTTGTCTGTAGTAATGATTCCTACTCATTCTAGTAGATTTCAGCCCATATTTTAGCTGGTCAGTGGTATTTACTTCATCCAACATATTAACTGGGGCACGTACACAGCAGCGGATCGAGGTGGTCTGTGCTGAGGGAATCTGGATCATCAGCAGATCCAGTGCAGGAAACCAAGGTTACGCATAAAGAGATATGACACTGATACAAATCACATGCAGCATCTGTCTGCAATGTGTTCACTTGACTGCTTTGCTTAAAAGATTATTTTATTGTAAACAGTTTGAGCCTTGTTTGCTCAAGGGTTGTACTCTATACTATATTATAATTACAGCCAATCAATCAAAATGTATTAATCTGCCAAACCACTGTAATATGTAACGGACACCATCTACAACAGACGATTATTAGACAAAGTATTAGAAGGTTTAACTAAAAATGATGACCAATACATTAAAAAAAATAAACAGAAAATGAGGATGAGAATCAATCAAAATCAATAACAACAAAGTACTTACTGTCAGAAGTTTGACTTTCTCATAATGTCAGCACAGAAAACATTAAACTAGCGACGTGCATGAAAACCCCTGAAGTCCTGATTGTAGTTTGTGCACCACTTGTACCTTCTACACACTGTTAATCTGCTCTGCAATGTACTTCTACACACTCATTTAATCCCCTACTCAAATACCTCTGGCTTTTTCCATTGACCATTTCTCCATAGACACACCTTTTAAAAGGACCTGCTAACAAGAAAACTGCATCTGCTGAAATGGTAAGTTATGCTTGAGTTTTGCTTGGTAATAATTATAATTCACTGTATCTGTATTTGTGGATAGAAAAGTATTATTGTGATTAACTTCATTCACCAGGAGAACTGGTTTCTAAAACAGGCCGACGGCTGGAGTAAATTGTTCTATTCTGAACAGAAGGAAAGAAAATAAGAGCAAACTATAAATGTCCATTCAGCAACATAGTTTGGTAAACTAGAAAATAGCAATTAAACCAAAAGGTAATAATGTTTTGTGTTTCTATCGTGTTTGAGCAATATTAAAACTAAAATAATTTTGAGTAAAAAAAAAGTTAAGAAGGCCGTTAATAATCTGTAAATGCAAATCCTTAAATTAAATCTAAACTAATACAGCTCCTTGTGGATGTAAATTAGGACTTTAGATTCTGACAAACACATGTCTAGAGCAAATCCTGCACTTGTAGCAGTACTGTAATGCAGTCTAAAGGGGAGCCTGGCTTCTGACTACCACGCTGGGGGAAGCAGGGAGGAGAGCACACAAGACCGTGATGTGAAAGTCCATATAAGGCTGCAGGCGAGGAAATTAGCAGAAAGGAACTGATGTAAGCGCAGAAACCTTGAGTCACAACATGACTTCCTTGGGAAACCGAGGCTCTGCCAAGGGGAGTCCAGCCAAGGCAGAGTTTCTCAATAATTACTGCTTTTGTGAACTGTCAAATTATTTTGTATTTAACTCAAAACACTGAATAAATAATCTATGTTTGAAAAAAAAACAGGAAATGAAAACATTTAGTGGAAAAAAAACAATTTTAAGCCATGAGTCTCTCTATTCTCCGTGGCAGCTTGCTGTGGATGTACTGGGATCAAACTGGGAACACAACTTCGACTGAGTATTTGCTGAATCAGTATCGAGCTTCCTCCTTTTCACACGCAAGTTCACGTGGCGCAGCAAGCTTTAATAAAGGAAACAAAACCCTTCAGTGTTGCAATAACACGTCCACCAGGTGCAATGATCTCAGAAAGAAATAACTCTGTAACTTAATATAGTCTAATGTGCTTTTGGCTTTGCTGCACTTGCACAAAAGTAAGAAAATACTGATCTCCTCACTTCGCTCTCTAGTTTATATATCAGGTTACGTATTAGTAAATATAAAGCTTTCTGTCCAACACATCTATTCTTTCCATCACTAGTTTCCCCTTTTTTCTTACTCTCCACTGTGTGTAGGCTGAGATATCTGCAACAGAGCTGCACTGACGCTGCAGTGGGCCTGTGCTCATGTACTGACTGTGACTGCCAAACAGCTTCTACTGAGCTGTTACTGCAGTAGCTGCGGCACATTCAGTATTGTACGTTGCTACCCTGGGGTTGTTGAGGCGAACAGCGTCTCAGCTGCGCCCTCCAGAGATTTGGCACAAAGGCCGACATTAAGTGGAGGACTAAAAATATGTCAAGATCAAATCAAACGTGTACAGTTAAAAAAAATTACAATAAGGTTTATGTGTGACAGCAAGAACTCCTAAAAGTCCCTTTCAAAGAATTACAATATCAACCGACTATAATTCTTATCAATAAGGCAGCGTTGCTCAAATATATTTGGGATGCAATCGTTTTTCTTTCACTTAAAATCACCATAATGTTGCTACTTTATTGCAAATAACTACTTATTAATCTGTAGCTTTAACTACTCTGCAATTTACCTTCCGTACAAAAAGTGACTGAAACTATATGTTGAAATGCTGACGTGATTAGAGGAATTCCTCTGGGCACTAAATGCCAGGATGCTATATAACATATTTCTGGCTGTCAGCTTGAAAATATGTGGAGGAAGTACAGTAGTCGTAGAAACAATACCACAGGAAGAGAACAGGTACAACCCTTTTATTCTTTCTTTAAGTGTAGGAGTTCACAAGTCCATTGTCATGATAAGTCAATAGTAATAAATGTTCATGTATTTTAAGTTAGTTACAATATCACTGAAATGTGCAAATAATGAAAGCTCTATAAGAAGCACTAGTATCACATACGATAAGTTAAAAGACAACCAAAAACAGTATAGTCAAGGGTAATTAACCTAAAGCAGGAAATCAGAACATAATACACTGATTTGGTGAATTACTTTCTATCTGTGTAAATGGCTTAAGGTGAGGATCACATTCTCATTCGTGTCTATTTCTGTAACTTCCTGTTCCTTTCATTATCACAGTTTGCACGTGGGTATCACCTCCCACATTAGGGCCATACTGACACTTTGTGCCATATCAATTTTAATAAAGTTTAGAGAAGAGGAAGATACAGTCAAAGTTCCTCATAGTTTATGAAGCGCATTAGTAAAATCTGAGCCCCTAAATAATAAAATGAGGAATCCAATGTAGAAATAAATTAGACAAATATTAAAATAAAATTTGAATGTATATAAAGATGTATAGATAAGACACTGGCCCCTGTAGGGTGACAATCAGTAGCAGTGAGCCACTGGATAAAGTACACAGTAAAAATGCATCTGCTATATTGCCCTCTGTTCAAACCCCACTGTAGAAATGACGAGTGACTGCACACAGATTGCACAGCTCCTGTATTATCACCTCAATTCAAGAAGCATGGTGTCAAAGGCCCACAGACACAGACACAGACACACAGACACACAGACACACACCCTCAACCGGGCCAAACAGAGGAGAGATGGGGTTGGAACCAGGTTGGAACCCACTTTCACTTCTTGTTGGGTGAAGGCCTGAGCTGAAATCTGAGCCTTTGATTAAAAAGGAGAGTGAATCAGTGTGTTTTGGTGGTGGTGGTGGTGCCCCCTTCTCTTCTCTTTGTTCAGAGCCCACCCAGCAGCACACATCCCCCCCCAAGCTGTGGGTGCTTCTCCTCCAGGACCGATACAAACCTGTCCTCCTCCCTTATCACACACACTTAATGAGATAATGGCTCTAAAAGCGTCACGTCCCTGTGTTAAATCTGGCTCGGGGAGCTCCAGACAATGAGCAGCACAGAGCCGGGTCCTGTCCCGGTGACACCTCCCATCCCTGCCCGGCGAGAGGAGGCCGGCCTCGGCAGGACTAGCTCCGAGGCTACCGCAGGCCCCACCGCACCAGCCCGGAGGATGAACAGGACTCCTGCATGTCGAGCTGCTGACTAGAGCTCGGTCACGTTTCACCGTTTCCAGCCTGAATCAATGCTCTCATTTAAACCCGCTAATTCGTAATGGAGCGGGCGGGCGGGAGGGCGCACGTGCACGCGCACACAACTAACGGAAAGTACCCCGGCGTGAGTTGGGATGGAACGGATTTAAAACAAGGGCGTAAAATGAACCGAGAATCCGCTTTATTGTTACGTTAATGTTACGTTAATTTAACGTATCAATGGAAACACTCAGTCACGAAGCAGCAGGGAGAGAACAGAGGCAGGAACTCATTGTTTAAACGGGAATTCAGGACAATAAGGTCGATTTGGTTTCTTACCGTTTTCGGCATCTTTCCTTTCCTTTCACGTCCGCTTCACCGAGAAATGGGGTTTCGACTTTATTCAAAGAGACGAGGAGTCAGCGCTAGAGCAGCAGAAAACTTTTTCCCATCAGAACAACGGCGCCAAACAAACGTCTTCCGTCTCCAGGAAACTACCCAGCGCTACTCTCACAGCAGAAGAAGAAGAAGAAGAAGAAGCGGAGGAAGAAGAGGAGCCGCCTTCAACCGTGGAAATGTCGTGATTTCTCCTCCTTTGTTTCGCCTCTCAGTGAAATGGACCGGAGCTGGATTTCCTGCTAACGGTACCACAGACTGTAGAAACCACACCCAGCAGGCCGATGACAGGACAGCAGGACGGAGACACAGCTCCACAGCAGAGACTCCGCCCGCCGCCGCCTCGTCATGGCTGCTGCTGCTGCTCTGCTGCTGCTCTGCTGCTGCTGAACAGACTCGACCCGCTGGAGAAAGTTCAGCTGCACTCTCACTGCTCGATCCCTCTGTTCTCCCAGGCCCTGCATCACAAGAACACTTCTACATGGAAGGATGCATTAACGTGGACTCTACCAATACCACACTGGCACAGAGCCACACATGAGGGGCACAGTTTAATCCCTGCAGTATTACTGTCCATGAGTTTAACGGTTTATGCAGTTTGCCATCAGCTAACACACACTTTATAATGCTGATACGAGTACAAGGAGATATAAATCTACTACATATTGGCTACCTTATACAGTATATTCAAAACAGTATGGTACACAGCATCCATCTGGTTATCTCTGCTTTACACTTACTATAATATAAACCATGCAATTATACAATTAGAAGTGCAATTACTTCGAAAATACGTTATTAACACAGCTAACACAAACTATATAATATCGATACAAGTACATTAAGATATACATCCACTACATATTGGCTACCTCACACAGTATATTCAAAACAGTATGGTATACACCATCCCTCTGGTTATCTCTGCTTTGCACCAACTAGAAAACAAACAATACATTTCAAAAAGGCCTAAGAAGTGCAATTACTTAACTGCAATTATACTATAACTGTAGAAGTCCATGGTTTCAAGGTTTCATGCACTTTGCTAACAGCTAACACAAACTATGATATTGATAAAAGTACATGGAAATGTAAAGGTACTAAACATTGGCTACCTGATACAAAATATGTTATACAGAATATGTTATACAGTATATTAAAAACAGTATGATACACGATATCCCTCTTGATATCTCTGCTTTACACACACACAACACAAACAATACAATGATGCAAAAAATATGCACTAAGGCTTAAGAAGTGTAATTAGCCTCTATAATATATTTGCTAACAGCTAACATACTCTATAATATATAATACAATGATAAAAGTCTGTTTAGATGGAGATTCAAAATACATGTTGTCTCCCTCATAATTTGAATAGAGTATGATAAACACAATTTTTCTGCATTACACAACCAGGAAACAAAACTAAAAGGACGCAGAAATGTGCACTAAGGTCCAAGAGGTGCATTAACTTCTATTTTATATGTTAACCACTGTAACAGTAGTGGCTCAGGATATTTAAGGGTTTAGGCAGCTTGTTAACAGATAAATCCTTAATAGATAATAATGATAAAGTATTTTTAGATGGTGATATAAACCTACTTTTGTGAATAAACTAGCACTATTTACTCTGTTTACATTCTGGTAGGTTACACTCATCTTTTCAATGAACCTCTTTACGTTTATCTGATGAGATGAGATAGTCATAATGTACGTCAAGAATATTACAAAGATAAATATATATATTTGAATCACATATGGTATTTACCTCATAGTGGCAACCTCTTATCTTTTTAACTTATACAGTAAAGCAAGGGAAATTATGTTATTATCATAATCATAGTTTCCCTTCTGTAAAGTTGGGTTAACTGAGGTTGAATGTAAGTCAGCACAATTGTCAGAGGTCTAGTTCCAGCTTTCACACAAGGGCGTAGGTTTGATCACAGAAGTGGGCGAAAGTGGTTGTGCTTTGTGTTCCTTTTTTTTATCTACCAGAAAATAACAAGTTAACAACTTTTTCCATAACAATGTTGCTATACCTGTTATGTCCTTCATAGAGACATGATACTTGTAATACTACTATTTGTATGATATTCTTTGACAAAAACCTCAAACTCTTGTTTACAATGTAAAAAATAAACATTTAAACTCAATAAATAATGGTTTATTTATTGATGATCACTACTTGTGTTTGTTGGGAGGTTTATGAAAATAAAAGCAGGTCATTTATTTTTTGTTTTATTTAATTTTTTCTATGACCTGGAAATGCAGAAGCATTGAGCGGCTTTTTTGCAGCTCTGAGTCTGTGGTCGTCCTCGAGCCGCAGTTTGTATGTTTCCTGAGACACTGAATCCGGGGTCAAACCGAGTCTGCGAAACACTTCTCTCTCTCTCTGCTTCTTGTAAAGCTCAAATGCTGAAGAGTGTGAACTGAAAGTGGCTTAGATGAGCAGTTTCACATTCGACTCAGGGCTTATCCCATCAAGAGTTTGATAGTTGGACTGTGAGAGAACAGGGGTTAATGGTCTCTCAGTGAATTAATCAAAATAAATCTATGAACCCCTCGTTGGAATTGCACCCATGCTTTCCCATGTGAGCTATCAGAGCAGACAGACACAAACTAACAGAGCGGCCAAATTGCAGCTGCCAGAACCGCAAAGAAAAGAGGAATGTCAAGGGTTAGAGCTTCGATAACAACAAATTACAATGTAATGTAGAATGCACCAACACTTTATGACACATATTTACACTCGGAATGTGCCAACTAGTTTTCAGTGAGGCAGAAGCAGAGATAATAGCATTTATTTTAGTGAAATCTAGCTAGATTATATTGAACTACCATAAATATCAAAATATATAATTGATATACTATTACCACACAAATTACCAAGTATTTTTGAAATATTTGTTGTGGTGCATAGGAAAAATAATTTAGCACTCCACCACAGAATTCCAGCTGGGCTGTGGTTACCAGGGTGGCAGTGGGCTATGAGAGTGACCCCTCATGCCCCGTGGAGCCATAAATAAACTGCCTGACACTGGACAGAAATGCTTCTTAAAAGGCCGACCCCGATCACCCACAACAGTTTTGCGCTTATTAAAAATTAATTTATCCCTGTCCGAGAAACAGCTGGCCTAAACCGCGTCACATAACATTTCCTTCACTTAGTCCAGACTGTACATCGTGATAGAGACGAGGCTTCTGGCCTTTCGACTTTTATAAATCAAGATTTGTCTTTCTTAATGTTGCTTTACTCATAAAATGCATTTTGTTGCACGTGCTAATAAATGCCTGATGCTTTATAACTCAGTCACGACATCTAGCCCATGCTGCTCTAGATGAAACTTCATGCTTGATCACACCACTTAAAAAAATTGTGGTCAACACTTTCTACACTTGTGCGCCTCCTTTTCACAGCAGCTAAAAAAACACTTGCTGCTCAACACCTGCTGCACCGGGTCCGTGTCACAGAGCATTTTAGTTCATGCCTAATCAGTGAATTTGACTAAGTGACTCTATCCAGCAACGTTTTCTTCCTGTGGGTTAGTTTGTAAGCAGGGTTACACAGCCACTTGAAAGATTACTGAGAAACTTACTGGAAGTATGTGCTAGGAATCATGACATTTTTGTGTGGATCTGGATGAGGGGGCAGATCTAGGAATTTTGTATTACTTTCTTAAACGTCATGAGATAAAGCCTTTTTGGACATTTTCCCAGGTTCATGGAGATTGATGAAAAACAAACTGTCACATTTAGGGAACTATTTGTGTTTGAAATTTGGTCAAGCTTGATGGATTTTAAGGGAAATGCTGGGCCTTGGCAGAGGCAGGATCTCTACCCAGTGGCATTGTAGTTAAAAAACTTTGTTTTAGCTTGTGTCCAAGATGTTGCTTAAACTGTAGCCTCAACACAGTGTATGGCATCCGACAAGAGAATGACCTTTAGGCTATCTGTATATTAAAATGTCAACTTCCAATGGATATGTATGCAAAAATGAGCAATCGTAAAAAGATGACAACTAAAGTTTAATGATTAGTAGATGAAGGAGTCCCTGGAGACTGCCTGTGCTGTGCTCTCTCTGGGGGTATTGAAGCATCAGAGATTGCACTGCACTTGTATGATGACTCATCTCTTCACTCACAGGGCAGGACGACCTCCAGGAGTCTCAACTCACTAAATGAGTTGGTTTTTTTTGCAGGGTTGCAGTGTCTCTGTGGTGTTCAAAAAATGTTAAATATCATAGTTAAAGATTATGTGTTGCAAAAAGAGGTCGTCTGGGATTCTGTGTTATCTCCAGCTACATCATTCTGGTCTTTAGGAATCTGATTTTAAAACCAATCCTTTTTTTTAAGGTCGTTTAAACTTTGAAGACGTGTTAACATTTCATGAAGTGCTAACATACGTGTAGGCTACAGCGCTCTCATTATGATGTGGTACATGTCAGCATCATACACGCAGATTAGAATGCTTTAATGTGTTAGTTATCAAATGTAACAGGGTGTTTTAGTATCACTTCCACTCGTGAAATCATGAGTTCAATGACACATGCACTGAGCTGTGACACCGATTAACCAGCAGATGGAGCCACAGCAGCTGCACATATAAAGGGCACTGGAAATATCCCCTCTTCTATACATCCAAAAAATTTGCACTGAGAAGGAAGAAAACACTCATGTCGTTTATGATCTACGTTACTCGTTATTTATCTACCTTCTTAAAATAGACGATGGATACTTTTCAATAACCAACCATGTCAACTATCATGGGGAAGGCATTTTATTGTTTAACTGACGTAAATAACGAATTTAAGATGTGTTATAGTGATTGAATAGGTTTGATTCCCAGTAACTGAAGAATAATTACTAGATATGTTCTCACATTTCTTCACACCACACACAAAACTATTTTTAAAGTGTGATGCTCTTCTTTGGTTACATGGAAAACTGAACATGCCACACACATCTTAGATTGTGTTTGTTACATCTGGTATCTTGGATCACTAGAAATAAAAACAATGTAAAAAACACAGCTTGAACAGTTTTTTCTTTATTTATGGAGAGAAACACATTTTGTCATTAAGACTTACATTTTGTTTGAGCCCACAGACCCAAATAATCTATCCTTATATATTTTGGTCTATAAAAGCAACTTCCTCCAGTTAATGTGGATTACAATACTGCAGATCATCACAACACAAAAAAAACTTGCTTTTTATATTTCCCTTTTCACATCGCAGACACACACGGTCTGTAGTAGACCAACACAACTTCAGAAAGGTAACCCCTCCATTTCTCAGAACTTGAAAACAACCAAGTGATTTAAAATGTCTGTAACCTGAGTATTACACTGTTTATATGTACAGTCAGTGTTCACATGTGTGCGCCTCTGTCAAAGCATTTTCTGCACCAACTATTAAATTTGTGAACTATACTGTTATACACTAAATAACCTGTTTGTGTTTGTTCCAATTATCACTTTGGTCTTGATCTTAGCCATTAACAACCGATTCTCTTCTTAAAGTAATGTTATCAGTGTTGGAAATAGCAGTGGTCAAATGCTAACTGTCCTCAGACACCAAAAATCGTTAACTTACAATTGGTGAATAACTCAATATTAATCACATTTCAACACAGCTTTGCTCTGCCAACATACAGGGTTAGTCATTAAAATCTACTGCCAAACACTTCAATGAATTTAGGTCTGAAAAGGATCAGGATCTTGAAAGAACATGAAACATAAATCTGAGTAGAAACTGACACTGAATTTAACAGCCAGCATCAGGCTGCCTGTGATACACTCATCTGCTTCATGCTGATAGTGTGGTGACGTCATTTGGCTCCCAACCATCCGCCAATCACAGATTGAAGTGTTTCTTATTCTTTTAACCGTTTTTCAAATGTCAGACTAGACACAGGATTGTGTTTGGTGTTAATTTACTCTTAGTTTATAGTACATCAAAAAGAAATCCTTTTGTCCTTCGACATATATAAGTCATTCCATGACAACCCGTGAGTTGAAATGTAAAAATTTACATTTGACAAAGCCACCCAAGAAAAACTTTGGCATGTTAATTATAGGCAAAATATATTCAAAAATATTGAAATTCTGATTAAAATAGCATAAAGCAGAGACGTCAGCTAAGAGGAACTCGATGCACTTGTCCAAGGTGCACAGGGTACAACACATGAAATGATTTAGGTATCTGAACAACTGAAGTAACAGTTACATTTACAGCTTGCTTTCTATATATATATATATATATATATATATGTATATACACACACTTGTGTGACTATGTACAGAAAGGACATGATGCTTACTGCTGCACACAGGGTATCTGTGCACTGGTAGGTAGCAGGTAAATGTCCCTGTATATAAACTACTGTACCCGGTAAGAGTTAGTACATACCAATGGGCTACTCCCAGTGACACACAGTGTCACAAACATTATGGCATTGATTGTTTTCCCCTTTATTTAAATAAAACTATTTTCATATTATACATTTCATATTTTTTACATTCAAGGTATAGATACAATTTGTATCAACAAGCAAAAGTCAATTCTGGACATTTGCGGCTTAGTTGTTTGCGGAACTTTCAAAGGGAGGGTGGGGACAGTGAGCCACCATTCTGGCCTGTAAGTGTAAAGCAGTAACGTACTGGATCGTTTTGTTGAGACTTTAGCTGTGATAGTAAAGGTTTTACTTTTATATTAGAAGAGGTCTATGGCCTAGTGAAAACAGAGTCTTTCTGGAAGTAGTCTGAGGTACAGGGACATTTAAATACATATGAAATATCAGAAACAATTTAAGTCCTCAATTATCTCTTTATCGTTTTTAACGATAACGTTAACGTTTTTTTTTAAATCGAGTCTTTGAAAATTTAGAACAGTTAACATCAATACTGTTTTCACGGTTTAAAAAACATAACAAGATCCTCACATAAAGTTAATGTTCTCTAAGATCATCTGGGCGACTGACTCTTCCAGTGTTCAGGTTAAAGAAGGATTTCACTATCAATAGAAAACCATTTCAATCAGTGGCAGATTACTACTTATTTTTGCTGATTTCTTTTTGTAATCTATGACAATTCAACGATCTCAAGGAAAGGACGTTCCGCAAACTTTGAGCCAAATGCCAGAAACAACCTTGACAGCAGCCTTGCAATCTGATTGTTTCACATGAAGAAACATTTAGGCAGTTTGTTTCACCTTCTCATGAAAAGACAGCCGGCCCCAAGTGGCCCTGTCTTTTTCATGAAAAAACAAAGTCAGCAAAGCCCAAAATTAATTTGGGCAAAAACACATTCATATTTTTCAGCTAATATACCAAGCTTGTACCTAAACATTGTAAAGAAATATATATTTTTGAAGCACCACCAAATCAGACAAAAGTCAGGCTCACACAATTAGCCCTGTTAAAGAGTAATACCACTCAGTTTAAAAATTCTCAAAGTATTTTTTTTTTTGTATTCACAAACACTTTCCTAAATCAAATGACAAATTTACAGGTCTGTAACGTCATCAAAAGAAAGTCGGATGCCAAACGTTCCGTGTTTGAAATCAGCATCACTTTGCTGTGTTTTCAAATATTTCTTACGATAATAAAACACCAAAACAATAAACTGTCCCCTTGTCATTTTTATCCGACTCACAATGGAGCCTTTAAGACAAGGGTACCCCATGCGATACTGTAAATTTGTAATGCTGAGTCATGCATGAAGTCCTAGAGGTACTATACCTGAATCCTGAAATTAAGTGGCATTTCCCTTTAAATGCACTCTCAGGCATTCTCTTGCTATTAGGGTCGTCTTTACTTGTTACAACTTCTCTACAGTTGTAGGGCTGAATGTTTTTTGCAAACTTATGGACAAACGTCACTTCATCTGACCAAAGCTCCATCATGTAAAGCCGACCTATAAGCCCAGATTTCTAGATCTCATGGTGCATAACAAGCATAAACACAAAAAAGTACAAAGTTTAGCAATGCCATCTCCACGTACAACTGTACAAAACTGTTTACTTCTTTTTTTTTTTTTTTTTTTAAAAAAAGGTACTACATGTTACATGTAGAATTTTCACAAAATAGATCTTCACTCAACCAGAGGAGACTCTTGCCTATAACCACTGGTTTTTGGCAGGAAAAGACTGATAATTAGAAAACTGAAAGCATCCTGAGAGCAATGTGCTGCAAGGCACATCCCAACCCTTCCACGATCCTTGCCCTGGAGACTGGTTGCATGTATGATGCATACTGTATGCCTGGTTTCTCAGCCCCTCCCCCCCTTCCCCAAACAAAATAAGATACAATAAATGTCATCGCCGACATTTTTTCTAGCATCAACTTCATTTTTTTGAACAGTTATGAAACCTTATCATACTCTTAATGATATCACAAAATGAATCTAATAATTTAACTCATTCCAAGGCCCAACTGCTTTTTATCATTTTATCAAATAAAAGTAATATCAGGTACATTTTCAGTCTGTTTTTTCAGAATTCCTTGTGCAAACATTTAAACTGTGATGTATAGGCCTGTCGCGATATGCAATAAATCAATTAATTGCGCGATAAATTAAAATGAGCGATAATTTTTTGCCGGCTGCAATTAATTCAGGGATTAAAGTTTTCCGTCGCTATGACGGATGTCCGTCAACTCCGCTCGCATGAGGCTAAAAATGAGATCGATGCAGATCCCATCCGGCAGTCGGCCGCGGCTGCCGGTGGACAGACTCTTGTCTCCGCGCTGCCAGCGCCCCGCGTGCGTCAGGGCTCCCGTGCAGGTGTGGGAGGATCTCCTCGCGAGCCCTCTCCAAAGCGCTGGCTGGCCCCCGCCGGGCGCATTTCCTCCGTGGTGCGCCGCGACGGCTCCGGGTCGGCTTGGAAAAGCTTGGGGCGGGAGGAACGGAGACCACGGCGAGAAAGGTTTCACAAAAGCGTTCGGGGGGACGAAGGCGGGCGGAAGCCTGCCTGCGACAGCCCCAGCCGCGGAGACACGGGGGTCTCCGAGCGGTCTGACACAGGGATCTCCGCGGAGACACAGGGTCTCAATTGGCTCAGGCACCGAAGTCAGAGTCACGAGTCAGAGTGTGTCTGTTTTGTATTTATTTTTATTTATTTAAGTATAGTGTAAACTTTTGTTAACAGTTCATATATTATTCATAGTTTTAAGTTAAAAAGTTTTTGTATTTATTTATATTTATAATCTACTTTAAACAGTTCATATATTTGGCAATAAAAAAGTCTTTCTTAAATGTCTTCCAAATGTCCAGTTCCAGTGTTCTTTAAAAATAAAAGTTTATTGATCTTCGAAAGGGTGTGCTTGCATTATTATTATCATTATATAAGTTGAAAATGGTGTCAAAACGGCAATATTATCGCTTATCGCAATAATTTCTGGGGCAATTAATCGCACAGAAAAATGTGTTATCGTGACAGGCCTAGTGATGTAAACACTGTCTCCTTCTCTAAAAAGAAAATTGTCCCTAAGTCTCATCACAGCCTTGTATATTTCATACGTTTCACTATGTAGACATGCACATGAGAAACAAGTTGAATCAGGTTAAGGCATGATATTGGGCATTCGATCAGATGCACTGCAAATATATTTCTTTCAAATCCGATAACATGCAGTTTTATCAGAAAGCAGATATGCCCCCTCTCTCCTCGACACTGTCAAAACTCTTAAGTGTATTTAATATGTTACATAATAGAATATGTCATAGGACAGCATTTTGTTTTGTTGAGTGCCAGTCGAAAGGTTGTTAATTACAAACCGGACTTTGGATGGAATTATTCTGAACAGGTAACAATTACAATTTTCCTTTCATTACTGCCAGAGTAATGACATGTTCCTCATCCTGGATCTCTATCAAGCACAAACTAAAACAAAATCTATCAAATCTATAGCAACGTTTCTCTTTGTCTTAAACTGATATAATAGCCAGGTTTCTCATTTTTCATCTCAGAAAGAGACAAAGGCTGGAACTCATCAAACCACTTAAGTGCATGTAAAATTACTATTTGAGAAGTTAACCTGTTTCTAAAAACTAACTTCTCAACTGACGATTTGAAGGAGTCACTTAGAGCAAGTGAGATAAAGTGAATATTTTCACATTGAAATGAACCATTACAGAATATTGGACAAATATATAAATAGAAAAATCCTGGATGTGTCATCCAATAAAAAGTTTTACTATACACTATAGGAAATGATCCAAGCACAGATGTTAGTTTATACTATAATCCAATCTATCCTGTTACCCAAAATGTCAAGTTATGTAGAACGCTAATGCTATATAAATTCTTTTTTTGGCATTATTTAGCAGCTTATAAATGACTTTGAGACAATGGCTTTTGTGTGATTCTATGTACATAAATATGTGCACATGTATATAAGTCAAATCTCTTTTTTGGCTCGTTTTTGTGCACTATCAAAATCTACCAAAATAGTAGCTTTTTTACGTGAGGCTGAGAAAATATATCTCTTTAGATACTGAGATAGTGCTTTTACATTTGAAAGTATAGGAGGCTTCAACGACTTCTATTTCCATTGAAACCAATCAGACAATGACTAAAGCGTGAGGTCATTCAGATATAAGGCCATTAAATGTCATAGGTCATGCTGTGAGGTTATGTGCCCACCTCCTTTTTACTTCTCTTCAAAATAAACACACAAAAAGAAAAGAGTTATTTACAGCAGAGGCAGACCTAAGCTATGTTATTTATAGTTCCACTGCACCAGAAACACTTTAGATTCCTTTCATAACACATTCACAGGGCCTGAACAAGATCTTCAAAAAAGTACATGGTGTACAAATGTCAATGTACTTTCCATGTCAGATTTAATAAGGCAAATATGAGAGACAATGCTGAGTTATTACTTCCCATCTGGACTGTGCTGCCATGTAGCAAAGCTGTTTACTGATCAACTTAGTTCACACTAACTCACAAAAGGACGAACTTCAGTATTACACTAGCTAGCTACATAAGTACTGTTTCTTACACTATTTATTCATGAATTCAATATTAAACACTTTGGGGGCTCCACACAATTTTATTTACAATCTAATCAACTGACGATAAATTGATCTGAAGGACATTTAACAGTCCTGTTAAATGTTAGCAGACGATAATGACTGAAGCTTAAGTTAATCATGATTATGGTGGGAAGCTGCTATGCAGCTCCTGCTCAGGTTGTATGAATGTGTTATGAACAATATTTCTAATAAGGTAGATCACTTGATCAACATCGTTTATGAAACAAATCTCAAAATTCAACTTATATTTATCAGACAATCTTCCTCTATGCTTATTACATCTGTCATCTTAGTGATGTGAAATGTGATCACCAGAATTCCCGTCAGACATTAAAAAACTTTACTAAACTCCTGAGGGGATATGTTGCACATGCAGCAACCTTGAACAAGTGCCTATCTTCGCTATTAAAATTCCTACTTTCCCTTATCACAGCACTTTTGAGTGTTTCATGTGGTGAACTGCTCAGTGGCATGACCTCAGTTTTGTAACGATAACAGCAGCAAGTTGTTGTGGGTCTGTCAAATGAGGGTTCTTCTCCATTACTGTGTGAACTACGTAAGCGGGAAAGATGTTACAAAGGTTCCGATATGTTTGATACTGGTGGTCTGGAATCACATACCGATCATGGTGTTCAGCTGCAGATGGGGTGTCCCATGGTGAGTTCCAGATTTGTTCCATTTTGTCTGGCATGCTGCGGACCATCACCCGCTCGCAACACGGCATCAGGCTGTTACTTAGTGGATATGAATGATATCCATAAGACTCATTACCACAAGGCAGAGGGTCCCAGCTTGCATGCTGCTCACGACACAGTGGAGGTCGCCGATGTCTCATTGGGTTACTATCGTACAGCCTTGAATCTGATATACTATCCATACGAGTCATACCGAGAGACCGTGTGGGCTGTGAGGACAGAGGTGGTAGGACATTCTGAGTGAGGGGATAGTCTCCAGGGCAGCTGGACCTGGCGCCGACTGCAGCATGCTGGAGATGTGGTGCTAGATGAGATCCCGGCTGCTTACGGGGGCCCTGCTTAGGTTCCTCTGGTCCATAACTCTGCACCCTAGTCAGCGCCTCATGGCGAAACCCATGGGAGAAAGAATGCATGCGACTCTGTGCAGGAGACTGCTGCTGCCCCTTCATGCTCTCCTCTAAGCTACCGTCCACAGAGCTTGGGTACAGGTCCCCGTAGGAGGAGAACGAGTCGCTGTTTGAATGGCTGAGGCAGGATTCGGGGCAGTGGCTGGGATTTCTCTGATAAACGCCATGCTCGTGCTCCATGCTACAGAAACTGTCAACATTGTGCATGCTGCTCATGCTCATGTTTGAGAAATCACTGTGCAGTGAATAATATCCATGGTCACTAACTGAGTCATACTTGGGGAACTGATCACCGTATGTCACAGAGGCGCCATGGCTATTAGTAACTAAAATAGGAGGGTACTGTACACTAGACATGTGCTCCAGAGAACTGCGTGAGAACTGCAAAGAACCCGGCACTGGGCTGCTGGCTGATCGTGTGTTCAAGGCCCCAGCTGCGTGGCTCTTGGCAGGCTGCATGGTGGGCACACTGAGGGCAGACACAAGGGAAGGCACTGAATTCGTCTCAGACTTCCTAATGACGGACAGTGCCTCTAGAGGTTCACAGGCCACTGGACGGATACTGGGGTCAGACTGACGTTTAGGGGCCACACGTTTGGCCTCAGTGTGGCTGTCCCCCTTTGCAGCTGCCGGACCAGTACCACATTTAGCTAAAGCCCCCTCACTCATAGTCTTCACTGCAGACAATTTGGCAAAGGCCCGTAGTTCGTCAGCAACTGACCGCTGTGGCTGGTTGACGCGCTCTGGATGATAGTACTTGCACTTATGTCCATATGTGCACTTTTTTCCTTGGTCAAAGAAAGAGTAGATAAAGTCAATGAAACATTCAAATTAAACTGCCAAAAATGCAACATTAAGCAGACATTGCTTTGAAAAGACGTTTGGAACTTACCATAGGGGCAGGGTTGTTTTTTGTGCTCTGGAACAACAGGACGCTTGCGGAGGAAATTTTCGAGGCTTGGACCATGTCTTCCCAGTGGATCATCAGGCGGCATAAACCTGTTAAAAATAAGTATGTATTTAAATGTCAACTTTATTACTCTAGTATCTTGTTTATTTGGTAAGTAAGGAGCAATTAGCAATTGTCATAAAATGATTGATAAGTAGATTATGCAAAATATGACATGTCTTAAGATGTTTTCAATAATAATAGAAGGCATCATAGTTTCTTACTTGTCGTTGACAAACGAGTACATTAGGAGACGCTCTTCTATGTACTTCTTCCACTCTGGCTTCTCATTTTGCAAGTCTCTGTAGTTGTCATTCGACACAATAATTCCATCAGAATCATAAGCCAGCTTCACTATGAAGCGATCATCATAGCACACCACCCTTCTGCCTTGAACTCTCCGAGATGGAGTAAAAACCAAGACCTTCTCTTTTTCCAGCTTGCGTAATATTTCTTGATCTGAAAGAGACGTTTTACATAAGTTGACCCACATTTCACCAACAGCATTTAAACCTACTATATATGACAATGTATTATGGATGGCAATAAAACAATTAATTGTGTTTTATCAATACAGAGTAGGGAGTTTCCCAGCAAAAACTCCTTTCTAACCATAACCACATCACAAATTCATGCTTCAGTCACTTACGGAATGCAATATTAGTCTTTTAACATGTAGGCTGAATGCAAAAACATAAACATGAATATTTTTACCATATATCAACTACAACTCAGCAACAACTATGACCTACAAACAGCTTTACTACCTGTGATGAGGGCGTCGGGCCTTGACTGTTCCTTTCTCCACGCTGGGACAAACACAGTGATGTCTTTGTGTCCTTTCTCCCGAAACCACTCAACAGCAAGTTGGATACCACGACAAGAGAATACCTCTTTGTTGCCATGGCTAGAAGTCAAAACAATATGTTAGGACCATTTAAATCTCATTAAAATGGGTATTCATTAGTGGAAAATGTTTCAGAACATAAAACCACTTTGTACGAATCAGAGACCAATTAATAAGTAGTGTATGTTTGGCAGTGTCTTACCTCATTGCCACGTTTGAGCCATCAATGACGATGGGCCTGAGGTTATCGATGACATCCACAGATTCCTCTTCCACTGACACTTCTGGACTAGCGATCTCTTTAACACCGGGGGACCGTGATGTCAGTGTCGCTGTACTGCTGCAAGGTTGAATCTCCGGCTCCACTTTGTTTCCAAGCCTTACTAACTCAGCAAGAACATCGTTAATTAAAGCTGCAGCCCCCAACTTGTTGAGCACAGTCTCCACCTGCTCTCCTGAATATCCCAACTTCAGGGCAAATTCCATCTTCGTCTGGTATTCCCTGTTGCTGGCAGCCTTAATCCCAGATCTCGCGCTGGTCTCATCCTCACGATCTTGTACCGTGCTACACTGGGAAAAACTGGGTCTGTCGAGGCATGGAGATCGACATAGCTGTCGATGGGGTTTTGCGACAGCCAAAGGCTCACGCTTTTTGCAGCTGCTGTTGTTCACCTGACGACGCTGCCGCTCTTCCGACTCACTCTCCGAGCTGCTTCCATCCTCAGACTCGTCAGTGGCATGCTGAGCCTCGCTTGAGTCAATATTCTCCTCCCTGCATGGGCGTTTTTCCATTTTTGAGTTTCTCCACCATGGACCATGCTGTCATCACGTTTGTCTCGACACCTCAGATTTCCACCCCATGCTTCCTCACCTCCACTGAAACCACGGAATCATACTCAGTGCTGGACTGTTGCACTACAGGCTGTTTGTGGAAAGGAACACACACTCGTGAGCAGGCTTAATCAAACTATGTGGTCCTGAAAGAGAGCAAAAACACAATGGGAAGCATCAGTTAGAGATTTACTTACAGCTAGGGATGGGCATAATTAATCGACGATCGATTAATTGATCATTAAGAATTTCCTCGATGAAATAATGTTTTCATCGATTAATTGGGTAATTAAAAAAACGCCACAGACCTACTCACTCGCACGGTTACCTGCGAGTTACCGTGTTACCATTTCCAAAGTAAACACGAAGAAGTCACGGCGAAGTTTAGCTTGGGACCATTTAGAATTAAACAATGACTTGGTTCACTGCAAACACTGCGAAGCTGTGTTTAAGTACAACTCGGCCACGACTCAAATGATGTACCACTTGAAGAACGCACATCCGACGCTGGTTAATGGCGGCGCGTCCTGCTCTCGGTCTCACTCTCAACCTAGCATCAACTCGGTGTTAGCACGGAGGAGCTGCGATGCACAACGAGCAGAGAATAACGTTCCCCAGGCTAGCCAAGTTAGCACGGAGCTACCTGTGTATCATGCATAGACTGTATGGTATCACAGCGACGTCAGTCCTCTCAGAGCGAGTTGTTTCAGCGGCTGGACTGACGGTCCCCGGGCTGCGTTCGCGTCTGACTACAGAGCATGTTAACATGTCATCTTTCTCAACACAAGTCAGTAGGCTGGTGCTGAAGTTGTATGTGAGTTACTAGTTATTTTTATGAAGCTTCCTCGACTCGTTGCCTTGTTTGATAGTTTTAGTTACATGTGGCAAAACCTGTCAGACCTAAGTATTATATATTTGTGGTTAAGTTATTGTTTAACATGCTTGTTTTTTATATTATTAGTGTTTAGTAGCACCGGCTTCTAGCTGTCGGCTCTGCTGCTTGAGGTTATGGCAGCGCATATTTTGTTCATCTTGTAATAAAGATCTGAATGAGGAAACACGCTTTGTTTTTTTTTTTATTTTCACTGCATTTTTATATAGCCTATAAATAGTGAATTTTTTAATATAAAAATATTAATGATTAATCGAAAATTCGTCATTAAATCTCCCGACGATCGATTAAGACAATTTAATCGAATGCCCATCCCTACTTACAGCCCAAAACTATTTTGAAAGAAGCTCAAAGCCTCTGTTCCCATACATTCATTTTGTTGGCCCATCTAAAAGAAATTGTACAAATTAAATTGTTGCATTAAAAACATCTCCATGGCAGATATTAGTGGCTCAATGATACATTCCTGTGCAATTGCTCATTGGCTTGAGAAATCTATCATCTTTAAATGTGCCAACAACTCCTTAGCTCTCTCAACTCCCCATCTTACACACCACTTGTGGTAGATCAAATTATTCTCCATCCATAGGTAACACTGTTCTCTGGGGTAAGAATCAGATTCATTCGGAAAGATGGAACACAAAAAGTCCCCTGCCTTAATTAATTTTAAACATTGGTGCACGAAACGGGCTGATCTGAGTAAAAACACATGCACATTCTCTCTGTCTGACTGTGTGTTAGTGTTTGTGGTTCTCAAACACCTTAACGAATTTGATTCGATGTTTGGTATGCAGTTTTGCGACGCCTGCCAAGCCTGCAGGCTACACATTTTGTCAGACTGTCACTCCTAATCTGACTCACAGCAACCAACCTATTGATCCTTGTTAATTTGAAACCATTATGTACTTCAGGTGAAACTAAACTGATAGCTCGTTTCCCCTGGTTATTGTGTAGGGAGAAAGCTACCCACAAGGCAGGAAATAGAAATGTGAAAGTTTACAACATGAACAGATTTCCTCCCCTCCATCAATTTCATAGGTTCTTATTTTCCTGTTTTGTGTTGTGAATATAATATACTATTGCATTTATTCACAATAAAGACATTTAAAAAAACAGTGTGATTGATATCTTCTACAGGTGTTACATGGAAAATTCAGATGCAACCGTTTCCAAGGACATTCCTGTCTCTCAGGCTTATTATTCACAAAATGAATACCTGTCTTTCTGCACAAAATGTGCTAATGTCAGGTACTGCAAGACAGCCCTCGCCTCTATGAGCACAAAAGCCTTATTGCATCACAACAAACTTCTAAGCAAGCCAGACACACTAAGTGTGGGCTGAACAGTGTATCCCTGTGTATCCCCATGTATCACCTAAAGCCACCTGATACTCACTCTCAATTTGAACAGAGTGGGTGGGGATAGCATAATCCATGCAACCCTGTTAATAGCTACAAGTGTGCTTTTTTTAAAAATATAACCAAAATTATTTTATTAACAGGTGCATTCACGAGCAGAAATGCGACACTACTTCCCCCCAGTCTTGCAGAGTGTAGAATACAGCCAGCATCGAGCTTCAAGAGGCGCAGCCCATGATGTGCGTTGCTTAGCAACACAGCCTTGTCATCAGCTAACTCCTTTTTACCAGTCACGACTAACACAAACACAGCTCATCATCTCTCTTCAGGCAGCCAGTAAATGCAGAACACTTACGGCTACATTACAACTCTACACTCAAACTCTTGAGGCAGCAAATTTTTCAATAAAACATTATATTATGTAGACGTCTATCAGTTCTGATCATTGCCAAAAAAAACCACTCAAACTGGATTTCTACATATAAATCATGTATTGGTGTGAGACTTCTACTTTCAGCATTGTTCATGCAAAGAAACACCAAATACTCTCAACAAACCTCAACAGCCACTGACATAAAGCATGACAGATATTTCGAGGGTCAATTTATGGCAATCAAATATACAGCAGCAGGGGGACATTGTGTCAGACTACAGAAGAATTAGTATGACTACGATGAGAGCAAAATAAGGATTTAACACGTAAACAAATACCTGAAAGGATGATGTGGGAAATCTTTGATGTGACAACTTCACACAGCCCACTGTCATCTACCACATTTTATGACCACAATCTGTACATGGTAAAGGAAGCAGAGCTCTTCCAGTCATTTCCCTTCCACCTCCAGATTCATAGGCTTAGACTCAGCAAGGCCTCCAGACTTTCTCTGCACGTATGCACAGACTCATGTAGTACTGTTTCATAGCAACAAGTGAAGCAGGTCCCTGAAGCCATCTTCTACATGGCTGACCCTACATTGCATGCAGTATGGAACAGGAATATGGTCAGTTCTTATTGCATTTATTGCCTGGGTCCTTAGATATCGTAAAATCCTCTCATCTTGAAAATGACCAAGCAGTTACACAGAAGGCCATGTGATTGTTGCTGTGACATCAGCACCACCAACACGTTACACAGAGGGAAGTCATTATGGCTAGGATGAAAAACTGATCATTGACATGTACTTTCTGCATCCGTCAATCACTTCAACACCTGATCACTGCAATATGAACATATAACATATAGATCCCAAATAATCTGATAACCAAGGGAAGGACACAGTAAATGGTCATCCGTGATATGGAACAAAGAAAAACAATGTGACGTTATGTCATTTGGAGCATTGACCCGATGATAGTACTGCCATCTCACTTTATAATCACTGGAGGAGTGACATATCTCCTTTTACAATGGAGGATATGTTCACTGCTCATCTTACACATGAAAAGATGAGCGCACACACACACGGCTAAATCCCACGTATGACGCCAGAAGACAGATGTCTCAGTGATAAGTGTTGAAACGGTGGAAAAAACGAATCTGTCTCTAAAAGTAAATGATATAACCTGTTGCTCAACACAAACAAAAGTATACATTTTGTGTGTGATTTGCAGTTTATATCTTAGCGGCTGGCTGTCACTCATCACATGTGATGGATACAACGTCAAGTTTTTACTCACATTCACACACATTTATCAAGTGTTATTTGAGAGTGTTGAAGTGTAACTATTCACATCTCCGTAGGTTCAAACAGAAATCCCCCCATTAGAGATAAAAAACAGGATCATTACATATCTGTAAGAACGAAGTAACACATTCCCATCTTTGTATCATAGGTCATAAAGTTTTGATCAACTTTGCTTTATTGATGAGAGTTTTTCGTCTAATAAATTTAGGGCTTTTAAAGCTTTAAATTTAAAAACCAATCCAGCTGGTTGTGTTCTAGTTAGTGGGAAACATTCATACTAAAAGTGCAAATGATTAATGACAGTTTTACTTCCCCGAACAGCAAACTACAACCAATTAAAGACAGATAATTTGATTACAATGACAGTGACCACAGAGAAAGCCTCCTGATCGGATGTTTTGATATTACATTCATCAGCAGTGCACGTCGATCCAAATCTAAGTGGAGAGCTGGGTCTCATGAGCAGCAGCATCATCCCGAGTCGAGAGGGATGAAATGGAGGAAGGTTGAACGATAGAAGTCATACTTACAATCCTCTGTGTGGAATAACGTGATAACAATTAACCGAAGCACACGAAGTCAGCTCTGTGGTTGGATTTGATTAGAGTCGACTGCTTTGATGCCCTTAGGCCCCGAATAACGGTTAGCAACCGCTATCCGGCTAATCTACCGTTACCCACCAGTTAGCCGGAGAGTCAACACTGAAACTGAACACACACTTCTTGTTGTTAGCCCGCGGCTGGACGGTGGTTGTAGTGGTGGCACCTGTTGCTGCGAGCTAACGCGAACCCCCCCGCTTGACAGGCAACCCTGCTGGGTTTAGTTAACGGAAACCTCAGCCTCGCTAGCTAAGTAAGCTAACGCTCAGTGGGGATGGCAGCGGCTCCACAGGCTCTAAATGCTAACGCTGGTTAGCTTCAGCAGCTAAACGCGTGCTAACATCTTCTTTGCCGGAATACCCCGGTGAAGTTGAGATAGAAGTTGACGACGGTGTGTTGCGTGTGAGCGAGGTGGAAGCGCGGCGGAGCGACACGACTCTCCACCGTGACCTGCTCGTAAATACCCGGCGTCGTGCAGCTCGCACGGAGTTCGGCAGCTCACCTTGTTGCTGTCATCCTCTTCGCCTCGGCGCTGGTGTTGTGCTGCCATTGGCGCTGTCGCAGTTTGCTCCGGGTTGCCAGATAACGCGAGGGGAAACAAGTAAACCGAGAGGAAACAACCCGGGGTCAGAACACTTCATCATGTGGAGCCTCCGCGTACTCTGTTTTATTAACGCGGGGATTTATTGATGCTGAGGATGAGTGGACTGTAACAGTAGTTTGAGAAGTGTCATTAAGCCCGTTTGTGATTACACTGATTATTAGCAAATAAGCAAAGACAGATTCGTCATTAATTCCCAATGGAGCAAAGATAGAAATTACTTCATTATGGATTTAAATTGGGATATTAATTGTAATTTATTTGAGCCCACAATAACTAAACATAATTTATATACTAAACTCCAAACGTATAATTCATGCAAGCAGAATATATCAATCATGTATTATTTTTAGATAAATGATGTATCTGATGTACATGCATATAGAAAGGATTCGGTGAATTGTTTGTTTTCATCATTGATCTATCCATGTTGGTTGTGGGGCCTCAGGAGCTTTGCTTAGACTCATGTTCCAAAACTGGAAAGCGGCATTGAAAGCTGAAGTCTGAAGCTTGAAGTCTAATAAAAATGTGTCGTATGATTGAAATCAAGTTTGGTAGCTATGTTTTAATAAGAGGAACAAAATCCTACCTCTATTCACATTATTTTGTATTCAACTTTTCCTTATACAAAACTGCAACACCTTTTTCAGCTCTGATCTGAAGCTTTGAAACTGATGGTCTGAAAATAAGTCAGCTCTATGCTGAACTTCAGTCCACTCACATGTTGTAGACTGGGTTATTTGGGATTGACTCTGCAAAGTTTCAAAATAAACACTCGCCCTTTTGAAATTCAAGTTTCAGCGTTTTAGAACTTTCTTTCTCCCAATGATACAAACCAGTATTTTCAATTACAAGCCAAAGATCAGACTATTATTGTGTCATGTTGTCCCTGCCTCTGGCCTCATTGCCTTTGGCAGAAATGTTAAACTTCATCATGCCACTAGGCAGGAGCAAGTGAGATAAAATGAAACGGAAATGCTGTCTTGACATGTTTATTTTCGTGTAAGGCAGTGTTCTACTCTGACAAAACTCTAACACACTTTCCAGAAGAATCCTGTGATGTAACATGAATGTAACTTTCAGACAATAAAAAGAACATAATAAAAAAAGAGAACTCAAACAAATAGAATATTGCCATTTGTAATAACCAGTCTAAATACAATGTTACAGTGTACAAATAGCTGAGAATATAACTACATTTGTTCAATATTATGCCATAAAAAACTACATCATCTGACAGTTTAACCTCCGACCAATCAAAACATTTAGAATCACAACAAAAAAGAAAAGTATACATGGTGAGAATACCAGCTTATATTTTAGCATAACATTTCAACAAAACCAAACAGATTTTTCATTCCATTAGCTTCAGTAACACGTGAAGGGAGTGCATCCTTAAAATAAGAAATTTGCACTTTTTCAGGTGGAAACTGGCACCAAAGAAAAACAGCAGTCATGGTTAGGGCCAGATTGGATCATCAGGCCTGAAACCCGCACAAAAACTTAGACTACTAGTTATTGTTAGCTTTTTCTTCTCCTAGTTTTGATTTAACCATTTTAAAGACAAGTTTCCAAGCTGTTTCCTTGATGTACAGCACGTTCATACACAGAGTACATGTATGTGGAAATGTGCTCGACAGATGGTGGCTTCGACTTGCAAAACTGTCTTCAGTATGTCAATGAGATCCCAGTCTACCTGTACATTTCCTATGAGATATTTTGAGTTTTCGCCCAATACAAAGATATTAAGATGCATGTTGTCTCACTGCCTTTCAAAGGCAGACATTTTGACGAGTCACAGTAGGAAAATCACAGGTATAAATGATGTTAAGTAGTGGGATTCTTAGAGAGACACATGGCCCATTCCTAAGCTGCTTTCAGACCCGCACTAAATTTTCCTGAAATTCTCCAGAGGGACTGTATTTGAGAATGTACAGTTAGTTCCTCCAGAAATGTTACCGCCAACCCCCTGGTAAAACGTGAGTGAGAGCAGGTGGGCATGTTGATGACATTTGTAACATACGACGGATGCAAAACAATGGAAAAAAGAAAACGTACATCTCCAGATGAAAAGAGGAGCCATACACGTAGAACACACAGACGTAGATGTCTCGAGAGCCGATGCCGGTGTCGATGTGCTGTAAACAAACACACATGATTTCCGCAGCAATTTGTCTTAACAACCACTCACAGAGCTACAAGCCACAGTCTCTAATTAACACATTCATACAGTTAATAAATGCTGCACTTCCTCTATTGCACTCTGGCGGCACAGCCGTCAGGGGCAATCTTGGGCTCAGTATCTTGCGCAAGGACACTTTGGAAGATTGAACTACCAACCTTCTGATATGTGGACGACCTCTACCGTCTGAGCCACAGCTGCCCTGTTAAGTCCTGCCTCCTGCATGCTCAGCTTGTAACACCTCCATGGGCGCCACCACTCGCCTTAATGTTCATAGCATTTTCCTTTGGTTGTGATCATGTCTGACCCGGACAATCTCTTGCTGCAATCTCTATAATCAGTGGTCGATCTCGACAGTCATGATTATGTACTAAACAACATGTCGGGACTCTATCTATGAAGTGGTGCATCTTCTGGTCTTGCGATATCAATCAAACCCCTGTTAGAACAAATTAATGGATTCAGAAAATGAAAGGCTGGAGTGCTTTTACTTTTACCTTGTTTGAGAAGTGTTTGAAATACTTTTGTCGTAAAAGGCAAACATTGTGGTTCACAGCAGAATAAACCGAGAAAATTACCTTTCCCCTGAGTTTGAATGTTTATCTGTTGAATTCATGTCAATTATTTGTTTGTTTTTTAAAGAGCCCATATTTTACACCCTTCTGGGATAACATTTCTTGTATTGGTACCCCTAAGATGATATATCAGTGTTTTGAAGTAGAAAAGACTGCTGCAATGTGTATTTCCAATAGGGTTTCAGGAGTGAACGATGCACAGCTTCTTACTGTGTAATACTTGTATTTATTTGAGTACACAGGACTACTTTGATACAAGGAAATAATCATATTCATGGCCACATTCAAGACAAAGCCTATTTAAAAACATTGTGCTGCACTAGCAGCTACTCTGCAGATCATATTGTTGAACTGAGAAGCTAAATATTGTGCATTGAACAGATGCTGTAAATATGAAGTGATACTAATGTGAAAAGAATAGATAGTTGCATAACTGCCTTTCTTACATTCAGCCTTTTACAGGAATTGCTAAAATAATAAATATGACCCTCCTAAGTGGGTTTTTTGGAAGATATCGGGTGGTAGATCTCAGCATACGTTAAGAAATTAAAAAGTGATCTTGGACTTGAAAGGGTTGGTGACCACTGCCCAATATGTAAAAGACAAACTCTGTGTTCATGTCTGAAAAGGGATCTGCTCTGAATCGCCAAACCGTCTGTTGTGAAGAAGGCCTATAGTGGATTGAGGGACTGCTCCCTGTAAATAAAGACATTCCCCTCTGTGATACTCCTCTGTTTGTTTCCTAAAAACAATCTACCTGGAAATTATAGAAAACAGCTAATGACATTGAATTTAGACGAGCCAACATAAGCCTTACTGCAGCAAAGAGAGGCCGTGAAAAAGCAGTAGACACAATCATCAGCTGGCACTTAAAGCAAACGCATACTTTACATGTGTTTAGAGGCAGCTGCCTGTGCTATGGAAACTGGGGCTAATGAATAGCCTTGTAAGTAACTTGTGGCTCAGACCTGGAGGCTACATATAAAAAAAAAACCTGTCTCTTAATATTATTATTAAAAACAGTTGGATGAGATGAATCTGTGACCATTTCAAAATGCAAATAAAACAAATAATCCCTTCTAATACCTTCAGTCAACTGCAGGTATGATCTGTGTGAAGCGAACTACCGTTACTGTGCAAGAGCAGAAAATCCCGTTTGACTTTCCCTCGACAGCGCTGTAGTTGACTCCATGGCACAGACAAAGTAAATATTCTAATTGGTGTCCCGTCTATCACAGTGTGCAACTAGGAATCAGTTGTAAAAATGAAGCAACCGTTACTCCTTTGGATGTAACATAAAAGCACTCATTGGCACATATACACGGGATATTAACGGTATGAGTAAAAGCCGTTCAATCAATGGTCGGCTCTGGGAGTTTGCTGCAGGCCACGGGGCACGCCACATTCCTGGGCGTTCGTTTCACTGAGGGCGGCCAGATCGTCTTTAGGCACACCTGCGTTTAACTGACTCCCTGCACGACGCATCCCCTCCCTATGAGCCACTGCTCTGCTTTTACCACTCTGCCTGTAGGACTGCAAATTAGGGGCTGCTTTACAGAAAAGCTCATCATCGATATCTTCTGATAACTGATAACAGGAGTCCGATTGCAAAGGAAGGTGACACTGTCTGTTGTACAGCTCTGTTCTCTGCGACATTATACCACAGGACGCTCTGTCTGACACATTGGAGCAAAGACGCTGTACTTTATCGTCAGGAAAATCACTGCTGGACGAAGAGGAAAATTGTTTATGCTTAACGTGGGCTTGACTAAAGCTCGGTACTTCAGTTATTTCGCCTGTCAGAGGAAGCCTCGGAGCCACTTCTGACCTGGTTTGCCATGATAAGGCCATAATGCTGCTACAGTCTTTAACATCTAATGCAGACACATGTACATTCTTTTTGTAATGCGGCGAGGGGTCTCTTCCAGGCTCCTTTTCAGTCTGCTGGCAAGAAACAATAGTGTCTCTTTCCTCTCTACATGTGTCGGGCATCTTCAACTCAAGGCCCTCTGTGTCTAGAGATCTACTTTTCCTGTCTAGAGACAGCGGATTAGCTGTGGATTGGCTGACTCTTGTAAGGCCTAGGTGCCGTGGGAGACTAGCAACAGCCCATGTGTTACTGATCAGGTTCTGCTCGTACAGGTCTAACATTTGATAGTCGAACTCTGCAAAAGCGTCTTTTTGAAGGTAGCTTTCTTCAAAGTCCTGATAGGGCGATGAAAGGTCCTCCTCCAGCTCCATGTGAATCTGCTCGTCGTACTCACCCTCGTTGTGCATATCCACTACATCAAACGTGACTATGGTGGGTAAGGCCTCCATGTTTGGAGTGAAGGCAGTGTTCCTCTGCATATCATCCACGCTGTTGTGCAAGTTCCCCAGCATCTGAGAGTTTTTTGTGTAGTCAACGAGTGCTTGTGAGAAACACACAGTTTGCCCATCGTCCAAATCGTTGATGGAATCCAGAGACTGAGAGCTGATGCTTTTGTACGGCAGAGCCACGGGCTTGTTTTCCTCAAGATGCTGCTCTTTGGGTTCACAGAATGTTTCAAAGTCGGGGTCAGACGTGCTTCCAAACGATACGCTGCTGTGCCTTTGCTCACAGTCTGCGTTGATGGATTTTGTTCTTTTTTCAGCTGGAACGAGTGCATTTCCTTTCTCATCAAACACATTCGCTTCTTTATTATGCCTGCCGCCTGACGCTTGTTGCTTTGAATTCAAATTACAGTCTCTATTCAAGCTGATTTCCTGCCGACCAACCATGTTTTGTGCCAACTCGGAGGATTTACTGCTCTCATGAAAATTGTGAACTTCATACCGTTCAGCGCCTATTTGCAATCGATCCATGTCTGGAACAAAGACTGAATCCGTCCCATCGCTAGGCTCACTTAAATACTCGCACTGTTTTGAACCGGGAAGCTTTGATTTGCTCTCATAATGTGGACTGATGAGGCTCTCATCGGGTGCAAAAAGTTCGTAGAGGGCATCTCCGCTGTAACTGTCCCTGGGTAATCTGTCTGTCTGCAGTCTGTCAGCTTTTTCTTGACCTTCCTCTGGCCCCGGGGTTGTTGAGTCATAGTAGCCCTCATCACTGGTTGGAACTGATTCTTGATGCTCACTTTGAGGAGTCAACACATCAGCCATTGAAGAAGTGTCTTGCTGTGCGCTGTTACTGTTCAATAAGTCCATATTGTGAGAGCTCGTCAGCTCAGTCATATCAGTGTGGTCTTCGTTGCAAGCGCTGCAGATTTTTTCTAAACCCTTATTTCCCCAGAAATCTTGAAGACACTCTTCATCCAAATCTTCAGGTGAGGCCATTTCTTCACCGCCACCCTGATACGTGAGATAGCAGGAGGCCCTCTTCCCTCCATTCCGGCTCCGCTCTCCAGAAACTGTGCTCTCCGAGATGCTGTCGTCTTCCTGATCTGCGATAATGTCCCCGCAGCCTGTGAGTGAGTCGAAGCTCTTCAAAGATGCAACGTCTCCAAACATCAGGTTGAGTTGATCCGACGAGCCAGTGGGTGCTTCGGACTTCAAGGCAGGTTCTGACTTCATCTGGACTTTTAGGCGAGGCTCGTTGTGTCCCAGAGAAGTCTCCTTGCAATCACTGGAAACCACAGCCATCAAATCCATCTCCTCCATTTGAACATCACACATCTGATCATCCAGCTCAGACTTTGGGCTATCTTGCTCTACACTCTCCTCTAGTGCGACCGTGACAGCACCGCTACACTCAGCACCAAGGGAAACTTCATGGATGACATCTTCAAAATCAGGCACATCAGGTTCAGATCCCAGGCACTCTGTGACATACTCGTTGGCGTTGTCATGGACAACAGGCACCTCCCTCCTGCAGCGGGGAGTAGACATTGCAATCATTTCGGTTTTATCCACTCCACCATTTCTGTGGTTTCTGTGATGCTTAAAGCTGTTAAAAAGACTCCTCAAACCTTTCCTCTGTCGACCGAGAGTCAGTGACTTCTGGTCAGCAGTGGGGGGGCTACATTCATTGTGACAGCACGTGTAGAGCTCTCCTGAAGAGTCCCTCTGGCTGTGGTATTCAGTGTCTCCAGCTGGGCAGTACCTTCCTCTCAGACAGTCATCGTGACAAACCTTACTCAGCCCATCGTGCGTTTTGCTTTTGGTGATTCCTTTCTTAGAGGAGCCCTTGTTCAGATTTTTACTCCGTCCTCCAAAAAAACTCGGTAAAATACAGATATTTTTACGCACTCCAAAAAACGTCAGGGCAGTCCTGAATTTTCCAGGTTTTTGAGATTTCACAGCAGCATTCAGCATGTCTGAATGGAGCTCCTCGGTGATGTCATCAAGGCTACATCGCGAAAGTGATTCGGAGACTGTAGCAAAGTCCTTGATGTCACCGGTTAGCTCGTCTACCTTGCAAGAAGCCATGGCTACCACTTTTTAAAGAAGCAGTCCAACAGAAGGCATAGTAGCTGAATTTTCAAGATCAGCCAGTGGGATGATTGTCGTGAATTTCTTCGCCTTCCAATATGAGACCTGTATTGAGAAAAAGTTTACCAAAATCAATCATCTCTTTAAATTGGCTACATTCATATGGTGTAAACACAGAGCAGAATCTTATCATGAATCCAACAGCGGAGTGGTATTTTCATTACAAAATACCTACTTGTGTCATATGCATCGTTGTGGCCGATATCTATTTTACTTTTGTCCTCTAAATGTATATTGTGACGTAAATCCATATTCACATTGTCAAAATGCATTTACATTTATTGTTACAATTAACTTTTGTAATAGACATCCCGCAGAGTTACTATTGATGAAAACGTGCCTCTTGGCTAACTCAGGTCATTTTCTCACATGTTGATTGGGAAAATTATTGTAATGTCTTGTTCCGAAATAAATAAATGAGCCTGAGTCTCTGCTTGTCCTCTTGGTCATATCCACATCTGTATGGCTTGATCTAGTTTGGTTAACACAGATTTCTACTTGACACGCTGAATGCATTCATATGTTTATGCCTTGATCCCAGTTGTCTGACTTGTTTTCTAATCTCAATGTCCTTTTTGTGTGTAAATTGTTTGGTTTGGTCTTTCCACCAACGTGTCCTGGTGCAAAGCTCTGCTGTGGACTGTTTTGTGTCTTTTATATAGTTTGTATCTGTGTTATTCTGTTTAGCTCTGGTGAGATCAGAAAGATTGTTTTGTACAAAAGCCGTAGAATTTAAAACCATGATCACAAAGCTACAGACCAATTAACTTATCTTAAACTCTTTTACATCAGCAGGTAAAAACTATACAGGCCTGAGCTTCTTAGTTCAGTACTTACAACTTGTTATTTGTTGTCATATGGTGTATTTACACACAAACCACTATACATACAACCATATTTATCTGCTTAGTTTTAAATAACAGCGTTTTTGTTTAATGAAAAGTTTTGCAAGTATAGACTGCATGGTTGGACAGAATACAACCAATGCATACAACCTTAATGTTTAGCTAAACGTGCAGATGAAGCACACAAACAAACGGAGGTCTAACCAGTGATTTAAAGATCTGACTGTGCTGCAGCTGTAGATTTAGACCTGAATCGATGATGTTCCTTCACATTAAACTTAGTTCACTTTAACCAAAGTTAACAGAGCAAGTCTGAGAAGGAACTCGCATTCTAAACCCGAACTACAGCATCATTAGCACAAACAAACGAAATCAGGTTAGCTACCTTAGCCACATAGTAAACAAACTTACCAGCCACAGCTAGCATCTCCCAGCACCGAGCTGCTGGTAGGTTCTGCACCTACAGGACCAGTCCACCTCCCAGGACCGGGTCTTTGACTCGGTGGTACTTCTGGGTTCCGGCTGCTGGTGGACCGGGGCCCCGGAGCAGCTCGGACCAGACACGGCTACAGTTGTTAGCTTTTAGCTGTTAGCAGCTAATGCTCCACTCACTCACCGGGGACGTGTCCTGCAGGTTGAGACCGAGATGTGGACCAGTCGGATCCACTGGTTCTGGATCTGTGTGTCCAGTCCACACATGCATGAGGTTGTATGCAGGAGATGCTCACATGAAGCCCAAAGAGCCTAAAGCCCAATGTTTAAGAGCTGGATGATGACTTCATCTATACACCTCCACACTCTCCTCTCGGCGCATGATAGTGACGCAACACGTGTGTAGCGTGTCATTTATAAGGGATTTATTATTATTATTTATAATATTATTTATTATTATCTCCACATTTTAATCAAACAAAGTGAATACATGTTATGTTGATAACTGTATTTATGTATTAGTTATTCTAACTGTAGCCAAACCCCTGATATAACAATTAGTGTATTAAATAGTTAACATTTTTAATACTGAGTAAACACAACATTTAGATGTTCTGTTTGGTGAGCTTCTGATCTGTTTTATTTAAAACACATTGAGCTGTACTTTATGCTATGCTATGAATAAATAAGGAGGATTATCATTATTATTATTAGGCCTTAATAATAATGATAAGCCCTAATAATTAGGGCCTTATCACTTACATGGTTCTCCCCATTTGACACCCAATTGACCAGTTGACTCGATAGATATATTTCAACCCCAACAGGAATTCAGCCATTTATTTTTGCTTATTTTTAAAATTGTACATATGTTAAAGGGATAGTTCACTGAAAAATGAAAAAATCACTCATTATCTAATCACTACTATGCACTTGAGGGTGTGGGTTTAGTCAACAAATGATTTCTGGAGTCTCCAAGGGAAAACTTTGTTACAGCAGAATCAAATACAAGTGAAGCCAATGGTGACCTTTTCTTCAGATGTAATAAAACAATCGGAAAAACACACCATTCCGACATACTGCTCGTGTGGTCTCTTACAAGTGTCCACAAGCCACAACATTCATAATCGACTCGAAACAAGGTTTTCTACACCATATTTTAAACCTAAAAGTCGCAAGTGGCGATGCTAGCGGATTTGGCCACACGATGGTGTGTCCGAGGGTCTATGAATGCACCTCGTAGGAAGATATCTGCCGACATTTAGGATAAAAAACATGGTGTAAATGACAAGTACAAAGTTTACTTCTGAGATTCCAGAAGTGTTTTGTGGACTCAAACACCCACCCCTGCATCGGCATAGTGGTGAGTAGATGAGTGGACTTTCATTTTTGGGTGAACTATCCCTTTAAGCCTATATTGACCGGCGATGACGCACAAGCGGTTGTAACATCACTGGACTGCATCTTCCAGTCTGCCTCAAACTTGACATGTTTGATGAATCACTAGGTAAACAAACCCCAAGTATAATGTTTGGCAGGTGAGGCAAAATGGCTCAACAGCACCACCGACTGGAAACAGGAAGTAGTCCTTCTGGTTCAAACGTCATATTCGTCATTTCGAAAGGCGACTCCAGACCTCATAGCTGAATTGTGAGACATAATTAGCAAGCATTCTCCAGTAGGATCCCAGGGACACGCTCTAACTACCCCCCTGAAATTTTCTTAGTGGGCGTAGCAGCCTCAGTGTGTTACTCCCCCACTACCGTATAGGTGAAAGGGCCCTTTAATACCTGCTTGCAGGTCCAGTTATTAACCTCATTATTATTAAAGAACAATCCATGACAAGTACCTACGGGTTAATTGTGGACATGCAAACTTTTAAGTAAAACATGATAACAATAATTTTTTAGATTGTTTAAAAGGAAAATTCTTCACTTTTAGAGGTTCGATATTCTCAAAGCTTTGAATGTGTCCTTTTTGAGTAAAAAACACATATCGCCGACAGCTGCTTGAAGAAATAGATATTTAGAAATAGTGATGTTGAAACTCAAACTTCCAGATCTCAGGTGGTTTTAGCACAACATTGATCATTGTGGTTCAAGATACATAAATAAGGAGAGAAACATTAAAATAAACATTTGGTCATGAAAATATATTCTTCTGTACAGCTACAATTATACAATACATTTACAGCGAACTTCTTTTTTTTTACAATAAAGCAATGCAAGGCCCTTTTTAAAATGTTGGTAAAACCTTATGCTACGGTAAAAATGACAGTGCATGATCAGGCAGCATTTACAGTAACAAACAACTGAGAATGAACTCAGGCTTTTCAGTGCAATTTTGTGTCTTTATCTGCGCAAACAAGCCTCTGACCTTTCTCTATTTACATCTGTACATTTTAATGTCAATGCTGTTTTACAAAGTGCTTTTACAGTAAGTTGTTTTTGGTCCTCTTCACATATGTCCTCTTTGCTGGTGTGATTGGTAGTCTTCTTGCAACCCAGTGTTTTTATGTTTTCTACAGTGTATTTTCCATTGATGTCTTTGACTGCCGGACATCCGTCCACTCCATTTTGGTGTTTTGCAGTGCTTGGGTCTTCTTCTCATCCACCTGCACGTAATCCACTCTGTAGTCATCACACAGAAAAGGCTTCTGCTAGACACAAAGAGGGAGAAATATCGGAAGACATCTTGATTTACAAATCTTGGATCATGCATTTCTCACTGTAATGTTGTGCGCAATATCACATTGTTGAGTGCTACAAAAGTTGCATGGTTGCTTCAGATGCTTCAACATGACATCACACGTATTGCAGATATTTTACATTTTTTAGAAAAAGGACCGATTTGAATAGTTTAATAGATACGGGTCAGTGGAGCTCATACTAACTTGTGATTATTATGATGTTATTCTACTGAGTATGGTCTGCTTTTACTTTTACAATGTCAATGATCATTAATCTGTGGTAATAGGTGCTCTCTCTCACGACCCCAGACAGTGAGTTCATCTGTTTGACACCCTGTGCTTGAAACAATAGCTTGTAGTATTTAGCTGGTGTGGGTTAAAGATAATTCCGCTGGTGTGTCTTCAGAGGCTTCATTTGCAAAATGGTTAATTTTTGTTATTTATCTGAATGTAACAAACCTTCTGTACGGGAGAGGGAGACGCAGAATTGAAATCCAGGGACAAATAGTCAAGGTTGGATTTTCTCGCCCAGGGTTGACCGGCTCCATCGCAGTTGAGCTGTTGCCATGACTCCTGTCAGAGAAAGAAACAGATGAAGATTTGACTAAATAATTATTGGTCCCAGAAAGCTGGGCCTGAGATACGTGCAATTCTAAAAGCCTCTCAGTAAATTATTAACTGTCACAAAGCTGGCAGGACCTCATCACTGTCTGAATAAATGTTGGCCTTAAACTGTTGAGGAAACTACTTGGAGGGGAGTCAGGCTTGATGACACATGACTAATGCGCTTTTCTACTAACTTTATTCCAGGAAATTGCCCCAAATATGCACCATTATCAAGACGAGCCTTGTACAACTTCACACTGTTACAAATGCTCACAGCCTGGAGGGCCTTCACTGCGACTGCAGCTCGCTGATCAGCAAACTTTAGAAACATGAAATCACTTTTCACAAAGTCTTAACTGTGCCCCGAGCACATTCTCCACCCACTGAGCATCACACAATTATAAGAATTATGTTGATATTATATAAGTACTCTACATAGATTTCCATAGAGTTTAAAGGCCAGTGTTTTCTTTTGTAAATTCTGAGGCCTAGATATAGTTAAATCCAGCTGCTCTTGATACCATGAAAGTCAGATCAGTTCATGTTACACAACATCTTTCCAGTGCATTAAACGAAACAGATAAATAAATCTCAATTGCTCTAAATTCTGAACAATGTACAATATTGTTCTCTTTTAATCTCAGATAGAGAGAGGAAGTTGATGGCATTATTAAAATTACATGATAAAGTCCATACACAACATACAGTGCCTTTCGTTGTGAATGTTGTGTGTATTGTGTAAAATTAGTCTACAGCAGTGGGAATAGAAATGTTACCATTGTGTCTCCATCTCTCGCACTGTCCCCATTCTCAAGTTGTCTGTCAGGAAGTAAACTGGACACTGAAAAGCTGCAGTTGCACAAAAAACAGAGAATTAACATCAGATTAGAAACCAGCAATAAAGAAGCAATGGAGAAACATTATCTTTGTGCTGAGTGAGCATATTAACATATAACCAAGGTAAATTATAGTAGAATTTTCATTTGGAAAAGGTTTTAATGAAGTCTTATTGTCAGCAAAACAAAACTGGCACTAGCTATTTCTCCCAGCTGATGGTCTCTAGACAGCATCTAAATCTTATTTCGAAAATATTTCAAAACATAATAAATGCTTGTTAACACAGCAGCAGAAAGGTCTTTATTTTTTGTCTGTACCAGTTGAAGATGTGAATTGTGATGGGAAATTAAATCACATCTAGCTTTTTATTGATCATGTTAATGAATTACATGAAGAGGAAAAGACTCTTTGGAAAAGGTTTCCTCTCACCATGGTGCAGTCGTCATTCTGCTCAGAGGCAGGTGAGTGGGACATTCTGTGATCGTAGAAAGGCCTCTCAGGTCAAGAGGTGGGGGTCGAACTGTGAACAAATAAAGTTCATAAATTGATTACAATTCTCTGATGTGCCACAGAAAGGTTTGTATTGGACGAGAACTAAAGATGATCGTGAGAAGATAGGTCTGCATGTCTGATGTTTGCACAAATCCTGCACTGACATTTTCCATATATGAATATGTGACAGTGTGGCAGCATGTGCACATGAATCAAAACTATCATAATTTTCAGTCATTTTAATATTTAAGATTAAAGATTAAATAATCAGTTTTCACAAAATACCAGACATGTAACAGGAACCTATCAGCTCTCACCTCTCCTCAAACGAGGCTTGAGGTGTCGGTGAACGGGAGGAGGAGCCAGATCTCCCGGTTGACACATAAGTGAGCTGCCAGTCGCGGAGGACTCGACACTGCAGTTTGTGTCGACGAAGCTGAACGTCCTTGGGCTCATTGGGATGTAACCGTCACATTCAACGGTGGGAGGAGGAGAGATCATGGGAACATATGACTCATCCCGGAAACTTTGAGCTAGTGTGGTGTTTAAAGAAGGCTGCTGAAAGACAAGGAGCAGGAGATCAGACAAGTCCACTATGTCGCAACGTGGAACATTGGCTAATTGTATTAGCAAATCTATATTGCGTAATTTTCATTTTATATATAAAAAAAACAATTCTGTACATTTTTATTTCTGAATTTTGACATTTTATAACAATTACACTAGCACTTTGGGTGCTTAAGGTAGGTCCACCTCTTTGGAAAACAATTAGTCACTAAAGCACAATGAATCATGGGATACGTTGGCCCGGGAAGGATCCACCAGGTGGAGCCTCCGTTGCTCAGGGTTTGAAGAATGCATTTGTCGGCCGCATTTGAAGGATACTTCGATTCGGGACTGTCTAGTCTCGCTGCTGTGACGCAATTGGTCTGCAAATGCAGGATGCAGCCCCTGAATTGAGACACAGCTATACACTGTATATAAAGATGGACGACATGACCATGCCAAGTCATCTTAATTGCCCTCTGGTGGCTGGCTGCAGTATAAGTCATTAACTCCCCCTCCTTCATGTTAGTGGATGGGACTTGGACCAAACTAAAAAGTCAAAGTACATCTCACAATACATTATTGTCAAAGATGTTTTTTGTCATTTAACAAAGTTTTTATCAGACTGATATTTGTTCAAGCATCATTTTTCTGGTAAGTTTGGCTTTAATGTGATTCATGATTGACAGCTGACACTGGCTCATGATTGGTCTAGCACATGTATCTCCACTGCAGCTCCACATAGCCATCTGTACAGCGCAGACTCTGACTCCAAGTGACATCAAAAGCACATTGTTCATCTTTGTATACAGTCTGTGGGTAGATCCCAAGGTGGTTCATAGTTGGACTTTTGTGAAATAGTTATTGGCTTTGTATCCAAGAATCTCATAAAGAAATGAATATCACTTTCTTCTCAACAAGATCTTTCTTGTTGATTTTCTTACCAAATTGAGACTCTGCCTCCTGTTCCTCATCAACCTGCTATCAGCATCTCCTAAAAAAAATGAAAAAGGATTATAAGGATTATGTTTAATTTCATTGGATGCAGATTTCTTAGCTTCTGTACTGTGTGTACTGTTAAGGGTTTACCAAATCGTAATTGGTCCAAGCTCGACAAGGAGGTCCTCCGGGGAAATAATGCAGCGTGCTTCGAGAAATGCCGCACACTCATCGCTCTCGGCTTTTGAGCCCCTTCATCACTCAGCTGCTCTGGCACGTGATTAGGCTTGGGTGGCAGCGGAGGAGGTGTGTGTCTGTCACTTGTTGCCTCCAACGATGGAGAAGGATACGGCCGGTCAAACTGGAAGACACTGGCGGCACCGTGACAAAGCGGAGAGTTCGACGAGGAAGGTAAAGCCATGGAGATGAATGGAGCACTGAAAGGAGTGTTGATCAGCCCTCCATGTGGGAAGAGAGACGGGCTGTGGCCGGGATGAGAGCTGGAGGGAGAGGAATCATTGAAGAGCGGTGATGGGACGATGTCCTTGACAGCATCGTCTGACGACTTCTGCTCCAGGGAGATGTCCGAGTTTGAAAAGCTGTTGTGTCTACAGATATGGGGGAAATGAAAACGTTGCGTTTTTTAAATGAGAACTTTTCCCATAATTCCACCTTTGTTGTTGGTTTTACAGATTGTACATACCTGCTTGTCCCTGTCTCACACTGCGATAGTAAGAGGTAGTCCAGGGGATGACCGCCATCTAGTTGGCTTGATACAGATGCTCGGTCAGAGCCGTCAGGTGAGGTGGGGGTGTGAGGAAAGCCTTCCTCTGAACTCTCTGTGGAAAACAAGTGGAGATGGTCACAAATCATCTATCTACTAATTCCAGAAATCTCTGTCTGACTGTGGCTTGTATATCTCGAGCATCATTCATCTAAATGCTTTCACACGTGGCATGTGTATTGTAAGGGCCCAAGGAAGTACAGTGTCGGATTTGGTGCAATTTGGACATGTAAGATGTTCAGTATTTATGGACTTTAATAAACAGCTGATTAGTGCTCTGATGTAGGGACAGCTGGGACTCATCAATGTAAGTGACATTAGTGACAACATCATGTTCATGACAACAGGCATTGTCGTGAAAACTGCAACGATAACAACAACTGATTCTCCAGGTTGAGGTTCTTTCACTGAACTTTGAAGAAAAACAAACAGGTCCGCTCCTTGTGCAGCAGCGGTGGAGCAGCTTCAGGATCCTGTGGACTGAGTCCTGGAGCTGCTCTTGACTCGCCGCCGCTCAATAACAGCAGCTCACTTTTACAGTTTCGGAAAAAAAAGCTGCATCAAGCTACATCATTGGACAAGGATGTGCAGTGATAAGATAACACCAACGTCTAATATGCAAAACATGCCACTGGTGCATGTCTCTCAAAGCCTGTAGTCAAAGTCTCAACATGCTGTACATGGATTAGGTGAGTTTGAATGTTTTGAGTTTTTTGCAGACACATTGAAAGCAGACACACGAGCCCTGTTCCCTCATTTGTTTATACTATCTCCAGTCTTTTCGTCTGGTTGGCTCTCGCTCAGAAATTTGTTTCATTCCATTTCACCCAAGGCCGCTGAGTCAAGGCCGTGCCTTCAGATCCATGTGTGTGTATGTGTGTGTGTGGGGGGGGGGCATCCAAAGGTATTTGCATGCTCTCATGAAACATTTGCTTTCCTTAATAGATGTCCGTGCTATCTTGTGGTGGCAGAACAATCTTTAATTTCCCTTTGCATTAAATATGAGATGCCTTTTCAAAGAACTGTTTTGCAATCCAGGTGGGATCTACTGCTGCTGTCCCACTTTCTCAAAAAAACTCTTTATTAATGCAACCCAACTTTATTCTAGAGTGCTTTAAAAACCTACAGCAACAATCTGGGTCACATACTTTAGCGTGTGAAATACAGTACAGTCTTACAACTACTGCTTTATAGAAACATGCGGGGCAGCATATCAGCAACTTGGTGCCGTTGCTCTATCTCCTTCACACAGATGACAATGCTCTAACAGAACTCTAACAGTCTCCTCACAGTATATCCCCCTAACAGTAAAAGGTCAAAATAAGATCCTCCGGAGAGCAGATTGTTGAGTGATCATGTGGCAGCAAAACAAGTGTCAATATATAGAGAAAAGTAAAGAATAGTGAACTTTATAAAGGCAAAAAAAGCTAGATTTAAATAGAATGGCACTCAGTAGAGAGAATACCACAAAGTGAGAAGCTTAAAATCAGTCCACTAAAGTTACATGAATCATTCTCAATGAAAATGTAAAAGAAAACACCCATTGGTGGAGGTAATATATATATATATGCAAATAAAACTAATAAAACACTGAGTCTGGTTCTGTTGGAGGTTTCTTCCTGTTAAAGGGGAGTTGTTGCCAAGTGTTTGCTCAGAACTGTTGGTTTTCTTTCCATAAGACTGAAAGGTCTCAACCCAGCAATGCAAAATGCCTTGAAGTAATATACGTTGTGTGGTTTATCACAATACAAACAAAGTAAAACTGGATTGAGAGCAGATATGTCTGTCTCACATTGTTTTGGAAACAGTGTTGAACAGCACTGCACAGCTGCTACTTCAACCAGCATGGATCCCTCAGATTGATTGCAGTTAATGTTCCTCCCTACGATTTATTCTCAAGTGCTTTTAACTTTGTAAAACAACATTCTGGTTGCTCCAGAGATCAATTAGATTCACCCAGATTTGGAAGCAAAGACAGAAAGCGATTTATTAGAGTGAGTCTTCATCACAGGATCGCTTGTAGGATCACACCCGACATAGAATAATTCCCTATTTATAGCTGCAGGGAATCTTCTGATAAAAAACTAAAAAAATCTGGCAATGGCATTCAATTTTAAGAATTTCCTAGGTTATGCCATACTTAGATTTTATAAACTTTACTCAAGTGAAAGACAAGTGAAAAGAAAATGTATTTAACCACCCGAGTGAGAAAGAATTTGGAAACACACCATAGTCTTGCGCAACCATGTGAGTTATCAGCAAAGGAAAATCCACCTAATGTTTAGTCTGTGATGCTCTCATAAAACCCACATGGCTCAAAATAAACGTTCTGACCTCAAATTAAAGTTTGAGCTTTACTTCTCCACTTCCTGTTGTGCAATAACCTTTTTTTCTGGACCAGAAAAGTCAATCTACCCTTTTACTTTGTGATCTTCACTGAGACAGGTGTGTACATGTACATGCTGAACATCCTGATCATCCTGATCATCCTGCATATTCACCTGCATCCTCCAGGCTCCCAAACTGGCAGATTCGACTGATGCTACTGATCCAGATGTTCATCTCCTCCTCAGTTTTGGCCACGAGGTAAAAGATGCGAGATGAGGTCTTCACCACAAAGAGGTGCTTCCCGTTGAAGTCTCTCTTTACCCTGAGTTGCCCGTTCAGCATCTCCACCTCACACTCCTTCAGGTCGATGGTGCGGATCGGCTTCTTGGAGTTCTTACTCTGGAAGTACTCCAGCACATCAGGATTACCACTCATGCGACCTCTGCGAAGCACAAACCAGCGCTTCCTCCACGCCTGAGGGAGACAGGAGCAGATCATCCTGGAGTTAGTTTCAACTTAGATGATCAAATCATTCATGTTCAGCACAGTGCTTCATTAAACAAAGCAGCACTGCTTCCCCCCCCCTCCCTCCCTGACTGCAATTAGTCATGAGCAGTCATGGGAATTAGATCACAGCTCCTGCTCACAACAGCTAACTTAGCAACTTTTAACTGCGTTTTTGTGGCTTTAGATCTGGTCAGTAAGCGGAACCTCAACATTGCATTTCCCAGAAGTGCAGAGAAGAGGAAGTACACTGTGTTTAGAAGAAAATGTCTAACATGAACGAAAGAGGTATTCACTTACTCCACCTCTTTATACTGTCTACTTAATGAAACCCCAACACTGAAACTGTTGGCCGGTATTTACAGTGTAAAGCTGCAAAGATCTGCATTCAGTATGTGATGGCTGAGCCCTCACTACAAAGAGTCATATTGGTGACAAATTAAAAAATTTATATTCTTGATTAAAAATAATTCATAATAGTCAGGCGAGATGTTTGGGTGTACATATCATTTTCACATGTTTGTGACCGCTCCCAAAACGTCTGTGCTGTGACACTTAACAACACAACACTTGTGGTTTTCTCCCTGCCTGTGGTTAATCTGCCCCTGCACAAGTCAGTTGGTAATTTATGTGTTCATACCAGGAAATGGTTAGACAGGCTTACTGCCAACAACATCGCCAGGTTTTAAGAGGAAACCGTAACCAGTCCAATCCTTGAGATGTTTCGAGTATGAAAAGTTTGAGAAATAAGTTATTTATATGAACAGGTGCAGCTAATGCAAATTGTTAATGTTGAAGCTGAATGGTTGTAGCTTCTGGTCTTTCATAAACATAAATCAAAGCAAGTAAATACAGAGCAAACCAGAAAATCTCCCATATTTTATCTTACGCTCTTCCTCAGCAGATTAAGTTTTGTTTATTGTCATCATGTGGTTTAAGTAGGAAGCTTTGAAAACGGAGAAAAACTCCGGAAGATTCAATGTGGTTGAAAATTCTTGTAAATTGATCTTAGGATGTTTTGCAAACGTTTCAAGGTCAAACATGAACTTTCATGCTCAAACTGAGGTACTTTAACTCACTGGCTTTTACTTGATTGCTTTTCGCCATTACTTATGTAACTTTTGCCATCACTTTAATAAGATGTTTTATTTAATCTGCTGTCTGTGATTTGAGAGGCACTTTGGCTGTTTTAGAGGGTTCTATATAAATAAAGCTATTATCATTATAAAGTAAATTAATTATTTAATATGTACAATACTATGAAACTAAACAAACATTTTGACTGATGACATCATTAAAGCAGGGGTTATACTTTTAAAATAGATGATGGCTTTTTTTCTATTCAAATGTCCCAATAAACAGTGTGACAATGAACCAGCAAACCAGAGCCCTGACACTGAATTTTATTTTTTAATAATCAGCTGCTTCAGACATTCACTAGTCATTTGATAATGACTTAGTATTGAATGCTGTGACCTGCCTAAATGTTTTTTATTAAAAACAGCCTGCACATGTGTAGATTGATATTGATGTCAACATCCAGTCTCACAAATGTTAAAATATCGAAAATGCTGAATTTGAGATATTAGGTGTCAAAATAGCAAACAATATCAGTTTGTATGAATTCAATGAATGAAATAAAAGGCAAAAAACATAACAAAACTGTAATCACCCACAGTGGATGCACAAGGCAAGATTTCTGTTACCTCCAAGCATCACGAGAGAAACAGATATATCAGTGAGTAGTGTAGAGCTCAATATGGAAGCACTTGTTTGCAAGTGCCAACTCCGCCAGCCACTGTTGTGGAAAGGTCACAGCGGATGACCGTTAAATTTACATTTGTCCTGGCAGTGAGTGGAAATGCAATGTTGTTGGAGAGTGAGACCATGGCTGTTGTTTCAGGTCAGGGTTTGGAGCGTGTGGATACTATTGAGTGCTAAAAGACAATAAAGCAGCTGAAACCAAAGTCAGCGAACCAAATACTAAACAAACACTTGATTAATTTTTCATATTTCATTGCATTTAATGGGCGAGAAACATTCGACCAAAATTTCCACAATGACACGTGCCCGCAGCTGACATTTGAATATTCAGTCAGATCATGTTCCAGTCGTAACAACTGTATAAGAAGACCTTCCTTTACTTTGTCCTCTGCTGTTAACAAGATCTGCATGGTGTGTGACAACAAGTTTCTATTTCCCGCACCAAACCCCCAAAAGCCCCATCATCACATACGCACACAATAACTCCCCCCCACCCACCCACCCATCCTTTTCTCTGCAATGGTGTTGATAAACAGGCCTCCTCCACCCCTGTTTGCACAGGGGAAGTGCAAACAGCCACCACAGAGCCGGACTATTTCTGCTTATAGGTCTGAAGTGTCTGACTGCTGCTGCTGACAGTGCTTTCCATGTTTCACAATACACACGGTCATCACACAAACACGCACACACAAACAGACACACACACACACACACACGCAGAGTAGAGCAGAGTGAGTGGACGACATTATCACATGACCCCGACAACCACGAAACAGTGAGGGCTGTATACTGTCCATGTAAGCAATTATATATACTTGCTGTAAAGAGTTCTTTCCATGTCTGCCTGAAATACATTTGCAGCTTGTGACATATGGTTTTTTTATCATAATATTTGCACGTTAATAAGTATGAAGTGTCTCCACCACACAGCAGTGAGGTGTTTTAAATAGAAATGAGGAAGGCGACATGAAGGAGGCTGAATAACAGCTCAGTTTAACAAAAGCATGGAAGCCGTCAGTGTGCCTCTGAATCCTTATTCCCTCATCCTTATACACACACACTCAAACACACACACACACACACACACACACACACACACACACACACACACACACACACACACACACACACGCACGCACACACACACACACACACACACACACACACACACACACACACATACACACAAGGCACAGCAGCACAGCCTGGCATTCCCATAGAGGACATACGCAAGTGTCCGGTGTGCACTCCTACTCACAAATCTCTTTAGTTTCTTCTCTGGGGGTGATTTAATGAGCCAGCCGGTGCAGACCACATCCCCAGCACTCATCTTGACAGCAAAGCGTGTCGTCCTCACGACGGCTGCTGCTGCTGCTGCTGCTGCTGCTGCTGCTGCTGCTGCGAAACTGAGAGCACTGCGAAGCATATCCTGTGTTCTGCTCAGCCCAGCCACTCCAAAAGGAGGAAGTCAAGAAATTGATCACACTGACAGAGAGAGAGAGAGGGAGAGAGATAGAGAGAGAAGGGGTGGGAGACAGAGACAGAGACAGAATTTAGTGTTTATTTTCCCAAAGAGCTCAGGGGCAAGCGGATGGAGCGGTTGGCCTGTGGGGAAGAAAAAACATATAATGATGTTTGACAGGTTTGAGATCTGTCTCATTAAGGTAAACTGCAGTGATCTGTCGTCTGTCATTTTTTTTCATTCTGAAGTATCTGCACATAGGCTCTGCAGTATCCACAGAAGAAGAACAAAAACATTTGTGTGTGATTATTATACACATAAGTGAACGTGTAAGGGAGGGGCTGTCATGAATTACATGCAGCCAAGAAATTGTCTTTGGCTGGAACCTGTTCCTGGGAGCTGCTGAGCCTCGGCCACAGGTGTCTGTTATCTCAGGGACAAGGACGCCAGTGAAACAAAACAAGGAAGAAATAATGATCAAGGAATTTAAAGTACACGTGTCTCTCCACTGCATGTGAGGTATACATTTTTTCCACTTTTCCTTACAGAGTCATGTGTTGTTAAAAGATCTTGTCTTGGGGTTTGAGTAAAATACAACACAAGTGTATCTTCCCCTTTCTGTTGAATTTATTTGCCCGATGAGGTTTGTGAACTCCAAAGAAAGAAGAAGTGGTTTTAACAGTGTCAAACCATAACGTGGCTTTTGTCAGGGTTTCAGTTACTAAGGATGATTTCATTTTTTTGATCTCTTCTCTTTGATCCATTCTCTGCTCGGTTATAATGGGTTATGCTAATTATATATCTTTCTATGTGCTGTTTTTACAAGTTTGTATAAATGCCCATCGAGGGATAGACATTGCAAGGATGCATGGACTATAAATGCAATATATATGTGGATCATATAATATCATTATAAGTCCCTCAATCTAATGTAAGGGAATACACACAAAATAATGTCGGTCAACAACCTATCTTTCCTTTGTTTTGAGAGAAGAGAACTCATAACTTCCTTTTGACCGTAAAAGCGTTGCCATCCCACAAATCGTCTACATTTCTCAGATGACAATTTTCGACAAATGCTTTGAATTTAACTGCAGAAGAAAAAACACTGTGATATTTTAAAATGTGCATTCTGCTGTTGATCTCAGTCAATAATAAATACTACAAACACCACGTGTCACCCCTCCTGAGGTTTTCTCATTTTTATGTTCTGTTGCTGTTGTGTTTCGTGCCTAAAACCCTTCTTCTGACCGTGTTGCAGTGGCTGCAGTGGAGGTTCAACAACCAGTAGAGGGCAGCAGCACGCCCTGGCTACATGACAATCTGGAGAAGAAGAAACGGGATTGCGATAGTCTCCAAAGAGCGTTGGAGGCAAAGAGCCGTAAACCGCTTCCACTGGATGTTACACCAAATAAAACAGAGATTAAATGTCTTCCTACACGTCTGTGATCAAAACTGTGCAGTGTATGTCCACAATTAAACATTTAACACCAAACACTGTCCCGTCATGTCAGACTTTAGGTAACGTGTGTTCACTACTGTCGTTAACATTGACAGCGCCCGGGGAGCGTCGCCATCTTTCTTCGGAGGGCGTTCCCCCTCTTTGGTTTTCTTGTGGCGACCACTCCTACGTGTTTAAAGTCTCTGCGGCATTACCCATGACTCCCCTGGACGAATGACCTGTCTCTGGCCTTGACGTTTAGCGCGCTGCTGCTAGTGAGTGTCCGCAGGCAGCGAGAAGCAGCCCGAGCTCCAGACCGACCTCCGTGCTCCTGATCCCGGGAACAGACCACCGCGGAGCCGCCATGCTGACTTGTCGGAGCGTGTGGAGGAAGCTGCCACCGCTAGCTCGAGCCTCTTCGACCCTGTGCCGGGTCGGTGTGAGGCGAGCAGGTCAGTCCCTCTCTCACTCACTCCATGGAGGCTCCCAGATCAAACACGCCGCATGTAGCATTGCATATGGACATGTAGCAGATTGAATGAGCTACTTCTCGGCTCAAGGTGCCTCACCGCAGTTCACCTGTGACTGAGCTAACTTGGCTAACCAGTACTTGTGCAGAACTAGCTAAGTTTGATCAAATTTCCTCTTACTTGCTATAAGTCTTACCTGCAGTCTCCCAGAAAGCAACAATAATAATTAATAATAATAATAATCATACTTATAATCATAAGCATAATGATAATAAAACTCATGTCATTGTCAAGTTCATACATCAAGTTCAGTGCTGGTTTGTACTTGAACCTGCTGGGTGCTAAAACAGTCTGTATCCAATCAGGGAGCAATAATCAATAACATCTCAATGTGGTCTGAATGGTAAACGTCATCAGTGACAAAAGGTGTATGTACATTGAGCAGCATGGTGAGGAGATATGAGATATTATTGGTCAACCTGAGATTTAGAATGGAGTGGCTGAGGGGTAGAGTGGTCGTCCTCCAACCACAAGGTTGGTGGTTCAATCCTCAGTCTTCCACATCTGCATGCCTAAGTGTCCTTGGGCAAGATACTGAACCCCTCAATGGAAACTTCACAGATGTTGAATGCACTAAATGTAAGTTGCTTTGGACAAAAGCGGCTGCCAAATGTCAACCTTGCTCATAAATAAGAGTTTGAACTAAAAACCTTCACTCAACAGCAAACATTTGTCTTTTGGACACAAATTATTATAATTTTTGGACATTAATCGTGATAATTGGTATTGACCAATGTCTTTTTTTGCAACATTAATATCATTGTTTGGGGGCCAGCCCTCCCCGTCGGATTCCACCGTGCTTACATGTATCACAGGGGTTCTTTTTCAGACCGTTAGTTACATGCCTGGACTCCCTGGAGGTGTTTGGAATGTACAGTGATGAAGACAAGTAGCTCAAGAGACGGAGTCGATCATAAGAAAGGTTCTACCGTCTGAAGCCTGAATGCGAGTTTGGGCTTTCTTTATCAACCCAGATAACAAGCACAGGGATGCTTGTGCGTGCATAGTCCCAAAGTGAGAATCATAATTTTGGGGGAATGTCAAGTCAAAGGCGCAAGTTGAAATGTAGAGATGTGACCTTTAGTGGAACACCAGCTGAATAAGATTGATTGATCAGTGAATATAAACTTTAATATTAGTCACCACCATGATCATAAACAAAGCTTCCATCATGGTAAATGAACTTGTTCTTCACATGTGTGTAATGCATGGCTCTCTCTGGATTACCTTTTGTGAGCACTGAAATTAATGCAGTTTTATCCATTCATGGTTTTTGTGACGTTTACTGTTTCCAGTGTTAAACAATGGCGGACCAGTACGTGTACCAGCAGCTAACATGTCCACGGGCCCTTCGGGGGGAGGAAGGGAAAAGCAGCTGTACGTCGCCCTGGTTGGAGCAGCCACCCTTGCTGGGGGAGTATATGTGAGCTATAGCCTATGACACAAAGTATATGCATCAAGTCTATGTTTTAAATAAGCACATTGTCTTTGGTGTTCAAGCCATTGTTTCTTTGGCAGATTTCAACCAGACAATCCTACCCTACACTTTCACTCCTCAAAGCTACAAGTCATCACTGCATCTGAGTGGCAGATTTAACCTTTATAATCACCTCTACAGTGATAGTGAATCTTGTTGTGAGTAACTGTTTGGTTTGGTCTTTACAGGCGTACAGAACTGTGAAAGGTGACCAACGTAGATATCAGGAACGTATCGATGACATTTCCTCCAGACCGCTGAAACTATCCGGAAAACAAACAGACGAACCACTCAACTTGTCAGAGCCGTCTGGTGAGCAATTGTTCTTAATTGATATTATTATTCCATGTCATGAACAATTAACAGTTTAATTTATTTTTGTTGTTTTGGTTTCAGCTACCGAAGCCACTGAAACACCTGTGGAAGCCACTGAGACAGAGCGTGAGTTATTTCTGTGATTTCTAAGTATATATATTTTTTAATGTTGACAGATCAGACTCCACATCTCTTAATAACTTAATAGGCACTAAGACTGAACTGCTGTGATGATGAAGAAAGAGCTTATGCATTAGTTGCTTTAGCTTTCTGTTTTAAAATTGTAGTTAAATGTCATATGCAACAAGAATGGGCTCTGAATCAGCTGACTTAGCAGTGCACTGTTTAACTTCCTCTTTATTGCCAGTAAATGACGAGGCGGCTGAACTTTATTTAATTTGATTAAATTGATTCTTTTATTTATCTGTTTTTGGAAAATTATCTGAATGTCACATAACATGTTAAATATAATTATACTCTACACTAATCATTTCATAGTGTAATATTGGATATTTATGTTTACTTCTTCCTCAGCCGTTGCAGAGCCAGAGCCTGAGGCAGCTCCTGCACCAGAGGAGCCGACCCCTCCGGCTCCTGAGGCTGAAGCAGCAGCTTCCACTGAAACAACTGAACCTGTCCCAGGTAGTCTGCACTTGTTACCTAACTCCTAAATGAATGAGTCAAACATGCCTCCTGTGTAAACTTTGTGTTTCAACTAAAATGTTGTAGTATAAAAAACTGTAATGGCATTCAAAATGTGGAATCCCACATTTCATCACACTTTGAAAACATTGTACTTTGATGAGGAATTGGGTGAAAGAAATGGCGACACCAGCTGGTTGGGTGAGGTTGGTGCACAATAAGGAGGCTGTAAAACACACCTGTTTGTTCACTTCTCTTTTAACACTGTCCATAATTATCCCACATCCGCATAATATGAAATAACTGTTTTATGATAACAGGGTTTATACATGAGGCACTCTGGACATTCATAGCATGTGTTGTATTTATTCTCTGTGTGAACTGTGACTTTTCCTTCTTGTTCCATGTGATCATTTAATTTTGTCCCAACGTTTTCACTTCTTAATTATGTATGTGTCATTTAACTGTTTATTTCACTGGATGTTATTTATTTCCTGTCCACTCACCTTGTACATTAACCCATTTACAGTTTCAGTATAAACATCCCACACTCACATATTAACCTTCACTCTGAACTGTAAATAATTCTGTTTTTGTGAGAGTGTTTTGAGTTGTGTTAGTATTTTCAAACAATATTGTTTACTTCTTTTGTGCATGTTATTTGTTGTATTTCAAATGGTACCCATCCTATCTGGCATTTTCTGTGAATGTGTCATACTTTGTGGAACTTCCTGGGATCCTACTCAAAATACATTTTCTTACTATAAACTGTAATGTGATAATATTGTACATAATTGGAAGCTGCCCTTTTACAGTGGACTGCATTTTCTCGAAGTACATGTGAACAGTGTGGTATCATAACAAAAAAACAGCAGTGACACTTTGATCAACATATTACTTCATACTCTGCTCCTTGGTATTTTAATGTTAAATTATGTTAAGTTTCCTCACTGAATATTTGAGAAAAGTGCTGTTTTTATTGATATCTACACTTCGACATTACTCTTGAACTTGTTGGGCCTGATTCTGACAATTTTGGCCTTCAGTTACACATTTCTCACAGGAGATGGTTCTCATTCACCATTGTCCACATTACAAATCAGTGAACCATCAAGCTCACTTTGAAGCTGCTGTGTTAAGGTAAAAAAAAGTTGCATAGTGTTGCAACATAAGAAGCATTTAACCAAAAAGTACCTGTGGTAATGTGGTATATGTTATATGTAGAAGGTAACTGGGCAGCTTCCCGTTAATATTGTGACGGCATGCTGATTTTCCTGGGGTTAATCTGAGGACATGCATGGTTCCTGATGGTCCTCCACTTTAATAATCTCTAAAGAATTTAGTCTAAACTCGATTACCTCAACAGCAGATGAGCCTGTGGTAGAAGCAGAACCTCCAGAAGAAGCAGCAGAGCCTCTTGCTGCACCTGTAGTGGAGGAGGGTAAGATAGGCAGAGACGGGACACTCTTATCTACAGCTCAGATAAATATGGATATTATGTATTAGCACATTAAGATGTTTTTTTAAAACTTTTACTGCTATGCTATACTGCCAGAACCAGCACCCCCACCCGAGCCCTCCCCAGTTGAGCTAACAGAGCCACCTCCTGCACCTCTAGTCGAGGAGGGTAAGATATGAGAAGACAGGATATTCTGATCTGCAGCTCAGTTAAATATGGATTTTACGTATTGGATGTAGTGCAGATTAAGTTATTCAATAACTTTTACCACTATAGTGCCAGAACCAGCCCCCGAGCCGTCCCCAGTTGAGCTAACAGAGCCATCTCCTGCACTTGTAGTTGAGGAGGGTAAGATATGAATCGACATTCTGATCAACAGCTCAGCAAATACAATTTTACGCTCTTAGCTGTAGGGCACATCTTAGGTTATTTTGTAATTTTTTTCCGCTACTCTGCCAGAACCAGCCCCCCCAACCGAGCCGTCCCCAGCTGAGCTAACAGAGCCACCTCCTGCACCTCTAGTCGAGGAGGGTAAGATATGAGAAGACAGGATATTCTGATCTGCAGCTCAGTTAAATATGGATTTTACGTATTGTATTGGATGTAGTGCAGATTAAGTTATTCAATAACTTTTACCACTATAGTGCCAGAACCAGCCCCCGAGCCGTCCCCAGTTGAGCTAACAGAGCCATCTCCTGCACCTCTAGTTGAGGAGGGTAAGATATGAGTCGACATTCTGATCTACAGCGCAGCAAATACAATTTGACGTTATTAGCTGTAGGGCACATCTTAGGTTATTTTGTAATTTTTGCCGCTACTCTGCCAGAACCAACCCCCCCAACCGAGCCGTCCCCAGTTGAGCTAACAGAGCCACTTCCTGCACCCGTTTCAGAGAGTGGTAAGCAGACCTGTGCACGGAGGCAGTGAATTTCATTTACCACATCTGTGGGTTTTTCCTTTGTTTTAACCACTTAATGATCCGGTCACACTAACAGAACCCACAGCAGCAGCAGCAGCAGAAACAGCCGAGCCGCTTGCAGCAGAGCCAGCCGAGGCTCAACCTGGAGTTGTGGCAGAGAGTGGTAAGACAACCGTCCAGCTTCGGCTGGAGCAGGGGAGCGGGCCGATTCTTTCCTCCATAACGATAATGTTAATTTCAAACACCTTTTCTCCCTTTTTTTATATTTTTAACATTTCTTTTTCGTTACAGCTTGTGTCCCTGCCTGTTCATGACTCCTTCACGTTGTTTTGGCTACATGTAATGTTAATGGTTAAATTCACTCACATGAAAAATTGGATTTCTTTTGTTTACCAGGTGCATTTACTCCTCAAGGGTTCTGTGTAATTCATAGATGCTGATGAACTGTGTCTGTCTCCTGCTTTTGCTTATTGCCTGGTTCTCTCTCCTGCTCGCTCTTTTGCTGTGACTCTTAGTTGAAACTCCAGCAGTTGATGCCACACCTGCCCTTCCCGAGGTGCCCTCACACGCCCCCTACCTCCTTATTGGTGGGGGCACTGCCTCTTTTGCTGCTGCCCGGTCTATTCGAGCCAGAGACCCCGGTGCCAAGGTCAGTCACATCTCTGATTTCACCATCAAATCCAAACTCCAAATTTAGTTTATTACCCACAAAGTTTTACCTGAGTCTCAGTTAACAAATGTAACTTTTATGGGCTTTTTTTGCTACCAGGTCTTAATTGTGACTGAGGAATCAGAATTTCCGTACATGAGACCACCTCTTTCTAAAGAACTGTGGTTCTCTGATGACTCCAGTGTGACAGAAACTCTGCGTTTCAAACAGTGGAATGGAAAAGAAAGAAGGTGTGTTTCAGTTTCTTCTGTTGTGTGTTTATCTTTATTTTTGTACTTCTTTTAACCGACCCCTTAAAACTGTTGTAAATGATTTTCTTCCTCCAATGGTCACAATTTGCACGATGTCTTGCTTTAATACTTTCTAAATTTCTGAATACTTTTAACTGGTTTATTTGAGTCATTTCAGGTGTATTTGTTTTTTACTAAGAAAACAGTTCAATCATTTTAATATCTTTGCTTTTATTTTGCAGTATCTACTTCCAGCCTCCATCATTCTACATTCAAGCAGAAGAATTGGCAAGTGCAGAAAATGGGGGCGTGGCTGTTCTCTCTGGTAGAAAGGTTGGTTTATATTTTTCCTTCAACCATCACACACTACAGTGTGCTGACTTTTTGCAGATCTAATTTCCTTTTTTAAATTATAATGACTTGGATTTTAATTGTAGATGCTTTAATCTATTGTAGGTGGTTCACATGGATGTGAGGGGAAACAAAGTGAAACTGGACGACGACACTGAGATTTCCTACGACAAATGTTTGATTGCTACAGGTGAGTCACTGTAAATGCATTTGTTACTGCATGTGTCTAATCTTCATGGAAACTAATGGGAACTTTGCTCATCAGGGGGGGTGCCAAGAAATCTACAGGCCATTGAAAGAGCAGGAGAGGAGGTGATGAAGAGGACGACTCTGTTCCGCAAGGTCAGTGTTTAGCCACAAGGGGGTGTTAGCTTTGTTTCAGGTTAGGATTTTCTGGCTGAAAGTGAAAAGTAGAAAAGTCTTATAAATGTGGGAAGAATGGTAAAGGTATGACATGATCGGAATATTATTATGAAATAAATTACATTTTGTTCTCCTCCACAGATTGATGACTTCAAATCCTTGGACAAGGTCTCCAGAGAAGCCAAGTCCATCGCAATCATCGGAGGCGGCTTCTTGGGCAGCGAGCTGGCTTGTGCCCTCGGCAGGAAATGTAAGACTCCTTGACATAAGAGAACAGAAGAGACGATAACCCTGATGTTTAACAGAAGTTAGTTGTTGATCTGTTGTTGGATCATTCATTCTCTCTCTTTCCAGCGTCTGAGTTTGGTCTGGAGGTGATGCAGATGTTCCCTGAGAAGGGCAACATGGGAAAAGTTCTGCCTGAGTATCTGAGCAATTGGACAACTGAAAAAGTCAAGAAAGGTCAATGTCCAATTTACTTCGTAGCTTATGTGAACCTCCTTTTATTTAACTGGCAGGATGGCCAAAGAAAAAAGACGACTCCTTTATGTCTGAACTTATCTTCTTTTTTATCAATAACTAACATTATTCTCCCTTTGGTTTTCTAGAGGGTGTTCAAGTCATCGCAGAAGCTTTGGTGAAGTCTGTGACTTTCAAAGATGATCGATTAGAAATCAAGCTGAGGGATGGCCGATTGGTGAGTTCAGATTTCTGCAAATGTGCAACGTGTCTCAGGAAAATTAGTTACTTATTTTTTTGGGCCTTTTCCCCGTAGGTGCAAACTGATCACATAGTTGCAGCCGTTGGCCTGGAGCCCAATGTTGACCTGGCTAAGTCAGCAGGTCTGGAAGTGGACTCTGACTTTGGAGGCTTTCGGGTCAATGCAGAGCTGCAAGCAAGGTCCAATATTTGGGTGGTAAGTTCAATTTCACAAGGTAATTTAGGTACTCGGTCAAGATCGAGAAGAATCGTGTAGGAAAACATAAAGTTAATTTTCCAACTGTAGGACATGGAGAGATGGATATAGTGCCGTCTTCAGGAAAATTCAAGTCATGTCGACAACATAATACACCTCTGGACACGTAGTATAGTTAGGTCTCTTCTTTTGAGTTTAGTTTTCAGTTTTTCAGTTAAAACTTCTCTGTAACTTTTATTTTAATTCTAATCCAAGCCATACTTCCTAATTCCCTTGTGTCTCATCTCAGGCAGGAGATGCCGCATGTTTCTACGACATCAGACTGGGCCGCAGACGAGTGGAACACCACGACCACGCTGTTGTGAGCGGTCGACTGGCGGGAGAGAACATGACAGGAGCCAACAAACCCTATTGGCATCAGTCTATGTTCTGGTGGGTATCAGATTTCTTCTTTTTCCCCGAGTATACATTTAAAACACTCCCTAATGAGAGCTGCGGCTCCAAACCATGAAACCAGCTTGAATTGAAAATTAAGAAAGTTATTTTTGTAAGCGAGAGCCAGTTTGAATTGTTAATGACTTTAAGTCCAGATTCATAGCATACATTTAAATAAGAAGGCACTGGAGCGGAACGTACAGTCCTGTAAATGACTCAGACTCGGTCCTACACGAACATGCTCGATTGCTTTCCTCCTAAAAATCCTTAAATATTTAAAACGCTTTGAGAGGACATTGAGGGGATTCGCCAGCAGAGGGCTGCAATACTCAGTCAGGCATTTTTCAAGCTTATTACACGTGTACTTACTCTTTACAAAAACTACTGATATAATCACATGGGGAGTTGAAGGAGTTTGCCAAAAACTAAGTGTGGATTGTGGCCTTCGCTAGAAAGACTGCTGCTGCGACTGCATGTTTTTGGCAGCTGGTGAAATGTGACACACTGCTGGATAAAAAATGGGGTCATTGCCGTCCAAAAAAGACCCCCCACACTGAACACAGGGCCAAAGTATTGTGACTTACACAACAGCATATGTCAGATATTATATTGATGTTCCCATCACAGTGTCATAATAGTGCTGCTGAAATGCCTCCTGTACATTTACGCACAAAATCTTATCAGGATTCAGCTGATCCTATGTGATGTACACAAAAACCCACACAGTTTGAAAATCTAATGGAGAATCAACTTGAGCTAAACCTTTTAGCAGGATGCCTCTTCTAAAATTGATGGGTATACATAGGATTTGAACTCTGTTTTTTGCCCTGTGAGTCATGTTCGATGTCACGAACGTGACAGGAACTGAGAAGCTCTCACCTTGCTGTTTAACCAGGCTTACATTTTGCATGTATGAATAATAAGGAAAAAATGGTTGTTGCACGTTCTTCCCCAGATGTGAAAAACAATAAAACAAAAGTACTTTAACCTTAAGGATATTTACGCCCAGAAGTTCAATGTGCGTCACAATGTTGCCCAGAATAAGTGCAGCATCAGCGTCTAGACCGGCAAAAAGAAGCGGAAGAAGAAATTGTTGCATTCCCTCATGTGTCATGTTTCCATCAGTGCCAATCAGAGCTAGAACCGATAAAAACCTGCGTCGACTGCATTTGACCAGGGAGTGAATGCCAACAAAAGCCCAGATGACCAGTGAAAAGGAGCTTAGATGTTTGCTTAGAAAATGTAGTTAGCACATGGACACATTTACTGTATTACTGCCATGTAAATATATATTGGCTAAGTCCTAAAACAACATTGGAATGTGAAAATAAGCAATTTAGGTTTTTCTTCAGCTCCATTAATCAATGAAAGGCAAAATAAATAAAGAGAATACTTCTCACTCCAAAGGGTTTAAATCACATAATTCTCTCAACATGTTTTCAATCCTCATGTGTTTTCTCACAGGAGTGACCTGGGGCCTGATGTTGGCTATGAAGCCATAGGGATCGTTGACAGCAGCTTGCCAACAGTAGGAGTGTTTGCCAAAGCCACAGCCAAGGACACACCTAGAGCTGCTACAGAGGAGTCCGGTAGGAACAGTCACTATCTCTTTAGCGCTAATCCTATGAAGCAAAACAGAGTGATTTTTAGGACAAAGGGTCAGATTGAGCCTCATTCTCATTAAATGTGCTGCAGGAACTGGGATCCGCTCTGAAAGTGAAACAGAGGAAACAGCCGTCAGCCCAGTGGCCTCTTCCACCCCTGCCCCTGCTCTGGTGCAGCAGAGAGACAACTATGGCAAAGGAGTTATTTTCTACCTGCGAGACAAGGTGGTGGTGGGCATCATCCTGTGGAATGTGTTCAACAGAATGCCTGTTGCAAGAAAGGTACACACTGTTCAGTTTTTATAAAAAAAATAATTTGTGTTAATAATTGTTTTTTTTTTTTTTTAATGTAAAATGCCTTTTTTTGTGTGTTATTTGTAGATAATTAAGGATGGAGAGGAACATGCTGATCTAAACGAAGTGGCAAAGCTGTTCAACATCCACGAGGATTAAGAAGTCCAGGGTTGATGCTCGTTATGGGAGGACAGTTCCGCCCTGTGAAGCCTGAACTCTGGCAGCCATTGCCACACGGTTTATGAAACAACTGACCACGCATACAAAACGATACGTTCAACATCATGTCTCTGAAATATTTTGAATTTGTATGTGCTGCATCTGTTTTGTTGTTCTTTCACTTGTTTGGTTCTATTCAGGGAGAAATCACAGTCTCATGTTCCCGCTACCACCAAATGTGTGTGATTGTATATCCGCTTTCCACAGCAGGCAGAAAAAGTTAAATAATGGATAATTGTGTGATTAGAGCAGCTCGTTGTGGGAGAAACTGCAATAAAAGCTATTTTTAAACTGGAGTGATCCCCTTATTTTCAGACAGTAAAGTGCACCTGCACTCTGAGCTGTGATTTTTGTTTTCTTCTTTTTCTGGCTGCTAAATTCTGTGTGGTCGAGCTCATGTGTCCTGAAGCGTTTGAATCTGTGATTACTGCTGGGCAGATTGGGGACTGCACCTTAAAATTGAGGGGAGGTAGAGCTAAAGTTCTAACCTCATCTAATAGCACTTAATGTGAAAGAGAGCGGACTGTATTGTGTAAAGGCAACTGATAACCATACCAGTACATTTTACAATGTATGGCATTACATTCTAAATAAGAAGATCCAACTAAAACATTAAATGAAGCTTGGCCTACTTTTCCTATCTGGAGGTTAAAATGTTCAAGCATGAAGAAACATTGTTTTTTCCTGCAACTGAGGGCAGGGCGCCTTGTTATTAGTAATGTGTTCATGTTTCATATTCGTACACATTTCTTATCTTATTTGACATCGTGGGCTCCGGAGCGAAGTGAGCAACAGCCTCTCAAGTGTGAGGCAAACACGTGCAGCCACAACGTCCCATCGCTTCCTTTGACATTAATTTTACATGAGTAAATGGTCGGACTGCCTCCCCCTCTGTGTGGAGGAATAAACACGAGCCCTCACATTTATGTGGGAATTTGACTGGCGATCTGAGGATGAAATAACTAGACCAGAAACTTTAGACAGCTCTGTTTTATGTCCTTTAATTAGAATATAATTAATTGAATACAACGACAATCTTGTTAGCTTGATTACTTTTCATGTCCGTCTACAATCTGCAGCTTCAAAAGATCCTGTGATTTAATTATGTTCTGTTGTTGATTCTTAGGAAATCTAAATGATAAAATCTATATTAAAGATCTGTAGATGTATTCATGATATATTTTATATCATATATATATATATAATTGTTTACTCAGCATGTTTGATCAATTATAAAACACATAGATATAGAATAATATATATAGAAATCTAACGATGATAGTTTAAAATGAAGTGTGCTTCACAGTTTCTTTATTCATTGAATTTTCTGCTTTCAAATTTTACATTTCCGAATCAAACCCTACGTTTTTCCTGCTGATCTGATGCTGTCATGACGAGCGTTGTGAGGCCACTCTGCCATGAAAATGCGCCTGTCTCTTTAAATGTTCTTGCGGTTACTCCTTCAGCATGCATATGGCCATAAAAAAGAGATAAAGCTTGAAGTCATCCACACAAACACAGGCAGGAAGGAAAAAAAACTTCCCCAGGATTTTGAATTATACAGCAGCAGCATCCTGTATTTTACACCTGCAGAGGGGGAGGCAGCCTCAGCTGAGTGGAGAGGACAGTCGGACTGGAGGAGCAAACAAGTTCCCTGCATCGCAGCTTTTTTCTTTTACAGTTCTTTTTCTCTCCTTTGGTCTCATCATTTTGTTTCCTCCTTAGTAAGAATGCTATTGCACATTTTGTGTATGATCTGGTCTTCTTCTGTCATTCTTCTACAAGGGGGGTAAGACACAATTTAAGGTTGGACTTTATATTCACCTTACTTGAAGCTGATTGTAGGAGAGCTCTGCTGTTTTCTTATTAATTATAAGGCATAAACTGCATGTTTATTTTCTAGACCTTGACACTGAATTTAACAACTGTTAATGAGGCAGGAGATTAGCGGTGCTTCTTTGCCTTAGAGGCATGACAACGTTTAGTTGTCTTTAAGGAGAAGAATCATGGATTTTTGTATTTAAGAGACAGCACTTTATTAAATGAAAATGTTTATTAATGTAAAATGCAGGATTAAAGTAAATACTTAAAATGATTTTGCAGAAGATGTGTATATGATTGGAAATATATAAAAACAGCCTTATCTGAGCACTGTTTAGTACAAAAGACAATTGCTAAAAAATGCATGTACAATTCCTGCAGCTGCAATTATTGATATTGTATATCAGTAGCACATATTCATTCTCTGCATAGACTGGAGGTATAAATTATTAAGTAAAATCACGTGAGCACATGCAGTTTGTTGTGCCGTCATCTGGCAGGTCTGTGCTCTGTAAGGAGATGAAGTTGCCCAGCAGAGCAGCCAAGCCGCCCTCTCCATCTGACTTTCTGGACAAACTGATGGGGCGCACATCTGGCTACGACGCCCGCATCAGACCCAACTTCAAAGGTAACGCACAGTGTGGCGTGCGGCAGGAGGAACCTCCTCCACCAGGACAGGTGTGAGAAAGTACGCTGCTCAATTTGCATAACAGTCTGGGCGGCGAGGCAGCACAAACCATTCACAGATGGGTCAGAAGTGAGAGATCCTGCAGGCTGCGGGGTTTTCCCACAGGAGCCTTCGTTTTGTCATGTGTTGTTGCGGTTTTTATACTGACCCACTGCCTTAGGTCACGACTTCTCCTTCAGATCTTTCTGTCAGATATGAGCAGTTGCCCTTGTATATTACCCCACAGGCCTATTTCAGTCCAATCTGGAGCTTTCTTGGTGAGTGAAGCCGGCAGATTATCAACTGACATACTTCCCCCTCAGCCTCTGGGGTTGCATTGCATACATATTTCATACTTGCTCCACATCCTTGTCAGTGCATGCTGGGTAGGTCCCGACTGATTAGTTATATATACACTAATGTAACTAAAGGAGAATCAATAAATTATGGCCTGTTAGGAAACAAGACGTTGAAATATTCAACGTGTCAGTGGTGTACAGAGAGACCACACTAATGGGAGCATGGTGGAAATGACAATACAACTGTCTGAGGATCAGGACACAGCGCGCCACATTATGAAGGGAGCAAGCAGATTTTATTTTACACCAGCGTCCTGCTCTGGGCTTCATACTTGGAGCGGCTGTGGGTCAGTGACGTCTTCTGACCTTCGATCCCCAGCTCCTACCAGTCACTCTGCCAACGTGTCCTTGAGCAAGTCACTGAACCCTAACACTGCCTCTGACTGTCGTGTGTGAATATGACTTGCACTGTAAAGCACTTTGAGTGTTTGACAAGACTGGAAAGGCGCTAAAGGTGCTAAATAAACACAGTCCATTTAATGTGTATTACAGTATATTTCAGAAACCAGTGTAACTATGATGTGTGTTGAAAATCTGTTCTCTGTCAGGTCCTCCTGTCAACGTCACCTGTAACCTCTTCATCAACAGCTTCGGATCCATCACCGAAACAACAATGGTGAGAATATGAGCTACAATCTACAGCGGTCACACTTTTTCGATTAACTTTTTGTACCAAAGAAAAAGTACTAGCATTAATAAAGAATTAGCATTATAAAAAAGGACTTAAAATAAAAGTACTCGCAGAAAGGCCCATTGGCAGCTGTTTAGTAATGTATCATCATTTATTTGCTGGAATTTCAGGAGACTGTTAGGCCATAGTTCCCCTTGTAATATGGTTTTGATGTATAAAATAGCAAAACATGGACTTATTCTCCCAACTGCCTATCACAACATTCGAATGTCCACATCTGAGGCAGACATATTTTGGTTGACAAAAAATAATTTCTCAGATGCATCCGACTCTGGTGTTGATTCCTTTTGAAGAAATCTCTGGCTCTCGTCCCTCTGTTAGTTAGGCCACGTTTCATGATCCCTAAAACATACGCTCATCGGGTTATGACTAATTAGTGACTGTAAACACCATCTTGTTAGTTCACTGAATTACTGTACGCTAGGATTTCTCTGTCTCTGTCAAATCAGAGGCCATCCTTTATTTATGAGGCCAACAGAGAGAGTTTGGGGTCTATCTTTTTTTTGTGTGTCCTTTTTCTTACTGAAGTTTAGCGTTAGAAAGAAGCCTCATGCATTTTTGAAAACATCTCCTTGGAGGGCCATCAAATTTGAATTGATGAAATTGTTAGTGGAGTGCGCTGTCATTTGGGTTATGGCCACTCAAGTCTGTTTGTCAGCATTTATGTAGCTTTTTTTCCTCCTCCTCCTCATCCGCCCTGTGAGAGGGGCTCAGTGGACCTCACCTGCTAAGTGAGGCTGCAGATTTATTTATTGTCGACTCAATCTCAGCCCTCTCACAATCTTTACTAAAATGACAACATAATTTGATGCATAACAGTCAAATGTTAGTGAATCTGCTTCTCTTATTCTATCATGATCCCCTGCGGAAACTACCTCACCTCTCTTCTCTCATTTAAAAAAACTAAAGTACTACTGTACACTTATATAACCCAAGATATCCCTCATGTGCTCAAAAACAATGGCAGATTTTGGTTTTAGGTATTACACATAGCTTTTTAAAGCTTACCTATCTGATCTCTTCTTCATAAATTCCTTGTTTGTTGTTCTGTATGTTCACTTGTTCTCAGAGAAATGAAAAGATTATATATATTTTTAACTCCACAGGATTACCGCCTCAATGTATTTCTGAGGCAGCAGTGGAACGACCCTCGACTGGCGTATAAGGAATATCCAGACGACTCTCTGGACCTGGACCCGTCGATGTTGGACTCCATTTGGAAACCTGACCTGTTCTTCGCAAACGAAAAGGGAGCGAACTTCCACGAGGTCACAACAGACAACAAACTGCTTCGGATATTCCACAATGGAAATGTCCTCTACAGCATCAGGTTATTTTAATTTTAAAAATTGGTCATCTAGCTGATTGATGCACCGTGATGCGTCTCTTTTGTGACTCCTCCAGATCTGTTGTTAGTTATGTTGCCAAAGGAATACAAACTTCTACCACGGCAAGTTGCAGTCGTATATATGATCCAACAGCATGTTTGTTTCACTCCAGTTCAGTTCATTTATAATCGTACTGTCCAGCCCACACTGTGGCTCATGTAAAACAGTATCCGCAGGCTCAGGTCAGTGATGTGGCAGTAAAGCGGTGGTGAATTGTAGCATAATGATAAGGAGTTAGGAGTAGAATATACTGTATAAGAGAGAAAGCAGTGTTCAGAGCTCTGTTTGCAATTCTGCCTAAGATGAAATCATTTTCCCCGGATGAAACTTGAACCTTTCAACCAACAACAATCCATTGGAATAACAGAAACATAATGTTTCACCCTTTTAAAAAATTGGCCTCACTTACCATCAGAGTATCTCTGAATGACACTGACGCAGCAGCAGCAGTCACTTCTTCCTCCTCTCTTCAATATCACTCATCTTCACCTCGTCTTTCCTGGATAAAAGAGAAGAATGGTGCTTGAAATGAGCAGTGAGAGACAGGGAAAGCTGTGTCAGCAAAATACTTTATTATCAGTGAAGCCAACATCTCCATTGACGGATGGGATGTTCTTTTTGATCCAGATCCCTATGGTGAGGGGGGGAAGGTTTTTGTGTGCTGGTGTTAGATCAGACCTTTCAAAAGGTGGACATGTTGTCTGTCAGCACCTGCCAGTCCTTGGTGGTTTGTCTGAGGCTGCAGTGGAATGGAAAGATGAAGAGGAGGATAGAGCTGCTTGATGTGAACTCAATGTGGGGTGAGAGTGCAAAAGGGGTTCGAGTGACACCTGAGGGGTTTAGGAGGTGTTGCTTGGCAGGGTATCCACATTTTATTTTATTCTTATTTTGGATTTTTGTAGATTAGGCATCATGAAGGGGATCACAATTTACACAGTTTACAAGTTGGCCAATTACATGTCCAACATCCAATTCCAATTCAGTGAACATTTAAGTCACTAATTTTTACTGTTAACTCATAATTTAATTATTATTTTTAAGTCCCTTGTTCAAGCCCACTGGATATTTCTTAAAAGCATGGAAAATGAAAGTTTTTCACAATTTGTGATATTTATAATTATAATTAGTAACGGAGTAGTTTATATATATATAGAAAACGGACTAATGACAGGACAGGGGCACTTCAGGGGCCCATCAGATTTCAGCATGGTTCCAGTGCCCCCCCTGACCCCTGCATTCCAGTACTAAGATGAAGTTACTGTCTCTGTTTTCCAGGCTGACGCTGACTCTCTCCTGTCCCATGGATCTGAAAAACTTCCCCATGGACAGCCAGATGTGTATCATGCAGCTGGAAAGCTGTGAGTCAAGTTTTCATGGCAGGCCTGGTGTTACACAAACATTTTATCTTGACCTATTACGTATGGTTTGCCGTCTTTCTGCCTCTTCTAGTCGGCTACACCATGAACGATCTTATTTTTGAATGGCTGGATGTCGGGGCGGTGCAGGTGGCTGATGATATGACACTGCCTCAGTTTGTCCTGAACGAGGAGAAAGGCCTGGGCTACTGCACCAAGCACTACAACACAGGTACAGGGCATTTGACAACCTGTCGTTCAGCATCCTTAAAAGATGCCGCCCATCGACTTCTAATGAGACTGTCAGATTGCACCTGTATCTCCTCCTGTTGTTAGGTAAATTCACCTGCATCGAGGTCAAGTTCTACCTTGAGCGTCAGATGGGCTACTACCTGATTCAGATGTACATACCGAGCCTGCTCACCGTCATCCTGTCCTGGGTTTCCTTCTGGATCAACATGGATGCGGCTCCGGCCCGAGTGGGACTGGGCATCACAACGGTGCTCACCATGACGACACAGAGCTCTGGCTCCAGGGCTTCCCTTCCAAAGGTCAGAGAGTTTGGTTTCTTAAACATCACTGATGTGAAATACAAATGAATTGTTTAGTACAGAGTCCAGGATGATGTCAGGAAAAACTAGAAAGTCACATGGAGAGAGCATAGATCCGTAGAGGGGAAGCGGCTAATTGGCCTTTTCCACTCAGTTACATTTTTACAGTTATGTTTGAGATTAAAATGTTACAGTCATTGAAATACACTGAAATATATACAGTAGTTATACTTAGCTACACCTTAACCTATTATGTCTCAATAATAATGATCCAATAATATGAAGAAATTATGTAAAAAAATAACCCTGACAGGGACGTTTCTGCATAATGAGCAGAATGTTGCAAATACTTTTGCACGAGTACTCGAGTAAAATAATCTACAAATTGTATTTGCAATGGAGTATTTTTAGTGTAGTTTTGTTGAGCTACTATTGTTTAGCACGAGTGAAGACAGATCATGTATTCTGTAACATTCCATACATAGTTCTCTCGTGTCCCTGCCTCTCCTGATTTGCCTTTCACTGCCTTACAGGTGTCCTATGTGAAAGCCATAGACATCTGGATGGCGGTGTGTCTCCTCTTTGTCTTTGCTGCACTACTGGAGTACGCAGCCGTTAATTTTGTTTCACGCCAGCACAAGGATTTCTTCAGACTGAGGAAGAAGCTCAAAGAGCAGCAGCGGCAGAGAGCTGTGAGTGTGACCCCCCCAGCCCCCCCATTCACCCACCCACACAGCCCCTCGGGCAGCTGTCACCTGCTATTCCCTGAGCCCGGCTGCATGTTGCGCTCCAGCCGGGGAACGCAGGCAGCAGTGACCTGTTATTAATTCTGTTTTCCTGAATCCTCTCAACATCCTGCTGCCTCACTCCGGACTTTCATTGGAATAAGGAAAAATAACGGGCTTTTTAGCCACCTTTAAAAACTAAAATGATTCTTAAATGCAGCAGTGTGAAGTCAGCTGCAGGATTCATTAATACCTTCTAATATTTACACCACAATACAGTCATCTGCTTGAATCCTGTTTACTTAATCATTAACAGGGATTATGCAAAGCCGCTGAAATAGATTTGCTCTGACAGCATCTTCGAGCTGCCTCATTTCACATTAATGTCAGACGTGTATTCACTTTACAAGAAGCAGCTGACGATCACTTGTTAATGTACAAGATCTGAAACATGAATGTGACTCAGCGGGCTCTCATTATTGCAAACTGTTCGATCTGTGAAATCTGTTTGATGATTATATTCATGTTATGTTTTTTTTCCTCATCATCATCAGCAAAGTGGAGACAGTAAAGCGAAGGGAAACAACACGTCAGGAAACAGTGCTGCTCATGGGGGCGTGGCCCAGCAGTGCAGCGCCTGTTCGCGGGTACGTGTTCTCGCCTTGTTCCCTTCAGACTCCAGCTTAGAAAGAAAACAGACATGTCTCTCAGATAAGAGCAGATGGATATGCTGAGCTGTGTCTTGTTTCTTCCAGGAGGAGGAGCTGGCACAGCAGGGTCTCCTCTTCCAGAGTTTGGGCATGGCGCTGTCGGCCGGAAGTGCACCGGAAATGGACGCCACGCCGGTGTTTGCTGATCTACCTCCTGGTTTGGGTTTCTATGAAATCCGCCGGCGCTTCGTGGATCGAGCGAAGAGGATCGACACCATCTCCAGAGCCGTGTTCCCCATGAGCTTCCTCATGTTCAACGTGCTGTACTGGCTCACCTACAAAGTGCTGCGACACGAAGACCTCCAGGCCGCACAGTGACAGGGGGCATCTGATCCTGGGGTCTTCACTGGAACATTGACAGGCTGGGGGTCCTCGGCTGGACCACGTCACCGCCAAATCCAGCAACACGGAGGAGTTGATCAGTCCCATTCAATTTTTAATAATTCCAAGAGATGCACTTTTTATTGGCAATGATGCAATATACATTAAACACTACACATTGTTGTCCGGTCTGTATTTTAACTGTATCACCCCCACACTTTTTTGGAAACATCTGTGTCTTCACGTGTATTTGTACTGCAGTACTTCCCTGCCAAGTCTACTTTTTAAAAATATTTTGTTTAGTGCACTGACTCCATTGTTGCCATGGTTGACAGCTCATTGATATGGCCACAGGTTTTGTATCAAACAGTAAACAAAACATATATCACTATATATATCCAAATATTAATCCAATAATTTAATTTCTTAGTAAACTACAGGCTTCTAGGATGTAAAAGTATTTTTATAACATGACCATTTTATCTAAAATAATATTTATCAGCTAAATTACATTTCAAATTCTCTACCAATAACTGAGATACTGTTCAAACTTAAATTGAAGGATTTAATGCCTAAAGGAGAAAAGGAGACACTGCCCAACAATTTCACTATATACTCATATTATAGCATGGCACAAACATATCTAAATATAGTATGAATTTTATTTATTACTCATGTCTTAAATTTCAAATCTGTATTTTGACTATATATTTTTATTATAACTATTCAATCATTTGACAACATTAACAAGTTGATGGAATTAAAAAAATACATAACTTCCTATGGTAAATATTTGATTAAATTATAAATTCAACAGAATGGTGAAAGATTCCAGTGGAAATCTTAATATTATATATATATAATTTCAATTTTTCAGATATTACATGAGAGCATTTATAACATGATTCCCATCCTGAACCAAATTCTTTGCAGGTCTCTTGAATACAGTGTGGTGTGACTATTATTAGTGTCGGGTTTATATTGTCGATTTATTTTCATTCTAACTTTGACACGTATTTAGTAATTTGGTTTTTGCCAGAATACAAACTGAAGAATTTAACTGTGAGCTCTGATGTTTATTATTTCACTCTATGTGAGAAGCCAGAAGCATCTAACCAGCACTGAACTATATTTGTCTTCCTCTCGTACTTTTCTCACTCAAGGTTATTTTTAGGTCTCACTCTACTTTCAGGTGGTAACTGTACAAAATGCCTCTGCAATAACAGTCTCTTGAGTTGCTTCCATGACTGAAACTCAGTACCTCATACTTCAAATTGCTAGATTAGCTTTTCTGTGTGCACAAGCCTGGAGACCAGGTCCATCTCAAAGAGGCCTCTATGTCTTGTTTTAAAAATAAATCTTGTCATAAAACGAAGCTGTCATTAATATTTCATTGAAATGGTAGCTGTCATGTACAGTATGCATATAAGAGGAGCAGGGCTGCATTTATCAGCAGAGTCGGAGATAGGCACATTTTCTAAATAACAGTACAATTATTGTTTTTAGCCATAGGAACTGTCAGATTTTATCACTGTTGAACATAATTTGTTCCTTAAAAAATAGAAAACTAAACTTTATCTTAATCGTTTGTTCAGATACATTGAGGTTTTCTTCTGAAATCACACGACTGGAATTAGCTCACACCAGAGACACACTCAATACCCTCAGAGAAACTTGTTAAATCTATACATCACATCACATGTTTTTGAGTGAAAATCTCTCGACTTCCACTGCACGTGTCAACCGTCTACAGATTGGGTCTCTAGCCACAAGGGGGCGCTATTGGTTGTTTTATGTCCCATGTGAGCAATGTTGAACGACAGTATGTCACATGTAGTCCTGATCATACTTTCCTTCTCATTCTGAGGGGAGTTGAATGTTTTGGGGTTGACTGTTACATGTAGAATTACTGAGTTGAACTGTCAGTCAGTATTAAGATTCATGGGGTGTGGTATTAATTGGCTGAAATTGCCTCCTTTTCATACAAAGGATCAGTTAATTGCACAAGACTAATATGTCCAATGCCTAATACAATAATAACTGCTCTTCTTTCATCTTTTTAATGGCTCTTCAAATATCAGCCTATCACACTAAGTGAATTAGTTGCTCAGGTCCAACCCAAAACCTCTTAGCATTTACTCTTTGTTTGACTTGTCAGTCACACGCAATTAAGTCAGATCAACATGAGATAATAAATGATGAGGTGACGACAGGCGGACTTCACAAACAACACTTACTGAGGATGAGTGCTAAAATCTGCTAATAAATGCACATTAGATCAATTAGTCTATCGTTGCACGCTCTGTTTATGCTTTGTGATGACTGAATGAGGATATTTATTGATGCAGGCAGAGCGGCTCAGTGGCTATTTTCACAAGTTTGAAGGTGGAATTAGTGATCAGACATAATTGGGCAAGAAACACTTACAATCATAACACAGGGAAATAAATGTTCAAGTTTAAGCGTGCAAAATAATTATAGTAGGCATATAGCAAACTGCTTATCTTCCTGATTATAGTATTTGTTTTTGCACATTTTGCACCAATGCAGAAAATTGCATTGCTTTATATTATCCTTGGATATGTGATAAAACAAATCTATGCACATAAGATAAACGTATCTAAATGAATGCTCCATTTATATTTTGTCATGATTTATATGCTCAAACGCTATTCTTGATATATGTACGGTGGAATTAGTTATAAAATATATAATTGTATAATTGAGCAAGATACATAACACATACAGTACATCACATGACACAGGATTATAAATATGAAAGTTGGAGTGTGCACAAATGTTACTCATGCAACTTTTTTCTTCTGATTTTATTAGTCATCTTTACTCATTTTGCCAGAAATGCAAATAGAGCCTAGCTTTTTATAGTCCTTCAATATCTGCCAGATCAATGGGTCATGTTTGTGAACGGAGTTGGTTTTCTATTTAGGGAGCAGGGCTGGTCTCCCGGGGATCCTCCATCAGAGTGTGTCCACCGGCTGGAGACGTGGCAGAGCCTCCGGTCATATGATTGTAGTTCGAACCCCACCCCGGTCCTGCCCACCATGCGAACACTTGTACAACGTCGTGATTTCCCCGCGATCAAACATGTGCCAGCGGCTCAAAGTGCTGCTCAATGTTCCCTGCGCGTCTCAGCACAATCCCGGCTCCTGGGTTTAGTGGCGGCGACGACCACCCAAAAAACCAGAGCCATTTTTAGACGTTTACTGCTGACGTTTACACGGGCTTCAAATAGCTTCCGTTTCACAGTGGTAGTGATTGGACTGCTCTCTGCTTACCCACTGAGCTAATGCACTGAGCTGAGCGAGTCTCCACACTTCGATGGAGGATCAGCCCAGGGATCGGGCACCAGACAGACACTACCAGCCGCGCGGGGAGGACAGGCACTCCAGCCATCGCACAGCCGCTGTGAAACATGATCAGAGCCACTTCCAGCGCCAGCATCAGGAAACGCAGACGAAGAAAACAGGTCGGGCCATCCTGGGGGGGAAAAAGTTAGCTAACGCTTGCTAGCCTCTGTGGGCTAATGTCAACGAGCCGACTAGCATTCTTTGCTAGTCAGTAATGTGGGCACCCATCATTAGTGAAGGCTTAGCTCTCTTGCTAGCTCTTAATTCAAACTACAAACTGTTGGCTGGAGCAATTGGGGGGACATTCGTGTGGAGTAGCGGGCTGGTTAGCATGGTAGCTAGGAGAAGGAGGAGGAGAAGCCCGCCGTCAGGTTCGATCCTCGGCTGACGTCGCCTGACAGTTGTCGCTGGTTGTGGTTTGACATGTCGGGGATTGACCTTGTGCGCCGGCTTCACCATCCATCTTTCTTTTAGCTAACGAGGCTAAATCGCTCCATACAGCCACCGTGTCCCCGTGTGGTGAGAACCCCACCACCTGCTGTGTGCACACGGGGAGTTGTCTCCAGCAGGAGCCGGAGACTGGCCCCTCTCCGCCCGTGGCCACTTTGGGAAAACGAGCCGGCTCCACTGGAATGTTCTGAGCTTCCATTTCCTGTCGGCCATGTTAGAATATCCCGACTAGCTCCTGCTACCGTCACCCGGCGTGTGAGGCTCTTTAACTCGCCACAGCACAGCGCTGTGTGGTGTTAGCATGTGGCGGTGGTGTGTTCACGTACTTATGTTGTCTGGTGTTGGTCGGTCACCTTCTGTCATGAGCGGCTAATGTAGCCAGGGCGTGCTAATGTCAGACGAGCCGATGCTAAGTTGACGTTAGCTAGCGTTAGCCTCCTCTGACAGGCCTGTTGCATGTTGACCAGTCTACGAGCAGCCACGCAGCCGCTTGACCACGAGCACAAAGTCCAGATCTGACTGCAGCAGGAAACGATCTGTGACGGTGACTATGCTCTCTGCTGTGCTAACACATTCGCATGTACATACAGGAGAAGCTGCCTCTTTGTGTTAAAGCGAAGTGAGGCTGTGTGTAGGATCCTGTCTGAGCTGCTTTGGCCCACAGACATGAGGGAAATCCCACGTTGACACAGCAGTTCCATGTCTGTGTGCCAGTGCACAGACCTATTTATGGTTTACTGCCAGACCGACGTGTATTTATAAGGGCTGCTGTGAGGATCTGCACCCTGCTAGTACTGTTCTTTTGTGTCATATCACTATTGTCAAGAAAGCTCATCAGCCAACAGGCCAGTGAGCGTGAACAGTTATAAAACACATCACATCTCCTTCACTCTTTTAACACAAGCACCCAGCTCTGGATGATTTGGGAAGTCAGTTTATAATTACAATACAATCTGTGGTTTGGATTTACGTTTTCATGTAACACTGCAAGCATAATCTGGAAATTGCATGAATATGTTTTTATTGGGTCAAAGGTTCTGTGGCAAGAGAGAGCTCAATGCACTGCAAATCAAGAAAACACATGCAAATGTGAAAAATTTGCAACTTAAGAAAATACATGCAAATGGGGAAAAAAAACACGTGCATACTTCAGTAACTTTCACACAGCATTGAACTACAGACCGGTTCCTAACTTTCTTGGGTCCCCTGGAAACATTTACGGGGTCGTTTTCGCTATTTGCAGTCCATTTCTGTATTTTCATGTGTCTTTTTCGCAGCATGTCGTCAAATTGATGAAGATGTTTTCTTAATTTGCACGCGTTTCTTCTTTATGCATGGGTTTTCTTAATGTTCGGTACGTTGGGCTCTCTCGGTCACTGTATATAGGTCACTTTGTAACAACATTCACTTACATTTGATAGATTTCTTAACAGCCATTGCTTTGATAATTAGTCAGAAAAGAACTGCGAACAGTAAGGAAATTGTTATTGAATTTATGCTGCATATTTTATGTTACACACGAAACACCCTGTTCAAATCTGTGTAGCTAACCGGCACACTTTAAAGGACAAATATTGATTAAAGGGAATTATTCACACTTGGATTTAAGTGTCGTTTTAGCTTGATAAAAGTAATAAATTATTTTCTGAATATTAGGTGGAGTGCCCCAGAGTTGTTTAAAATCATATCTTTAAACTGTAAGTGGAAAAGTTCGGGCAGCTTCTGCAAGGTAGTTTAACTATGAAGTTGTGGTGTACTATCATCCATCATTTCAGTATAAACTCATTTTGTTTCCCATTTCAGGCATTAAAAAAGTAAACATCGGTGACGCGGAGGGGGAGAAGATTACACACCTGTCTGATACTGTTGCTATGTCACACCCCTCCAACAGCAATGGTAACAGATACATCAGTGGTGCAAATGTGAAGCAGAAGTCGACGCAAAAGCTGTACACAACTGTTCCAAAATTGAGCAGCAAAGGGTTGGACCATAAGAAGAATATGGACCTTAAGAATGACAAGGCCTTGGATTTGAATCATCACGAGGGCCAACCTTTGGATAAGAAAGACTCTTTGTTGCTTCAGAATGGCGTTGTAAACTGTGGCTTAATTACAAATGGCTATTCGACCAAGGACAATGATGGAAGCGGTTCAGAAGGTGGATATACTACTCCGAAGAAACGCAAGGCCAGATGTAACAATGCCAAGAACACTGATAATGTGATAAAAGACAAGGAGAAAGACATGCAGCAGGACGACACTACGCAGGAGTCTGGGGAATTTGATTTCGAGACAATTGAGAAGGGAGTGACTTCTAGACTCGATGGCTTTAGAGTTCCCCACAAAGTAGAAGCTCAGTCAGCAGCGAGACGCGCAGCTGTGTCCGAGGCTTCAGTGGGTGAATCTCAGAGGAAAAGCTCTGATGGCAAAACAGTCGGCACGTTTGGTAAAAAGAGCGAGGACAGGCACAAGGCCAAGCTTTCCTCACCTTCAAAAGAGGACTCCTGGACTTTATTCAAGCCCCCTCCAGTATTTCCTGTGGACAATAGCAGTGCTAAAATTGTTCCCAAGATCAGTTATGCAAGTAAAGTAAAAGAGAACCTCAACAAAGTAGCTCAAGGTGGAGGAGAGGCACTGCCTCCTCCTGTTAGGCTGTCACAGGTCCCTATGTCTGCTTTGAAAACTATCGCCTCATCTAGCTTTACTAATGGTCCTGTTTCTGGAAATGGAAACGGCTGCCCATCAGTGGGTACCTTCTTTGCTCCTGCTGCTGGTAGTATCCCACCAGCCCAATCTATCCCAAGTGGCGAGAATGTAGCATCTCCTTTAGAAAATAACTGTAGCTCTACAACCAGTCCTGTAGATGGAGAAGCATATGAGCTAAGAAAGTGTACTCTTTTAATTTACCCTTTAAATATGCAACCTGTGCTCCCTAGTGCCCGTCACCTTGACCCACCGGCTGCTCAGACAAATCAGAAAGCCTTGGGAGACATCTTCCAGAATCAGTGGGGGCTTTCCTTCATCAACGAGCCCAACTTGGGGCCGGACGGAGGGAGTGGGCAGGTGCCCGCAGAGGACAAGACAACTGGGGTCACACCTCAGATCGAGCGTCAGGCCAGTGCAGCCAAGGTCGCCCAGCCCTGCTTTGACATTAGCCCATCCTTCTTAGAGCCCGGCACTTTGGCTCAAGACCCCGAGAAAAGGACTTGTGCCCCTTGCAATGTGTCTAATGCTTGTTTTCCTGCTTGTGTGACGAGCGACGAGGAGAACAAGTTGCAGCCATGTGGCCAGGAAAAGACAAAACCCGAGGCCAAGGGTGCAGGTTCTGCTGCGCCAGCCCCCGGTAAAGACAATGGTGCTAAGCCTGCACAGGGTCAGCTAACCACTCTGCTGTTTGGCTCCTCTAAAGAACCGGCCAACTCTAAAGACATTGGCAGGAGGTCTTGCTGGGGGCCCTTTGACATTAAAGCTGCTGTCACTTATCACACTAAAGGTAACTTTTACGATCTACTCTATTCTTCAAACTCATTTATCTTACTATTAAACGTTGTAATCCTTATCCATGAGGTGGTTATTGGTGGTAACAGCAAGTGTGGTTTAGTATGACATCAAACACGACCTGAGCAGCTATTTGGTCAGGAAGACAATGGAAGAGCGGATGGTTTAACTTTTTACTGTGAAGCAAAACAAACTTGCATCGCAGAGTAAATAAGTCGCTCAATACTTGCAGTCGGATTTCATGTTGTTAAGGCACAAATGGTTTTGAATGGCAGCAGAGAAGTGCAACAGGAGTTGGTTACCTTCTCCACTTCTCTGGCTGTTCCCACGCGTTTCTCCGCTGCCCAACATAAATTAATTTACATCCATCGAGTGGCTATTGCCTAAAAAAATGCAGCAGTATCAAAAACAGTTAATTGTACTATGAAAGTATTATAACTGTAACCACTGTCCTGTGACAGAGGATTGGATAAACTAACAAAATGAACAAAAGATTAAATCAAGACATGTAAATAAATTTGGCTTCATAGAATTGTTTTTGATGAGATCAGTATTAGGCGTTTATGACCAGTTGATGCTGAAATAATTTTCTTTTTCTTTTCCCTCAACAGAAATGGAATCCATTTTCAACTTGCAAAAACAAGGTAATTTAAACCTGTTGGTCTGACTCTTCTAAGAATATTTAGCACTTTGTTTCAGTTTTGTCGAAAAGAATAGGATTGAGAAATATAAGAACATTCAAAAGTTTGATATGTCTGTAGAGCGCATGCAGATAGCTGTAGATCACGGAATTCTCATAAGAGTAAATCCCTGAAAGACCAGAGGACACAATTGTTTTATTACTAAATGGCAAACAAAGAACCCAAGGTAATCACACTGCTGTAGTTACTGAGCGTGACACACAGCTGTTGGATGATCCTGCGAACTGTGTTGATGTCCACACAGACGTGAAATAAATGATATTGGAGTCTTTGTTTGCCAAATGTACACAAGCTCTAATTCAATCGTTAATTAATACAAGAGCTGAGTTTTGTTTGTGTTGGATATTTTGACACTGTCTGCGAATTTGTAATTGGTAAATTTTAACTTAACTTTATGTTAGTAAGTCAGAGAACATATATAATGACCTAACATTTAGCTTCCTGTCTTTTCCCTCCGCTGTAGATCCAAAAAGAGTAGTGGTTTATGATGAAACCAAGGATGGACCTGATCAGTGAGGTAGACTTTCTCTTCTGGGTGCTGCGGTTATCTACCTTGGAAATCATAAATCCTCTCGGATAGATAAAGTGACAACTGTGAAAACATTGATCGTTTAGCATGACACATTTTCCTTGGAATCTCGGGCGGAAAAACAGACTCTTTCTTTTGTGGGCATCAGACAAACAAACAAACACGCAGAGACAAACACTCTGGAGGGACGTTAAAGAAGCTGATCGGTGCCTCTCCAACACGATGAATGGACACTTGCATCTTGAAGCTGTTTGTCTTGTGGCTCTTTAAGGAAGATGTTCAGGAGTTCAACAAAGGAAGGTGTCCAGGACGTCGCCTCCTTTAGCCTTTATCCTGTCGAACTTCGGCAGCCGCCAGTCTGACTGTGGGATGCCTCGGTCATTTTATTCTTTCTTCACGCGTTCATATGAGTTCATTGTAGATATGTTAGACGTTATACATACACATCCGTGTGCAAGCTTGAATTCATTGTGAACGAAAAGGAAAACACACTTTGCAAAGAATGCCTTGAAGTTGTGGAGCAAGAATCAAGGGAGTCCCGTTAAACTGTAAGTTCAGTGACCGCTTGTAGGTGAGGCTCCATCCAGGAAGGGAGAACCTCGTCTTAAAATCCTTTTACGGGGAAGTTAAGAGCCCAGAAAATAAACGCTTGCTCTTATTCTTTCTTTTATACTGTTTGGTCTGACGTAACATGAGTGTTATCTGCACTGCAGTATGACCCCTGAGCACAGGTACAGAAAGTGCCCAAGTTGAAGTAAAAGTCTAGCCCCTTCATTTCACTGTTTATTACAGGTTTTACTAAAGATTCAAATATAAACCGGTCTCCATCAAAGACAAAACCTTTTTTTAATCTTTGCGCTTCTCGTACATTTCATGTAGATTGTTATCAGGTCAGTGCAGACTGTTCTTAAATTCAGACTCGTATACCTGATTATATGTGCAGTCTCAGTTTAGGAATGAACTGGGTGACAAACTGTAAAGTAAGAGACATTTCTTCCAACAAGGTCTTCTGCGTTTTGTGCTGTTTGTTCAGCAGCAAGACTCAGGATATCCATACACATGATTTTTGCCTGTTTCTGTCTGGTTCAGCTCTCGTCAAAGGAACATATGTTGAATTTTATGACACGGGAATTTTTGTTTTGTTTCCCTGACTCAGCGTTTTTTCTTTACTTTTCAGTCTTATGGCATTGTATTTCTCGCATGTTTACTGGTGGAAATGAATGAGTCGGAGGTCACTGTTCATCGCCACACTAAGATTACAGTAACAACAACAATCGCAATACTAATCTAGGTTCCCCCTTGACTAGCCACTTTGTCAAAACCGTGTTGAAATGTGAAGATACGTTATACTATTATGTTTTACTGTAGATAACCTTTGCAAACCAGTGTGCAATAACCCCCATGTGAACCATTCATACAAGCAATGTGTGATATGGGTTGTAGGGAGCTAACAAAAATCATCAACCAAGATTCTGCTGTGGCCTGCAGTTCAAAAATGTTTAAGGTGCATTTTCATTATATTGTACAAGTAATTTTATTTTTTTCTTTTCTGCAAAAGAGCTCATGTTGAAAGATCTAATTATGTCTATGGAGCCCAAATTTGCTACCAGCTGTGACATCTCTTTCCATCTCCAGATCAGGATTGGTTTATTCTACACAACGAAAGGAACCGTGCAGGTTTCTTAGCTCTAGAAGACATGATTTGGTTAATGTGTGGATTAATAGCACTTTATGTAAACTAATTGCTTTTATCTTTTAATTACTAGAGAGATCTATGTGTACTGACAAGAAATACTCCTTGAAAGAATGGCTTTGGGCTGTTACCTTAAAAAAAAACAAAACCAAGTGGATAAAGACAGAATTATTAAATGTAACTCAGGTAGTGTTGATAAAGCCATGACTATGTTCAATATTTCTTTTTCTTTTGCCAAACGGCCCGTTGTGTTATGTTCTCATAATTGGAACATGTATGAATTGGAGTCCGGCTATATAGAGTCTCATGTGATGTTGTGACAAAACATCAGAAATTACCTTTTTGAGGCAAACTGGGCATGCACGGTGCTGTCATCCATCATTGTGGGCTGAAATGTTCTTTTCCCCTTTTTAAAGAAGAAAAAATAAGCACATTGCTCCATGCGCTGTTTTAACGTACACTAGTCTGTAACCTTGATGGTTTGTTTTCTTCCTCGTGTTCATAGTGAAGCACCTCTTGATTTGTATGATCGCTGAACATCAGTGGTGGGGTGTGTTTTTAGTTTTCTTTGAGTGGGGGAGATGCAACCTGGGAAATTAGCCTCTGGAGTACACTTCTTCCCACTGTGTCCTGATTAGGCAGCAGCGCCAGTTGTACCTGTGTGCCGAGAGAAAGTCATAACTGCAGCCGTTGTTTCTTTTTTTTTAGTGTTTGTACAAGTTGACATTTAACTTCCGTTTCTAATCGCAGTCAGCTCTCTGGTATTTAAAATGCTTTGTTTAAGGCTTCCACTGTATAGCGTGTGATGGATGAGTATTATCAGATGCTGCCCCCTGAATGAGATCTGGCTGATGAGGACGCCAAGGTGTTCGACAATTAGCAGTTACACTTTATGTTTTTTGTGCTTTGTGGAGATTGACACTTAATCTGGCATAAAATCACGCAAAATGTTTTCAATTTAATTTCCTCTGATTGCCCATAATCCACAGACAGTGATATAATCAGGTTACCATAATGCCAAATTGTTCAGTGGACGGTGATGCATCCATAGGCTTCTAAATGTAAAACAGGGTGATCGAAATGAGTCGTACGTGATGTTACTGTAGTCTTAACGATGAATTACTACTTTTTTTTTTCCTTCTCTTTCTAAAAGTTTTTGTTTTCTCGAGAGGATTGCCCTGCGACAGAGAAATCAGAGGATCTCTCGTCCTCCTGCCCCAAGGCTCCTCCTACTTTCAAGCACTTATTATACAGCGAAAAAAAGGCTATGTCGAATATGCATTTATAAGAGATAGAACTATTAGCGTTGTAGCCTGCAAAACCAAAAAACAGGTTGTGGAAGCGGAGTAGATGTGTTAATCAGTGATGTGGATGGAGGGGGTGACTGATGAATGACTGACTGAAAGAGCCTGGTGCATGTGTGGAGCTCCGACTCTCGCCCCCCCCTCAGGACGTGCAATCACCTCAAGGACGCTGAAGCGGGCGTCTCGGTTGTGAGTGGCGAGTCTGGCCTCATTGTTTCATGGTTGTGTGCATAGCGAGTTCTTCCTATTATATGCAAGTTCCTCATATATTTTGAACCCCGGCCCCTCCCTTCCATCCCCTCCTGCTGTTTCATGTTCAGGTGCCTGTGTGAAAATTAAAAGTACTTTTACAGCAATTTTGATTGTTTAAAATCTGCTTCCAGCATATATCCGTGCCATTTTTTTCTTCTTTTTCTGTAACATTTGCATTGCTGTCTTTAAGCTTTCTCAAAGCTAATCCGAATTTTTTTTTTTTTCAAGCTGAAAGCGATGAGCAGTTGTGTGTGAGGTGTGCGTGTGTGTGCGTGTTGTAGGTTTTGAAATTGTCATGGCTTGTGTTCAGAACTGTGTGACCTGAAGCCAAAATCAGTTTAGAATGGGACAGATGACAGCCGCTCGCTGGTTTGTGCTCATGCCAGTCTCTTGTCATTAAGTTCACGTCTGAAGTAGCACATAATTCATATGAACTGATTTAACAAATTAATGTTTCGACATGTTTTTAGTTTTTTTGAGCTATTACCTAATTTATCCATAGATGCACAAGTAGGATGAGACTAAAAGGAATAAATGACACAGAAAATCAAGATGTCTCATGTTATTGATGGGTTTTAGATGATTTAGTTATTGATTAAGACTGACTTCCCCCCCAACCCCATAGCACCAGTGTTAATATATTTGAAGTTTTTATACAAATGAATGCATTTCTTCAGATAGTTGTGATGGAGTGACGAGCATTGAAACACACTGCATCCCACTGTTGCTCTTTTAATATATTTTTATTCGTTAGTGTTGTTGATCATGTTGTGAGGAGGGGATGGGGTATTAAGGTGCATTTCAACAAGCTCTGGATCTGCTTTTCGCCAAAGGTACACTACTCAGATATTCAGCTACTGGACGGCAAACGTTGTTGTTAAAGATGTCATAATCAGCTCTCTGACATCGGGAGGAGGATCACTACTGTTGCAGCTGAATGTCACTTTGAGCGCGTTGTCATCCGGAGTGGGAGGAGAAATCACCAACAGATGAAACAAATACCGAAAGTGCTGCTTCTTCATCCAGTAATCAGTCGTCTGTAATGGGAAATGCTGGACTTGGTGTTTGTGCTCGACTTAAAAACTGTCCCCCCTTCAAACTGCCGTTGCCTGTTGTGGAACTGTTTTTCTTTTAGTTTTTTTGTTTTCTTTCTTTGTTGTTTTCTTCAGTGACACCTTGAGAGGTGCAGTGGTTCTAATCCCACACGTGGACAGTAAACTCGGCCAACGTGTCTTTTCTGAGAGGGGTGACGTGTTGTGCCGACTCATCTTTTTGTTTTCTTTCTCTGTCATCTCAAATGGCTGTCGTGCTTTTTCTTTCTTTCTGTTTTGTCTGCTCCTCCTTTACTCACATCTGCACCTCTTGTACCCCTAAAATAAGAGGCAATAGCATTTCATTTTCAGATGTCTTACAGGTCGACCTTCTAAGTGAGCAGTATGATTATTTAATTTTTTTTGTTTGAATTTAACAGAAATGTCACATTACATTGTTCTTTTTTTTTAAGCATGATAATAACCCTCAAATTCCAAACAATGTAATAGTCAATAAAAAAAAGAAAACTCCAGTGTTCACAATTTTAGTTTCCATTAAAATGTCAAATTTTCATGAAGAATTCAGTGTGTTGTGTTTCTGATGTTGATTTGTTTTGCTGTTCCTGATCCCATTCACAAAGGACATCATCTGTATCACATGTACTGATGCACATATGCTCATATACCAGTTCTATTTACAGTGCATTGACTTTTGCAGATTAAGTTCAAATTGGCTGAGAAATTCAGATTTTTAGAACCAGAATAGTCCTAACCTCTTAATTCTCAAACCGATGGTGGTGTAATAAATATTCCATTTGATGCAAATAAATTAGTTTCAAGTACTTTTAAAATACTTTTTCTTTTTTTCTGGAAAGGGTGCAAATAATCCCAGATTTCATATTAAAGTTGAACAGTCACAGTAAAGTGCACAGCTCCATCAAGGCCCAGCAGTTCCTTTAAATACTCCACCAAATTGCCCACACAGAAATCAGTTCCCTTCATATGCATGATTTTCCATCAGTATCTATTTTGTTATTCCCTGGGAAGTCTGTTAAACTCAGATATCTTGGTCCATGTCCCACCTTCCACCAAAGTTTGCTGAAATTCATTCAGTAGTTTTTGCATCATCCTGCTCACGAAAAAATGAATCCTCCAACAAAAGGACTGAGGTGAAAACATAACCTCCTCTGTGGAGGTAATTAGCACAGAAAACCTCAGGGGCACTTTTGAGTTTAAATTCATTCTTCCCATTAATCTGTTAAATATCAAATTGTGAAATCAAGAGTCTCTATAGAACAGCTCACTTTTTATATGGATTTCCATAACATCTTGATCTTTGTTAGGCTGCAAGCGTCCATCTCACTGGAGGAAATGCGTTAGTAGGTGATGCAGGGATTTCACTGCTTTGGTGATTCATGATAATCTGAAGTAAACAATAAAATCCCACAATAATTCCAAATCTGAGTCAGCAATTCAATGCACGTCTGCTTTTTGCAGACGAGTTCAAAATCCCTGTCTGCTAATTAAGAACAACATTAGCTGAAGCCATGTGGTCATAATGAGCTCAGTTTGATCTACAGGCCACTGGGAGCTGCTGCATCACCATCACTGAGCACAGAGAGTTGTTCAATGACGCCCCCTTGTGGAGGTTAGTGCACATTGACTGAGTCAATTCCAAAACTATAGATAAACCGGTTTAATCATCTTTTAATTTCATGAGCTGAAGTCGCACAACTCAACTAAAATGTAATCTGGTTTCTCAACTTCCCCTTGTGTTCAATTTTATCCCCTCAGTATTAACATAGTATATAGATATTCTTAAAATATTTAAATAGATTTGAATGACTTGTTTAATAGTATAAATGTATACTCTCTTATAACTAAACTCAGTGTGCCTGTTCTGTGTTAACATTCCCTAAATAATGATAACCTGTTTCATTGATTTTAAAGCCATTGTTTTTTAAAATTTTCATAAAAGTGCTAATATAAATTGGGAAAATTGTTGAATTAATCTCACATGAAATATGTTTCGATATTTTCAAATGCTTCTAGCGAATGAAAACATACATTGAGTAGATGTTGAATTCACCACAAACACTCTGTCCGTGGAACCACCTCCTCAGTTTTACCTTGTTCACTGTGGACCACTCCACAGACGCCACATGGGGCTTGACGGCTGGCGCCCTGGTGAGAGATTGTCCACTGTGCCGGAAGGTCACTAAAAGGTTTGATCTCTGCATTGACAATTCATCTCTGCTGAAGGTGTTTGTGAACAAGACGCTGAAATCCGTCTTACTTCACTGCTGCAAAAAGGACGGGCACTCAGCGACCCCCTGAAAACAAAGGATGACAGGTTAAGGGGAAAAAAACAACATCCTTCCAAGAAGAAAAAGATGTTCCAGAATAAAAATCCTTACATGTCACTGCAATGTATACAGCTTCAACATCAGTGTGTTGACCTGCATCTTTTTAATTTGTTGTTGACAATGGAGCAAGATGAAAACAAAACAAGAACAAGATATGGGCTACAACAATTCATTTTTAAATGAACACAAAGGGTTAGGGTCACTAGAACGGCACATCTGACACTGAATGGCCAGTTTCTTTATACTCTGTGGTGTTATTGTGCATCTGTGATGAGGCATCGTTTTTCTGCTGAAATACTTCTCTAATCTCTGGTCTTTTTCCTCTGTTGCTTTTTGGTTCCGTTTCCAAACGGCAGAATTGTAAAATATGACATTTCTCAGTTGCACAGGTCAAGAGCTGTTGTGTGGAGCAGTTTCTCCTCACACATTTTGATGAGTCCTTTCACGCTGCTCGTTCTTGACAGAGACAGAAACCAGGAGCGGCGTATCACCCGAGTGCATCTCCTGCTTTCTGGGATGGATGCATCAGCTCTGACCAGACAGTCCCTGACATTTAGTGATCTGTGATGATCACCATAAACCCTAAATCATCAAATGTCACACTGAAGTACTTGCCAGAGTCTGAAACTGATCTGATGCACATCATGGTTGGGAGAACAAATACCGCAGGCCAAGAGCCCGGCATTCACCCTGAGGTTTAAACACTGACCCTCACACACTTTAATTAACGTCTTCCATGCACTCAGAGAGAGAGAGAGAGAGAGAGTGAGGAATGTAAGGTTTCCAAATGCTTCAAGAGGAAATTGACAGGAGGCTGTCAAACCATAATGCACAAGGGGGCGAGTTAAGTCAATTTTGTTGCTCATATTTCATATTGTTAACAGCACACTCTTTGTAAATGTCTATTTAATATTCTCCATGACTGTATTTTCTTTATTCTACAGCTGTGTCACGATCTACAGCTGCGTTTGAATGTTGTAACACTACATAGATACAGGTAGAATTTTAGTTTTGACCTCAAGACTGATTTCAGAGGTTGATACCTGCCAGGATACAACCTCTCCAGGCGGCTCACTACTAGCTCCAAGCGACCTGCAGGCTGAATGACTGTCTTGCGTTTTGTAAAGGTTTAAATTACATCATAATTCCCTTCTTAAAGGACCACCACTTTGTTCCAGACTAAAAACTCTCAACAATAACTGGATAGATTGTCCTGGAGTTCGATCTGGATATTGGGTCATCTTCCTTAAACCGTCCAATCAGAAGCCTTTCATGAGACGTCCCAACTTCCTGCTCTATTTTCATCACCAGTGTCTAGACTCAAAGGGGAAGTCCCCTTCATCACAAAGCACCTAATTCAGAAGAGTGCTTCCATTGAAATCCACTTCCTGCTGCAGCCTGATCACCAAAGACTTCTCTTCTGTTCACATTAAGTTTCATTTCATCCTCATTTCTTTGTCAAAGTGACTCCTGATTGAACTTTGACTATTTCCCTCAACCACTGAACACAGACTGTGGTAACTTCTCACATAGTTGGAAAAATATATATCATGTGTCATGTATTTGATATTTTTGATACTTTGGTTTATGACCACACGCCCACAAAATTAATGATATTCTCGTTCAACTCTGGACCATCCTTCAAACATGAGGCACATGTTGAACACCTCAACATGATATATCGTGCCTGTAATGTAAAGGGACCGTTTGAGATGAAAAGCAGTGATTGAGGAGGTTTGATAACATGCACGCCCCTTAATAGAGCTCAGTGATGTTCTTTGATTATGCGCTGGCTGTCACCATCCATCACAAAAGCTGCCCGTCCGTACATTGAGGCTCGGTGGTGTCAGAAGCGCGCTGCGTGTGTCCAGGTTCAGCCAATTGAGTGCATGTAATCCTACAAGGCCGTTCCTTCACTTCCCGTTTGCTCACGCTCCTCAATGTCCACTTCTATCGATACTTGGTGACCAAGGGGGAAGGTGAAAAATACTAGAAATCCATATGTGCAGACGGCACTGTGACACGGCCTGTTCTCTTGTCCTGTGTTAACGCTCCGCAGCTACTTCCTCTTCATTAGTGAGTCCTCCTAAAAAACTGTTCTACAATATATTGTCACTTTTTATGGTTTGTATGCTGGACCTTGAGTACAGAGATTTTTTATAAACAGTCTATAGTGCAGAATGAAGTTAGAACATGTTGTGTTCATCCTACCTGGTTTATCTGCAATGCAGATTTTTATAGTCAATAATTTGAATTAAAAGAAAACTTTGCTTTATTACTGTTCAGACGTTTGGTTTATACGTAACGTATGTTTAAATTATTACCTTAACCGCAGTGGTTATTTCAGACCCAAGTTCACAACTTTTCAAAACAAAAGCCCTGTAAATCAGCTCGATATAAAGCTTTGCAGAAACAAAACAAACATGTGCATTAACTCTGAAGACAAATAGCCAAGGAAATCATGTTATGAATGCTGCTGCCGTGACAGAGATCAGCACCAGCTGCACTCGTGACTGTCTGTCTCAATGTGGTGAAATAAAAATGATTAAATTATCAAAATGATCTGGCAGCTATTTTGAATGTTGGACCCAGTTGTTGACCACTGGTGTAGTTATCTGGGGACGTAGAAGAAGACATGTTCAACACAGTCCACAGACTGAAGGCACATAGCCCGTCCCTGTTTATTCAATTTGAATTATTATTAAACGTATTTTGAGTCCAAACCACATCAAATTCAATGCAGCACTTTCTTGTGCCATTAACAACACACATGCCAAGCATGGAGTCCATAAAATAAATGATTCGCTGGATATATATTCCACATACAGAGAGATAGACGTTTGTGGAATTAGTAGGTAGATTGAAATCAGTCACAACAAAGTCCAGCAGCGATGATGTTGCTGCAGTTGAAAACCGACCCATGATGAGGCCGAGCGTCCGGGGGTGCCGCCTCATGATCTGAATAGCAGCGCCCCGGCGTCGCCTCAAGACTATAGTGGCAAGTGCAGCAGCTCGGCCTGCTGATGATTTCTTTTTGGTCGTCAGTATTATTCTCTCAGCAAACTGCCATGTATTGTTTGCTGCTAGGTGGAATTAAGCTCTGTGTGCTGGTGGACTGGGGGAGGAAGAGGAGGAGGAGGAGGGCATTCTGTGTGATATGGGCCATTGACTGCTTTTCCATAGCTCAGGAACAATAATGAGATTTTTTTCCCTTTTTTTTTTTTTTTTACCCAGAATATCAGTGCCGCCATTCAGCGCTCTGATTGTGTTTATGAAATTGCGCATACATCTCTCAATGCTGGAGCAGGGGATGGGAAAGCTATTTTCCAAACATTAGCAAATTGTTTTCTGTTATTGTGCAGAGATTGATAAGAGTGTGTGTTGTCGACGCACGGGGACGGACACACAGACACATTCAGGGGAGAGAAGAAGAAAACATTACCCATAAAAAAAAATGAAAAGAATGCTGTCATGGTTCGGAGTTGCCTGTTTTTCTTACAAAACAAAGTGTATTACCTTTCCTTCATACTGACATTTAACCACAGTGAATCCAGTTGTTTCCCTGCGCATCTATTTCTCCAATAAATAGTGCAATGCATTTTTACTATTGTGCAGTTTGGTGCCTATTTCACACTATGCACTTGATAAACTGTATTATTGCCGTTCTGTGCTGCTGTCAGGTTTTCTGTGTGAGATATAGAAAGCCTGACCTTGAGTTTGATCTTGCCTCTGAAATCCTGCAGATATTATAACAAATTACTGGAGATTTTGCACAAAGCGTATATTATCTGACGGCCCTTTGTGTGTCTGTGTTAATCCCCTTACACCCTCCTCTTCCTCTCCTGATACTACATCACACCCTGGTTACAGTGCTGCGATGTGGCTCTTTGTGTAGATGGATCCTACAGGCAGCTGTGAGGCCAGTCCTCTGAGCTTATCTTCTCACAAATGTTACTCTCGTCAAATTTTTATTTAAAGTCTCTTTACAGTTGGTTAATTAACTGCACACCTTTCTGTTTAGTGGCGTTCTGAACCAGGTAAACAACAAATTCAGTGCACTCTCGTGAAAAACAATCAGGATGAAGATGTTGAACAGATCCATCCATCCATCCATCCATCCATCCATCCATCCATCAATCCATCAATCCATCTCTACCACTCATCCTTTGAGTGCTATGGGGGCTGGAGCTCAGCAACAATCCAAATAAGTCAGGTGACGTATTGCACATGAACGTAAAAATAATATATACTATAACTTATTTACTTACCTATGTTAAATTTAGAGTCAGCAATCAAATCGAGGAATCTGGAGTATCTGGAGAAAACCAACACAGACACAAGGAGAACATGCAAACTCTGACCACTGCACCTACTGGCTTCATGTTACGCAATATTTTAATGACAACTGCCTCCCACAAACATACACTCGCTCTAAAACCAAAGTTTATATAGAATGTGTCTTTAGCAGGTTCTACTAAAACCACATTACATTTAGGTCCCTTGACCTCAGTCTGTCCACATCCTCACGAACACTTGCATCATTTTTTGAGGTGATGCCTCTGCACAGGAAGGACTGAAGAAATCTCACCGGCCTCAGACATATGTTTTTATAGTGAGCTTTAAAACCCAGATATTTACAGCAGCAACCAGACAAGGTTACCCCCCCCCCCCCCCCCCCCCCCCACACACACACACACGCTCTGTGTTTTTGCTCGGTCCTCTGGTGATAATTGACACTCATACCTGCGTGTACAGTCTGTTGCTCGCCAGTTTGCTCCGAGGCAGCTATCGATCTGGCAGCATCAGATCCATGAAGACAGCGATGACGAACAATGAACCGACAGCTGCATCCGCTGTGAGCCGGGCCAAAACTGATGGCCTTTGAAAACATGCAATGGCTCATCATCGTGGGGGAAAATAGGGGAGAGACGATGGGACACGACGTGTGAGTCCTCTCGGGCTGTTAGCTCCTGGCCCTGCTCGGTTTCTCATGCTGTTAGTTACACATGTTTCACTAATGGCTGAGATAATAATGACAAAGATTTAAGACCACAATGGATCTGTAAGAAATGGATCAACTCATCTGCATTTAACCATAAAACAGTGACAGACATAATGATCCTGGTCAAAATTATTATTACACTTTGATTTTAGTTGGGTGGATGTATGTGTATGATGAGTGGATATAAATGTGCATTTAAATTTTTTATCTCTTCTTCTATATCTCATTGTATTCCTATTCCTATTAGTAGATGTAGATATTGATTGACAGCACCAGTGAGGGACATAGACACATTTTTGATTGCATTGATTACTTGTTATTTCTGTGTGTGACGATTAAGCCTTTGTCCCTTTGAAGGATGTTTTGATTTCGTCTGTGTTTGTTTGTTCGTCAGCAGGATTTGAAAAAACTACACAACTGATGAAATTTCCTTGATTCATGGATCTTGATGGAAAAAACAGGCAGGTTCAGGTGTGTAATTTGGTGCAGATCCAAAGAAAAAATCAGCATCTAGAGAATTTGAATCTGTTTTCATGAGGGGACTGTTTGGCTTCGGTGGAGGGAATTTATTATTGTAATGTGCAGCTGACTAATTTACTCTTTAGCCTTCAATGGGCCACACTACCACAAAATAAAGCTTGATTTCATGTTGTTAGGGTTCAATCGAGTTAATATTGACTGATTGTAATGTTTCAGATCTCATTTAAGAGTCCATGTTTAAGAAAATCTCAAAGGGCCCATCAGAGTGATAGACTCCTCATGTAAAGCTTTTAGAGTTCAAGAACAATTTCTTAAAAAGGAAGATTAGGATCCAATAAAAGTTGTTGTTGAAAGGAAGTCAATAATCGGATGCTGCGGCACGCCTCCTCCAAAACAACCCGGGGACCAGCTCCGCACAGGAAGCTGTGTGTGTTCTTGGCTGCAGACTATTTGCCATTCCCAGAAGGTCATTTGGTTAATGCACATTTGAGTTTTCATGGACTCTTAACTAGTTTTTAATCAGCAATTATTAGTGAATTGGAAGGCTGTGCAGGCGCATGACTTCGTGCTGGCGGGAGAGTGCCCATCAATGTCACGTCAATTTCCATGCCAAGGGCTACATTAGGCCTGCAGTCTGGGAGGAAACAGCCACCTGAGTGCCTCATCTCCCCATCCACAGCAGTGTTCCCATCAACTATTGACTCTATTACACAGCTCTGTCAGAAAAATTTTCCGCTTCAAAAGAAGGGCATCCATTACATGGCTGTGCGGGGAGATAATTTAGTGATGCACATAAAATTAAGTGCATATCCACTGAACATTGCTCATTATTGCTCTTGAATTTTGACAATGCCAGGCTTGTGCGAGGATCCTGGACGCTTCCCAGCCCGTCATTCCATTCTCATTCTCAAGGCATAAACAAAGCTTTATTATTTATGCTTATGTACTGCATAAATAGCTGTCATTTTCATCTATAGCTAACCTACCTGTAATTGGCAATTAAACATGCCAGCATCTCAGACCAGCTCTTAATCACCGTTAATAAATGCTGAGGGGCCCTGAGGTGCCCTCGCAGGCTGATGATGGCGGATGGCGTCTCCTGCAGCAGCACATTACAGCATGAATATGCAGACAGGTATTCAGCAGCCCTCGCTCCCCCGCTCACACTCGTCGGGCTGACGCACACGGAGGTGGCAGCGGACCGCCTCTCGAACGACCACTTCTTCATTACACCTCTCCATCGCGGCCTGTTGCCATGCGGTACCCTCGCAGTGGCATTTGTGCACAGTGGGGCTTGTTTGTGTTTTGCCAGGAGCTGTCACATTCAGGCTGTTAGCACCGGCCCATGGGAAATTCACACAGAGCCACTGGTATGAGGTGAGGCCGTCAGATGAGCCGGTGACAGGCCTCTCCATGCTATGTGCACGTATCTGCTGAGGTTTATGTGCATGTGTGTCTCTGCCTGTGCTGCCTGTGCTGGTGTTGACTGGGCCTCCAGTTAAAGCACATACCCATGTGAAGTTCTTGCTAAGTGATCTAAAGACAGGGACATGTTTACAGTAAGTGAACTAATAAATGCTGGTGACCTTTCAGCAGGTATTTGTGGTATTTTCTCTTCTATCTGTGAATAATCATATATTAAATGCTGCTGGACTATTTAAACACACTAAACAAACTGTGGTTCAACAGATTAATAACAGCTTCCTCTTCTCGGCTGCGTTCTGACATTTAGCTCCCGTAACGACCGCCGATTGTCTCGTGGTTCTCCACCAAAGACCTGACTCCTCGTGTTTAAGGACCGGCGAGTGGCGAGCGCTCTGATCATAATGGCACTTTTAATTAGCACTTAATTAAAGGTGGGTGGACTGGAGAGGTCAGCCAGTTAGGCCTGTAAGTCTGAAAACACAGACGGCGCCGAGGATCAGCTGTTTGATGAATTTGTCTGCTAATTACAGGATCTGGCCAAACACCACATTCACTCCGGCTGTAGATCATTCACATCACAGAGGCCGGAACAATACTTCCTTCCTTCATCTATCTCATATTTCAATTTTACATCTGTACTGCTCAGGATCTACTATGATAACTCTTAGTTTAGGCAGTGAATTTATCCAGAAAAATGCAAAACATATTTGGTGGATGGTGTGTGAATGTCAGCACATCCCTTATGTCTGGACTCCAAGACAAATCAAATCAAATAAAGAAATAATCAAATTAAATCAAAAGCAGCTCATATAAAAGAGGACAAATGGTTGAAACTCAGACCATTGGTTTATCTTTGTACTCATGACACAAATCACAAAGAAAAAGAAAAGAGGGTGTGATGTGATCTAAACTTCTGGCGCCTGGGCTGTGAAAAACAGAGCCGGGAACAGTATTGATCTCAGTCAGAATTATAGATCACCGTGTCTGAATGAGTGATGAAGCTGTTGCACTGTTCGTCTCTCCTGACAAGCGGCCGCATTAAAAACCCCTGATCCCTGAATTTCAATGTAGCAGTAACATTATGTTTAAGGATCACTGTCTGTCACAGTAAACATGCACGAAAAAGGTGTTCTGCTGGAGATGCGGTTATTATTATTGTATTAATTATGGCTGACAGTAAAAGTTACAGTCACTTCAGCGAGGAATGGAAAGAACTAACACAATACATTCTGTATGAAAAGAAAGACAAAAAGTTGTTTTTAGCAGAAATGATTTTTTACATTTCCACTGGTGCATTCTTCTGGTTCAGCTCAAAATGACTCAGGATCAGATTTTTGTTTCTGGCATGTGAAATGAAATTCTCCGTCTCAGGTATAAAAGCAGAACTAATCACACTGTGACAAACCCAGCGCAGGTATTTTCTGATTGTGTCTCTCGGCCGTCGTGAGCCTCCGAAACGCCTGTTTGCTCATCTACTCATCACATCCTCAGCAGTTTGCACACTGAGCCTCAGCTAATATTGATGCTCTCCATGTGAAACTGCTGATGAAAAATAAAAAAGCTTCTCTTTTTTTCTGGGTTGTTGTTGCATCTGCTCAGGCGCTGGGAGAGACCACTGAGGGGCAGCAGAATTACACGCCAGAGTTTCTTGTTTGTTTCCTCTAAATGTATCTCAGGTCTCAGACTCTATTAATCCTGCTGTCTTATGACTGACCTCGAGGGATGCTGAGTGTGTGTGTGTGTGTGTGGTTATCTGAAAAATTCTGTTTAAACCAAACTGAAAAAACTACACACAGCAGAACTGTCCTGTTATGGGATAAGAGTAGAGATAGGAAATGTGATGCTGCCAAGCTGAGATAAATATCATCAGAGGAAATAATATTATAAGGAAATAAAAAGACAGCAAAACACTGAAAACAAGTAATATAACAATTCAGTTTATTTTATTTATTTTTCCAGACAGACACATCAATTTCTGGACCACAGTAGAGGATGGAAACCTTTCACAGACATTTTTTTGTCAATATTATTATTTGAAAATACAAATATAAAATTAGACTTTCCACATTTGATATGTGAGAGACCCCCATCCATTATTATTATTGTTATTATTATCATCATCATGTTTTTTTTTTTTAGTATACTTTACAACAGGGCTTAAGCAAGCCATTATGATAACCTGAAAGATGCTTTCAGATGTCAGTCAAGTCTGTCTGTCTCTCGCCATAAAAAGTCGGTGAACATAAAAAAACAGGGGCAAGTGTTAGGAATGGGCAGACAGCAGTGAAGAGAGCTCTGTGCTCAGCCTGCAGAGACATGGAAGCACAGCAGAGCCTCACACTGCCGTCCATGCAGTCTGACGAGCGTCCAGGCTTCCTCTAGGCCGCGCCGCCTGAGCCAAACTCCATACCACGCCGGGGGGGGGGGGGGGGGGGGGGGACTCTCGTGTTGTGGAGCGAGCTAATATCAGGATGAATTGGCGATTATGAGCCTGGGTGTGTCTGCAGTGTGAGGGGTATACAGCTGAGGTCTCCAGTCTAATTCTGATCAAATGAGCGCAGAAATTGTAAATATATATATATATATATATATATATGTATATTTATATATATATTGCAAGTGTATGTGTAGACTGTAATCAGTAATGGGCATGGGTGAGATGGCAATGATTTGGACTGAGAGGGGAAATTCACCCTAAGACACGACGCCACAGTGGAACTTGTGTTATTTCTGTCACCTTGAAGGGTTCAGTGTGAACATGAACACTTCTCTGTTCTGTCAGAAACCCAAACTATACATGGTGTTGTTGGTGGAGAGTCACTTTGCGGACTGGGAGACTAACTTTGTGGTCACCGTGACAGTATCCAGTATCTCGCAGAGATAGGGGCACATTGTCTGGTTTTGAAAACCATTAGCACCACTATGAATGAGCCTCTTTTCCCCCCCTAGGGTATAAATACTCAGTAACATTCAACGGGCCGTCAAAGTCTGATTCATTAGAGATGAGTCGAGTCTCTAACAGTCCTCGTCTGACGTCCCAGCTTTCAGGGAGACAGTTGTTCATATTCATATTGAAAGACAGATGTGGGTCCAAGATGACAGAAATCTCAGAAGTGTGTGTGTGTGTGTGTTTGTGTGTGTGGTTTCAGGGCGGGATCCCCCTCCCCTACACACACACACAAAGGATGATGGGAGAAATTGTTTGGCCATTGCCTAGCACTTGCCTCGAGATTCAAGTTTAAATGGATACGGTAGTACACTACAAATGTCAACGCCTTCCAGGTTGACTCTTTTTCTTTTTTGATTATTGTTTTCTTTTTTTTCTTAAACCACGACCCTCCCCTCTCCCCAAATGGATTCGCTAGTCTACTAAGATGTGTAACATTCATCAGCTGTAAACTGCTGTCAGTTTGAGATTAAAAGGAAAATTACAGCAACAGAGCCATGCTACCTTAAAGTCCAAGCTACAGGATCACAAAACACACAAGAGGCCTTTTTGAAAATATCAATGGATGGGGGGAAAGAACGGCCAATTCAAGTTAGGTTTTCTTTTCCAGTAATTTTTTTTGATTACAGTCCAATTACAGAGACTACGTCCTGCTACGGAGAAAACACACGGAGTAACATGGTTTCTACTTTTGCTCCGGCTTTTGGTTTTCAGATGAAAAGGCTCCTAATGAACTTCTTGCACTGGTTTGGATTTAAAATGTAAGGGACAATGGAGGAACACTTTCTATTATTATCAAACTTTAACTAGTACTCATTAATTATTGATTACTATTAATAAATGTTATACCATCATGTGTAATTAAGGAGAAGATAGACATTAAAACTTGGAACATCTTTTTGATTAAATTAGTTTTCATTAGTTTTTGGGCAAACACTGAATTTTCTTTTACCATTTTACAATAAAGTTGAATATTATTTGAATTGTAAAACTCAATCACGCAGCATCAAATATACTCCCTTCTTTTCCGTGGAGCAATTTGTCTATTAATGCCATTGATTACTGTACATACTGTATGTAACCTGACAGTCAATATTAGATGAGGAGAATGAACAGACATTAATCTCATTTATTAACGTAATGTGTGTAGCATTCAATTTAAAACCGCATGAGGTGAATAAAATAACTGATATAAAACCTAAATTATGTTTAATTGAAATTGTACTCGACTGGAGTGTGCACACAGCTTGAGCTCAGGGAGCGAATTGGCTTTATAATTGGTTTGTTTATGCCTGAAACACAGAGGCTTGTGTAAATCTAACAGGTCTGAAATATGGACATCCTCTGACACGATGTTTCTGAGGAAATGTCAAGCATTTAAATTTGAGTTTTAATATTTTCTTTTCTGCTCCAATTTGGCTGAGCAGTGACTCACAGCTTCAGGGCGCTGGTCCAGAGTCGGGACGGGAATTTAACCAGCAATTAATCAGGCCTGATACACACCCCGTCCTTTAGCACCTGCTCCTTTAGAGGGGTTCTGTTTAATGGAGTCATTTCTTATTTTTACACTAATGCCTCATCTAAAGTCAATATGTGTGAACGACAGAAACTAGCTCCCAGAGATTAAAACAATTAAAATAATAGAAGTTTTGAGAGAAATAAGAGCCAAAACGATATTATTTAAAAATAACTATGCCCGAGGCATCTGGGTAATTTCCATTATGTAGTAAAAGTGAAAAGATAGTGTAGAGCAGGTCAGTGAAACAGCACTGAGGCTGATATCATGACTGTTGGTGTGATTCTTATAAAATATAGAAAATATGCTTTGTTTTTAAATCTTTCCCCAAGATTATTGCCTGTGTCCAAAAATCAAAAGTTAAAGTTTTGCATATCTAGCGTTTGGATTTAAGGTAGTATGGCACACCCCCTTTTAAAACATTCAAGGGTGGGGATCCAAATAATGCCTCGTGTACAATTCCATCTTACAGCAACGGCTTCTCTATTTGTCCATCCATGAGAGCTTTGGTTAGCTGAAACCATGTGAGCGTGGCAAAAAACAAAACAAAAGAAAATAAACATACAGGGAATAAATTACAATGAACCTCTATCAAAATAAATGTCTGCAAATCTCAGAATAACATGATCATTTAGAGAAAGGTCTACCTTGACTGGTCCTAAATCCACTAATCACTACAAGTATTATATTAATGAGTCCTATATAACATCTACGTTTGTAATTACAGGAGATAGAAAAAGAGCGCGAGAGGGAGAGAGGGGTAAATGTGAGAGAAAGGAGAGGTAGAGCAAAGGGAGAACAACAAAGAGCACTACACTGGTATCAAAGACAGCACTCTGTTTACAAGTTAACTGTGAGCTCTTCACACACTAATGAAATACATGGATGATCAACAAAAGAGAGCAGGATCTCTGAGGATGGTGAATGGAAAGAGAGAAAGCAATGGATGCACAGTACATTTTAATAGTATATTACAATTATTCATATATAAACCACAAAGTATCATAAAACTCTGATTAAACTTGAAATCAGCAAAGAAGCATCTTTCTTTTTTTTTGTATAGTTTTGTATTTCTTATTTTCTTTTACATTTGAACATTACAAGTTTTTTTTTTTTAAATCTTTACTCTTTATATTATTATTACTTGATCACACCTCCATATCTTTTACCTTTTTTTTTTAAACTTTAGTAAGTATCCAGCATATTTCTTTACCTGGTTGTTTTGAAATCAAAAAGAAATGAGACAAGTGGGTAGAAATGAAAACAACAAACACGTCTGCAGCAGGTAAAGTTATTTTTTCAGAGTACACACCATTCGTTCGGTTCAATGACGCTGAAAACCCGACCGGAGCATATTACTACTAAATCAGCAGAAATCATTAGCCACGCGTTCTGTGTAAAAGCTGGTGCAGCGGCAGAGAGCGAATAATTCAGTGTCACCTATCGACCCTGTATAAATATCTTCAGATGATGCATGGGTCTAATATATATAGAAAGAAATGTACACTGCAACATATCAGTTACTATTTCCCAAGCTGTTAACTCACCTCAGAACTTAACTTGAAGCGTTTTTGTCGAGTCGAGAACACATTAACCCCAAAAATCCTTCATACTATCCCAAAGCACAGGGCCGCTTTTTCTTTTCGTTAAAAAGCCAACATATACATGTGCAAATAGGAAAATGGCCTGTACTTCACTACTCACAGTGCAATGATTACTCACTTTATTACCGTTCAGTGTTTTCATCTGTCTCGCCACATATATAGAATAAATTAAACCTGCCAATGATTCCACGATAGAACTCACGAAGGCTGAGGTATGGTATCAAAATGTTAACTTTCCTAATTCTTTCAAAAAAAAAAAAGAGGAACCAATTCAGCATCACATCCAGGCTCTCGCACAGAGCCCAAGATATTGGGTTCCCGAAAAATTAAATAAAATGCGTGAATCAGGGACGAGCAGGATGAGACAAACAATAACGTACGACCAACAAGTTCCTCGCAGGAGTATAAAAGTGTCGGGATGCACAGAGCACTGGGAAATGCCTGGTTCAAGTTCTAATCATCACATCTAAGTACAGTGTGCTTTGGATTTAATAGTCTGTTTTTTTTCTTCTTCTTCTCTCTCTCTCTCTCTCTCTCTCTCTTTGAAATGATACTGATATCCTGACAGTTCGACAAAAACATCAGGCTCCTGTCTTTTTTTTTTCTTATTTGTTTCTTAAAACCGTGTTAACTCTCAACTCGCCGTGTGTAAATTTGCTGGTATGACACTTTGTAAAATTATTCGGCTTCAGTATTTACAGAGCAGGTGTGTGTGTCTGTTTGTCTCGTGGGGTCGTGACGCCGCCGTCTTTCCAGCAGGAACAAAACAAAACAAAACGTATAATAGTAACTGTTTACAGCTTTGTCTTCTATTCACACGCTATAACATGTTCTTTTTGACACACCATCACAAAAATATGCTATTCTCTCACTGAGTTGGTTATATGCAGTGACTGGAATAATATGTACAGCTACATTTCTTTTTCTCAAGTTTGAATTCACAATGTAGTTATATGAAATTTGTTATAGCATATATATATATTTCTAAACAACAAAAACAACACTTATAAAAAAGGACCATAAAAATATTGGAGTCCTCTTTGTATTGCCCAAAAATAGGTAATTATGGTTAACAATGAGACATCACAAGAAATAAAACAGCTACTAAGATTTATTACTTAGATACCTTCTTTAAAGTTTCCTTAAAATTGATTTTTTTTTTTCTCCACGTCTTTCCCCAAGCTTCTTTTTTTGCGGGAAGACTGAAAGGAACATCCCATCGTTTTCCTTTTACACTGACCCATACAAAGATGAAGACATGACTTGCAGATATTCTTGGCTATGACCCCCCCGCCCACCGCCCGCACTTCAAACAAAATTCATTTACACAAAGATACCAGGAGATCAAATAAAATGACACAAAATCAAGGTCGAACTAAAATTGACTCTCTAAAAACTAATCAAAAAACAGAACGCTAAAACAGAGGAAGGAAACAGGTGAATGAGATTGACGTGAAACATCACACCAAACCAGGTTGTAAAGTTATAGGAGGTTTGGATTATAGTACAGCAGTTGTTATTTTTCTGAGATGACTAACGTTTTTCTTTTCTTCTTCGTATGGTTTCCCCCTTTCGATCTTTTCTCCTGGGTGACAGCGTAGTGCTTGAAGTTGGATTAGCGTCACCTGCACACAAAGCCAATTAGAAACTTCGTCCTGTCTTTCCTGGGCCACCAGATATACTCTGCTGGGCGACAGAGAGCAAACAGCAACAGCAACAGGATTAGGGACAGCTCGTTGACATTAGTTTCATTCCTAACAAAGAAAAACTCGGTAGGATTCACTGAGACAATTAAAAATAGAAATCTGTGTACATTAATACGACCTGTGCATGACACAAAGATGTTTTCATAAATGGCAGCAGGTGAAAACTTGGCTAAAGGCCCCGATACAGTACGTTCACATTTTGAAAAGTCTACACTTCTTTAGTTAGGCCGCTTGTTACTGTAGCGATTGTGTTCATACATGTTCTGCTACTGTGGAGTCTTACAGAAGCTGTGGTGCTCAGCTGGAAATAATACAATGAGCACACGTGCTCACAAATGAATTCAACACATAAAACACATAGATGCTACAATAAATAGCTGGAAGCAGACAAAAAGCTTGATACCACCTGAACTGGATTTTTTATGGATGATGGTGGGTCTGTTATTAATGAGGGACAATGTTAGGAGTGAGGATGTAAAGCGATGACAAACGAGACATTTAATCAAGTCAAATAGTCAGTTCCTCTGAGACATTTGGTGTTTGGGAAATATTTAAGGTCACTGACTTATCAGTGAAACCTTTTTTAAATATTTTTTTTCTACAGGTGATCGATTACTGTCTTTGGAACAAAAAGAGAAGATGCCAAAAACAGTATGAACGGGTATGTAACAAAATAACATAAACCACTCTAATTGCCATGGTGAAGCATGTGTAAGTATATATATCTATATATATAGATATATATATCTACATATATATTAAAAGATAGACGACATGACCCAAAAGAGACGCCAAAATCTCCTGATTGCCACCTGGTGGCTGGCTGCAGTATAGGTCATAAACCCCACCTCCTCAATATGGAGGGGACATGGACCAAATTAAAAAGTAAAATAAATGCTTCTATAGTTTAATGTAGTTCCTGATGTTTGTTTAAGTTTCCACTATGTTAATTGGTTATAAGATGCTATAAAAACTGAATCAAATATTGTGATTGACAGCTAAGACTGGCTCGCGATTGGTTGAGCAAATGTATCTGCTGAACTTTGTTACCAAGTCGTTACTGTGCAGATTCTTTCCCAGAGTACACACGCTGGTGGCGTTCATATCCCGGATATTTGGGCTTGGAAGTGGAGACCCGTCGTCCATCTTTACAGTCTATGGTGTTTGGGATGTAAACATTTCCGAACGTTCACAAGAAACGATAATTAAATACGGCAGAGCTGGTCGTACGCGTGTGAGTGTGACAAACTTCAACAAAGAGCCTCATAAGATATAAATTTTAGCGATTAATGCTCCTTTCTACTTTCTTTTTATTTCCTCTTGTGTTGAGGGAAACAAACAGATCGGAGGCCCCTTGATTTGTGAAGACATAAACCATCAGTCACCCCCCCCACTTTACCACCAGCTCTGTCGTTCTGAGGGAGGCGGGTAAACAATGAATAATGGGATGAACACACATTAGAGAGGGAAAGAGGAGAGAAATGCACAGTAAATAAAATGCAATACCTCTGATGAGATGGCAACCGGCCACCTGTTCAATGGTATCCATTTGTAAAAGCTGTTGCAATCAACGGGCCCTAAAAGTGTACAGTTAGTGCTTTTGTCAGTATGCATTTCAAGGAGAGAAAAGTGAGTATCACATCAACTTTGATTTATGTTTACAGCTGGCAACCTTTAGATTCAGCTGGATCATGTTGAGCAACAGAGCAGGAGAGCAGTTTCATCTCTATATAAACTTATTATTACACAGGTTCGGGGGAAACAGCGCCCGCAGCGATACACACACACTTCTATTCATGACAATGTAGTTCACAAAATAGTGGGAAAAGAGTTAAAAGAAGAAATGTGAAGGAGGAGATAACACACGCAATCCCCATTCATGAATGTGACTGAAGCGTGCAGGATCATAAACACCTCTAACACTGAGGGCTCTGCAGAAACTCTTAAATTCACACACATCAGTAGAAAGAGACTTCAACTGCCTCCATCATCTCACTCTACTAACTGCTCTACAATCGTCTCGGATAAGAAGCTAATCAGATGTTGCCTACAGGGATTAACGTGAGCATGAGGTCGAGGGACAGATCAAGTGAGGTCGTGGCATATGAGGATGTTCACGTGCAATCACTTCAGCAGCATCCTCGGTGAAGTAATGAATCAGAAGGCGCATTTTAGTTCTGAATCATTTCTGTTTGAATGTTCTGAACCGAGAGATCATCTCGCCAAGGGCCAGGAGGTCACTGGATCTGCTTTGCTGCACTCCCAAGGGGCGCAGGCACATTTTAAATTCTGCGAGAGACTCTCAAAAGCTGATTTTAAGTAGGACGGCTAAATACATTATATGCATCTGTTTCATTAATTAGATTTAAGGTACAATGGCCTTTTTGAAATGTTCTGCATTAAAAGACTTGTTCTGACATTTTCCAAATCAGCACTAAACTGAGGTTAGAAACTGTTGCAACAAATGGGAAATAAGGGAAACAAATCGCCTCATTTCCATCTGTAAACTATCTGCTGCTAAATCTGCTGTGAAAATGAGCCAGGCTGCTCTTTCATAACAAATACTTTGCTTCCTACACTGAGACCAACAGATTATGGCAGATAGCCAGTGGACCTAAAACAATTAATAAGGGAGGCTTTGCTTGGGAAGCAAAAGAAACCAATAAAATGTATTTTTTCTGTTAAGCTGCTGGTTTGTTTGTTTCTCATAAATCAATTACACATACTTACTAGATTTAAGGTGAACTATGTCGCCTTCTCATGCGCTTTATATCTTTTGCTCCCAGTGACATTATCACACGTTCATTTCATCCTAGCTAAACTGTTACAATTTCTCCCACTGAATCATGGCAAAAATCGTACATCTTCCTCAAAAAAGAAGCACAAAACTTTGTGGCGCAGCTACGATGGCGGATGCAAATTTACATAAAAGCACAACAAAAGCCATTCAACACGATAAACATGACAGATCAACTTAAAGAATTCAACATGTAAGTTATTTGCAATTCAAATTCAAGCAAGTGAAGTGGACGCTTTCAGTGCTTCCTTCCTAACATGCCTCAAGAAACCTCACGGTGAATCAAAGAGCTCGGCCCTGCTGCAGCTTTCTAGGAGCCACGGACTTCATTTGCAAATTAATTATGCAGCACGAGCTAACTAAGAAAAATGATTTGATTAAGTCTTACTTTGGGGAGTGTGAGCCTTGTCCGTCCCTTCATTAATAATACAAGGTTCTAAATGTTTGAGTGTGTGGATCACTGGCTAAGTCAGGCTTATTTATTTGACTGTATCGAGATGCTATCGTTTGAATGTCTTGGTCCGACTGGATGAAGTCGGTTCGTAGACACCTCACTCAGCTGTACTTGAAATTTCAGATAGATATAAAATGGATAGAACAGATCACAATGCAGATCTGTTACAGATAGATTAGAAACATTTTCATTTCCAACTTTGGAAAACAATGGTGTCACTGAGATGAGATGGAGAAGGGGCCTTGTGACTTCTTTACCTAATCTTATGTTGGGAAATGCATTCTGGGAAAGTTATAGGGGGCAGCCATATTTCATTCTGTAGCGTCATTGGCTGCGTCCCAATTCAAGGGCCTCCTCCTTTTGACGACGCAGGCTAGACGACCCATGAAGGATTGTGCTCCTTGTGGCCACGAAGAAGGGCGAACCGAAATCGGATAGTCTGGTCTAGAGGATTTTCATGATCTTATTGTTGTCTTATAGCAACAGAACTGGAGTTGCATATCATAAAAACGTTTTGAGTGCTTTCGTTTTTTTTAATGTGCACCATTTGCTGTTCCATTGAGCTGATACATGAGCATCAGCTGTTTTCAGCAGCTTTAACTCTTTGAAAAGACGTTTGTCACCGAAGCGCAATGAATCCTGGGATAGGTTGGAACGAGCTCCCCAGGGAGGGAGGGACGCGTCAGTCCACTGCATCCCGAGGAGACGTTGAAATGAGACAGTGTGCTCATGCCGCTGCGACTCAATCGGTCTTCATATGCAGCCTCCGAAGGATGCGGCCCCTGAATTGAGACACAGCTGTTATCTAAGTGGTAGAAAGTGGGTAAACGTCTTCCTCAGAATCACTGTTATCAGCTCAGATGTTTTTACTGGCTTTAAGATGATCTCCCTTAAACACTGTGGTTTACAGTAAAAGATGTGCCAGCGTCTTTGACAGGAACAAGAGGAGGGATTCTGAACAGGTTGCTGCTCATCCAACAAAAGCCAGACATCTGCAGACTGAGGAAACCTCTTTCCTACTGTCTCCTCCGCCAGCCCAGCTAGTCTTACACATGAGTTGACATGGCAACCGGCAGCTAACTGATCAGCGGGAGGAAAGTGCAGCAGCGCCCGGCTGAGCGACTGAACCTGAGCAAGGACAGTGGGAGAGACGAAACCTGCTTGTACGCTTTGTCCTGGTGACAGATCAAACTCAAACGCTGGGACAGCTGGGGTTTCTAAAAATAACGGGAATTTGTTCTGGGAAGGTGACCCAGGGTCTGAAGTGAGGTCATACGTGCAACTGGGGAATAAAGGGGAATAAAGATTTGCATTTGACACAGATAACTTTGGGAGCCAGGCCTTGGTTTACCCTGGTGTACAAAATGCTTGCAGGACCTCCAGTGACAGTCAGAAACAATGAACCACACTGAGGCTTTAAGAAATGGTTGCTTTGGATTTAGGATGTTTGCTAGGAAGCAGCTGGCGGTTATATTAATAAATTCAGCGGCAGAAGAATTAGTTAACTCTTCCCTTTATGATAAATATCTAGTTTACAGAATCACAGGGAGGGTGCATTGGCTTAGTGTCTAATTTTAGTGCTGGTATTCTGAAACAGAGGCGGCAACTGATCTCAAAGTGGCGATCAGTTGAACGTCAGAGTACTCACTGTGATGCTGGGGCCAAACCCAGAGCCAGGCTGAGGGCTAGCAGCACTGATGTAGTTGCCCACAGCTGAGTCCTGGCTGCCCGGTCCGTACAGGTCGGCCACGGGCCCTGGGCTGTTAGCACCAGGGAAACCTCCGGGCCTTGACGGGTTGGCGCCTGCGTACAAACACAAAAGGGAGCGGAGCAGCTCAGAAACACAAACAACAACCATCAGCACAGGTCTTATGACTCAAATTGACTTGTTTGTAAATCAAAAGAACACACCACTGGATTCATGTTTGGGGTCCAAAGACTTAAAGTTTGAATTTCAGGGGTTAAAGTAACAAATTCAATTTCCTTTAGATTGGTGCGAGTTTAACTTTGAACAAACAAAGCTAAGGGTGAATCCAGTATGACATTCTGCATATACTCTACATGCTGTGTGTTTTATGCAGAGGAGTAACATTCACTTTGTGTAATCATGCACAACACAAAACAAGCACATTGCTAGGAATTCTCTAACCATGCTAAGAATCTAGTAAGGTTGCACTGAAATGTTGCCATGCATAATGTGAAGGAGTACTAGTAAAACAACACTGTCCGTTTAATAAGAGGAGCAACTTATTACTGAGTTTGGATTTCACTTGAGCATTTTGAACCCAGACATCTGAATCACGTCACGCTACTTTCTGCCTCTCTGTACGACCTGATTCAGAGACACCAGTCAGGACCTTTCTAAATATTCCCGACACTTCCAGCCGAGCGTTTCTGCTCGTTCAGTCGGCTGAAGTATCGTTGACATAAAGCAAAAGAGGTGACTGAGACGAGAGGAGGAGGTATCAGGGGGGAGATAAAAAATCCGACCCGAGTTCATCCGCAGCCCCAAACTCAGGGGGGGATAAAAAAGAAATACTGTACATGACTTACCACCTTTGCCCTGTGAGTAAGAGAAACTCTGACTAATAAAATGCCTTTTGAAAATCCAGATGCCTACTAAAGGCCAATAACGCCGGCAATACGGGAAGAGGAGAAAGAAAAATGCAATGATCTCTTAACAGCAATCTCCTCCGCTGTCAGCATCGCCTAACCCCCCATTTCACCCTTATTCACAGGCCGACTGTCAAAAAAAAACTGTACAGCTGCATTAAAAAGAAAAATGTTGCAACCACAGAAAATGCTCGATCTTGTGTGTGTCTGTGCTCATGAACCCTGTGATGCCTGAGAGGAAGACTGTGTAGGACGAGTGTTGACGCCGATGCACAGGCAGTAAACAAAGTGTATCACCGTAAACAAGTTTAACATGTGACTGCTCAATTTATCGAGGCAGTATTACACAGGGTAAGTCTCGTAGAGGCTCCTGTAAAAACATACTGTGGATATATCCCTGTGTAGCACTTGAGTAAACAGAAGTCCTCTCACTAAACACACATCTGGAGGAGGGGACACTGCTGTTCAACTGTGAGGACTTTAAACAGTGAGCAGCTCCCTCTCTTATCTCTCCTGCACAGACCCCCGTCTGCGGGACTATTATATAATTAAGGATCTTTGTAGTTGAAATGGGGAATCCTTGCATCCTATGACTGGTGATTTTTATTAACAGGTGGCTAGACTGTGAAACTGCTTTTTTATATTTTGTTTTTAGGGCTGCACTGGTTTGCATTAAGGAGAAGTTTAGAAGGTTAGATTGTTGTTCAGTCCAGAGTAGGATCCACCCATCTATCTTTATACCTACCTATCCATCTACCTATCCACCCATTCTTCTTTCTACCTACCTATCCACCCATCCATCTACCTACCTACCTATCCACCATCCATCTTTCTATCTACCTATCCATCTACCTATCCATCCATCCATCTTTCTACCTACCTATCCACCCATCTATCTTCATACCTACCTATCCACCCATCTATCTTTATACCTACCTATCCACCTATCCATCTTTCTACCTACTTATACATCCATGTATCCACCCATCTGTCTGCCTACCTCTGTCCATCCATCTATCCAACAATCCTCCTACCTACCTATTGGACCATCTATCTACCTATCCACCTTTATACGTACCTATCTATCTATCCATCCATCCGTCCATGTGTGTGTATTAACGTATCGATACGGAGACATTGTGCGCTTCATTGCCTGACTCCGTTTCTCCCTGTTGATCCACTGTTCACGATGCATCTGCTCAATGAGATCCATCAAACTGCACTCAGACACTATCCTATTCTTCCTGTCCTGTCGAACTAATCACTTACTTACAATACAAATAATGAATATGCAAATCTGTGATGATTGTTTAATTTATTTTTTGATGAGCACAATGGACCAATTTTTTAAATATATTCAATGATGTGCGGCTTTGCTCAAAGCTGTAGAACTAACAGTAAATAAGGAATGACTTAAATGTGCACCTAACAGAATCAGTAATTGTGAATGGATGTTGGACATATAATAGCCCCCCCCCTCCCCGTGTAAATAGTGTCCCACTGCTTTATGGCCCCTGATTTAAAAAATCCTAGATCCACAACTGCAATTACAGCTGAGTCTGGCTTCAAATATAAAGTGTAGTCCACGAACAACAAGAACAAAATCAGACTGTGTTGACTCACTCAGGATTTGAACGTGTCCTCTCAGGCGAGACAAACCTGTGCTCTACCATCCAAACGCAACTCAAAACAAAAAAGCAGCCATGCGTCACCTGAGCGACTTACTCTTTATCATAAAAAAAAATAAAATTACAGAACAATCTTAGGCAGTGTGCTGCTGATAAAAAGAAACAGGGCTGATCTGACTCGTGTCACAGAATCATTTCGACTCTAATGTCAGCTATAATGTGTTATAAATCACCACGCTACACACCACGGCTCAAAATCAACAGAGACAATGGCGTTGTGTGTGTGTGTGTGTGTGTGTGTGTATTTACTGTGATGTCATTTGTGATTCCTCCCCCCCTGCCATGCAGCTGTGTATGAAATAAAAACCTTCACACTCCACTTAACAGATCTACAGGAAGCAAAGAGCATCATGAAGTGCTTTATGTTTGTCGTGCTACCACACTTACACAACCGTTACAGCAAAGATAATAAAGCAGCGGGCCTGCTCCAGACCGGCAGAAGATCAGCTGTATGTGTGTGTTATTTATATAGTCTGCCTTTGTGTTCTTCTGCTGTTTGCTGCGCTTAAGAGAGTCTGGGGGCAATTCCAACATTTCCCTGGTGCCGCTGGCAAAACACTTTAACCGAGGGAGAATTGGCCCCACACTTACCCTCTTATTATTTGTCCAAATTTTGTTTTATAATGTGCCATCCTTGTGAAGTGTAGATGGAGGCTGTGGTAGGATTCATGCCCGGCAGGTCCACACGAGTCTCACACCAGAACCTCACTGCTCTCATCTTAAAAAGAACTGGTGGTACTTCATGTCAGTACTAATGTGATCATCTAAGGCAAAAAAAAAAGTACATGCTAACACTGTAGTATGTACTACAGGAGAGTACTTTCTGTTCTCAAAGATAAATAGCATGAATTTACAATTGTTTTAATGCACTCCATACTGTTAAGTTATCAAAATGCCAGCGTGTAGCATATTTTCCTTGTCGGTGGAATCTCAACCTTGGCTTTTGAAAGCTGTGATTACATAAGGAACATCAGAAAAAGCACAGGAGATGAAGATGTGCTTGTGTTGTAGAGTAATGGCTGTAATATGCTACAAAAAATAAAGAGTTGTCTGCTAAGTGTTGAACATTGTGCAGCATTTCAACTCATTTCACACTCTAATAACGCCTGCAATCATTTCTACACTTAAAATGCTTTGAGCTCTCACTTCACTCACTCTCACACGTAGTCGCTGCTCAAACATCCACATGAACCTGAGCTGTGACAGCGAGGCCACTGTAAACTCCAGTATCATCAGTGGTTAAATTGTTCACATGCAAATGAAGGTTTACATTCTGTATTGTGTGTGTCTGTCCCCTATGTGCAAGCAGGGGCTGAAACGTAACTTCACAAAGAAACAGAAAGTTCTACTTCAAAATAAAATTGAAAGAAGGAGGAGAAACATGCAATTCTATTTTGTCAGCAAGACGGTTTCATAGGGTTTTTTTTTTTTTCAAGGGGGAGGGGGGGTGTTTTCCTTAACAAAAGAATAAAAAAAGAATTTCTGCATGGAATAATGTCATGAATCAAACTGAAAGAAACTCCAAAACGTGGATGAGATAGATGCGCATATACAAACCTGGGTTCTTAAACTGATCCGGGCTGTGTAGGTGCTGGAGGGGGGAGTTGCAGGCGGAGGTGGCATGCTCACTGTGCAGCATCTGAGCCGCTTGGGGCCCCAGGGAGCCATAGTCAGCAAAGGAGCAGGGCCCCCCCCTCTGGTCACTGGGCGTAGAGTAAAACCCATAATCGGGGAGGCCTGGGAGATACAGTATAGGGTGGGGAGGGGGAGGGGGGGAGGGATGGCACTCCATCATTGTGGAAATCAAACTTTTTTTTGCATCGTCAAAAACTCAACGTCCAGATTGTTCAGCACAGCCTCAGCGGCGCTTTACACCGTTGTCAAAGTTACACCCTCAGTGTTTTGTCTGCTTTAATTGGCCCCCCACCCCCCCAGCAGCTCCGGCCATGTGGCCAGGCCTCCCCCCCCCCCCCCCCCTGGCATATGGTCTGTGTTTGAACGCTCAGCTGTGTGGTATACACTAGCCCTACCATTATTGATACACATTATCTCTCCCTGAAAGCCCACATTTAAAACCTACTCAGAAGAACACAGTTAAATATACAGAAATATCAAATATACAGTGCGGCCACAGCTTTGACCCCCCCCATGTTTTCTTATAATCATTAAGACAAGACTAAAGCATCATTGAAACACAGGTCAATACATCTGTCATTTTGAACTTTTAACTCACAAATTCCTAAATTGAGTTTTTGTCTTTTAAATAAAAAGAAACACAAGCAAACCAATTCATAATTCATTTGAAGCCTTTTTTGACTAAAGCAGAAAGATGTGTTTGTTTGTTTTGAAGTGAAGGAGATACGGACACATTCATGTTTATTGATGACGAGCATTCTGAAATCTGAGCACGTCTCCCGACTGGCATCTTCGACAAAATTCTCCCTTTGACACAGATGGTGGATTATCAACAGTTTAGAAAATGTCACTCGGCAATAAGTTGTGCTGACATTTATTGCTTGTCCTTTTAATCTGTGACAAGCTGCTCATATAAAGAGTGCAATTAAAGGAAACGGCTCCTTCTCACCTCTGTGATAACAGCGTTAATCGGCGCAGGAGGGACTGAGATTGGTGACACCGACTTTTCCACGCTGGGTTTCCCCCGCTGTGTGTTTGTGTGCGTATGTGTTTTTTTTGGGTCCTGGAGCGAATAGCCATTCAAAGCCACTTCACCTCCACCCATTCAGAGTGAGACAGTCCACTTCTGCCAAATGGAATGTAAGCACCAGCCATGTTTCTCCCCGCCAATGCTTTTTAGCACTCTGATCTCACCACTTGTGGGCTGTCTGCCCACTCATCAAATTATAGGCTCCAAATATGGCAGGCTTCCCACGTACGTCACATAATGCCTGACACATTGAACAAAGCTCAAGAAGCAATCATTCCATTTACTTCACTTAGACAAATGTCACTGAAAATCGATTGGCCTTGCTAATGAGGAAAACTGGATCAATGGAATAATTATAATGGTGGGAAAACATTTGACAATAGCACAAACCATGTAACTGGGAATTCACAAGGAAGCCACTCGAAATAAATCACAAATTTAGAACGATGTAAAAAGTGACAGGCGTTACTGTTGGAGTGATTCAACATATTTCAATTTCATACAATATAAAACCGAGACATAAAAACAATGTAATCATTGTTATCTTGACAGACGGGTAGTTTTAAAGGAGTTTGATGACGCGCACAAGTGTCTGATTTGCATGCTGCAGACTGATGTCAATTATCATTACTATAATTATTAACTGGACTAACCCCACCGAATGAAATGTGAGTATTATATGGGTTCAATCCAAATAGTGTCAGCAGCTGATAACAATAGTGGGTGCAGCTTTGAAATTGGGGACAGAGACAATACTTCCATTTGAGATACGGTTGTTAACAAGTGAACCGCATTAAGCTGAGCAGATGCTGTGTTGTAAAACACATTCGAACTTTTAAAGGGCCTCTCTGCTCGGCTGGAACCGGCAACTTTTATGCCCTAACTTTACGACGTAACTGACCGCTATGGAGATCGCAAAGAATGTAAACATGGGAAAGCTAACGACAAACTTTCTTCAAAACGAGACAGTCACTACTCAGAACAACTCTACTGTGGATGGAAAGTAAGAAGCAAAAAAGCAATAGAAAAAAACTGAAAACGACAAATGGAGCTGTTCAGTTTGGAATCCCATGTAAGCCCCCCCCCCCCCCCATTAATATTAAAACAAGCTCACTACAGTTTGTGTGGTTTTTTGTTGCACCACAGTGAAGCTAAACTTCTGGTGGCTGAAATATCACAGAAACCTGATTCCAAAATAAGTCGGTAGCAACAATGTTAGAATTGGGCTGAATATGCCTGACTTTTTGATTTACCCTTCAAATCTCCCACATAGAGGACAGTGCAAGGTGTTGGTGAGCTGTGACATATAGTGTAAAATACACACGAGGCACCATGTGGATTTTTCCTTCTGAGGTGACGTCCAGATATGTAACAGAGAACTTACGTAAAGTTTAGTCAAATAATGACATTTGAGAATTATTTAGACGCTGCGTGCTGTCGCATTGCCTGCAGGTGTGGCCGGCTGAAAAGTGGCCGAGCTCAGACAGAGGCAGCTGGACAGCACTGGTGATGCACACACATATTCTCAAAGCCATATATTTTCATCAGCGGCTATCTGATCTGTTATGCAGGATGAGACTGGGCAGAGTGTGCCCACAGCTGCATTAGTATCACCGATCATATCACTGCGCCTCAGACCGTCCCACTATTAATATTCACACAATCTATCCAGAACAATGGGCCTTTCTTGGACTCCTTTTTTCCACTGGGCACTAATTGGATGTAATTACTCATCTACAAAACAAATGAGCGTGGTGAGGTTGCCTTGGAGACTAGATCAGGGGACCCAGCAGTGCGAATCGTTTGCAGGGCTTCATTTATACTGATAATTATCTCCCCTACCCCCATCCTCTTTCCCTCCTGCCCTCGGTGACCAGGCCCGGCTGCGAGGCGATGGAGAGGGGAGTGTCTTGCAATCATCTGTTACTGACATCATCGGGGTGGCTCTCTTTAAGTGGATAAATGCCCCGCGCTCGTTCCCACTTTGCCAGGTGACTGCCTTTAAGGAGGAACCACAAACCTTGAAAGTACCGCCGCTCTTTTTCCACACTGGTCGGAAAATAAAACTAATCACGCTGATGATAAAATACAGCGTCACGCTCTCTGGCCGGATGCGACTTTGGTCTGTGAGGAATATTATCACAAGTTTGCCAGTCATCTGCACCACAAGTTTGTGCTTATTCTTAAATTCACATACACATGTTTGAGGGCACAATCGTTGAGCCAAATGTTAACAAAACAGTTAGCACAAGCATTAAAACCTCAAATAGATTGACAGGTCTCTTAACACAGGGAGTTACTTCAACAAAAAAAAACTATATTTGTATATTTTTAGGCTGCTAAACTCGTAAAAAATATTTAAACTGCCCTTTATTGTGAAATCTGATCTTTTAATCTACGAGTGGACTCTGATATACATGAAGATGCTTGTTGTTTTTCAAACATACAGGGGTTCCAGGGGATTTGGGAATACAAAAATCTATTATCAAAAGTCATTTTCATTTCTGCATATAGCGATTTTTCATGCGCTCGTTCCTCCGTTCCCTCATGGCACCAGTGAGATTCCTCGGTGGCCATCAAACCACATCACTCTACAGAAGATGTCAATAAACCTGACATGCTGCCTCCCAAATTAGCTTTGAATTTTAGAGCTACCATAATTAGCTTTTCTATTTTCACCAATGTCATTTAAAAATAGCGTGAAAGAAACTAACAGCTCTTTTGCGGTCTAGTCTTGCTTTCACTTTCCATTTGAAATAATCTTTTCTGAATGAATGGCTGAGTAATTAACAGCACTAGACACCCTTTTCAGAGAGCACAGACATTTCATAAATAATACATATTTAATGTCTTGTCATTTTGTGTTCAGAGAAGCTTGGCTAATGAATTTTAACAGATGATTTCTTCTTGCATTTACTCACCCATACTCAGACCTATGTTTTATTTTTTTATTTCTTACTTTTCATTTGTCCCTTTTCTTGCCTTTTCTTTCAAGTAATGGACAATCTCAACAACGCTACTGATTTATATTTACCTCCAACCTCGGCTGGGAATCGACTGTGGATAGTTTTAAAGAGGAAGATAAAATTCTGAACACTGAATCACGGGTAAAACAATGTGCAACAGAGTAGTAAATCGGAGCCCACTAATTCGCTGCAGGGAAGCCCACACAGGCCACACTAAATGATTTTAATGCAGATTTTAACCTGTGTGGGATCTGGTGTGGCCGGGACAGAGAAAGGTCACGCAGTTATCGTCAGTCAGCACAGATTATCCTATCGTGAGTCGGCTCCGAGCTGACAGCCCTGCCCTTTTGGCTGAACACATTTTTTTCCCCAGACATGTCTGGTCGCTGTGTGGTCTGAAGAAATCTAAGAGTCACTATGACTGAAATGCATCTAATGGTCATTTACATACAGAGAGAAGAGGAATTATCTTTCACAGCAATGTCTCCTAAGATACTGTTATCTTAATGAATGTCAAAATATCCCTGCATCTTACTCAATTTAATTTATATGTTATATAAATATTATCATATGTATTTAAGTAAGTCTGCAATTTGCAATCTAAATGTTATTACAAATGAAAGGAATTAATGTCTCTTCATAATAAATGTATAATGCAACTGAAAATAAATCCTGTGCTGATCAGAGATTATACAACACATTTAATATTTCATAACTAAATTTACAAGACGACAAATACACCTCACTCCAGTGAAGCCGTCAGTAAGTTTTCTTTGCAGAGTGTGTTATGTATGCAGCCCCTGGAGGGCAGAGTGGTGATGTCCCTGAAGGCCTGTTCCTGTAACCTTAGAGCATCTGCTACCCACAGCTGTGAGAGCCAACACTTTCCTAGTGGAGGCACAAAGGGACTCTTTGCCCTCCCCGATGTGTCACATCTTTCCCTGGGCCTTAGACAAAAAAGAAAAAAACAAGCAGGATGGGCTTGGCATGTCTGCTCATGTTATTTTGCACAAAATACATGTAGAGCGCTTCTGGCCTCAGAGCTGAGCTTTGCAGATTAGCATCTGGGACGAATGGACCTGAGCTCGCAATGAGCCAGAATGATTAAGCTCAGTGCACACAGCCAATCCTGCTCTCCTCTCGGGCACCGCTGAAGATCACAGAGCTTGTTGGGAGGGAATTGATAATGATCTTAATTTGGAAATGTCTGTCACGTGTGCTCCCATCTTTTCATTGGTGAAGAAAAAAAAAATAGGTGGGGGAAGAAGAAGAGTAAAAGAGAGGATGAAACAAAGACGACTAACTGAGGGTTAGTGAAGGCCAGCAAGAGTCCCAATAAAACTGGACCTGGACACGTCTGCAATTTATACTCCAATTTCAGCACAACACTGACCACAGCCAACTCCATTTCAGCTTCGAACACCTGAGTCATGTCGGGCATACTGTACACCGCAAGATCCCAGACCTCTAAAAGCAAGCTGTGTGCACATTGCAGGTAAAGTCGAGATCCGAGACTGACATTTGAGTTTGGCAGAAAGCTCAGAGGAGAACAGTCCTCCGGCGCAGACTGGGACCAGGACTGTCAGAACCATCTGCATCACCCGAGTATTTCTCTGTCCTCTGACGACGCTACTGCAAAGAAGATTTCACATACGACTACTTTGAAACGAAAAACCCAAAGAGCACTCTTTTAAAAAAACGGGTAAATCATTGACCTTCTCTTGCTATTTCAGTAGCTGGACATCCATTAAATGAGATTAGAATTTAAATGTCTACTGTTAGCATTCGGTTCACGAATATCCAACCTGTGAGTCAGTTAATGCGGCAACTGTGAACAATTTGTGCAGGTTTATCCGTCATATCAACAGCAGAAGCTCAGCACAGTATTCTTGTCCAAAATGTAGCCCAGGTGCTGGTGCATGCATTAGTCATCTCCAAATTAGCAATTTCCTCCTTGCTGGCCTAACTATGCAGATGTTCAGACCCTCCATCTGATATTATGTGACTCCCCCCCCCCCTTTTTTTCCATTCTCCAGTGGCACTCCGTCGTGGTTCAAATCAGGTTCCAAACTGCGATCCAGCCTCACTAAGCCAAGTGTGGGACAAATCCTCTCTACCTGCAGGTGACACTAAACTCCGTCCAGTAGTCGGATCCCTGTGATCGACTTCTAGCCTGGAATTCTCAAATGTGCTTTCCAACATGCACCGAGACACTGTCGAGGTCCAACAGGCTTCTGGGTCGACATCAAGGCAACAAAAAAAATCCTCGCCATCTTTAAATACACACTGAAGACCCATGGGCAATTCAGCTTTTACCAAAATAAAACGTGTCCCCTAGTCTGAAGGCCCTTTAAGATAGGATGGATAGAATCACTGCTGCACTATGAGATCCATTCTTTTCAATGTCAAGCACCACACAAAGGACGTTTTTTTGTTGCGCAAATGTTGAATGTTGAGCTTTGACCACTGTGTCCTTTGACAAACACTCGAGCTTCCAATAGAAACCAAGCTGCCAGCCAGACACAGTGGAACAATGGAGGAAAAGTTCATATTGTGTGTGTCTGAGTTTCCCAAGATATTCAGAGCAAACTATTTTCTATGTGAAAGCGCCTTGACACAGTGTTACAGTTAAAAGCTTCTACATGTTAAGAAAGAAACCTACTAAAGAAGCAGTAGACAGCTAGAGAAGTTCATTCTCAAACAGAACAATGAGCTATAAGATCTTCTCTAGCAGCTCAAGTACATAATTAACACACATGTATACGCAGGTTATACACTTGAAGAGATGGTTCTGCAGAGGCTCCATCTTCAGTCGCTTTTACTGTTATGATACACAACTACTGCTTCTGTGGTGGGCTGTAGTTGGCCACAAGTGCCAGGCCACAGTGAGAAGACTAAAATACACCTTGTCATCAGCAGTGGCCTGTCACTGAGAGGGACGTCAGCCTGCTGTCAAGCTGCCTGTAGAGCACTGGGAGCAGGGTGAAAGAGTCTTCTGTCAGGGAGGGAAAACATCTTCCACATTCCCACAACTCTGTCATCTACAGATATTTATTTCTACATCTAAATAAAACCTCAATCCATACTATGCATGGGACTCATGTGGTTTTAATTTGTACTGCTTTCAAATGAACCTCTCTGATTTCCTCCCTGTTTCTCTCTTAAAGGGTCAAAGTAGACAAAGTGCACAGTATGTGGTGCTCTATGGGAACTGTAGGTGGAGTCAAAGCACAAAGAATCCACACTTACATCATAGACAAGCCTTTTTCCCCCCTTAGAACAAAAACCCTCATCTGCACTAAAAGAAGAAAATGTAGCAAAAACTAAAACAACAAAATTAACCCAGTAGACATTCTATCCCAGAGTTGATTTAGAGCCGAGGGTGGTGCAAATTAAATTTGTGAGATAAGCCTGAAATGCGGCAACATCCCCAGATGATTCACAGAGAGGAAGGTCAAGCCTAAACAATCCATGTCCTCTGAGCTGTCTGTGTCCGTGTAGAGACGAGAGACCGCTGCACGTATTAATCCACCGAGCATCTTCTCAAACACTTTTTAATCGTCCACCGGTTTTGCCTCTTTCCAAAAACCACAAATCACACAAGGATCGCACTGGTTATAGTTATAACTAGCTGTTATTGAAAACAATTTAAATTACCTGGCTTAGAAAAACCGTGACCTGAACAACTGAGAGTCTTCAAGGACATTTAATAAATAGTTAATGAACCATAAAACGGGATATAGCTGATTTAAGGAAATGCAGAAAAACTATATTCGCATTTAAAATCCAGATTTTGTTGCTGGTGCGATAATATTCCTGCTCCTGCAGCACACAGGCGACACGTCTCTCTGACAGACGTTTTCCTCAAAGCAGCGTCGTGGCTCTTTAAGTTCCCTAGCACATGCCCATGATGTCACTGTTTACCACTCCGGTCGCCTCCTTCCCCCTCCTCCCTTCACCCCCTGTTCATAATCATTTACTTGTCTCCATCCCTTTTGCAGCTGTCAGAATTAAACTGTTCATAATAGTTGCCATCATGTTTCCCTGCTCCCCTGGCTGCCGCTAACCACAAATCAGCATGCCTTGCTTCTTCCTGATGTTCGCCACGATTGTTGGGACAATTATTTGTTTTGAAAATGCAAGAATAATAAAAATAAATATCAAATAGGCCGATGGATAAGAAAAAGAGTCGGCGCATTGAAAAAGAGCATCGGACTGGCTTCCAGTGTTCCCTGTGTCGATTTTAATTAAGTTCAAATGAGGAATCGGTGGGTTAATTTATTCCTGTGCATATATGCAGGTGGGACGCATACACTAAAGCCACTTGTCTGTGTGATAGTGTGCATCTTCAGGTATCGCAGAACTTGGCACTGTACATTATGTCTTCGGACTTAATTTCCGTGAACGACTGCACAGAACAGACAACATCTGAGCTACAATTAAAACAGATTTTCTCCACCGAGCATCTAATCGTACGTCTGATTAGGAAAAACACACTTCCCGAGAAGCCGGGAGCTGTGTGTTCATTCAGGGGAGCTGTTATTGACACCTATTGAATGATCTGCAGTTGTAAGCGGGTGAAAAGCAGGATGTCTAAATGAAGCCCACAAGTTAATCAATGCTGTGTTTAAGACAGACAGAAGCTTGCCTCCGGTTTTTGGTACAAAACTCTTGGCAGATACATGTGAATCGTTTAACATTAATGTTTGCTCATATAATCAACAGAATAAATTAGAATCTGCGTAGGAATGACACAACACACAATCACTGGAAAGACATCCACATAATCAGGATGATCTGACTCTAAAATGATTGCAGTATACCATCTCAACAGATGATAGCATGAAATGAATGGTAGAAAAGTAGAAAATGTGAACACTACTTTCTGGCTGCTAATTACTGTTAGAAGAGACTGTCTACCTTTGTGCCAAAACAAGAGCAACTTGACATTTTACTATAACTAGATTAGTTTACCATAAATGGAGATCATGATACCATGAGGCGTTTAATCAGGCTTAAAACCTGATTCCGTAAAAACCACGTGCGTGCATTTGATATGAGCACATAGAAAACCGTCCTTGCGGATGAGCATTTCTGCTCTCATCCACACAAATTTGGTCTTGACCCTCACGATGCTTGGAACAGCTCAACGCTCGCATCGTAAACTGACTTTTGAGACTTTGGAGGCGGGCAGAACGTCTGATGTCTCCTTCCTAACGATTGGTCAGTACTGACAATGATTTGATTGGCTGTTTGGTTTGATCAAAAACAAAACTAAAACACATAAACGATCTGTACAATGCTCCATGTCCAGGAAGTCCGGTCAGTGTTTAAACTTTTAACCGGACCACACTCCTCTCTGTAATTACATTTTAGATGAAATCCATAATAGCATTTCTCCCACGCAAAACTGCATTCTCACCGGTCGCAGTGTTCATTAACGAAATCCACAATAACTTCCTCACAGGTAAAAAATCATATTATAAAATTGCTGCTACTTTGACTGCACTCATTTACATAAAAAAATCCTTTAAAAGTTTCTGTTATAACATTTAATAGCTGAACCGGAGATATATTGCAGCATATTGCAGTTATAATGACACTCTTCCCAGTCAAAAAGAACGTCTATATATCCACAATTCTTCCAGTCCACAACTGTCGTTTAAACATTCACAAAATAATTCTTCCTGGGAAAAATCATGTAACATTTGCCATTGATGTGTATTTAATTTCAGATATCCACATCACATTTGAGATATCTACTATAGATTTAATACTAGAAAATAGTCAGATTTACAATCCAGTTTTAACTTGTTGCGATATTCATATCAGTTATATTTCATTTCAGATATACATCATGTTATTTTTAACATCCGAAAATAGATTGCGACAAGTAATACTGTCATTATGGACGTCCACAGTAAAAATAGGATCCTGTCCTCTCTGCAGGCTGGAGACTGTGGGTGACGTCATGTTCAAATGACCAATCACGCCTCCAGAGTCTCAAAAGCTCTCATCACAGCCCGTTGGAGGACCACATTTATTCACACTGAGCAAAAATGCTTTCCAACCATGATCTTCACTGTTCACATGATTTGTGCTGGTTTTGAGACTGATTAAACGCCATTAGAACATTTATCCTATTAAATGACAAATAAAGATTATGAGAAGTACTGCTTGTTTAACGAAATGCTTGATACGAGAAGATTTAAAGAAAAACACCTTGAGTTGCTGTAACACCCTTTCAGATTCTTGCAGAGTTTAAAGATGTTTACATTGGTGGTCTCTGTAAACATCTTTTTAATATCAAGAACCCTTGAAAGCTTCACGGACAGATGTTTTGGATAGATTTGCATTTGATTCAAATTTGGTCCTACATGACAATGAATGACGAATTAAAATTCATTGAATTCATTTGCTTTGATCCTGTGAGTCCTTCTTAAAATCCCATTTTGAGTGATCATTGTTTGACACCAATTGGTGGAAGGAAATTGTGGCTGAAAAGCATAATAATAATAATTTTTTATTCAAAGGAGCTGAAATGAGTTGATAAATGGGCCATAAAGTGGAGATTATACTTCTGAGCTACTTCTTTTAAAACTGGACATTATCCATGTGCATATGTATTTAATGATATTAGATAGAGTAATGTGTATGTCAATCTGTGGGTCTACACTAGAACTGCTGGCGAGTGTAGCATATGAACTTGGGGTTCTATGTCTATCGGGGGAAGCAGAGCAGGAGAAGTTGGAGAGAGCAGCAGCCACACAGAACATGGACAGAGCGTTTACCTGGCCCTGTGCTCTGTGGGTACGCCAAGTAGCCGCCTCTTCCACGGGCCCCCCTACCTGAGCCACGCGCTGCTGCTACCGCTGCCGCCGCCACCGGTCCGTACGCTGTCGCTGGGAAGCCTGCAGGCACATACACACACACATACACACACATACATCACTTCCTGCACATGGATGAGTACGCCCCAGAGCTACAGGAGAATGTTGATAGCTGCGCTGAGCTACGGGATAAAACTGTAGCTGTCAGAGACAGGGGGCTCATGTCAGGGCAACATCTATCAGCAGACTCTTACTGAGCCCACTGTGATATTCAAAACCCTGCAGACCCACTGATCCATACCGAGACGCAGAGAGAGCCGTGAGCTACTCGCTGGGTTTTAGGAGGAAAAAGTGCAGATGTTTAAAATAACTATTAACTAAAGAGCACCTGTAAAGTCATGTATCTCTTGAGACATGCCGGTTTAACACGGGTGAAATGAAGTAGAGAGGAATTAAATTAAAAAGTGAATTCCATGATCACAACTTGAGTAACTGGTAAACAAACATAAACAAAGACTTCTGTTCCTATATATGTATCAAAACATCATAATTTATAATGGATCACCAGGAGCAAAATATCAAATCATCTAAAAAAACAACCCAAAAAATTTATTCATACCAGAAAAATCTTAAATAACAGTGACGTACATGTGATCATATTTAGTGCGACGTGTACTACAGTTTTTTATGATTTTTTATAGAAGGTTTCTGTCAGATTGAGAAGGAGCTAATTTGCATTTGTAAACTGACTTTGGGTGTGTTTGCAATTCACCAAGTCCCTGATTATATTAGTGGAAGAATTTGGCTCTGGGGGGTGTTTATGTCACATTCTTTGGATGAAAGATTACAGCCACTTCTGAGCAGCATAGACATGGGCATAATAGCCCTACCTCTGGGGACTATCCCTGCATTTATTCGGGAGTGCTCCCAATTACTGAGAGTTTCTATGGAATCAGAATCATCCACTGTAATGCAAGAGGCAGATTATTCCACATTTTTTATATTCGGCTATTCAGCTGGAAGATATAAAGTGGGGGTAAAAAACATCTTCCACAATCAGATGGAGACATCTGTTGGATGATTTGACACTCACAAGAGATTTCAATCTGTTAGTTTATATGAAGGCTGAACAAGTCTCTTGTGTTCTTTTCTTCTTAGGTAAACATTTACTGTCTTCCATCGCCGAGATTTCTTTAAGCCTCTGGCTTTAAACGTATATCTATATACACATTCATAAATCTGACTAATTTGTCAGTTTATGATTAACCAGAAAAATAAAGACTTTAATACCATGCAAATACAAATCCACTTCTTTAGGCTCTGATTATTTCAACAAATATCAGCCTAATAATCAGTCTGTAATTAAGCCAATGCAGTATCTGTGAATTGTAGTTACATTGTTGGCCTTAATGAACAAAGTAGTTAGAGGTGGCTGACAGAGGCGAGTCCATGCCCAGGGCCGAGGCTCCTCTCTCAGCACAGGAACGGTATGTCATTAGTGGTGGTGATGAGATTCCTCACTCTGGGCTCAACACCCTAATCAGCCGCCTAAAATTATCTCCACAGGAAATGCTTTCCTCACTGGCAAAAAAAAAAAAAAGATTTCCACATAACCTGAAGTTTTTCTTGATATTCGTGACAAATATATTGATATGATTTTCCATGTGCATGTTGTGTGTATTTCTCTTCTATGTTTTGACCATATTTCCCGTAGACTGTGGTTTAGACATTACAAAATGGCACAGGACACCTTAGAGGATTATTTTTTGAATGCTGTGGAGGTGAGAGGAGCACCAGCGGGTGACCTATTTTCCGAGCCAGCCTTGTACTGCAATTCTACGAAGAGGGGCTCACACAATAGACTGACTGAGGGGGGAAGTATGGGGGGGGGGGGGGGGGGGGTCAGATGAGCTGCAGCCAAAGAGAAAAACACATAGCTTTTCATCAGCCGGCTGAGAAGGAGGTAATTCACAACTCTGTCGACACAATATGACCGCGAATGTGCGTATTGGGTGTGAGGCGCCACCATGCTGCGCTGGGCAGGCAGGTGGAGAAGCAAAAGAAATACCACTTTTACCCCCCAACTATCTCACCGCTCAGGAGAGAATAAGGGACTCAGGCGGCATGGCGACAGGGGAAAAGAAATGCAAATGTGACGACAAAGAGGCAGCTGAAATCAGCGGCATTTATGCTGCTGCAGCTTTACCGGACCAGGAGCTGAGTCCAACAGCTCAAATGATATTCTCCACCTCTTTTCTCAAAAAAAACCCCCAAATCAACTCTGATACTATGCTAATGATGGCCATGCCCCCCTGCATTTCCACTTCTAGTGTCCCCATGGTTGCGGAGCAGAACAGTGTTCCAGGCAGCCACTCTCCACCTCTTTCTCCCTGCCTCTCTCTCTCCTTTCCTAAGTGCTGAATCCATCTTCCCCTCGCAGCCATTGTCATGACACCCCCAATAGACCCACTGGCTTGGAAGTTAGTTGCGGGCAAAGTTGTGGTGAGAGATTAACTTTGCAGGATTAGGTGGGTTAATTAATAGATGGCTGCTGCTCATTGTTTTGTGCTCACGCTGTAAGAAGCCACCCAAGAGAAGCGCTGCAGCATTAAATCAATTTCATGGCCCTTTTATTACTGAGGAGATAAAGCCAATATTTAGCTTTCAATTCTTCACAATTATTGGGCCCCTGCTTTGCCACTTGAGTGGCTGCGCTTGGCTGGGGACAAGGACACATCTGTTTATGAGCTGTGGAGGCCTGGGGGCCTTGGTGTCCGGACTCCGGGGAACTGTCCTCAGCTTTCTCTCCTCACGCCCACAGCACGAAAATTCATCCTTCCTTTAGGAGTGCACACGGAAAGGAGAGGACGTTTAATTCTAAAGAACTATGTGTTCCCTGCCAAATTCTACAGGCATTTTGTTTTCGCTCAAAGCAAATGCAGCACATTTTTCTACCCACAACCATTAAAATGTTAGGAAAATCTTTACAAGTCACAACAAGAACGGGAGAAAGATGTCCAGCCTGAGGTTATTTTATGTAGGAACTCTCTAAAAATCATACAAAAAGCTTTCATGTCCAAAAAGCTTTGCCATCAGCATGTATTTTTCTGATGCACCCAATGTTTAGAAATATCGACCATCATTCAGAAATCTATGCAACTGCTAATTTGTATATTAATTCCTACTGAAAATAAACTTTGAGCTGTAGCAACTTGCCAAACTAAACGCCAGGCACAATTCCCGGTGTTGTCACTTGTCTGCTGAAGAAGCTCGATGTGCATCCAGAGCACATCCTGGTGCTTTGGTGGCATTTTTCCTGGGTGCTTCTACCTGCACCTGTATTTTGTGAGTCTCTGTGAACTCGATTGTAGTGAAGGAGGAGAGACGCGGGTTGGGGCAGTGTCAGTGGTGATCAAACTGCCGGCTGCCATTTCTGTGTCAAACTTTCCTGGGTTTTTTTTTTTTTTGCATGCGAGGGAACTGGGCTTAAAGCTTTGTTTTTGTCAGTGTAAATCTCGAGAACTTTGCTGAATATTATACTGCTGTTAAAGTGGCAAGCAGAAGGTATTTATCACTGGTTACACCAATTTGTAGCTATAATCATGATCACTGACATTTTACAATTCTGACATGTATCCTCCTGATGTCACCATGTTTTCAACCTGCTTCACTCATTATGCAGCACATCAACTACAGACAGATGTCAAACGCAGGAGGATGGTGACAAGCTGGCAGACCCGTTTGTACCATATCCTCTGCCCTGTCAACATCATTGTAGATATTTTGCAAAACAGTTTTTTTATCCTCCTTAAAATCCACAAAGGACAATTCAAGTCGATAAAACATCGATTTTTTTTACAAATGCCTTTCCAAGTGTAGATTTCTAAAAAACTGCTGTTTCTGTGTATTTGTGTACACACGTAAAACAGAACGTTTGGGAAATGATGATGACACAGCTAACTTTGCACACGCCCACTGTTGCTTTGTGTAATGAGCATGCACCGGGAGCAACAACACGTTTCAGTTCGGTTAGCACTGTTAGGTCTAATAACAAGTCTGCAGCTTTACTGATCCATATTACCGACATTCACAGGCATCTGCCTCACCCAATATTATTTGGACCACATTATTCTTCTCTGGTATTTGACAGATTGTTGATGTGGACTGTAACACCACCTACTGGCCCGGCATGGAAGGATATATTTTGTAAAACAGGGGTCGTGTGGATGGATTTTTTTAAACAAAGGAGTAAATTATCCATTCAAAAAATATCCACAATAGTGTATGGTTTACAATCTTAACAAATAGACCCTTAAAAAACTAAACACTGTCTTAATTGTCGCTAGGCACAGTTTCTTATACATTTTTTTGTGATGGTGCCTTTCTGCGCCTTAGACTCCTCTTTCTGATCCTATTACTCAGAAAAACCGCACAATGAAAAGTTGTTGCATTATGCATCAATAAGGTCCTATTTATGTCCTACCAGTCTGACAACAGCTTGACTGATGTTAATGTAATCTGTACTGTTCTTTGGCCCAAAACTGCCAGCAGCAGCTCCCCCGTCACTGACAAAGGAGCTCCATCAGTCACAGAGCACTCCACTTATTTCTGCTATAAGAAGACTGTCAACTGTCTAATGCACAGGAGGAGCCCAGGGACAGCTGATCCTTCTGTGGAGGCCATATGGATCAAATATGCCCACGTTTTAATGTCACCATGAAATTAAAAACTAATAGAGCCTAGAACTACATTAATACTTAATTTTCAGTGGCCAAATGGTGTAAAGTAGATGATGTTATAGGGTGAACATAATGATCAGATGGTGTATACGATTTATATAATGTGCGGCATCAATGTTTTTATTGTAACATTACATGAGCAGAAGGAAACACTGATAACTAATATCATTTCCAGACATATAGTGTCTTTTGGGTGTAGTTAACCAGGGTTAGCTTTATTACAGGGAACAGAGAACAATGAAAGAAGCCGTTCATCCTGCAGCTACAGTAGATTTTGGGGGTAGACAGCAGGAGTAAGACAGATGAATGGTACAGAGCAGAGGTGAGTGAGACGAATGAACAGAAAATGACATTAGCCACATCAGTGGAAGAGTAAGACAAAGAGAAGAAAGGACAGGAGTGAATGAGAAATTCGAGGAGGGGAAATAAGGCCAGGACTCAGGAGTCCAATTCATTCTCATGAAAATCTGTGAGGTGTTTTGGACAAGGGAAACTTGTCGAGGAAAGGAGACTATATCATACTCAGGAAAAACGTAAGCCACATCTATAATTAAGTGCTTTTCTTCCATATCGCAATAGCATAAGGTATTATTTCACAGAAAAAATATTTTTGTGGGGAAACGAGGCAAAAGTTCTACAAAGACATTTGCAATGTTAAAATAGTAGAAGATGTAATATATAAATTGTTAAAAAAAACGTGAAAGTATATATTTTGAAAAATGGTCCCTTGTCAGTGTTGAATAATTGATGAGTTCTATTTTAATCTTGTACAGTAGCAGGCCTGGAAGAACTGCACTGGTTTAATATGTAGTGATGCATCACATGTAAGACCTTACAAGTAATTTAAAAAGGATCTAATACAGTTGTCACAGTGACGATGTGTTAAGATGCCAGCTACTTTAAATTAACAGCAAGAACAAGAACTGTGCTTCTAAATATTTTTTATTAAACTGCAACTGACACTAAACATGAGTTGAAGGACATACAGAGAAAATAAATTCTGAGATTTCAATAATAACATTATAATTTAACAAGAAAAGAGGTCATTTTATTATGAGAATGTGCAAAGAACCTTTGCTCCCACTCTTTTCGTTTTGAAAAGCACGCACCTTACAGTTGACCACCTCCAAACATTTCCTCCTCACAGAATAGCATCTTCCTCTAGTCTATGTGGTTCCTTCTTTAGAATAAACAAAGTTTCTTGCAAGGTCTTTTCAAAGTCCTGATCCTCATAATGCATGTGACAAGCTGATCTTCTGATATTCCCTCTGTAAAATGACAGGTAGCTAGAAATTATGTATTTCTCGTAATATTACTACTTTTTGTTTCTATTGAAATTACAACGCTATTCTCAAAACATCAGATGCTCTTATTTATTTAAATGGCCCTTATACCATAACCATATCATAATTTTTTCAAAATCAAAATACTTTACCTAAATAGAAAAGAAAAGATATCATGATGCTCAACACCTCAGAGCTGCCATATATGTCCACATCCATTTATCATATCTTGTACTTTACTGCCACACTCAAAAAAAAAGAAGAAAGGATGAACCGGCAAAAAATTCTGAGAACATTTAATGCTAAAAAATATAACAAATCATATAGGAGGTGCATGATGCTTTAGGTCAGAGTATCGCAGTGAGAAGGACAAGCCAGCTGAAATAAGTCTGCTGATAAGTCATAGCAGAGGCAGCGAAGCACATTGCCGCCTTCGCAGAGGGGGGAGGGGGGGGCATTCTGGCAGAGATGGAAAACTGACTCCACTTCACATTATGCCTCATCAATAACCTTTCATAAAATGTAGAGAAACATATAGAGAAAAATAAACCAAACAAAGGCGTAAAAAAATATAAATCAAAGTCATAAAAGAGACAGCCACCTAGCAAGACATCTTTTCATCTCCAGATTGACAAGTGTCCCATTGTTGTCATCCTTCAGCACCACTTTGTTGTTGTTGAAAGCATCTCTGGGTTGCTGTTATCAAAGGCATAAATCACAGAGCTGGAGAGAGCCAGGTGGCTTTCATATGAACTGCTGCACACATGCTCACGTCTCACCTCTCCTCTGATCAACAGAGACCTACAGCACACACAGAGATTCCCCCTCACATAAAATACAGAGACTGCTGTCTGGGAATGAGCCAGAGAGAGAGAGAGACAGAGAGTGAGAGAAAGCATTTACATGCACACCAATAATTCAATTAGAACCAGACTAATGCAATACGCATATTATTGCAACTCTCATGTAAACACCTTAACCAGGTTATCTTACTCACATTACGGTCCTAATCAGAGTGAGCATAACTTGATTAACGGAGCCGGGTCGCTTGTCAATCATTCAAATTAATCTTGCCACGTGTACGTCTGGTTACTTTCGGTGTTTGGATTCTGTGGATGCACGGAATCCAAACACCGTGCACGGTCACACGGAACAGGATGTCACGCACGTTTCAAACCATAGCTAGAGAAGAGATGAGAGCAAAACTGAATTAAAATGAATCACCACATGTCCTTTTGTACATTAACTTCTTATCACACACTTCATTTAAACTTGAAGTACCTCACTGGCAAAGTCGGGTTGAACTTAAGCACAACTGTTAAACGGGCTCTCTACTGATCTTACACATCAGCTTCAGTTTACTCATCGTGATGAGCGCTACCAATCAAAATCAGTTGAATAATGACTTTAATGGCGCGAGGGGAACCGCTCAGTCTCAACCACAGACCGTAAATGAAGATGGACGACATGACGGCTCCAAAATGGGAAGCCGAATTATCTTGATCCCCCTCTGGTGGCTGGCTGCCCTGTAGGTTAAAAACCCCCACCTCCTCTATATTAGCCGGTGGGAACCAGGCCTACACACAAGTTTGCATCATTTTTTTCCCCTCAAAGGTTTTTTCTGTCATTTGAGGTTGTTCCCATCACACTGATTTATATTCAAGTGTTAATTTTTCCGGCAAGTTGGGTTTTAATTACTCATTTGATGATATCAAAGCAAGGTGGAACTTGATTGACAGCTGAGACTGATTACGGTCATGATTGGTACTTTCATGACCGTATGAGTGCCTTTGGGATGATTTGAAGTGCCCAAGATGGCAGCACATATATCCAGGATATGTTGGACCAAATTTTGTATCTTTTTTTTTTACAGTGTATGTCTCAACAATAACCCTGATGACATCATCAGTTATTGTAGCTTGAGCTTGGAGAGTAAAGCCTTTGACAAAAAGCCTGGATCGTGTGTGGAGCTGTAAGATAAGGGAATTTACCAGAGAGCGATAATCTAATACAATACACTATCAACTTACATTATAAGATCTGCAGGATCCAGTATGTTTGGGGCTTGACTCGAACTATGCACTAATACTCTGAGTATGACCTCTGCTGAATCGCTTTCGATCATTCTTATATAAATCTTCATGGAACTGGAAAAGAAAATCACTGTATTTAATATCAGTAATCAGAGCAATTGTTTGTGCGTATATAATATACTGAGAAAGGCTTTAACAGACTGACAATAGTGTAACAGGAGTAAAATATGTAATTGAAAATAATTACAGTAGTATTCAGCTTACACTAGAAAATAACATGATTCAATACACGGGCCCACTTAAATGGCTGCAGATGTTGAAAGTCAAAATTTTCTTTTGACCTATTTTGTATGAGAACAATTATTCTTTCTTTAATAATAATAATAAAACAATAAATGAACACTTGACAGTGACAAAATTACTACTGTTAGAATCTCATTTAACAGTGAAGTTACACTTCATCCAAGAGCTCCTTAAAAATCCTAAGCTTATCAAAATGATATTGCAGTATCATAAACAACTGTTCCGGAAAAAAATTGATTGACATGCTGGTTAGCACAACAGTTATTGAAGCTCAACATTTGTCCAAAGTAAGAGTTGAGAGCATCAGCCTCAAGAACAAAAGACAATGTATCCTGTGATAACCTTACAAAAGGTGCTTATGACCCCTGACCTCAATACCAAAAAGAAAATCTGTTTCCTCACATATACGTTACGTGTGGGTCTTGTGTTTGTGTGTTTATATTGGTCTGTGTCCCTTTACCCAAGCTGTAGCTCTTTTTTTTGAAGGTGTCTGTATATAATGAAACCATTTGGCTCACTCATCCTTTGCTATTAAGACTTAGTGGCTTCTGATTGGTAGAGAAGCAGTCGATTACAGAAGAGGAGTGAACTCTGAGCTCAGAAAAGCCTGGTTTTGTGGTTGTAATTGGACTGGATCTTAGACCTTTGAACGGAAAATGATGAGGAAGGAAGAGAAATATATCAGAAGTGTAGAGAAATACACATTCTGCCCCTTTACACGATTTAAACATGTGCTCAAATTAGTTGGACACATGATGTCACATCCTCTTATACACTGTAACCACCATACCCCAGAAGTTGGATAGAAATCTACAGATTTCACATCCGTCTTCCTGCTCAGAGCAGTGTCTCCTAAAGCCCCCCAATACTGCAGATAGTAAACATATAATGTGGAGAAATCCACAAGAAGGTCAGAGGTGGGTAAGGTTGAGCTTCAGATCAGCCTCCCTGGAGCCTGCAGGGACTGAGTGATTTGCTCAAGGATACTTCAGCAGGGGTGGATTTTAGCTGGCGAGGGTTCTCGACCCTGAGCCCTTCAGCTGGAGAGCGGTCTCCTTTCTCGCTACGGGATCTGACAGCTCATAATGAATTGCAGATTGCCTTAGCTATTCCGATATCACATGATGATATGTTCTATGCGAATGAATCACTCAGAAATTTGAATTTTATAAAAATGTCCGTGCGATGTTAATCGAAGTACCCTCGATCTTTAAATACCCCGAGTCTGCCCAGCTGCGAATGCACATCATATCAGTGTGAGTTACTGTGATGCTGTGTATATTGAGCTCAGGAAAAGCTGTCGGTGTCTCTTACTTCACTTCTCAGGGACAAGAGTGCCCATTCTTTGTAGCTGAAGTGCATGGCAGCATAGCATCAAAGGGGACAGGCTAGACTCTCTTTTGAAGTGTAGCCACACTTTTAACCTCTTCTTTGTGCTCCTTCCTGCGCACTTCAGTAAAAAAGGCTGCTCCGATGCTAGAAACCTGATCTAAACACATTCTGCTTCCACACAAGAGCACTCAGTTACTTGCACACATACAGTAGTTAAGACGAAGTACAGAGTCAAACAGAAAAAGCAGGAAAAAAATGCTTTTTCGAAACGCGAAGAGAGAATTCTGGCCAAGAAGATAAGGCAGAAAATAAAATCAATTGAGTTGTCGAAACAGAGACACTGGTTTGCGAACGGGACAGGGGTCTTGGCTCACAGGCCTAACCCCGAGGCAGTTTATGATGGCGACTTAAATAGAGACAGAGACAGGGAGGACACAGATGTCTGACCTTGCAGTGGTGCTTATGTAATGGTCTGCTTCAGTGCATTTAACTGCAGTGCTTCTTTCCAACCTGCATGGGATCAGTGAAGGCACCATGTCTCTGCAGTCCGATCTCCTCTGACATCACTTGTGACACTCGGAGAGTAGGAAAAGGTCCTGTGAGCTCGGAGTGAATCAGCTGTTCTGGCCCCGCCTGTGAGGTCCCGAAGGAGCCAATCATACTAATTAAAGTAGACTGCTTAAGCCTCCTCTCATTAGTGTCCAAGTAAACAGCCTTAATTTTTTATGCATTTTAATGCCCATCTCCCACTTCTGAAGGGGGCAGTGGAGGGGACGGATGAATGATGGGGGTGGGGGGGTGGGTTCAGGTTTTCTCAATATGAATGAGTGCATTAAGTGTCATTTCACCATTCGAGTTAAATGTGTTTGTGTGTTTGCGCTGAACACTCAGCCTCCGACACAGACTTGCCTTTGCAGATGATTTACGTCGAAAATAAGATGTATTGATGTTGGTTATAATAATTACAAGACGGAGCAGCCTTGTCGACACTATTTCATGGCTATAACTTCAATGCTGAGCACTTACAGGCAGCTCTGTGCTGCGGTTACACAATCTAGCACTGCTCTAGATACACAGGGCAAGTTGGGTAAAATGTGGCATGACCCAAAAATAGCACAGCAACATTGGCTTCCACTTACGTACTTACTGGAGCTGTAAACAATGTTTCCACACAGAGTGGAGGTATGCAGTTGGCTGTGTGCTATAATATACAGACATATACGCATACATGTTTATGTATGTTACCATGCGTCCCTGCACGAGGGAAAGGGAGGATGAGAGCAACCAGAGAGCTATTAGCACAGTCAGCAGGAGGGCGGGATGGAGGGGGCAGCTGGGTAGAGACGTAGCAAGTACCCGACTCTCTGAGCCTGGAGCTCTCGAACAGTGGGTGGCGTCAAAACAACAGGCAGAAGACACAGAGCATGGTCCCGCAGACACACATATTGAACTCTGCTGCCGACTTCCACGTCTGTGCCCCTTCTCTGTCCCCCTGCTGGTCTCCAGCACCGTCCAAAGGTGTCAGACATGTCCGAGGCAGGGCAGCTCGAGTTTCATTTCGAGACCTGCAGCTCATCCGCCGAGACATAATGAGCTTTAGCGTTGCCACTCTGCCTCTTGCAGCAGCTCATCATCCCCACCACAGGAACTAGACTGTGGGTCTCGACTGCAGACTGTTTGCCTGCCTCAGTGTGTGAGGATGTGCCTGCTGTCCTGGGGTGAGCTAAGACCTGGGCAAATGAGGTGAGCCTCCTCTTCTACTTTCAGGAAATAGCCAGCCTATCAGGGCTGCCTCTGTCAGAGAGCAGTAGCTGGTTTTGCTCACACGTGCATGTGCACGTGGCATGACTTGTGTTCTTGTAAGCACGCAGATAGACCAGTGCACATTGCATCAACACAGAAAAACAAAACTATACCACAAAACTATAAAGAAAAACAACACTCACCCTGTTAAGAGCTGAGGGTCATGCAGTAGAGTGCTGTTACACCTGTTGAATGAATCCAGTGCTCACAGAAACATGTTCAGTACCGTACAGCAGCTTATACTGTCTGCCAGCAGAGCACATGCACACAAACAGACGTTGCTTAATAGACAACAAAGCTGATCTGGGAACAGTCTCGCTCTCTGAGTGCACATGGATAAGAAGACAGGGCTTGACATCCAGTTCTGTCCACTGACGTCAGAGCTGCACACTCACTGCTGTCACTGTGAACAGTCACGGCCTGCGGAGGTGTGCATGTGTGTGTGTGCGCGTGTCTGTGTGCGTGTGCTGCGTGCGTGTGCATTTGCGTGTGCACGGGTCTGCATTGCTGGGGAGACAGTGAGTCAGAGAGCCAGACAGGAAAGCAGTGAGAGACTCCTACTAAAGTCTCTCCACCTCTTTTGCCTTCATAGGCAGCCTTGTAGAGTCTCTGATTTTGTCAGTTTTATGCCTGTGAAATTTGTGTGTGTGTGAGTTTCCAAGTGTGTGAGAGAAAGATGCACTGTGCATGGCTGTTGAAGCGGATGAGATCACAACGCACCTCGTCAGGCCCTATTTTAAGGCCTGCGACTCATGGAGTGTCCCGGCCTTCACAGACTCATTGGGCAAATGATCAGCCTTGGCAATTAAAGCCAATCTGTGAGTCAGTGTGGCATCAGGAGGGCCATCTGCTTCCAGCCCTGTAGCACTCACTCTGGCCTGTGGGACCACTTGCTGGGGTCACGGCTCACCCAGCTTATACAGGGATGGTCACAGGAACTAAGGAACAATCTGCTGTGTAACTCCAGTTCAATAGAAACCTGTTCCACCAATAGGTCTGCTGTGTGAGTGTGTGTGCGTGTGTGTGTGCCACTGCCACGTCTCAGGAGTGCAGTAAAAACACAAACAGTGGGATCTGTCTCATGGAGGACAATGTTACATGCACCCGCGACACAGGTTGGCTCCTCATCCGCCTCAGGCCATTGATTTTTTCCACCTGCTCCAACACTGTAGCCAAGAAGTGTCCTGACAGGGGAAATATAAGATATCTGAATACTAAAGAGAGCTTCTACTCTGCAGATAATGACTGGGCATGTGTTCCAGACCACATCATCATCATCATCCACGCAGGAGGTAATGAACTATAGCCAGCAAGACAAGAGTTTTATTGGACAGAAAGTTTGAAAAGTACAATCAAACTTTGTTCCAATGAAAGGAGACAATTTTGTAAAAGGTTGACTGTAGCTGGAAGCAAATAAGTTTGAGTTTCTCAGAAGATGTAATTATCTTATAATCAGAAAGTTGGTGTCAAAGACAACGGTAGCTGAGACGTCTCACAGCAGTGCATTCATGGAAAACACAAAGGCAAAGGCAACAACTGAAATAAAAACACACAACACAACCGCAAAAGCCACAACGTGAATGCGAAAATAACAACACAACAGAAATGACCGCTCGCTTCTGTTGTGTGACTTTGTAGTTTCGCTTTTGTTTACTTTCTGATTCCGAGAGAACTATATTTTTAGGGACCAAAACACAGACAACGCAGGGACTCAACGTGAGGCCCATTTGTAGCCAGGACCTCATTGGTCTACACACAGGACGCAGCCACATACTGTACCTCCTCTGTCATGGGCCACCAAGCATTGTTCACAGCACTATATCGTCCCTGTCAACACATTTCCATCTCCCAACAGCAGACAGTTAAAGCTAAACCCTGGGAGGCTAAATGATGTTTCAGGCTTATGCCCTGTTGTGACCTCTGGTGCATTTATCATAAGCTTGGTTGGCTGTGACCCAGATTCTCAGGGCATGCGGCCCTCAGGAGCAGTATATCAGTATATCACGCCAACTGCACAGGTCAGTGGCTTCCTTTCCCTATATGCCACCTGCTGAGAGGGCAGCTGTTCCTTCTACCTTTGCACACTTCCCCTAAAGATGAAAAAGGGGGTGTTTTTCCCTGACACTTACAATCTTATGGAGTAACAAGTGTCTCCTTGGGAGATGGTGCGACCTAGATCTCGTTTCTGATTTTCATTTGTATTTTCAAGAACTACACAACTTGTTTTCTTGTATGTGCCTTTGAATCCCACATAAATTAGTGTGACTCATTGGATGTAGACCGTGGGTTTCATGCAGTATTCTCCTCCCTTTCTGCTTCTGGCATGTTTTAGTTCCCCTTCGCTGTGGGAAACAACAACATTTGAGCCAAAGCAACCTACACTCTGGAAAGGGCAAGTTGTGACGAAGATTTGCGATCGAGTAATCCCAAAGATGACTTTTACTGTTTTCTTTGTGTGGAATGACCTCAATCCCTCCATGTGAAAACCTTCAACCAAAACAAGCCCTTTTTTTTTGCAGTGGCACCATCACTGCATTATGGACTTGTTGCTGCCCAACAGCCAATGATGTTGCCAGACCATTCTGCAGTACTAACACGGCCCTGTGGAGGTCTGGCTATGTGAGACTATAGACGTTCCAATACAATTTATCCTTCATTCAATTCTGATATCTGGACCGATCTAATATTTTGGCCTTCATGTCACATTGCTTCCTGCTGATTGTTATTTCTCTTGTATTTTCCTCTTGCTTGGCTGTCAAAGCATTTTGTAAACTCTGTTTTTATTAGTGTTATATGTATATAAAGTTAAATATTTTTATAATGTTATTATTTTGTTATTTATAATGTTGGTAAAAATGTTGCACATCAGAGTAATTTGCTATTTTATGTGAATTTATATGTGAATATCTCTCACATCATAAAAGTTCCACCAAACCTCTTTGAAAATTCTGTCAGTTTATTGAAACATCATATATATAAAAAAGGAATAAATATCTTTTAATAAACAGCCAAATTTGATTCGACTGACAAAATGCTTTGTCAAGTACAACCTCGAGTCAAACCAATTAAAAGACCTCACACAGACACACAACACTAGTTAGTATAGTTTGCTGTGAGAAGGAGACGCAAGCAGCAGGTTGCATTTTTCCTGGATAGTTTATGTCTATAATGTTAACCTAAAATTACCCGCCCCTCTGTCCTCATTGCATGCATGCTGCACTTACTGCTGTCCTTTCCTCTCTTTAATCATCCTTTCCCTCCGTTCTTTTACTACTTAAGAGGCTGACTCACTGGGCCTGAATCGCTGTTTGTCTGTCATGACATCTGGAGTAGCTGGATGACGGAGGGTTATGTCTTTCTCTCACTCAGTCTGTGTCTCTCCCCTGATGGGATCCCACTAACGTCTTCATCCCTGGTTTTTCAGTGTAGCATAATGACCTCCTAGGAGCAGCCCTAATGGAGCCATAATGGTCATTTATGCCAGGGGAGGCTCTGAGGGCACGGCGGTGGAGGCAGCAAGTCGCACAAGAACACGGGAGAGAGTGGAGAGAAGCTCTCTCAAGTCGCTTCATACACAGATCCTGAATCTCAGTCTTTGTATGGCTGTGCCGTCTTTCTATGTGTGTGTGTGTGCGCGCCCGCTCAACTGTGCATTAATGTGCGCGTAATGAAAGGAACTGATACAAGACTGGTTAACAATAGAAAGTACAATATGAATGTATGAGGGGTGTGTCCCTTCTTTTGATGTTCACTTCTCTAGCTCATTCGCATGCGTTATGCACACATGCATACATCATTTTCTTTTTTTAATTACATTTTCCTCATATGGACAAGCTTCCTATTCATGCATACATCATACACACAATGGACCATGCTACAATATTTAAACCTCTTCATATTTCTCCTTCCATATTTGCTGACACCATTAGCAGGAACTGCACTGTACATACACCACAATGCATAAACTTGCACTTATTGTTGGGGACGATCTCCTAACCATCCATTTTGTATTTTAATATGCACCGTAAACAGAAGAATATTTCACTGTATACAATCTGAGCCTGAGGTAATCAAAGACAACTAGGTTCAATTTACTGTAAAGCTGAGATCAAATAGGATACCTCTTTGAATGTGGCTTTCTCCAGACTAGACAACTCACGCTTTGAATGTGGCACATCCTGGGATGTTCCCCTGGGCGCTACAAGTTGAATTATACAATAGCACATTTATCAGCTAGCTACTGCTAATTAGACTGCTGCATAAAAAGGAGAATAATGTACAGTAATGTTCCTCACGCCTTGACAGCCGCTGCTTTTCCTCAGTTTCCAGCCATTATCACAGCAGGATTTGGGGTTTTAGTAAAAGAAAGAAACAGCATCCTTTCTGAACCACTAGTTATCCACGTTAGAAAATATAGTCATTCTCTCGTGGATTTGATCTCCTCCAGTGAAGATGTATTTCGTAACCTCTGCTCCGAAATGTATGGAGGTGTGAGGCGAGTGCGGCTTCTCTCTAGGTGACAGAGATTGTGGAGAAATGTTAGAAGAAGTGGTGAAGCAAATGTGAGTCGGCTACGAACATGACAGATAAATTCCTCACCTCCACCACGGCAACAGGAGCATCTTAATTTCAAGCAAACTTCCGATTTGTCTTCTTTGGGAGCTATCTGAAAAATCTGTGCTGTCGAACTGTTTTGAGCTGCAGTACCTGGGGAATGGTGTGCACTTTAATGTCTAACAGACTCACAGTGAGGTCCTTTGTACCTCATTTTATTTCAAAGACCATTTCAATTTTTTCGTTTGCTCTTTGTAGCCTGATAAACGCTCTGAAGTCTGATAATCTAAGACGGTTTCCATAACACTGCTTTTTCCTACTTTGATTCTTTCAACAAGTCATTAGTGAGGTTAACTATTCATTCTACAGCTGTATGTTATTTTTCTGCAGATTCAATACCTGAAAATGAAAAAACCTGAGGTCTGAGTCACACCGACACATACATTCACAGATATGTACCACTCTGTTATCACTAAAGCTTTCTTAGTGTTAAATAGGATCCCTGCCAATGTTGACTTCTCACTTTAACCGCCTACTTTTTTTTAAAATACATCCAGAGTATGATAGTAACAGTGCAGTAGCTGTTTATTGGTAAATTGCAAAACTGCAAATAAACACATCTTCTTACTGCACACTGGTGGTTTCTACTTTTAGAGATTCTGCCACCCCCGAGATCAGTGACAGAACTGCCTCAATAGAGCTGTTCTCAGTAAGCAGTGGGGGATGGAGGTTTTTTTCGAAACAGGACAGGGGCACATCAGGGGCCAACTACATTTCAGTTGGGGCCAGTCCCCTTGATCTGATGTCTGTGGATTATAAAATGTTACAAAGACACTGGAAACATCATTTTCCAGTCACAATCAGTTTAAAACCCTAACAGAATAAAAATGTTTTATGTCAACCTTAATCAGAATAAAAAGGTCCACATTGATTGTGTTCTTGCACATCTCTGTCATCCACTGGGGATTTTCTGTTGTTATCAAGCTTACATAGTTAATAATTAAAGAGTAAATACACAACTGATTGGAAGAGCTATCCGAGGCCTGGCACTTTTATGTACTTTTAAACAGATCTTTTTAATGAACTGTTTCTAATTATTCAGTCGACTGAAAATAAATGCTTTCCCCTCACTCCTCTACTTTCACTATCTCCTGATTTAAAACACCTTTCAAAGGGACGGCACCAGATTTCCTATTCTGCTTGAGACCAATTATTAGTTTGATTCTGTTAATTATTTAGAGTAGTACATATAGAGAGTTAAAGTAGTAAATACATAGAGTAATTCAAAGATCAACTATAGTACATCACACTTACATAAGAGTCCAGTTTCCACAGCCAAAGGCAGAATTTCAGATCTTAAATGAGCACAAACAGACTTTAAGCTCGGGATGTGAGAATGTTTAATAAAACAAAATGCTCTCAGTTTTGGTTTCTTTAATATTTCTGTTGAAGGTTTACTTCAGGATTTTTAAGGAGCAGATATTTCAACTAGGCAAGTTGTAAGTGAAAGTCTGCAGTCAGCCAGATTTAGAACTAACTCTGCAAGTTCATTTGATAATTAATATAACATTTATTTAGTAAGTCTATTGTCACGTATGTTAATAAATCTATTACAGAGCCACAGCATGTGTTTTGCCAAGATGTTTCCCATCATAAATCACGTATGGACAATGTGTGACTATTCTATGCAAACACGAAAAGCAATTAAGAGTTTGATTAAAAGCCCAGATCCCTGCAGTGCAATTCAAAATTTGGCAGATTTAAACAGTCAAATGTGCAAACTGTAAATAAGATCATCACCAGAAGTGTCTGCCAGGATTTGTATTCCTGTTTTAATAGTAGGATGATCATCTTAATTCTCTTAAAAGTAATGATTTGCGACTCTCTGATGATGGCAAAAGAGCCTGTATGAAGCAATATCAGTTTAGGTGTCCCTTATTCTCCATAAAACACCATCTGAGTTTTATCTTTAATTGACATTCACTACACCAAGGTACAATATTTACTATTCAGTCTCTGTCTTTTATTGTATCATATCCAAAAGACGTTTCACACTTCACCACATGAATCTGAAAATAGCTCTTCAGGGGAAAGCAAATCCTTTATTTAAGAATAACAGAGTGTTTGTTTTAAGATTTTATCTGAGGGCAGATCTGAGAACAATGTTTCCTGTTTGCAATAACTGTAAAGCATTATGTTAAAACTCGAGTGTCAAAGAATGAGTCACAAATTGAACGTGAATGTAATTTCTATTTACCATCATGAGACTGGAGATGTAAATAATGCTGCTTAATCAGTGATGCTAAACAACTTAATTTTCCAGCTGTAAAAATCTTACTTTTACAAACAACTTCTTAACAAACCAAACCACACATCTCATTAAAAACCTTGTCCCACAACATTATCCCCAAGTTTAACCGAAGTTATCTACAGTAATTCAAATTTAACCCCACACAACCTCAAATGAAAGTGAAAAGGATTTCTGTGTTGAAAGTCAAATAGAAGCCAAAAATCTCTAATACACTGGGGTCTATAAAAAGTTTGGCTTTTGTAGGAATTGTATGCAGAGTAGTGTCCATATTTATAGAGATTGGAGAAAAACTGTGAGAGAGTGAAAATAATACCTTGATATACTGTTTCAGGGAGTCCTGCCCTTTGACTAAAGTAGGTTCAAATGTTTAAATAACGTTACCGGTTGTGTTAAGGTGGGACTAGAGTCCTCCCCATGAACTAAATGTACTCTATGTTAGTATTTTTCAGCCATTTGGGCCACTGCAGGTTAGTGCTGCTCTTTCAGGGCCTAAACAGCACAGACCAGCTCCAGTGCAGCTGCAGCACAGTGTACATGGCCTCAGAGTTGCCCTCTCCTCTGCAGTGGGTGAGAAAAGGCTCTGAGAGATGAAAACAAGGCTCTATAGGAGCACGTTAACCTGGTGAAAAAAGGGACGGGGGCAGATGAAGGAGACAAAAAGACGAGCTGTTTAAAGAGTGGCTAGAAAAAGGGCAGGATAGCAGGAATAGAGAGTGCCAGACCATGCTCACTCATAAAGACAACGAGCTGAAGGAGGGTGAAGAGCGGTGGAGGAGCAGCTGTGACACACTTGAGGCGAGTCTGCAACTGGAGCTGGTTCAGAGAGAAGAAAAACAGCAGAACATCCCCTTTCCCCCCCTTTAGGTATGGAGGTCATTGCAAAAGTGAGAGGGGGCTGGGGTGGGGGGGTGTAATCACAGCCTACTGCACACAATGTTTCTGTAAGTTATTTATAGGTTACAGGATCCGCAGGTTATGGGTCGGCCTACGCGTCACCTGGTGTGCTGCAGAGGCAACGCCACTTCACTGCTACGATCAACAATAGAAACTATTTCAGCAAATGCAGACAAATCGCCAGACAGAATAAAGCTTTTTTAACACAAGTGTATCTAATCAAACTCTCCTGATGCATTTAAATCAGCAGTAAAAAATATAAAGTTTAATGTGGGTATAAGCAGCAGTAATGTGATTGACTCCGCAGCTGCTTTATACTGTATGAAAAGCGTCTCCTTCAGGTCATTAAATCCCTGCAGCCATATAAAGGCAGCAGGACACACATGTTAATTAATCTGCAGACTCCGGCTCTTTAATCCTGTGCTTCAAGGAAACACATTTCCAAATTATCATTTTTTTTCTCTCCGTTTTATTTTTGCCTCACTATTTTGATACTGTTAAATCACATTTTGAAATATGATGTTTACATCATAAGAAAACACATTAGATAGATGCGATCTTATTTATGGCAATATCTATTCTGTAAAATCTATTTGTCTATTTAATAGATCAAAAAACAGCGACACACTTTATGTTGTGTTACATTGTGCTGTTCTGCAACATCCAGACAATGCTATCATCATAATGGTTTCATTTATTTCTGCATCTATCTGTTAATGTAAAGGACTCACTCAGCTCAGTAAATGGATGTGAACAATAGATGAGGACACTTGCTTGTACATACGACTAAGGCATTTAGCAGATGTGTTGTAAAACTCACAAAAAATGATCTAACCAGTACTACCTGTGCAGCCACAATTCATATAAACTGGTCCTTTAAATATCATGCTAGTGTAGGATGGGTTTAACATGCGGTTAACTACTGTTCTCCCTTTTCTATAAATCAACCTTAATTATGTAAATATTTCAAATTGATTGACACGGCTTTCAGAAATAGGGATTATCAGAGCCCAAGGCATCACATCGTGTGTGTGTGTCTCATTTCATTGTAAGGTTAATTAAGGGATTGAGAATAACTATGGAGATTCAGCTACAGCAAAATGAAGCAGATATATTATCATTATTTTCTCTGTCCAAGGAGGTTATTTTTTCATCTAGGTTTGTTTGAGTGTTAGCAGGATTACAAAAAAAACAAAAAAACGATTTTCACAAAATTGTGTTGAATGATGAGGGATGGGTCAGGGAATAACCCATTTCATTTTGTGCAGATTAGGATAAGGGGGCAGATCTTTATTAATGCGAATTAGGGACCGCTTTTGGACATTTTAACCAAAATCCCAGGGAATAATAATGCAAAACGTCAGGTCTATCTAGGGGACTGATATCTTTCAGTCTATGACATTTGGTGCCGCTTGATGGAATTTGATTTTGAGGAGGAATGCACTCTACTGAGTGCTATTCTCGTTTTCTTTTGAAATCATGTGCTGACAGCACGTCTAGGCCGGCTGGTGTTATTTAAAGGTAAAGGCAGCAACAACCTGAGCAAACATTCTATCTTGCACAGTGGGAATCTTTACAGTAAATCCACACAGCATATGACAACACGGTGACACTCACATATCACATGTCACATTTGCATACAACCGTAACAGTCCCGTCTGTTTTTATTTGACACTGACATGACCACTGCTTGCCATCCAACTCAAGTATGTGCATTAGAACAATCTGTGAAAAGGATTTGATATAAATGACAGCCATAAATCATGGCGTATGAGTGAGTGTCAAGGAAGAGCCAACGTCTTCTAACAAAAGAAGGAACTATGTTACTTCGACATCACGAATAATCAAGTAGCTGTAGCCATTATTACAAAGAGAAGCTCTGATGAATAGAAACAAAAAGAACAACTTGTTGCTTTGTGGGTGCTGCTAATCATTTGTTGCACCTCCTTACTACTTGTGATTCTGAGGTAAAAACGTCTTCTTGATTGTGCCTACAAATGCAGCATCGTCTTTGAAATTCAATCCCAGTCCTAGTTTAAGCATAATGCAGAAACAATGCGTCCAACGAAGTAAACAGCTCGTGATTACTGCATATTAAACATGGCTTGGAATTTACAAACAGCAAAAATCAAAGTAGGCATCTTTATCAAACAAACACCTCTCTTCCACAGCCATCTTTCTGTTCAGTGTGAACGCACTGTAACCAGGCTAGACGAGGGACAAACACAAAACTCGATAAGAATGACAAATGTCTGTCCTCGTCGTCCGACAGAAAATTTGATTTAACAATTTTTATATATCAATATCTCCACGGAAGCATTATCTGCTTTCCCGTAAATGTCCACAAAGCTTTTATTTTTTTTTACATATTTGATGTTAAGAAATCCTCTCTCCCTTTAATGGCAGTAGTGACTGTAAATAAAGATGCTCTCCGCTGCCTCCCACTGAACAAAACCTGAAGCCGCAATATCCTGCATGTAGGTGCTGCCATCCCGAACTGGTGACTTCACTGGTAGCCAGCCAGGGTATTTGTTGGTTGCATAGTAGCAACTTGTTTCAGCACAAACAGAAACCACTGAATAAATGTCTGACTTTGCTCTCTGGAGCTGTGCCCTGATACATGCTCACTTCCGTAGACAAGTTTTGATAAATAGAGGATGATCAGATTTACATCAGTGATATATGAAGGCCTCTTAGTGCATTAAACATTAACGATGCTCGTCCTGCGACGGAATACTTCTGTATGCAACGCGCAGCATACCAATACCGACACGTAGAGGGGAAAAAAAATACTGTATGTGATCGATATCAAACACACTTTGTGATCAATGTAGAAATTAATTGGGAGTGCCACATGGAGCAGAGTGCTAAGCTGTCAGATTCTGTTTAACAGCTGTTGAGCTGGTGTCGGCTTTAAGTCTAACCGGCTGCACTGAGAGCTTTATTTTCCTCCATCTGAGCATCTGTATATTTCACATCTCTTTTAGACTTGAACTCTGTTTCAGCTGCAGGGGTGTCAGCTTTGGTTTCTGTCTGCCTGTGTACGTCGTATTGAGTTTTTGTAATTAATTCAGTGCTTCATCACTGATCAATGTGTTATCACTGTTTTATCTTGACAATTGAGCAATTGCCTAACCACTCTTTTTTCCCTCTTAACAGCGGGCCCCTGAGGTTTACTGGGAATAAAAAAGCCTTGAAATGCAGCCCACAATTTACACCTCTCGGATCCAGCCAGCCGAGTCCCAGCTCCATTTATTTATAGTGAGTGTTTCTGTGAGGTTGCGTACAGTGAGAGAAAAAGCTTTTGATCTTAAATTGAGGATGCCTTCCAGATCTTGGGAAGGAAGGACACTAGTCAATATTTGGCCCGGGGTTATTTAATTTGGACAGGGAGTTTGATTCATACATTAAAAATTCCAATTACCCTGTCAAGAGTTGAGCGCGCCCAGAGGAGGCTGTTTTAATCATACAGCTTTATCAAACTCTTTAAATTGAGTTTAACATGGACAGGATCATACATTCTGCCTCGGGGAAGGTTATATCGCTTAATTTGTTGTAAATAGTAAACATTTCAAAAATCCATGTTTAACTAGAGTTACTTATATTGAGGAAATACTGATCAGTTATTTGTCCTCTGATCTTTTACTTTTCTTTTTGCGGAACCAAGGTAATAAATGTTTTACGATGTGTTTACGTAAAATGCAGGACTGATAAATCTTGTCAATTTTTATTTGATTTTATATGTGTGTTGCACACACAATTCTACACATTGGTGTTCTTCTAATCAGCTATCAAAATAATTGGTCATTATCACAGACAACGTTTGCTTAATTCCCACATTTGTATGCTTCTCGTGTTCACCCAACTGATGGATAGGTGCTATTCCTTTTCTTCTGTCCAATAATGTTGTAGTCAGGTGTAAATCTAGCATATGTCTGATCTGCAGGTGGTCACAGCTGGACCTCCAGTCTTACCATTCCTGAATCTATTTCACAAAGATATTACAGAGATCTGAGCTGCTGTCAGATATTTCCCATTCCATCTTATCAGTGGAGGGAATGATGTCTGGCATGGCAAACAAAGCATGTGTAAAGTCCCTAAATAAAGCATTAAATTGACAGGATGCCTGTGTAAGTGATGGTGCCTCAGAGCCGTGGGCCCCTTCCAGCAGCAGACAGGTACAGCTGCCCGCTTCCAGCCTGGATACGTATCACTCGGACTCTTATTAAAGTGGCCGTCACTCCGAGTCAACACTTTTAATGCACAAAACGCCGTCATTCATTTTCCATTAATAGAACCATATTTTTTAAAAACCTGCCTACATAAAGCGGTGCTTATTTACCTGCTTCTCCACACTCAAATTTGCATACATTGGGCCTCGGAAGACGAAGTACTTTCCCCATTTTAGACATTTGGTCATGGTGATGTTCAGGTGTGGCATAAAAAGGAGTAGGCAATTTATTTCACGAAAAGTCAGCTTTAAGAAGCCACTTTAGAAATCTAACCACGTAGCAAACTTATAGCCCTGAAGATTATTTGATGAGTGACGTGTGCGTGTGTGTGTGTGTGTGTGTTGTTGAGCGTTCATGTGTGCGTGTGTTGGTGTTCTGGGGAATGTGTGTCTGATTGAGCTGCTTGAGAGTGCATGACAGAAATCAGCGGCGACACTGATATTTAAAGGAAGCCTTTAACTCACCGGGGAACTGGTAGCTGTAGCTGGGTGCGAATCCAGTGTATCCGCGGCCGTACGTCGCCACAATGTTGGGGTAACCTTTGATAAAAGGAGAAAGATTACAAAGAGGTTAGAGGACATCTAGAAATAATGTACATGCAGAGATGTGATACCATTACAGCACAAAGACTCAATGAGGAAAACACTGGGCCATAGGTGCTTATGTACCCTTAGAGAGAAAACAAGCCTCGGAAAGCTGCCTTGGAAACTCTGGAGGATACTGACAAGTAAAGTGTTCACATTTTAACAAAGAACTCTGATGTTATTTAATGAACTATAATTCCCGCACTGGGGTTGTATGCCTCCACCAACCATAACATTTTCTAAGCATATATTTCTACATACTTTTTTTTCCAGATTCATATAAAGGTCACTGTGACCTCTACCTTCGACAACTGAAACATAATCACTGTATCTTTGATTCCAAGTGACATTGTGCCAGATGTAATGAAAATCCCTACAGGCATTCCTAATATGACACATTCACAGTGACATGAGGTCACTTGACTTTTGACCTCCAGGCACCAAAACCAAATAAGTTCATCATTGAAACGTGAAAGCTTGTACCAAATTCAACATTCCCTTAAACTGATCTTTAGATATCATGTTCCAGAAGAAAACAAATAACTTTGTGAGGCCACAGTTTCCTTGACCATCAAATTCTATTCAGGTCATCCTTGAGTCTAAGTGAACGTTGGTACAAAGTTTAAGGAAATTCCCTCAAGGCATTCTTGAGATATTGCGTCCACGGGAATGGGACAGATGGATAGACAACAACAAAATATAATGTCTTGGAAATCTGTTCCGCTGGTTTCGTATAATTTTGCAAACAAACACATATAAAAACCAACAAACAACAGACAGTGGTGAAAAAGTATCCTCCTGGACAGAGGTAATAATCCAAATTAAACATGCATAAACCTGAACTTAGAAACAAACTATCACACTATGGAATAACACTTTTCATACAAAGTCTAGGGCACATTACGTGTAAAGCCTTTTTGAAAAGCTGCAATAAGCATGAGGCAATTTATTTTTATGTTTCACCGCTAATGGAGAGGCGACGGGTAGTTATAACTGAAGGGTTGATAGATTGTCAACTGAAGATCATTTGCCGTGTGCGGGGTTCGACAACAAACAACAAACAATTCCACTCAATTAGATTAACCTCTAATCTTCATCAGGCTGCTCTTGTTACTCGTGCTGCAGGACCTTGTTCTAAAGGTGCAGCTGCTTTGTGCAATATTAGTAATCAATTTAGTGAGTGAAATGTTTTTTTGAGAATCCATAAGAGTGACGGCCAAAGCTATAAAAAAAAATTGGGGCCTAGATGGGGAAATTATCTTCTTCCCTGAGTAGTGATTTAAATTGTGCGTAGCTGCTCATATTATACATAATCTTGCTTTAAACTAAGCAATTTACCCCAACATGGATCAATAAGCTGTGTCATTATATTTAAACACATTTGAGGTATGTCGACGGGAGCCGAGGAGCACCACCGACCTGACAGCTCCCTCTTCATGCATTCTTGGGTTACTTCTTCACTGTGGTTGGCTATCAAGGACTGGCAAATACTTGAAGAGCACAGCATTAAGCCCCTGAACAAACAGCGCCGCACATGGTTCTTTAGCCGTCTAATTCATTTCCATTTTTGTACTCAACCATAAGCTCTGAGGCATTTTTACAGCTCAGTGCAATAACACTTTATAGTGGGTGCCTTGAAATGACGCGGCCGTCTGTTTATGTTCTGTGAATCTTCAGCATGGCAGGAAGGTTCATCTGTTAATATGGCTAGATGCAATTTGTTAAAAAAAGAGGCCACCGGCGAGGAGGTGATAGCTGTTCTTTATTTGCACCTCCAGCACCGCGCTCACATGGGGTTTGCTGTGTTTTCTTTACTGGCTGAGACAAGGTTTGACCAGTAATTAACTCATTATCTGTAGTAGTTATCTCAACCATTACCAAGGCAACAAATACTCTGTGGGAATCGTTAGCAAACTGTAAATGTTATTTCATTGTTTTATTTTAGTCATCTTTTACATAATGTTGTCCATTTTTATAATGTACAAATATATAGTGAGTATTGTGGTAAACCCAGTTTTCTCTCTTTTACATACATACAATACAAATTGCAACAGCTTTTTTTATTTATCTGCTTCATGTAACTATTCCTCTCTTGAAAAGGAGCAATCAGTAATATTTTACATTACAATATATATAAATGAGCCGTGTATTAAGAGAGAATGGACGGGCTGATAGAATATGGGCTTGTTTAAATGTTGTGTTTACATAAATTACTGATGAAAGCAAATTAAAAGCAACAAAATACATTTGTGAATCAATTTATGAAAACTTTGGTTATTGTTCCTTTGCTTAACTTTTTCTTGTTTTTCCTCTAAAAATGTTCCATACGCCATACATAACCTTTATTATATATATCATCATTTTAGAGTTATTATCAATGTGGGTTATATATAATAAAATAGAACCCAGGGTTATTTGGTAAATATTACTTTTAAACTATGAAGGTAAGACTTTTTCCAGTAAATCATTAAACTTACATAGGATTGCAAATGTAGTCATTTTAAACAATGAATGTGTCTTGGGGCAAAATGGCAGTAATATTATAAGAAACTAAAAAATTTGATTATTGATTTTAATTGAGGCAAAAACTTGTGAGAAGTTTAGTTAAGGAATTCTCTAAAGCTGAACTCACAAATTGCATTAAATCCTGATGAGATTTTGTGCATCAGTATCTTCGATGCAAAGAGCAGATGCATAGATGTTGATTACATCCACGGGCACTTTTCTGTGTGGATCTGTCTAAGCTCGAGGTTCAGGATAACCTCCTGTCTGCCTGTTTACCTGCTCCACTCTTGCCTGCCACACTCGCCACACAACCCAGCTCCCCATAAACAAGCTCATCTCCGTTCCCCAGCCTCACTGACCCCCCCCCCCCCCCCTCCTCAGTCTGCTCCCCGGCTCATTCTCCCCCCCGCTGGCCAGTCAACCAAACCTGCTCACAGCTCAGCCTCGTTTGGCCCCGTCCCTCTAACCAACATCCCTGCTTTGTCCTCAGCCTCTGCCTGCCAGAGCCTCCCCCCCCAATAAATCTTCACTTTATCACTTGTACCTGTGTTCTGCATTTAGGTTTACCAATATGACATAACAATAACAATATGACTGATTCGGACTAAAATCAAAAAATACTTGCTAAAGGTCATCCACTGTTGGTGGTTACTTGAATATAATGGAGTATTAGGACCACTTAAAGGGACTTCAAGAATAAAGTCACAGTTTTTACAAAAACAAAGTCATAATTGTTGTTGGCCTCTTGCCTGTGTTAAAATGAACATCTTGTCAGGTTATACTTTTAGCTGTCAAAAATGATAAAATAATTCTTTGTGAAGGAGGACATGTTAAGTAGAAGTCGACTGCAGGGCTGGTGTTGGTAACATGTGATATTTAAAGGGATTTAATAGTTTCTCAAAAACAATAAGATAAATTGCTAATCGAGATTAGGTATCCAGATCGACTGGAAAACCGCACAAGTTCTCTTTGCTGCTCATTCCCCAATTTTTTTTTCTTTCTTTATTTCCTTCAATCTAATAATAATACAACTTTCTTTTCTCAATTAAAATTTTTTTCTCATGATATTAAAAATGTTTTCTTCTCGCAATCTCAAGAATAATTTTTCTTCAATATGGCAACAATACTCTGTTGTACTTGACAAAAGCAAACACAATTTCTTGAATTTATTAGAAATTAAATTTATGTTGTATTGTACAGTTGTATTGTCACAGTGTTTTGACAACTGTGGCAGATGTTCTTTTTGCACATTTATGCCTTAATAATCTCATAGAATATGAGTTTTTTTCCTCTTGTAAATCTGCAACTTTTCCCACAGTATGCAGTAAACCAAAGTCAAAGTAAGAGCCTACAGACTTGTTTGGAAGCTGTACAGTCCCTGGGTGGTGGCAGGGTTGCAACGAGGCCCAAAGAGATCCCAGTGTCATTAGAAAAATTTAAGAGTAGCAGATGTATTGTTCATCTGCTGTCATGATTCTTATTACAACCACAGACCCACCAGTTAATTAGCTGGACAGTTTTCAGACAGAAGCAGCTGTGGGCAACATATTGAGAAACGGGGTGTGAAGGAGCAGGCGGAGAGCAAGTGGAACGCAGACAAAACAAGAAATCTGAGTATAGGGTGGGTGGGAGGGTGGGTGGCAGAGCCTGTGTCTGAGTCTGTGAGAATTTGAGCACCATAAGAGGGTAATATAAACATAATTAACCCTCTAATTATGGTATATGTCTCATTCTTTATCTGTTTTCCTCAAGCTATTATCACCTTCAACCATAAATCTGTGCTAAATTACCTAATAAGAGGAAGTCCTTTAGGCCAGGAATGAATCACAGCAGCCAACCTTGATAACACTTTCTTCATTGTGTGTAAGCGACACCTCAGAGACTGACCTCTGGAACATCTTTCAGGCCTCAGTGTCCTCGGCTCTCGTTAGCCACGTACCGGCCTGATAAATTACCCTCGGAATGTCTACATTGTAAATTTTGGGGGCTGCGAATGGACGCTGAGGACTAATACTATAAAGGACAGGGAAAAGTTAACAGTGCAATGCACACACTGTATCACATTGCAGCTCTGGAGCAAGTACAGAGAAAGATATTTACACCACAGATGGTTTATATGCACATTTATGCTTGGGTCTACAGAATGAAGGTGTCAAAACATACTTTGCATGCATGCATATTTGTGTGAGGTTGTGCGTGAGCATATGTAGGCTTTGTGCGTGTCTGGGTGTGGGTGTGTGTGTGTGTGTGTGTGTGTGTAAACGTGAGCATGTGTGTAGATGCTCTGTTCTGTATGCCTCAGAGCCTGTGCCAGCTGGAATCAGAAAGGTTGACCTTGGTCATAAATATCTAATCAGTGTTTGCTGTCCATGAAAAAGTTCAATTTATTCCTGACCCAATGGGAAAATGCCTCTCCCAGACCCTCTCCACTCTCGCGCAGACAAAAAAGAAATGCAACTCGGATAGGCGGAGAGGGGGGGGGGGTCTGCTGTGGGATGAAGCAGGACTGAGGCTACACCAGAGGAAGAAAAATAGATAAAAAAAATAAAAATCCTCATTAGGTGCTGATGAGAAGTCATCACCAGGAAGCTACAGATGGATGGCTTTCACAAACCCCCTCACTGTTTGTTTGTCTGAAAGGAATTGTGATGTGATACAATGAAAAGCTATCACGGACCACAAACTATTGGATATTATGTGTTTGATACTGTCTTACTGTCAAACAGAATAAATTCCAAACCGAAATTGTCGTCTTAGATGGAGCAGCTCCTTACGCTGCCTTATTTCAACATTTTCTGGAGCAGCGAAAAAACCACTTTCCTGAAGTCTGATGTAGTGCATTAGAATGGGTTTTTACAAGATGGCTTTAAATGAAGAATTTGCAACCAAGTGTGTATATCAAGTGTGTGAGGGGAGAGAGCTACTGAGAGGAATACAAAAGAGTTGGGAAAGTGGATTAAGGTACATGTTAAGTTAAGATTCTATCTCATAAAATGCTTCTTATGTGCGCATCGATGAATACTTTGAAACAAGAGAGTGGGAGGAAAGAAAAAAGAAAGGGGGAGCAGCGCTGCTATCTTTTGTACCATACCGCTAAATGAAGCCTGCCGTCGTGTCTGGCCTGGTGGCGGCCTCTTAGTGCTCCTATTTGCCTTATTAATATTCATGCTAATGTATCTATTTTATGGCTCAACAGTTCTGATTCACTTTAAAATCAATTATCCATCTGGTACACCCATACCTCGCCCCAGCTCAAATGTGTATTAATTTCAGCAAACATACATCGGGCACAACACAATAAAGATAAATGCCTCGATTAGAGGCAGTAAACAAAGGAGCTAGGGATGGCTTTAATGAGATTTGGCACAAAAGGAGCTTACACTTTCTTAAATAATGAGCCTAGGGTCCCTTTTTCCAAATGCAAATTATATCAAGGAATGTTTCGCCGTCCTTGTTCCAATTTCATTTAGATAAGAGTGTCTCCAAACAAGTTGGCTGTTAATATTCTCACATGAGCACATCACTGCTTCCCTGCCTGCCACCTCCCAATGGAGGGGAAGAGTGCTCTCCTCCTCGCAGACACATTAGACTGTAATAAGTTCTGAAAAGTTCACTGTGCTTGTTAAATACTTCTTACAGATGAGATGCAACCGGGAGCGACGGAGATAGAGCTGACAGAGGCGCTCGGCCAGCCTTATCAACCCTTTTGCCACAAACAGCTGTATAATCGGTCCCGTGGAAAGGTCAAGCCCGCAATAACCCAGGCAGTTTGTGCTACTGGATATAGATATATGGATAGACGTGTAAGCAACCGTATTAAAACAGGTAAATGGTTTCAATATTTGATTTAATCAAGCTATGAAGCGAAAATAATGGCAAGAACTAAAACGGTTTTAAATCACTGTGCTGACGGGTTACAATGACCTCTCTCAAAACAGGCCACGGGCTTACACAAGTAAGCCACAGCATTAAAACCTGTGTCAATATTATATGTTACCACGTTATACTGCATATAGAGACAGACAAAAAGAGGCATAAATAGTATCTACAGTTAGATTATACTGATAGATGAAACGGTTACCAGTTTTCTGATGGTTAGCTGTACCGTTTTAATCTATAAGTCCCATAATTACCATGGTTACTTGGTTGATACTGTCCAGCATCAACCAAAATGAGTGAGTCTCCGGGCGCGGAAAGCAATGTGCACTTGCTGTTTGTTGTAAAAACGTTGTGGTAGGAGCGGCAGGCAGAGCTAAAGATTTATTTTAGTTGTCTCAGCAAACAAAGCCAGAAGTTTGTTTAACTGTATTGTATAATAATAGCGACTGTTAGCATCCATTGTAGCCGATTCAGGTGTTAAACAAAAAATGTTTTGCTACCTCTCAGACGTTTGCGGTCGATGTCTGCATTTAACGTAAAGAGTTGTCAAACTGTCTCTCCCCCACTATGGCTCTATGTGTGTGTGTGTTAGTGTGTGTGCTTGTGGGCCAATCTTCCCCACATACAGCAGCACAGACAGAAACTCGACTTTGAATGACAACCCGGTGGAGACACACACTGAGCTGAAATGAAAGGAGTGCACTGAAAATAGTTTTCTTCTTTGGTTTCTTAGCAGACAATGGTCGAGAAATTACTGCTGTTTAAAACAGTTCATTTCCTCCCTCTGTTGGATTTTCCAGTGTAACTATGCGGCATCATTATTTGTATTTGTCTAAAGTTCAGTGAATCATTGAACCTAAGTCCTGAGTCTGTTAGTCTACTTTGCTGTCAGGGGGAAGTAAACATTGGAAAACGCAGCTAATTAATTTGCTGTCTTCAGCATTATCATGATATCTGAACTTACTTCTTTAGTAAGCTAAAGCCTTCTGTCTTCAATCCTAATGTTGTATATTTAACATTTAGATGTTAATATTAATAATATGGTGCTACAATAAATATACTTTTCCACCTAAAGATTTTCAGCACGTTTTAAAAATACCACAATAATACCGGGATTATATTATGTATTTTCACACCGCTTCATCTCCAGATTGTAGATGATTAGTTTACTGTCCACTTAATTTGCCTTGTGTAAAAAAAACGAGGTGCTCAGCTCAATAGATGGTCAAATCCTCTGGCTCCTATCCATTATTTAAAAAGAAAACCAAGCAACATGCCCAGCCATCAACGTGAGCAGGCGCTTCAAACATTACGTTACCTGGTAGAGATAAAAATGCATGAGTGTGGCTCTGCTTGCACCTGCTACTAGAGGAGGAGGAGGAGGAGGAAGAGGAGTAGGAGGGGCGGGCTGCACAGCAAAGCACGTCTGTGACAATCAGCTGTGTGTCTCTTTTGCTTTTGAAAGAAAATATTAATCTTTTATGTGGATGGAGGGGGAAATCCAATTGGTTTGGTCGTACATATAAATTACATACACAGGAAATGTGGGTAGATGGATAGATGGATGGAAGGATGGATAGAAGGATAGATAGAAAGATAAATAGATAGATAGATAGATAGATAGATAGATAGATAGATAGATAGATAGATAGATAGATAGATAGATAGATAGATAGATAGATAGATAGATAGATAGATAGATAGATAGATAGATAGATAGATAGATAGATAGATAGATAGATAGATAGATAGATAGATAGATAGATAGATAGATAGATGGGTAGGGAGGCAGGGAGGCAGGGAGTGAGAGTGTGCAGTAGTGTTAAATAAAAGGGCCACAGGCAGGGGCTGGATGGTAATGAAGAGGGGTGGGCCAGCAGCTGAGGTCCCTGTAGATGAGATCTCTCCCTGACATGTGTGTCCCCTTCATTACCCATTAAGGGGGGCACAGTGATGAATCCTTAATATGACATTACACCAATTTTCCTCTTCATTTAGCCTGCTAATGTGCTGGTCTGCTCCTATATGCCCAGGGGCTGCCTGTACCAGACTCCACCAGAAATAGACCACAGTGGCCACTGGTGGCACACCTTGAAGCAGCCTAATTAGGGGCAGCGCCCACCTAATGGGGTTATCTAGACTGGAGTTTGCATAAGTTGACTTTTTGAGCAGGTGGAAACTGATGACTGGACGGCGTGCGTGGCGTCCACTCTGCTGACCCCCCACACCCGAAAAGAAAAAAAAATAAAGGCGCAGCTACACATTACGGTTTTCATTTCCAACTGTTGAAAAAACGTGTCACTTATTTTAACCATTTAGAATTGATGCAAAAAATGTGTGTATCAACCCTCGAGACCGAATGAGATGTGTGTGATTTTGTCATTGTTTTTCAGGACAGTGATGAAGTAATGAAATTTGCTGAAATAGTCATAGGAAAGGCCAAATGCATTGTAGGAAGTGTATTTTTTCAGCAATCTTAGCCTGCATAAATAAGTATTATAATTAGAGTTTCCAACAATGGCTTAAAATCGAAGTGAGGCTGGTTTTATTTGGTTAATCTTAATAATATGGTGCTATAATAAATATACTACTCCACTTTTGAACATTTTCAGCACGTTTTAAAAATACCACAATAATACTGGTATTATTTTATGTATTTTCACACCGTTTCATCTCCAGATTGTAGATGATTAGTTTACTGTCCACTTAAATTGCCTTGTTTAAAAATGACAAGGTGCTCAGCTCAATCGATGGTCAAATCCACTGGAGCCTATCCATTATTTAAAAAGAAAACCAAGCAACATGGCCAGTTGGTAAGAGACATGTTTGAGGAGGTGGAGGAACAAGTGGGGATACAGACCATTTAAATAAAAAGATCCAAACAGTTCATGGAAATGGAAATGACTTACAATTACAGCCATGTCTAAGCTATCAAATCATTTTTAAACATTTTGTATTGTGACCCTCAGGTTTTCAAACACTGCTCAAGTGTGTTTTTATACAGCACCTCAGGTTTAGGATTAAACAGAATATATTTCCTGAAAAGACAGTTTTTATTCACAGTTTGAAACGGATGCATGCATCACTTGTTTGTGTACTTGCATGAGTGTGTGTTGTTGTGTGCGTGGATGTGTGTTTGACTCACTCAGCATGCCCATCCCCAGCATGAAGGCATCCATGGTGTAGGGCAGACCCCTGGCTCGCCCTCGTGTACCTGGTGGGAACATCACCTCCTTGGGCTGGGCCTTCTTACATTCTACCTATGTAGACAGACAAACACACACAGATGCACATGTACAAACACAAACACACACACACAGACAAACCATTAGACTGTGTAGGTACACAACTAGACAGTTCTGACAGGGCTGTCTCAGCTCTTTAAGGTGGTTTTCTATTTGACTTGCACAGCTAGAGGTTTTCCATGGAGGAAAAACAAGACTGAGTCAATCCGAGCACCTCACATTTGAGAGGAAAGTCTCTGAGGGAAACTTACAATCATGCTCTTCCTGCATTAAAGCAAAGGTTATTGCTCCAGTGAGCATGTGCCCAATGCCTCGGGGAAATACAAGCTAAATACTTTCCGAGAGTTTCTGAGACATCAACATAAGAGGAGCTCTGTTCACCAACGCCATTACCAAAGTCCCACAGTGTGTCAGTATGTCCAGTCACTTTGAAGAAAGCAGATTTTGTTTAATAAAAACAATGCTAATCTCAAAAGCATGGATTTCTCTTGACAAAATTTGTTCAGTCTTGCCAGGGCAGCGTGTTTAAAATCTAACACTGGGAAATAATGTCTTTTGTAACTGACTGTGCTTCTCTTTTTCTTTTCTTTTTTTACAGCGTATTGTGTATTTGTGTGCGTCTGCTGGGCTCAAGTCCCCAGTGTCCCACCATCCAATTCCACCTGCAGCACTCATCTCTCTCCTGCATTTCTTTCTCTCACTCCAGTTCTCACACATACGTGTTTGTTCATTTCCCATCTTGCAGGGCTGACATCTCCTCCTCCTACATAACACATATCAAATGAGGGATGTGACAGGGGCAGATCAGGAGAAGGAGGAAGATGAGAGTCCTATTTACAACGTATCTATCCTATCTCGATGAATTATAGAGAAGCCCGAGCGGCTGACAAGGGTGGCATGGTCTTGCGTCTGTTGGTTGTTCTTTGGTAGGCTGAGTCTGTTCACCATGCTGCACAATCTATTTGCTCCACTGCCTGCTTGGCATCAGCCTGTCCATCTGTTTGTCTGTTTGCCTCCTGGCTCTCGTCTGCTTCTCCCTACAGCCTCCACTTAAGCAGGGTTTTCTCGGCTGCTGCGATTCACATGTCATCCCGCCGCACAAGACGGGCTACTGTGCCAGTGCCGTGTGCACCACAACCAAGGTATACCGGCCGGCATCCATACAAAATAGGCCTGCAACTCTGACAGGCCAGAGGTGCACATTGCTATGCACACGATTCATTTTTGCACACATTCATATGTACACAAAAGCAGAAACAACACGCTATTGCCAGTTGCCAAGGTGAAATCTATCACATGTGTAAAAAGTTGCTGTGCTAAATAAAAAGAGCAACAAGTCCTCTATATCCAGCAGAGGGGCAGGAATGTAAAAAGGGAAGACTAATGAAAAAGGTTTCCATCACAGAGGGAAAGTTGCTGCGTTGCACAGCTGTGATTTGTTGCTGTTAGCAGCTCTTTCATTTGAACCAGACCAACTAAAGTACACAGTTCCCTCAGCCACTTTGTAGCTGTCAGAGCTGCTCTGCCCTCCTTGCTAGCCTGGCACAGTTTGACATTGTACTGAGGAGAGGACAGGCGCTCTTATTGTCAAAGAATGACCCCGCCGGCATGGAAGTAGCAACCGGGTGGGGGGAAAAATAGGTCTGTTAGAAATCTAAGCACACTGCTGGGAATTTTCACGTTGGCATTGCCGGGTGACAAATACAAACCCAGCTCTGCCCAAACCACAGACAGGACAGTGTCTGATCAGCGTCCTCCAGTAGCCCCTGCCACAAGCAGAGAGTTGGACGCTCAGGTGGCCTGCTGGGAATAAGACAGACCCGGGTGTGAGTCATGTCTACATGCTCTCAGATGTGGGTCTTTGATATTCAGAGAGAGGGCTCCTTGTCATGGTTTAAAAACCAGCCAGGAGCCAGGATCTACAGTGGTGTGACTGTGTGGGTGTTCACCTGCTTCAAACACACAGGACTGTGTGAGGGAAGCAGGAAGGAGCTTTTCAGAGGGAACTAAGTCGGAGAACAAGAAACGGAGAGGACAGCGAGACAATCTAAGTCTGACAAAGAAACACTGGAAGAGTGCACTGGTCTTGAGTGCAAGGATTCAAATTTTGCAGATTAAAGTGCAGAAAAACACTAAATTCACAGCCACTTATTTGAACTGAAGGCATCAGTCTGAACTCGACTTGTGCTACGAATAATACTACTACTACTCAAGGACTTTAGATGCATCGAAGGAAGCACAATATTGTTTCATGTGTGCAGCATCCTTTGCCTTGCTCTCTATTCCTCAACCCCTCACTCTGCTTACTGGCTCACTCTCCTGCTCTTTCCCTCAATGTCTCTCCCTTCCTGTCTTCATCTGAAGCACCGGGAGAAATCCTGCCACCGCCGATGGACCGTCAAAGCCTCCAGGACGTTTTTTGCTGTCCTCACAGACAGACCTCATCACAGTTTTGGCTGTAGGTGCGAGGGGAAATCTCTTCTTTCTTTCATCCCCTGTGCACCTATCACTCGAGCACTGTTGCACATGGAAGCGAACAGCGTGCTCTCACATGGGCGTTTACCCCCCCGCCTCCGTCCCCACCCCCGACACAGATTGAATCTACGTGTGTGGGGAAACACTGAAGCAGCCAGGAACCAAGACCGAGATGTTCCTGTGAGTCACCTGAAGACTCACGCTGCCAAGTCCCCCCCACACAATGGATGAGGAGGCACTTAAGAATGAATGGCCTTCATTTAAAGAACATGAAAACAGTTGAAAGGAACGAACAAGCTACAAGGAAAGCACTCGCCAGCCGGCAAGAAGATTTCGATAAATGGTCTTCCTGTGGAAAAATTTCCATATCATGATGCCGTGGCGATATTTTTCTTCAAGCCAAGGAAGATAAAGTGTAGCAATGAATCATGCTCACTGTGTTTATGATGCGCCTTTTTTTTGTGTGCAAAAGCCATAGGTTACACAGCTTATTTTCATGCACTCAAATATTTCTGTACTTGTTTTTTGCTCACTGCTTACGGGTTTCTGAGCATCTCATGTTTTTCAGCTCTGTTGCGCCTCGTACACAAACATATACAGTTTGCAGGACATGTTTTTGTTGAAGTGAACGTCTGCAACACAGTGTTAACAAGGTATGGTTAACTCAGCCGCTAAGCTTTCAACATTTATCAAGATGCACAGATAACCTGCAGCTGATGGCTCATCTTTGAGATTTGTGTCATTGGGTCGCAAAACAGCAGACCAAGCAGTAGAGCCTGTATACTTAAGAGTTTAAATAAATATTATTTATTATATATCAAATATTTCTTTTTTTCTGGTTATAAATATGTATCTTTTTTCCTCCTAATGACAAACAATTGCAGGAGCTCTTCATCCTTTCTTAATCAGTGTAGTAAAACAGCTCATTGATGAAGAATAAACAAACAGCAGTTTTTCTTATTTATGTACAAACCCTCTGATACACAGCAGTGAAACGCTCCAGTTATGACCTTTTCAATACATCTCCCATACATATTAACCTTGTAGGTATAACAGGAAGGAGTGGGCGGGATGCACTGGCAATGACTGTCCTTCAGGGACAAGTGTTGTGGGTGCAGTGCGTGTGTGTGCGTGTGTGTGTGTGTGTGTGTGCGTGTGTGTGTGTGTGTGTGTGTGTAATGTGGGAGGAGTACACGGCTACTATTAGCTTCGCTAGTGAATGAATTCCATCAGCAGACTGGCAGACTGAAGAAAAGAAACAGTGTGATTCATTTACTCCAGCTCCCACTCCCAGCTGAACAGTCAAAACACATAGACTGCATAGTTAGGAAATGTCACAGGCCCTGAATCCACCGTGTCGGGCCTGGTGGTGGCGCGGGATTACTCACTTTAAAAAAAATAAAAGAAGACTTCTTGCCGCTATTTAACAAGTGGTAAAAGAAGCTGATTTAAAACATCCAAATTAAAAATGAATTAAGATATTCTTTTGTGGGAAAAAAATTACAATTGATTTCTTTGTAAAATAGTTCCCTCGTTAAAACCCATTACTATTGAGATCAATTTCTATTTATGTGAATGAAAAAAATGTCGAGAACCTCAGTTCCCTATTATCGGTGCAACTTCAAAGGTTTCAAGCTTCTAAAAGGTCAGTGTTTGATATTTCAAAAACTGGACCTGGGTTGGGGGTGGAGGGGTGACCTCTGTGAACCAGTCAAAACAAAAATTGTATGTCATGTATTTTATGAGGTGGGTTTTTACAGCGGAATACTTCTATGAACCGCTTGCATCCATGGTCCATAAAAAGAATGGCAAACACTGAGTACTAGAAGACATGTTATTATGGTAATAACCTTTGAATAAAACAAAATGATGCCTTAGATGGCCAGCAATCTTGCGGGAGTCATTACGTCTGATGATATCTCAGCGTGGTTATGTGAAAGCTATGGGATATGAGGTCATTTGAAGGACCAGGTGCTCCCTGTGGTGTCAACACTGTTGCCATGTCATGCCTCTGTATTCAAAGATAATATTGTCCCTGTACACACTGTGGGTTACATTCGAAAGTGAGGGCCATGATCATCAGGTTGACGTCAAACGGCTTCCATCACGTTCCTCGATCAGCAGATCGAAAACATCATTCAGCTTTCATGGGACGTCCTGGAGCGCGGCGTGCCGAGTGGATTTCCACCTCCTTCATCCCTCAAAGCTTTCCCTCTTCATTGAAGGGTAAACATCCAATTACTTGCAGTCCAGAACTTGTGAGGCAGAACTGCACGAGGGACCGAAACCCTTATTAGGCACTTAATGTTCAAACAGGGTAAAAGATTTCCCCTCTCTTAGAAAATGAAATTTTCCAAGACATTTTCAACATTCCAGAGATGTAAGTTTCTCTCTGTAGATATCTCCTTTAAAGAGCGGCTACGCCCTCAGATTCCACTGGAACCGAGCCTCAGAGCATATTTAAAAAATCAAACAGAGGAGCAAGGGAGATATGGCTGAGGGCTTGTGGCTGTGTAGTGTGCGACGCTGAGGGAGAGGAGACATGGCCCCCCCATGACCAACACTTTTGGTAGCATGGCCAGAGATGTAGTCATAAGAAGCTACTAAGAGTCTAGTGTGGGGGAGAGACCACAGGATTCTACTGAGCCAAATGTTCACAATCCGAACGGAAATAAACTCTCCAAGTTTGAAGAGAAAAGAAAAAGTATTTAACAATGACAATAGGAATTTTGTAGGAGAAAAATCACCTGTATGAACATTATAGCTTTGTTTTGTAGAATTAATGCCATGTGGTTTGCCCACGCCCAGTGGTATAGCTTTCTTTCTGTTGTTTAGTTAAAGTGTAAATACCAGGATATTGCTTTTATGCGGATCTGTATGATGCAACCATTAAATTGACGTTTGACCTTTTAAATAATATGATAAAACACAATAATTTCACTTACTAGGAATTTGTGTGAATTTTTTTTCATCATAAGCACTTGCTTTATTAAGATTCAGTTTGATGTTTTTGTTTTATTGCCTTGTGTACTTATTAATATAGCTTATCTCATGTCTTTGATTTTAACGTAAAGCAATTTGAGCTGCATGTTATGTAAGAAAGGTGCTGCATAAATAAAATGTATTATTACGATTATACGTGAGGGGGACAAACAAAAGGACAACCTGAAACCATAATGCCTCTGGTAATGGCTGTCTACGGTGCGGTCACAGCTAGTTTAGTAGATATAATCGTATGTGCACAGACACACGCACATGCACACGCACACACACACACTTAAGCTCACAGTTCATGACCTCTAGTTTGACGGCAGTAAACTTCAATGTGCGCTGGCAGCTCAACCAACTGGTTTGCCGGTTTTATACCCAGCAGCAGCAGACCTGGTTCAGCAGGCGCTGACGAAACTCAGAATGTGGGTCTGATTAAAAGTGCTTTGCTTTGATTAGCTGATCACAAACTACACACTGCTTCTAGCACTAGCTCCCAGTCCTCAAACCACTGCTATCATGAACCCCGCAGCTGCAGGTGGATTGATCCTATTATGTTAATCCAAGTGCTTAAAATCATCTGAAAAATATAAAATCAATAAAGGCCTCCTGTAAACATGAAATTGAGCGTGCAGGATAATGTTTGACTAAGTCGCAGAATATAAAACATTAAAGAGAAGCAGATGAACAGCAGCTCTCCCTGTGCAGCAGTGACTCGCATGGTGCCACAGTGGTCTGTACCGCAGGCTACACATGACCACACCAATCTGTATTGTTGAGTTTCACATAATTGCCATAATATTTTTTTAAATTGTTTTGATTCTGTAATTATACATCAATAGATAATACATCAGTATTTATTTATTTATTATTATTTAAATGATAGTTTTTGATGCAGGTTTACTTGTTTCTGTTCTACTTTACATGAGCTTGACGGTAGAGTGCAACATTAATGTTGGGTTCGTTTATTTGTAAAACAGCTTATTCTTAGGGTAATTTAGTATTTTATTTCTCAGACAGTACGTCTGTCATGCAAGGTGCATTGCCTTGTCAGTGAAATATTGATGGGGTATAAGACACAAGCAAAGATTCTCTCTTTCAACATGTGCCTCAGTGGAGTTAAGAAAACCATTTGAGGTGTTCATAAACGTCAAAGCAGGCAACAATAGAGCAGTTTCCTCTCTGCTTACAGCAACTTAAATGTTTTCTCTTATCTCTCTCTGTATGTTTAATATGAAACAGATGAACTGGAGCAGTTTTCTTTTTATTATTATTAATATTATTTTATTATTATAATCCCTTTAAAGAATGATGGACCAACTGTTAAAGGGAAAATAAAAAATCATAATCCTGTTCTCTGTCCTGTTTTAGATTTGGAAGGAATGTATCATTAATAATGTGATCGTTACATTTTTCAAAATTCGGCTTTTATAAACGACAATGTGCAGAATGAATGTGTATTTAAATATTACAGGCGGATGTATAAATGCCTTCCTGTATTAGTCTTTTACCTCAGTGACAGTTGGAGAGTCGGCGCTCATTCTCCTCGGCGCAGTAATTGGTTGGTCTTGTCGGGAAGTCGGTGAGAAATTGACAAGTAACAGAAAAATTCCTCCCTCCTGTTGTGATCATTTGCTACTGCTGAGTATTAAAAATGACGCATAGAAGAACGCCGCCTTGAAGGACTCCACTAAAACCAATGTGAGTCCATTTTAATGGCACATTGTTCGCTCATCAGAGCCAGCGCTTAATAGGTGATACTCTAAATTAGCTGTGCAGCCCTAACAGCGGGCCGAGGAGTGATGCAGGGAGTTCACAACCTTTCACCGGCTGTATTAAGGTGCTGTCCTGCTAGTAAATGAAAAAGACATTATATGTGTGATAAACTGTTCAAAGTATTTGAAAACTGTCAAGCCAGCTTCTGCCTATTGATTTTAACTCCAACATACCTACTGGTTTTAATACAAGGAGCTATGGCTAAAGGATGCTTGTGGGTTCCTGCAGAGGATAATCCATACTTTTATCACTCCATGCATTTTTCTAAAAGCAGGCCAGTCTGGAGAGGTGTGAGCGATGTAGAAGTCAGTGCACCTGGCAGGGCAGGTTGAGAGCTTCTTGCTAAGCAGCACCCTGTTTTTAATTATATATGAGGCAGAACTCACAGTGACAGAGAGGGAGTGCTCCTGGGAGCGAGGCCTCGGTGGCACATGAACACAGGGTGATTGACCAAGTCACTAAGAGGTCCCGTCACTCACATCTGAGTGGGCACTGACCCACTCGGCTGCCAGAGCCCTTGAGAGGGCGGGCGAGGAGAAGGTGGGGTGCCCTGTACATCCAGCGTCCTCCCATGTGGGGTGGAATTTCTGTCCGCATCAATTATTCAAGAACCATCTTAGATAACACTCGCAGGGAGGATGGATGAGGTCTATTTCTGTATGGTACTTCATAAGGATGAAGACAGGAGGCATTTTTTATTTTGCGTGCTGGTGCTTCAGACACTGGGTAACCAGTGCTCTCCTCCGCGCAGCTAAGGTAAAAACCCGAAGTGTCTTTGAAATATGCTCTTATCACGCTCTTCATTCTTTACTCTATGCCGATATTCTCAGATGTCAGCACTTTGTGGAGGATCTGAGGAACACACTTATTTCCTGCCTTCTATGAAGTTTAATGTAGAGAAGGTGTTGGAAATAGGGATCTCTGCGAAGGGGACAAAAGCCTCAGTCTTCTCACGAGGCAATGTCCCCTGAATGATCCTCGTGTTTCCTCCCTGGTTTCCATACGTGTCATTTCCTGTCATGAGTAACCAGACACAGGTGAGGAATACGGTGGCTGTTGGGTTTTCTGGCCTCACCTCCTGAAGAACTACATGTTGCAATGCACAACATCACAGCTCTGTGTGGTCACGAGTCCAAGTGTGGAATTGACACTTCCAGCGCATTCTCACTTCTAACTTCACACAGTCCTTGAATAGCAAAGCTTAACTGAACACTATAATGACTGTGACACACAAGCCAGTCGAGTGTAAACACTGACTATTAGAAGGTGTGTCAGATGCGTCTAGAGCCCAAACGATATCGGTTGGCTGATGATCGACCAATATGAGCCATTCGTAATCATTTAGTTGAACAGTGAACAATTCAATGTGCATTTATATTCAAAATTGTATAAGAAATATGATTTTTATTTTAAGCATTGTATAATTTGTTGTATTTGTGTTTTTTGTTTATAGTTAATTAGAATAAACTTAATGGTTTGACTGTAAAATATCAAACCTCAATTACGTTGTTTTGTCCTTTGCCATTTTTTTCTTAACATATATTTGCAAATATATTGGTATAAAAAAAAACCCCGTAACAAATCACATTGGTCAGGCTTAAATATATTTTTTACTCCCACTCCCACTTTGTCTATAGATTACCTCTCTCTAGAATATGTAGTTGCAATAGATGAAGAGTAAAGCAACCCTCTGTATACAAAGGGGATGAAAGTCTCTTTCAGCTGAAACAATCAATACAACAAAAATGTATTAGAGTTATTGTGTTGGTGCTAGAGCTGTCCAGCATAGATACCCTGAACTAATTCATGTTCTTTATTGACGTACTGTAGAACAGTCACAAATAATTATCAACAGTGTTTGATATTTTAGGTTTTGGCGATGAGATACAACGGCGAGAGTTAACATTATTTTGCATTTAATCTTAAGGTTTTATTTTATTGTTGAGTCAGTCCCGAAATGTTTAAAAAATGTTGCATTGTCACAACAACTTCTATAATTGAATTAAAATAACCTGTATTTTAAACATTAATAATGATGATTGTTTTAGCAAATCTGCATTCCTAATTAGCACTATGAATTATGAACTAATTAGAAGTTCTTTTAGTTGGACTTAAATGAGACCTTTTTTTCTGCCTGATATAAGTTGGAAAGGCACACAATAAATACGTCATCAAATGTTCATACCAACATGGAATTAGAATTTTACTCCAGAAATTTGATTTGAGATTTGTTGTTAAACAAATGATTGGTTAATGATTTTTTAGTTGACATGACAAATGCAGAAATAGATTTGGAATGGTTTTTGAAATGAGGCGTGGACAGCCTGTTGTTCTGCTTTGTGTGTCTGCTACGGCCTGTGCATGCATTCATGTTGATGTGTAATATTATGTGCGCTCACACAATGCCATGACTTCATGTCAAAGGATCTGAGACACTTGATTGTGACAGAATATCTTCCAAGCACACACAGTCATTTCTGTCACACTCTGGAATTTTTTGGGGTTGGAGTCCTGTGCATCGACTGTGATGCAGCGCGGAGACACAGCGGGATGTATACCGGGGTCATATGTGACCTGGGCCGGTCTCTGGTGAACATGGTTCTACTACACTGCTCCTGTCAGTCAGTTTCAGAGGGGGGGAAAGGCTGGGAGAGAGTGAAGACACACACTGAGAGACGGAGCCCCACTGCACGGCAGACAGACGAGTATTCCCTCCAGTCAATCACAACCCACAGAAGCGCTCAAATGATGCAGGATCTCTCGAGAGGCCTGCAGGGTGGAACTGGGTGAAGGAGGACCTAATGTCACACTCGCTACACTGAGGTCGGCTCCTGTCAATTATCATAGGTGACACCAGGACTTAGAAAACTGCCTCTGAACTCTTTAGCACTCTGAGATGACCATATTAGTGGTCTAAGTAAAACAAGCATCACTGGGACTCTGTGGAAGGTGTTAATCCCTGACTAATGAACTCTGCCTCTGCCAGTAGCTTCCCTGTTGCCTCCCCGGACATGTCCACCTGTGTCTGCGCATGTGTGTGTGTGTGTGTGTGTGTGTGTGTGTGTGTGTGTTTGTGTATGGGTTAGAGGATTCAGAAAGAGAGGAACGGGCTCCACTCTCCCGTCCCTCAGCCTGACAGGCAGAATTCAGCAACACAATTTCACGGTTTGTGGGCAGTGCACACCACTGCCTTCCCATCCCTGAGACCCACAGATCCAGTGAGTGTGAGTGTGAGTGTGTGTGTGTGTGTGTGTGTGTGTGTGTGTGTGTGAGTGTCAATGTGTGTGTTAGCCTGTCCATATGAACACGAAAACACACACACACACACATAGACACACACACGATCCCCTATTAATGCTAGAGGAAAGGAGAAATCAAATATGAATCCTTCAACAACCACCTGGAATTGAAAAAGAAAAATGAGTGGACTTACCATTTTGTTATTGATTTCATGAAAATGAATTTCACAGACTTTCTCTACGATGTCTTCACTCTCAAAAGTTATGAAACCAAATCCTATGCAGAGAGAAACAGAGAAGGAGGGGGGAGGAAAAGGAGGGAGAGAATGAGTTAGTGGAGAACCTTAACAAAACTTCAGTTACTAAAAGAAAACGCACCACAAGATGGAACATTATATTATTACGAGCCAGATGCAGAAACTATGCGGGTACATCTGTGGAGATTGGCTTGGGCATGGAAAAGAACAAGTGAACAAGACAGACATTGTCCTCTTTAAATCAAGAAGATGATGAAATCTGCCACATTATTAAGGGCACTCGAGGACCTCTTCTACAAAGAGAAGATGGAAAAACAGCACAAAGCTCATTTAATGAGATTCAGGGAGCTGGGACCCAGCATCTGAATTTCATTAAATGCATTTTGTGTTCTTTTTATTGAAATCTCACTGTATAACAAGCTCTGGTTTTTATGTTAATGCAGGCCTTAGAATGAATGTGTCATTGACAGTGGGATTTTCATGCCATATTTATAGGATAAAAGCTTAACCCCTCTTTTGATACAAAGACACAGAGACAAGATGGTTTCAGACTTTTGAACACAAGTGGATTGCAATGCTCTCCTCTGTGTTTTGATGGTGATGCACAAAGCAATCTAGCTGCGGCGTATAGCAGGGGCTGAAAGGAAAACTGATATTCTATTACGTTTGCAAAAGAGGAAACGGCACAAAAGAGAAACAGTTAGTGAATAAAGAAGCAAGTGGGACTGAAAGGAGATGAGTTTCCTTTCAAAATGGCAAACAGCCGATGATGAAATAAAATCACATCAGATTGAGCTTAAACAGTGGGGCACTGTGAACAACACGCCATGTGACTGACACACACTCCCGAGAGCAGCGTCGGTTTATTCTCTAGGAACGACAGATGATCCAGTAAGAACACTAACATGCTAAAGGTGGAAAAACACTAATACTCTAATATAAGCCATTCAAATATTTACTTTAAGTGAATATTGTCCTTTTTCCCCCCATTCACACAGGTTGAGATAAACTCCATGTGTTCAGCGTCCTCATCTGCCTCACAGGACACAATTTCAAGGTCAAAGAAGCTTTTCAAAGCCTAGTGTCAACCACATGATATCACATCGCACAACATCTTCTGTAGGATACATAAAGGAAAGATATTTGTCATCTGTCTGTTTGTATTGGGCCATTGCTGGTTCTGTTTCAAATCAATGATTCTGTTTTCAACCCCGGGGTTTTAGTTTTTGCATTTAGTTACCGCATAAAAAAACGTTTAGCATGTCAATGTTTGTTATCTTTCTTGTCAGCACAACATTGCCTATATGACCGGAGAATCCATTTTTACACAATGACACAATGTATTGGTCCCAAAAAGAAAGACACATAGAGTGATTTGATCATGGCATTGTTAATCAATTAAAAAAAAGATTCCAACCTGTATACAGTATATATACCATACCGATCGTATGATACTTATGTAACAGTATAACATCACATAAGATTTATAACCTTACGTATACCTCATATGAATATGTTGTATTGTAAATATTTGCAGGTTAAAAAAATTACATTTTCATATACACATGTAAAAGTGTAATATATTACATTAGTCTCGGAAATAGCTTATTTATTCAATTCATCAGATAATTCTGAGAAATACAGGGTTCTTTGTCAGCGGAGGTTTATGCTGCATCCTAGGCAACCTATCACAAACACTGACATTTACAGTTCTGTCATACAGTCTTTATCTCGCACTCTCATTTTTCATTTCTACCCCTCCTCCTCCTCCTCCTCCTCCTCCTCCTCCTCCTCAAGCCACTCATCTGCTACCGACACCAGCTCGAACGCACCAAAACTGTCTTGTCAAAGGAAAGGCAGGAAAACCTAATGTGGGAGCTAATTAAACACGGACAACAGCTAATCGAATGAGATCTTATGAGACAGAATATCAGTTTCCATTGAGACGTCTCAATGGCGAGTGGTGGCGAGAGCTCGTCGCACATGTCCGAGGTTGGGGTAGACAAGGGACCGGTGATGACGACGGCCAGGAACAGGAGAGGGGGTGGGGGGGTGGGATGGACCCTTTCCTCCCGCCCACCCCGCCTTCATGCCAGCGCAGGGAGCACTTTTGACAACCAACAAATCAACCGCCAGGAGTAATTTGTCACAGTGGAGTGTAGGTAGAGGGAGTGGAGTCTGGGGGGGGGAACGAGGGCGCAGAGGGAAAGAGGAAAAGGGGGAGATGAGAGGAGAGAAGGGGGGGTGGGGGGAAAAAGACAGAAAAAGTGACAAGGAAAGAGGTTAACACACATGGCCCCTGTCGCCACACTCCTTCCTGCTTCTACAGGCAGCTCCTCCATCAACTGACAGGACATTTTCCAGTGCACAATTATATCCACTGGGGTCAGGGCCAAGCCGCACCAGCACAGAGACCACCAGCAGGGCCCTTCCACCCATGAGTGGATCTGTTTAAATGAACAGAAGGACAGTTTGCTGTGGTGTAAACTACTCCACGAATGTGTACGTACACATACATAAAAGACAAATCTCACAACAACCCGCCCTATATCTCTGATTCCTGGGCTCAGCACACGCCTCCTTGGCCGGACCCCCGTGGGCTGAGTGAACCTCTGGCCCCACCACTTCAGTAATTTCCTCTACCGTCCTATTTTACAGACCTTACAGACAATTACAGGCCACAAAATAGAGCCAACAAAGGCATTTCTGTCTCCCATCCTCCGGTCAGCAGAGCGAGATTATCCTCACGTATCCAGGCCCTGCTAGACTATTAAATACTGTCAGCACTGACAGACACGAGGAGAGAGGTGTCAACATGCTCGCGCCCAAGAAGCTTCCCACTGCTTGAACAATACCTTGTAAATGGAAACACAAGGATTCCTGATAGGACGGCTGATAATAGGTGTTGTGTGGCGAGTGGTCGAGGCTTGGTGGCTGCACTTGCTCACACCTATTAGCAAGAGCTGGGCTCGGCCTCATCGCGTCGCTCCACAGAATCAGCGGGGGGGCCCAGTTTCACGGCCTTTTACCGGCTTCATCTCACTCGCTCTTTATTTCACACTCATTCCAGCTTATTTGCTTCTGTCACTCCAGTGGAAAAAAGCTGATTCTGCCAGAAGCTGATAATGAGAGAACTTGCAGAATGATGCAGCCGAGGCGACTTTTACTTGGAGTTGCAGCTTTAAATTGCAGTTTGTATAAAACTTAAAATGAAACTATAACACGTTAATGGCCATCGTAAAAAAGTGTTTAAAAGCGTCTCCTCTGTTTTTTTTTAAATCTGAAAACGGCTTCCAGATGCACAACACAGGTATTTTCAAAAATATGCTTTTTTACAGAAAGCACACACACACACAGAAACACACGCACACGCACACGCACACGCACACACACACACACACAGTTGGACAAACCAACATAACATGTCTTAGTGAGGTGTTGGGCCACCAGGAGCCTCCAGGGCAGCTTCAGCTTCACTAACCCTTGACACAGACACTTCAAGTCTGTTAAACTCTACTGGAGGGTGGAACGCGACATTCTTCCAAAATATAGTCCCTCATGATGGCGGTATGGAGTGCTGTCAAACACGTCAATCCCAAAAACTGACTGGAGGCGTTCAGTTGACATCTGGTGGATGCCACAGCACATGATTCACCTCGGTCTGATCAATATATAAATAATATTTAATATCACTGATATACTAAGCTGATTCTATGCAAATAGATTACAGAGTGTCATTGTTGACACTTGTTGGATCAAACCACACATAGTTAATTCCCCTTAGATTCAGTGAACAATCGTAAACTTTGATATTTTAGAACAAAATGCCTCACGTATCCCAGCAAAAGCAATTGATAACTGCAATGCTTTGAATGCATGGGTCATCCCAGTTGCTGCAGCCTCTTGGACATACAGAACCATAACCATATATATCTGCTGCCTCGACAAGGAGGACTGAACCTCTCCTGATTAACACTGGAGCCTCCTGCTGTATACCAGACCTGTCAAAACAGGGCAAGGAAGTGAGGCGACCCGGGGGAAGTGTCAGTCGTGTCCTCTGGCACACAGCATGAAGGGAATGGAGCCCCCCTACCACGCGCTGCACAAACACTAACACACCCACAGAATACACACACACACATTCACCTACTGTACACACACTGGCACATGCGCGACCATAGGTGCACCTCATCTGGGGCAACAACTGTTCCTCCTCTCCTTCCGCCCCCCCGCTGAATTGGTTATCCTCCTCTAATTATGCATGATCAAGCCTTTGTCTGTCCACTCAGGCGTAAGTCTACAGAAAGTTCCCGCACTGCATGTCTGCCTGTGCACTCTAGCCTCCAGGCCTCCCGTCATCTTGTAATGCAGAGAAGCAGACAGAGGCAGTCCGCACACCCACGGCGCAGTTAGAGGCCTTTGATCAGTGTTTCCGCCTGCTATTACTCGAGATCCAGAGCCCTGGGCGTTAATCCCCTGTTGAATACAGTTAACACCAGGAACTTTCTACCCGCACGGAGCACATATGGCCCACAAAAGACAACAGAGGCAGAGTAAATTAATACGAGGAAACGGCTCAAATTTCCCCCAAAAAATGCCCTGTCAACATTACACAGAATAGTGGGAATTAATATTTAAAAAGAAGGATTGTAAATGTGACAGTTAAAAGCAGGGGGAAATCTCTGTCTGTCCCCATGCATTTACATCACATTACTGAAAATCATTAATGTGGGTTTTCTCCTGTAGTCTGTGCTTTTCATCTCTGTCCTGCTGGCTTGTCCAACTCCCGATCCAGATCTGATTATATACACCAACTACTACTATTATTATACATCACTGCAAAAGAAAATATTGTATTTTTTAAGTACATATTTAATCAATGAATCAAACATGTCTTTACTAATTCCAATAATCTATGTTAGTCTGTATGTGGCTAAGATATCTTGAGATCCGTTCGTCGTATTATCCTCACACTTGGAATGAGTATCATTAAGAGTCCACGGAAGCTCAAATTAAAAGCGATTCGGACATGTGATACGTTCAATATGAATGGTGACCAGCGCTCTTTAACAATTGATTCTCTAGTTCGGGTTCTGCGGGCTTCACCAAACTTGAAATAAACAGGTGAACAACTCTTTAGTCCCCACAGCTCGATTACTGCAGGTGACTTCTACAGTTTCAGAAAGTGAGCTGCAACCAGCACCACCACAGGTCAAACGAGTTTGAACAGCCCAATCCAAACAGGCAGGTTTAGAACAGGCACTGCACTAGCTCTGCAAATGAGCCTTCCCTTTGATAACTAGATCTGACACTGAGTCATTCAGAAGTAAACAAAAAAACACATCATTTGTTTATTCGTGGTTAATTTAGTCACAGACAAAGACAGTGGAAGCGGTGGAGAGGCAGACAGACAGAGACATAGACTAGACTAGGTCCCACAGGCATGCTCAGACTCTGTAATCACAAATCTAGAAAAAAAACGGCTGATAAAAAAAACAAAAACAAACATATGTAAATGTGACGGCGTCGATGCACTTGAAACTGAGGGGGGAAGTGAAGATGGACGATGTGAAATTCACCCCTGACGTGTAGAGTGCATTTAGCCAGGAGCATGCACCATGAGGTACAGCAGGTCATCCAGTAACCAGAAGGTCAGTAGTTCTAGTCCGCTTGCACTGAACAGGCACTGAACCCTAAATTGCGTTGTGTAAATTGCCCAGATTGCATGGCGAATGATGTGCGATGGATGCGCTGTATGAATGTGTGTGTGAATGTCACTTGCGGTGTAAAGTGCTTTAAGTGGTCATTAAGACTGGAAAAGTGCTATATAAATGCAGCTCGTTTAACATTTACAAGACAACACTCCAAAGATAACACTTGAGATGTTTTGCGGGTTAAGATATAACTTCACAACTAAAACGCATCCATTTGCCGTCCTGGTAATGTCTGGTGCTGAGAGATCTGGTTCGTTTTTGAGGTTCTGAATTCTGAATGACACTAATAATCATAAATCATGAAATACTTGTCATCACAACGGTGGACAAGGAAATAAAACTGGGATCCATTAACTAGATTAGAACCAGAATCGACAAGCAGAACTTGAATAATCAAAAAGCTGCCCACTGCTTTTCTTTTTTAATCTGGACCTTACATTTATATGGACTCTGTCATGTTCAACAAAATAAATACATATAAACAAACGTATTTATCTGGCTCATTGCTTAAAAATAAGTAACAGAACAAAGATGTATGGCTTTCTCCAGGTAAATATAGGTTAATATTCAATAATGTTAATGATGCCCCCCCCCCCCAATGTATTTTAGGCACTAGCTCATAAATAAATTACTCATATTCATTTACTGAATCTCTGTAAATGTTAATTAAATGAGTCACCTGCCCCAGTGTGGAGTGTTTAAACACTATGATGTAGTTTTGCAGCTGGAGAGCTCAACAGATGTTGTCGATATACAAAAACATTATCTGAGGGAAGTGCACAGGCTTAGTTTGGTGAAACAAATATATTTCATTCAGGCTCCGAGGCCCTGTCTGCAAAATGATGAAGGGAAAACTAGAACAAATATGTGAAATACAGCAAGACACCGTGTGTGACTGTATGAGCAAGCACCAGGTAGTTTAGTAAAACCACAAGTACCACGTACACTGCTGTTGAATGTTTTAAATAGTTAATTAAATGTCAACGGTTTAACTTTAATGAATAATTAAAAATGAAGGCTTGTGTTGCTGCTCATGGTACAAATAGGTTTGGGATGCATGGACACGTTAGTGGTAAAATAAAAGGGTGGGTAAACTATCATTTTTACAGACCTCTGGGCACTTGTTGTGACAAACTTTTCAAACCATGTTTTATTTCCACTGTTCTATAACTGAATGAGTCCAAAATTTAGGATTCAAGATTACTTTTTAATCAAACATTACATTATAAATATTTCAGTGACAATTGGAAAAAAGGTGGTGTTGTAAAAAACGGTTTGTTTAGTTTGTTTAGCTGCAGCTCTCAGGCTTTTAAATGCTAAAACGTATTAGTTTAGACAGCAATCGAAAGGACATCTCATTATTGATCATTGAGAAATGTCACAAATGGAATTTTTAATAACAGAATAAAATAAATAGCATCAGGCTAGAGAACAATTAGGAACATGAAGGTAAATTAAGGTTAGTGGATTTCAATGTGATTTGTTGTTTTATTCATGCTTGACCTTTATCATTTCATGGTGCCACGGTGAGTTTGTACTTTTCAGTTCAGAAGCACAAGTCATTACTGAAATTGTAGTCAATACCTTTTATTTCCAAATTATTAACTACAGTTAAAGATAAAAGCAAAATGAAGACAGGAAATAGGAAAACTTTGCAAAGTTGTAAAACAGATAATGGAACAAAAACAAAAAAGTGAAAGAACCACAACAACAAGCAAAATGCTCGATCAGGGTAAATGTACCTCTCAACATGGGATGCAGAAGTAGTGTGATACTATATTGTGCTACTTGCAACTGCCCAACTAAGAGAGATGGATGTACTGTGTGTTTTTGAAATGTTTACAGTATCATGCAACATGTCTGCTTCCTCTGCATTTTCTGTAGAGCAACTGGGCTCAGCATGCATGCTGAGGGAGCTAGTTTGTCTGTGCCTCTATGTAGGTCAGCTTTCAGAGTTGGCCATCAATTTCTACTGTCCTACTTAAAGAGACAGTAGTGTGTGTGTGTGCGTGCGCCATACACACACACACACACACACACACACACAGACACACACACACACAAAGCATTTGTAGTACATATGAAGAGCATAACCCTCGTACTATCATTGATTTTATTAATGCTCTAATCACACACATTTATTTAAAGCCTTTCCAGCATCATCCGAACCGTAACTTCAGCACATGTTGGTCAACACAAATCTGGGTTGTCAGCACGTGCCCTGCTCTGCTGTGGTCAGTGGTAATAGGCCTCTCATTAAGAACACAGAGCGTGCACTTGTGCCATGACTGCAGCTCTCTCCACCTGTCCAGTATACTTTGGAGCACTCTAACTCAAGAAAAGCCCCTCATTACTGCTAAACAATATACCCATAAGTGTGAATGTCTCTCCTCCTATATGATCACAAAGGCTGTTCCAGCAACAGCTGAATGGAGGCAATTACCCACAGAGAAGGTGACTAACCACCCTTTAGCTCACTGGCACCCAGGCTAAAAGCTAGAAGCCATAAAAAGCTTAAAAAAAAAGGGCACTCGATGAGCAAGACAAAGAAATATAAGGAAACAAATATCTGAAGAATATAAATTGGGAGATTTATGACTTGAAAAGTAAAGTATAGATAACAAAGAGTTCACTGAAAAGGAGCGAATGAGACAGCAGTGGCTTTTAACCAGGGGTCGGTTGCCGGGGAGGAGAGCATGTTCACAGGTTTCTATTTGTATCAAGTGATTGCGGAGAATAGTCCTGAAATGAACAAGACTACACCACTTGAGGACTTCACATCAAGCCTGAGGAGCTTCATGGTGCAATCAGGTGAGAAACCAATATATACAGGCCAAATTACAGGATTCTCCTCAGCATCACCATCATGATGTAATCACCCATGTGTCGTGTTTTGTTTCTGATTATTCTTCTGCTTGTGCCTGTTCTACTGTGCAGTGACACAGTTGTGGCAGTGGTCATAAAGTATTTCAATCATTTACCTGAGTGAAAGATAAATACTTTGTATGGACAGCCAGTATTTTCTATAAATAAGTACATAAATATATTCATTCGAAAAAGTACAATAATACAATTAGGGAATAGAGTAGGGTCATGGTTAGAATAATGCATTGCATTATATATGCCATTACAAGTTAATATTCTCCGTTCAAAACTTAAGCTAAATAAAACAAATAAAGTCAAAAAGGAAAATGTACGCAAATACTAAAACAAGGCTACTCCAAATAACGGCCTATAACTGACTTTTAAAGAAGACATGTGTTTTCAGTTTCTCTTCTCTCTGGTGTGAATGTGAAGGGTCTGCAAAACTAGAAAGCCCAAACTTTTTGGTAACTCCAGGGAAATTATGATGCCCCACATTTGCCTAGTGCACATTTAGCGGGTAGCTTAGCACATCACCTTATAAAACCAGGTAAGGAGAGACCGAGACCAACATTTCCTACATGTGACAGAAGTGGTTGGCCAATCAGAGTCAACTGGGCTTCACTGGTAGAAAGCCAAACCAAGCATTTCAGACAGAGGCTGAAAGACATTTTCCTGAACATTAAAGCATGTAAACCTTAGTAATAACCCAAATTAAAATTATGAACCTGAATATAAACATTACCTTTTGTTTAAGGTGGACCACAAAAGTTCCAAAGGGCTGGGTAAAGGGGAATATATCACTCGAAGGGTGCTATGGTCACTGTGTTCACTTGGGCAAAGCACATCTCAAATCAGAGGATACAGCTCCTCATATCTGTCCTCCTGCCTTCAGATGATTGCTGCTGCAATTTAATATACTGAAGGAGAAGGATTATATATAATAGCAGCTAAAGATTACAGATACTTTGAAATTCACGCCTATTCATTTATACAAAATAAATGCAGACTGATTTACCGATCCTGCTTTCATTCTATTGAATATTTTTTCTTTTTGATGCAGATTTAGACACATCTGCTGCTGTTCAATTAAAATCATTGATTTACATTTAATTTACATTTTAAAACAAGTTATCAAGGCAAATGACTTGGTTTTGAGAAGCCTATTCTCAACACATTGTCTAATATACACCAAAACACCAACAACTCGCTTAGCGCTGCCTCATGTGAATACATGAACCTCACACCTGGGCTCTGTGTGCTTCATGCTGAGCGTTCTGCGTATCTCAATCAATAACTGGTGGGGCACAGCTTACACTGGTCATTATGTAAAAAATAAGTAGGAACAGACGGGTAAAATACTGATCCTTCAATAAATACAAGCCTTATGTGAAACTGAGAAATAGGACAGTTACTTCAGCTAACAGATAAATAAAATGGTTTAAGTGAAATAATAATGGCATAATGGTAAGAGTAGATCAAAGTTTGGGCTATAAGTGCTGATACATAGTATGCATCTTAGAGCACAGTGGAGAAGCAACTTTGAGGACTATATATGATAAATAGTGAGGAGTTTACTGAGTAAGATCTTAATGATTGATCACAATACACTCTGATTCATATTCCACTAGCTTTTCGCACACAGTGCACTGCCCCTTTATGAACAAAATGCACCTGGATGCAACGTCATTGTCCTTGCACTTTGCATCGGTGATTAGGCCAGAAATATAGAGACCAGTGTGGTTTTCACACCTGTGAAAACATGCTCATGCAATCCATGTAGCCCAGAAATGTCATCTAATGGATCCTGCAATTCACTTTCTGAGTTGTGAGTGGGACTCTAGAAACACATGTTGGTAATGCGGGGCCCAGTAGTGACACTTTACCAGGACAAATACGGTAACTATTTTTGTAGTCTGTGACAATTAGGTCATGAGAATACTTGAGCTGGTTCGCAACAAGCGCAGTCCATTTGGGAAAGAAATAGCTGCTCTGTGTGTGCTCATTTCCCTTTCTCTCTCTCCATTTATCACAACCACCAACCATCCTTCTCTTGGCACTGTGAGTGGATGATGACAAGGATATCTCCATCCAGCACATCTGTGCTGTTCATCTGTTTGAAACTAGAGAATACCAATCAGGCCACATTGTCAGCCCTTTCATACGCCACCAATAAAAAGCAGAAGGGGTTGCACAAAGCAACAAAATGGAATCAGTCGTGCTTAAAGATACAACATGTAACATTTCATCATTGACGTGTTTAAAATTGACTGGATCCATGTAATACATTTTGTTTACTTTTGTATTTACATTATCCAAAAATGTTTCCTAACATCCAGAGAAATCCCAAATTTTATTCAAGGTAACAGGAGATTTCATTTTAGCCATTGCTTAATAATGTCAAATGCACTTTACCCGTGGTTTTGCCCATCTCTGATACAACTCGGGGGGGGGGAATGGCACACGATGAAAGAAAAACACAATGCTAGCCAATTAGCTGTTTTTTCTCCTTCCACTGTTCGTATTGGCAACTCATAATGAATCACGAATATTCATTGCTTTGTAACGTGAATAAAACTTGAATACATTACCCTGTCTGTGAACATGATTTGCACCTGAGTAGACTTTCACAGGCAATGGTGGTGGAACCACAAACTCCCATGATACCACACTGTTACAATACATCATGCAACTATGTCTATTGTTATTGTTTTGGTTGAGAGACCCCTTGTGGTGAAAGTTACATGTTGTATTCTTATTCAAATTTGGACAGGTTCTGACTGTTTATAAAGATGGATGACATGACAGCTCCTGAAAAGTGAAGCCACATTGGGCTGTTCTCCCTCTGGTGGCTGAGAGCAGTATGTCATTAACCCCTCCTCCTCCATAGTATTGGATGGTACATAGAACACACTAAAATGTCAAGTAGCCGTCTTATCAAACTGACGTTTGTTCTAGTGTTAATTTTTTCGTCAATAATTTCTCATTTATAAAAAAAGGAAAACCCTCATATCCAGCATATTTTAGCTGGACTTTGGAAACAAGGGGAGGAAGTAAAGACACACCATACATCTTTAAAAAGAGTCAATGAATCAGACTCATGCCATTCGTTCTTAGCTGGTGGGAACCAGATGGAACCATTCAGATATCAAGTGTAGAGTACATGTTCGAAGGTCAACATTCTCAGAAAATATGAAAAAAAAAAAAGTTAGTGCAAACCCAACATAATCAATGATGAGACCTCTATCCATGATAAGGTGATGGAAAAATTGATGTGCTGTCTTCTGGAGTAATCCAATTCTGGAGGCTAATATCCATAGCACAGATGCACATTCCCACACACATAGAGAAAAACCCAGACAATAACCAAGTGAGGTCAAAACAGACATAAGCACTGAGTGAATGACAGAGCTCCTCTGCTTTAGCCAGTGTTATCCCTCCATCTCTGTATGGTTCCACTGCACTTGCCTGAAGACATATTGTATTTGTGTGGACTTCTACCCCAGTACATCTCATATGCCGAAAAACACAGTGTAAGTAGCAGTAGATACAGAGGCCAGAGAAAAATACAAGCAAGGTTAAGTAAACACTGCTGAGGGTAAGATAGCAATCCACCAAGACAAGTGGTGATATGACTTTTAAAATGTGGAAAAAACTAATATGTGTCTACAGAGCAGTGATAAAATAAAGGGAAAACCTGAATAAATGAGGGATTCAGATGCTTTCGTGCAGTGCATGGTACAATTAAACAATTAACATCTAATCATGTCTAAAAATGCAGAGCAGGCCCAGTTGATTCTGGTTCCAAGATGGCGATAGGACAATATCTATGAGACTTTAACGAGGATTCATTGCTGGGCCACAGGTGGCTGCATGGAGCTTTAGTCACAAAAGCTATTTTCAGACATGAACTCCGGAAAATGTCAATTGGCTTGTTTCACTAAAAACTCTTGAACAAATTTGTACATTCAATTTCACTTCTTTGTGTTGTCAATGTGTATGGCACCATTGTATTATTTTGTTCTTGTCCTTCACGTGTTTTCTGCATCAATGTGCCCACTGTTTCGTGGTGAATGACTTTTATTTCAAAGCAGGAGAAACTCCAGACAAAGCAACTGACTCTGACATCTGCCTCTAGGTAATTTCAGGAGATTATCCAGAGTTCAGTTTATGTCTGAAAGCAGCTTAAGATTCATAACCGGCATTTCTTGATTCAATCGCAATAGTGAAGAAAGTGACATCTGCATTTACATCTCTGTCAATAAATCGGGTTGGTCTTTGTGGACGACAGTGTGCTTTCGGTGACCATGAAGCTCATGCATTAGTTTGATATGTAAAGAAAAAAGGACTGCCTCAGGTGACTGAGAAAGTCAATGCAGGACGTGATCAGACTGCGTCAGCGAGAACTGTCTGTAGACAATTGCACAGAGAGCGTTATTATAGGGGTTGCAGTGCATAAACCTCTCATTACAAAGATGAATGCACATTTGAGGCTTCAGTGGTGCAAAAACCATTGGCACTGGTCTATAGAGATTTGGCAAAAAAAAAGAGATATGGTCAGATGAGTCATCCTTCACTTTATTCTTGACAAAAGAGCGAGTGCATGTACGGTGTGCATCTAGAGAAGGGTACAATTCTCCTGGTGTACACTGAGAGAATGCTTGACCCCTACAGTAAGTGGATCCAGTGGCTTGTTAGGCCGGCCTGGTTTGGGTCCTCTTACAGGGGTCACTGCTAATCAATACTAAGTTGTTCTGAGTGATCACCTTGATCCTGCAGTAAAACATTTTCATCTGGATGAGAGGGATCTTTTGCAGGATGAGAGTGACCCCCATCCACAGGGAACGAGATGTCACTGATTGCTTTGATGAGTATGAAAATGGATGTGAATCATATGCGATGGTGTCCAGAGTCACTGCATCTAAACCCAACACCTATGGGAGATTTTGGACCGATGTGTTAGAACACACCACCTGGAACTCTCTCCTCGCCGATATCCACAACGCTACATCTCTGAACAGCTTCAAAAAACTCCGCAAGCACCACCTGTTCACTAAGACCTTTGGCCTCAGTTAATGACCACCCTGCCATTTGTGCTGTTTATTTCTATTCTGTTTGGTGCAAATTACTTTCTTTTATTTTCTCTTTTGCCCCATTGGACATATGTAAAGCGTCCTTGGGTCTTTTGAAAGGCGCTATATAAATTCAAGCTATAATTATTATTATTATCAACAGAACCTCAAATGATGAAATATGTTTTGGAAGTACAGTACAATGTTCTCTCCGGTAGATTTTGATTGAAGCTGTGGTGGCCCAACATCTTCTACAAGACACTTCATGTTGGTTTTCACTATAATTTGACACCCGTCTGTAATTGCTCACACTGATAGAATTCCTTTAGCACAAATGGAGTATGGGTGTAATGAGATCCAAAGGTATCAAACCATGGGGGATTCTTCATTCAGGAATATCAGACTCTTTTGTGCAAAGCAATAGGCTGAGCTTAACAGATGTCTCAATTTCCCTCCACATATAGTAACAACCAATGCAGGGAGGAGGCGGAGGGGAGGCGTGGGCAGGGGTCTTTCCAAAAGGCTTTGAGTCACCGTGATGAATTTCTTTTGAAGTGTAAAGCAACGTGGGACTTGGAATGAATTAAACAGATATGCACCTTTTGTGTTTTCTGACCTATTGATATAGATATCAATTTCATTAAAGTTAATTAGCATTTCTCATTCCTGATGAAAATTAGAGCCAGGGAACAATGTATAGCAGATGAATGCCGAGAGATGGGAAAGAAGATCACTCAGAAGTTTGTACATGGGGAACAGTTTATGGTGTGAATGGAGTAGAAAGGAAAGATGTTGTCGATGCCAGAGCCTCCCACCAGAGCCTCCGCAGGGCACTTCACTCAGGGACTAAAAACATTAAATCAAAATAATCTTCTGCAAACAACAGAGCTTTAAAGCACTGAATTACGCAGGAGGAGGCTGCAGAGGAACATTGATTTAAATGAATTAGGCCTCTCGTTGCCTGTATGGCCACGTTGTCATTAATATTTAAGCACGGGGTATATTTAAAGGTGTGACACAGGAGCAGTTCATCTAAAATGAAGAACACTGATGATGCCACTTTGCAGAGGCCCATTACCATTTAGGAGAGATTGCTTTCATTGAGTGAGCCAAATGCTTAGAGGCGGAACTGCCACTTGTGTTTACTTTACAGATGCTGTTATGGAGCTACAGCGAGGAAGAGCAGTGTTCTCACAGTGCCATGTGCACACTCAGAAACACACACATGGGCGCTCAAATCATGACATCATGGACTCATCAAGCGGTGCACAATGATGTCATTCTGATACTATTGACCTGTGTAATCAAGACAGGCTTCGCTGATTCACCGACGCCCCTCTTCATCAAATGTCTCTCACACAGGAGCGCAGTGTTCGAGCTGTTGGATGCTCATAGTACAGCAGCAACGTTCAATTACAGACAGAGTCTGCTCACAACATCCAGGCTTGGCTTAATTGCTTACTTGCACTATAATTGGGTATATAATCAAAGGATAAACTGAACGCAGCACATCATCTTCGTAAATTCAGAATATCCTTTCATCAATGCCTTTGGGCAGTGATTAGTATAGATGAGGAAGCTCCACGGACGGCATTAACTGCTGCTTATTTATGTCTTTGTTGAAGCTATTTGAAGCTTTGTGTTTATCTTTTATGTTCACTCTTCGAAAGGAACACCTGAGGAAGGGTAAAGAAAGGTCATTGTGTCGTAAAAGCATAGATGCAAAAGGCCAACTGAGAGAAATCATGATAAATCGACTCTCGCATGGCTGTTGGAGTTGTTCTATATTTAAAGGGACTAACTGCAACTGAGGAGAACTGCTCAGGCCCCGGGTGAGGTTTACCACCCAGACTCCAGCCTCTTCAATCTTCAGCTGTGCCGCTGCACAAAACACTTTACAGCCTCAGCTGCAGCTCGGGATTGGGTTACACTTTTTTTAAAACAAACCACTGACAGAAGTTGGATTCTATCACTGTTTCATTAGTATGCACAAACTTTTTAAACGCACTCACAGGAAGTCAAGTATGGCTTAATTGGAAATAATGTTTAACCATGAGAAAACGGTGTAGTCCTTGGTCACTCTTATCTAGTGCTCTTAAAAGAGAAGATGCTCTATAACTGTCTTACAACTCGGACTGAGAGCTTTATGTCTATTGTTTAAACCTAAAGCCAGACCTAGGCCAAGTACCTGGATGCTTTTTGATAATGAAACACATCATTGTCTCTATAGATCATCACCACCCTATTGTTTTTATAGCTATATATGCAAGGCTATAGAGTTATATTTTGTTTTTATAGGATTTATAAAATGTAATATTGTTTTCAGCTAGATAGCCTGCACATTACAATAAAGTGATATTAAACTACTCTCTTCTCAGTGCATGGTACATTGACTAGATGACGTTTTGGTGTCAGCTCGCCAGCCGGCTTTATCATAAGCTTTTTGTTAAGCATGCGTCAACAGGCTTAGCGTTGTCAGCGTTGGAATATTTGCTGGATGATAACACCGAGGGTTAGTGAACTAGATGGAGTATTATATGTGACACGTATTGCTGTAGGGGAGCGGAAGAGGCAAGGCACTCGTCAGCAGCCATGAATGTCACATCTACAACATGTATCCTGAGTCTGTTCCATTGAAATCCATCCACAGGCTAGTAAAGGCATCTTAGAAAGTCAGATGGGGGGTGTCATTTTTCAAGTAATGTTACATTCTGTTTTCAGCTTGACAATGAAAATGTGATTAATACATGAGAACTGCTTCACATTCTTACAGACGGTGCCTTTAAGTCACACTCTGGCTGCACTTGTGGGACTGAAAAGACTCTGACTCTCTGTTTAGTTTCCCTCTTCCCCTCTCGGAATTTTCCTTTTAACTCAGCCTCTTTGCAGAAAGGGAGCTCATTTCAATCTGAAAGCTAACATCTGTGGAGGCAATGCAAGCTCTAAATGAGTGGATTTAATCCCTCGCAACAAGGCTAGAGCGCAGGAAGTGTTCACGCGAGGAGCCAGGAGAGAGCACGCGAGCAGAAAAAGAAAGAGAGAAGAGCGAGAAGGGGAAGAGTGAAAAGGTGACAAAGAAGAAGAAGAGAGAAATGATTTTTATGACCTCCGCTCATAACTTTCCATTTGCAAAAGCACCAATGTTAGCTCATCCAGGAGAAAAGAGGACAGAAGAAGGAGAGGACAGAAGAGTGGCTTTAACAGATGGTTATTCATGCAGTGAAGCAGCTGAGGTATTGGAGAGGGCTTCAAAGCAGAGGATGGCGCCACGTCCTGCATGGCCTTCTCCTCTGGCTAGGCTTTCTGTATTTGGCCTTTGAGTAAGGGTCTGATCAATCCCCCAGCATGCTGCCAGGCTCTGGACCCCCCATTACCAAGAGGCAGCCCTTTGAACAAACCCTGCCAGGGGTCACTCTCCCTAAGCTTAATCATCTTAAAGGTCAGACACAACAAGGAGCATGGAAGACAGTTCTGTCCCTGGCAGTAGGCCCGCAGCTGACCAAGAAGAGCATCTGTGGGCAGGGCAGCTTGCAAACTGGGCTGCCACTGCCAGAGATATGGCTCAACTGGTCATTTCCATCCAAGACTTCCATCAGACAACTTGACAGAAATTAGAGAAAGAGAAAATGCAAATTGGAGCGTGATGTCAACTGCCGCTATGCAAATGCTCCTAAGAGGGCACAAAAGATAACCATCATACTCAAATAAAATCTGATGGATCAAATAGTTGAAGAAAGCCTGTGGCCTGTACAAACAAATTAAGTCCAGAGGAAGAAATAAAAAAGATAGAAAACTCCTTGTGTAGGCTACTGACTGTCACTCTACACATTTCAACAGCACTACAATGACACTTGCATACTGCGCGTCTCAGAAATACGTTTCAGATTCTCTAATTGACTTTGAGGATTTTAATAAGCTGTTCTCTCTTGATGTTGAGCTCATGTAGAAAAGAAAAAAAACTATGACAAACTCAAATAACACTTCCTTCCTTCACAGCAAAAGCCTTCCAGAGGAAGTAAGGGATTATGCTCCCTGAACCGCCTGTTAGAAACGGAGGAACAGTTGAATACAACCGCAATCTAAAAACGCAGAGAGAGCAGATCAGACAAAGGGGGAAGCCTCTTTGAAAAATGTTGTCGAAAACACACTTATAAAGCCGGGGAAATTACAAATAAAGGCCTGTCTCCTCTAATAATAGCCTGTTTTCGCTGCAGCAGAGCTAAATCAGCCACCGTTTGAACATTTATGATACACAATTAAAAGGAGGGCCAGTCACTGCTTGGTAACTGTGGTGCATCGCAGCTTTTTACTGTTGATTCCCACCTAAATTAAATGTTGTATGAATAATAAGGACACTGAGTGAAATTCAAATGAGAAGCGGCGGATGCATGTCTGGTGCAGCCATGATTTATGCAACAAAAAAAATAACAACAACAAAAACAAAGCAGTTAAATTAGTTGTTATTGCTTTTTTCTTTTGATTGACTGAAAAAATTTGGTCTTTTGAAAGTAATTTCCAATCAGGATTTTGTGCAAATTCAAAATTGTGGAAAAAATGATTTAGTTCAATTTTAAGACACATGGACAGAATTGCATATAAAGAGGAGAAACTGCTGGACCTGACGGGACTAGTTTCAACATTTACCACCGTGTAGCCACACACATCATGCACTTGTAAAAAATACCTTTAAACACACACTTGTAAGATAGCATATGAAGAAAGCTAGCGAAGCTGCAAAGAAGTGGGTGAAATCACCCGACTCTTCATCTGGACCCACAGCTGCACCTTTTCACTGGAGGCTGTTTGCTGGAAATGACAGCTTTTCAATTTGATGAAATGCGTGTGCACACCTGATGTCTGCCACTTAACTTAGAGATCAGGTGTGAGCATTTAACAATTTTAAAGCCAAGAAGTGGTTCCCTTGAAAAAAAATGAAATAAAAAAAGAACATGCGCCAAAGCCTGAAATCTGCTAAACGTTAGTCTATACTTGTGATATGTCCTTCTTTGTGGTCTGATAAAATATTAACAGCAACAATGAATATTTTTTTTGCAATATGTACAATTTTCAGAAAGTTACTGTATTGAATTGATACATGAGCATATTTTGTGTCACTTGGGGACGTGGGGATAGTCTTTAAATTCGTCCGTATAAACATATCTTAGCCAACCAAATTTGAGGAATCGTGGAGTGTCCTTGTTTATATATTAAAAAATAATTTTGGTGAGTGGACTGTGTGGGGGAATATACTTTATTATTTATCCTCAAGTGGCCAGGGACCAAATATTCAACATAACTTTCTCTATGCAAGAGCATCTAGAGAAAAACAGCTAATTTCAATGGGAATTTGTGAATTATACATTATATGTCACTGCATTCAAAGTTGAACTATGGTAATTTTGGTAGGTTTACCAACTACTTACCTTTATTGGAATAGTAAAAACGTCCTTAGCTTCACTTTGACAGTCAAAGATATACATCTACCCATATGGATAATCATCAAGTCAAAGAGACGTATATGAACCATAAAGGTCCTGCACACTGGCACAGAATATTTTTCAGCTATTCCTGCTGATTAGGCATCTGATAAGTTGACATGTGGATACATGCTGGGAATTACATGGGTTCACAAACTACTTGCACTAATTAGAAACCTCACTGCATATGTTACAGCAACACGTGTAAGAGAAACGAGCAGGGTGGTTGGTGAGGTGTCAGTCACACATAGTGTGGTCTGGAGGCACAATCAGGCAAAATAGCTAAAAACTAAAAGCCCATGTCGTCCCTGAGTGGGTTTCACACAGCAGGAGAAACGCATACGTAACAGATAACATAACTGCTCCTAGTAAATACTACATTCACCACAATTATGATGGACTGTACTTTAACACTTTAAGTATAAACTGTGCAATATCAATGATGTATGTGCAATCTATTTATCCCTGTCTTTACATTGTATATACTAGTTTAATTACATTCATATTTTTCTATAAATATTTTTTTTAAATATTCATTACACTCGTATTGCATGTTACTTATTACTTGCTGATGTTTTTTTTTTACTCTTCCTGCTGTAATATTTACAAATTATGTAAGTGTGCAATGCCTGGACATGGGGCTGCTAGTTGTAATGTAGCCATTATTAATCAATGTTATTAATTTCATTGAGTTTGTTATGTATATGTACAGACTATATGTAGTTCAATGTTAGGGATGTTATAACTACACTAGACATAGACTAAAGCCATATGGAAACCTGGTCCCACTTTAAAACAGCGTTTCTAGTTTAATTCGATTTTATTACTTTGTCATTTTATTACTGTTTAATTTTACTTTATTGCTATCGTGGACAAATTGTGTGGTCAATTGCAAAATAAATGTTTATCCTCAAAGCAGTCTTTCAATATTTTGTTTGAATGGAGCCACTTCCACATGTAGGTTGTACACGACCTAAGACTATGTACAGGGAGATGGCAGCTTAGCACTTATATAAGAAAAAAAGGTGCACAACTAATGAAAATATTGCCACTTCCTGCACAATGTGTCATCATAAAAATACATACTTTGAGCAGTCTAAAATGCCATAAAATCCTCTGTTTTATCAGCTGCCAAGGATGAAAATCTATTGGCAGAGTTCAGCGTGAGCTTTGACAAGTTTGGCCATCTAGAAGAGATGTGTGGTGATTATCTGGATAGGGCTACTCTGTCTGTCTAGCTGTCCCAATAAAGCCACGATGCCAGAGTGTTCGCCTCTGGCTCCCTGGTCTGAAATTGCCTCTAAAACTGTTTTTAGTAACTGCTGCTACACAGTAGTCACATTAGACAACTTCTAGCACATAATTTAGTCCATAAACTACTTAAAGCGTCATTTTAAAGATGCTAGTTTTTTTTTCCTTTTTCCCATTTTCAAGTAAGATGGAAACTACAATGGTCTCGGTGTGGATGGTGGTAGCATGTGTTAGTGTTTCTCAGTGTGTGTAGAAGTGTGTGCCTGTGAAACGGGCATGCATACAAGTGAACGAGACGTCTCGAGATATGTAATATGACATAATGTCTCCCCTGCTCGAACCCCCAGCTGCTCGCCCACATGCCACAGATCCTGCACCATGTCTAAACAGATGCTCTATCAATAATGCTTCCTCCAGTGCCAAACACCTCCCTAGTGGCCAAATTGGGAAGAGGAGAGTGGATGAGAGAGAGGGAAGGAGTGAGTGATTGAGTCTGCGTTTGGAGGGAGGGCAAGAGGGAAGGAGAACGGGCAAGGACCCAGAAGCTCAGGCTATTGGGAGATGGATTGGACACGGCAGAAGAAGCCGAAGGAGCAGTGAACCTAGGGATGAAGTGTTCTACTTGTCCCATCTGCTCCAAAGACAGGCGGGAGAAAGACAATTATGCACTGGCAACTAATATTATTATCCTGGCTTATTGTTAACAGGGAGGAAAAGGGGAAATAAATAAGTTATAAGGTAAAACAATGAACAAAAAGAAAAGGAGGTAGGATGTCTGGCAACCTGTTCACGAACAAGGATGTTATGTCCCATATCCTGTGTTTTAGCCTCCAGAGAATCCCAAGTCAAACACTGAGCGGTATCAAGCAGAGAGGACTCACACTCAGTCCTTTAAAACTCAGTCATCCTCGGCAGGTACAACTATCGGCTAAAGGGCCATTTTCCCTGTCTATACACTAAACACAGTTCAATGCACGACAGATACACTCATGAATACACACAGCACACCACACACAGTTGGGTTCAACAGCCTGAGGACATGTATAGTCCCATTTTCAATGAGTTAACATTATTCTGACTCCATGTGGTGGTCAGCAGTCTTGTGCAGCTGTTCAGTTTCCACCAAGAAAAACAAGCACTGCGTTTTGTTGTTGTTGCATTGATGTTGATACTTTGGCATTTTCATTTTGGAAAAAAAAGGAGACTGAAGTTTCAAAAGACTGCAATCAACTTTTTATCAAAAAACGTATTAAATTTTTGCTTTCCAGCACATCTATTCATGTTAATGAAATTAAACTGGTTTTATCGAAAAACAAGAAAGCAATGAAATCCACTTTGTTTGGGTTTGGATACATCTCCCCCAACCAATAACACAAGAGTCTTATCATGAAAGGAGATGGAATGGTAAACAACAGAAATTAATATATATTTTCTTTATTTGCACATGTAAAAAAAACAGGCAGACAGACGTCCTTTCAGAGTTATGAGAACTTTTGGGGTTGTGCGGCAGGCGAAGACAGGGTCCTGAATGAATTCTGCAGGTATGAAAAATTGCAACATCATTTTGAAAAAAACATTTTAACATACCCATCAGCCATCTCTATATGTGTGTGTGCGTACGTGCGTGTTTGCACACCATTACCTAACTGTCCCACATTAGGTGTATGTATTGGTTCTTGCATGAGCAACAAAACACATCAATGCTCCTTCTGCACCACCCCTGTTGTCATCATCCATCATAATCTAGCCCTGCCTTCCACTAGCTGTCAAAACTGCTCCGGACAATTCACTTAGACAGCGTCAGCTGAACTGTAATATTTTACCAGCCACCATAATGAGGACTGGCCTCCAGACTCACGGAAACAAACACATGGCTCCCTGCCCACGCCCTGCTTGTTGTATCCATGACTTTGCCACAGTCATTCCAATTTTCCTCTTGCTGGAGGCAATACTACTATCCTTGTATGGTCAGCCTCTGCCAGCTGGGAACCCAACCTGTCAGCCCATGCAATATTGTCCTTAGTCTGAGCTCTAACATTATCTGCACCGTTACTGGGAGCTATCCAGAGGAAAGAATAATCCCTCTGTGGATATCTCTAGTAGCTCTCATCAGATTTCAGGTAACACGGTACATTGAGTCCAGGATGCCAGCGTTCAATCAGACCAAGAAAAGTGCAGGCAAGTTGCTTTTGGGCTGTAACGAATATTTTCATTTTTGATTAAAGGTAGGGTTGGTAATTTGTTTGTGAAACACTGAAACGTCTTTGAAATCCTCAAAAAACAATCAATAAATACATTTGACGGGAATAAAACAAAAAAAAGTGTCTGTGTGACAGTAATTACCATGAGTAATTATCTCATTTGGACTCAATGAAGTGATTCGCTTGCATACCTGTCTGTCTCTGATCTCACTGCGGATTACAGAGTATTCACTAACTGGAGAGACATACTCCACTGAAGCAGAGACGATAGCCAGAAGTTAGCGAATGAGTCTCTGAAAAGTCGGCTTCTAGCAGTCATCAGGCAGTGTATGTTCATGTGTTTGGGGCGTTGGTTTGATGAGAAGGCTGATGGGAGGGTATGGGATGTATAGATTGCATTTTTTATTGCAGCATGCTCTTGCTCTTCCAGGATTACAATCCTAATCTTTACTTACTATCCTAAATCATAAATACAGTCATATTCAATTTGCAGTGAAATAAAAGAAGCAAAATCAGCTTATCCACATTTTTTACACTTTCACTCAAGTCATGCTTAACCCTGAATAAATTATTATTTATAACTGCTTTATCTGCTTTGGTAGATAACCAAGTTCCTCAATAAACGTGTATGTGGGAGTGTGTGTGTTTGTGTGTCCTCAGTTAAGTGCCACCATCAACAACATTACCTTGGAGGACAAAAGAGGGCACGGACACACACCGAGCCACACACGTCAAGACAGTAACAGAAAATAGACGGAGTAGCGACACACACTATTTTAATTATCCTCTTGTCTAACCTGCCCTCCAATTACAAATAGGGATGTATAATAATCCATCTATTGATGCATGAAAGACAGGACAATAACACAGGGGCTGAACATGAGCAGGATAAGAAGTGGCTTGAAAAATGAGCTCAGAGAGGCTCACACTGATGTAAAGCTAACTCAAATAAATGGAATACCTCTGTTTCAATTCACTGAGATCCACAGTCATTTCATAACAGTTTACTTTCACTGTGGTTTTGAATGTGATAAAGTTGAGAGACAGTATTTATAACCATCAGAGACTTTGAGATAGAGGACATGATTACATTTATGATAGTGCAGTTAAACAATAAAGACACTGCAGTGTCTGCTGTGTTCCACCGGGGGATAGACATAATGGATATGCTCTGGCTAATTTATGCCAGCTAATTTGTCTACATTTGGTAAATCTTTTTAAGATTGATTTTTCTCAGCAAATACAAACTCAGCTCAACAGTAAGTAAACAGGGCTGAGAGGTTGAGCTATTATATTTTCCTAATAAGAATTCAATGTCTTTCCAAAGACAGTAGAACAGTGTCATTTTAGACAGATTTCATGTGAGAGAAATGACAATTTGTCTTCCTCTCACTGATAAGAACACTGCCAGATGATTTTGTGCTTTATTTGAGGAACAAATATGAAGGATGCTCATATACAAACATTAAAAAAGCCACACTCGAAAACAACCTCGGTCTTCTGAAGAAAGAAAGACAAGTAAATAGCCACTTAAGGGATTTTGGGCTGTGCTCTTCACGTCTAGGTTTTGGAGGACGGCAACACTTTTGTAATTGTGTCTGGGATACTTCTCTACTCACATGTCATGCTGCGTGTCTGTGCCAATCACATCCTCTGTACATACAACACCATGGCCGTTACAACAGCAAAAGTACAGAATGGAACTATCCCCTTGTGAGTGGGAGACGGATCTAGCAACATGTCATATCCACTTATCTCCAGAGGCACTGGGGACAACTCCTGTTCCTCCACCCATACACTCTTTTCTTCCTGGCTCTTACCAGTTTGCCTGCAGGTCCCCAGTACCTGCTGCATGTTTATGAGTCCATTTAAATCATCAAATAAAATCTCAGTAAAACGGTGTTTTTGTGCGACACAGCAAAGGATGACCGCGGGAGTCTGCATATATCCTCATAAGTTGGTCTGATGCTTGTTATTTGGCACTGGCACATGGGATCAGTATCTGCAGTGATACTGACCTTATCAAGCATATCAAGTTTTGGCAGTGAAATGACTGTTTGGCATTGAATATAGTTTCTTTGTCAATGTCGTCATAAACTTTAAGGTTTCCGCTATTTGATACATTCACTCAATTGTTTAGCATCACAGAAAACTCCGGCCTCGTGTGTAGTTACATACAAACTATAAGGGGGATCGGAGAGAGCATTGCTCTGCCTCCTTGGTGGAGGTAGCGAGACCACAAAATGAAGTTTACAGAGTTTATGTTCCGGAGACAAGGAATTTACTTGCGTCTGATCTGTACTTGGTATCGACATGTGCCCTGAGCTGAGTTATTAGATTAGACAGTGGAAAAGGAAAAGTTGGACAGATGCGTTTCTCCTCACAACCTTCCTACCCTTAACTAACTCTTTCCTCTTTAACCTCACATTAACACCTTTGGTTTAGTCAAACAGCCTCTGACTGCAGATATTATCCAGCACAAAGACTCAGTGATTATATTTAATGATCGTCTCTCAACTGTTTAAATATTCTCTTCTTGAAGTGATGTGCGACGCCCGCCCCCAAATCGGAATACAAAGAAACGCGGAGATGGGTAAATGTTTGGGGCAGGGGAAGACAGTGCAGGACTTAGTGGTCCTTCTCCATGCCTGCAGGCGGTAAAGCAAGCTGCATGGCAGCCCTGTCTCCCAAGACAAGTTAATAAGATGGAGCAGTCCCCCGGGGCAACAGCCGGCGAGCATCATCACTTTGAAGGCAGCGAGAAAAGCTGAGACATACTAGGGAAGAACTCTCAAAAAGAAGCTATTAATTACCCCCTCTTACTCGCCACTGCTGCAGAAAAAAGTTAATTTGACAAATCCAAAGACAGGGATTGTTTCGAAATAAGGGATTTTTCCTCCCACTTGGTTCGACAAATCTTCTGCAATTATTTTTTTTGTGTGCTACTCTACCTTACTGTACTTCTTAATTTGCATTTTTTTTTTTTCTCTGTCTCCCGTTCTTCCTTTTCACACGTGTATGACGAGGCGACGTTCTCCGCAGCGAAACCACACGGAGACGTGGGGCAACGCAGCACATATCTGTACATATGAACTGCCCCCAAGACCCCTTCCACAGACATGCGGTGTGATGAATAAATCATGCAGCTCAAAAACCAAGGGGAGAGAAGTTTCTCTCCGGAGGGCCCACGTTCACTTAGTGCAGCTCAAGTATCTCCCTGCCATCCAAATGAGCCACACACGGCTGTGCTAGAGCAAGTAAGAGCAGAACTGTCACCTCGCCGGAGAATCATTGATCATTACACAATTTGTTCCCTTTTATTACAGCCATTGCAATTAAAAATAATTGAGTAGTGGGGTGGGCAGGTGGTCCCGTCAACAATTTTTTTCACCAATTAGCACTACAATAATATTGCCTGGGATATTGCAGATGATATTATTAGCATTTTGATGGAACACAAGTGCCTGCATGCCTGAACGCCAGAGAGCGGTTCGCTAGTGGAATCTTCGTTACCGAGATCCACTGGGGAAGAGTCACTTCTGGTTTGACAAAACCCAGCACAGAGGAGGCATTGAATCATGGCGGAGCATATACTGTTATTGCAGAGCCGGAAGTGCGTGCGGAGCAGGATTAGGCTATGAGACGTAAATGTTGGATTTACCTTACATATCAGATACATTAAGCTTTAAAAAATAATCCCTACTCGGGTTTGTTATCTCAGTCGGTCACATTTCAACATTTACCAAAAATCAGCAGTGGATCAAAGGTCCCGTTAACATTCTAAATTTTGCCGACACGACTGATAAATACATTCGAACATCTGGGGCGAGGCCTGTGTGTTCTCATCTAACCAGCTCGTCTGGTGTCAGAGGCCTAACAAATTGGTTCTCCAACCAGGGAGAATGTGTGCAGAATGTGACGGTTCAGCCCGCACAGAAGAATCGGAATCAAATTTGAAGCGTTGAATTTTTTGTGATACATCCTAACAATTTTCTCCAAAGCATCCAAGACAGATCCGAGCGTCTGTCTGTGACAAGGATTATCTTACAAATACCAGAGGGGGAAGATAACTGACAGTTCTAAGTTAAAATGCCTTCTTTTTTTTCTGTGTTTGCAAAGGGAATGCAGATGCATATTTGAATTCTTGACCAGTGGTATCAAAACTAAAAGTAGTTTTCATACAGGAACCATGAACTTCTCCTGACATTACCCAGAGGAGCTGGATGTGTGAAAGCATATGTCGGAATCACTCCAACCAGACATTAAACTGACTTTGCCCCGCCGGCTCCAAAACATAAAGTCATGTAATGTCCTATTGAGCCCATTTGTGAATGGAGCGAGTCATTGTCCGGAGAATTTGCAGCGAGCGAGTGGGCGTGCTGATGATATTTCGAGCACTCTCTAATCAAGCCCAACCCCTCGCCCAAACCCAACGGAGTGTTTCCAGCAGATGAGACACAGACGATCTCTGACTGTGTACGGCATGTGTGAAAGGGACACAAACTGTTTCTAGGGACATTTTAAGACACTTCAATATATAGTTTGTGTCAAATAAACCATGAGTGCAAACATTAAAAAGTGCAGTCATGTTGCAGAACTTCTCTTTCAAAACCATTTCTCCAAAGTTATCTGCGGTGGTCTTTCTCGTGCTGCCTCCTTTTGTTGGTCAACTACTTCATTCTAATTGGATATTGTAGATTTGACACTTATATTCTGCCTCACACTGGTTGAAATACCATTGACATATATTTACTCAAGTCCAAAAATAACAAAAACGATGGTTATAGATAAATAGGTGCATTGCCGACGCTGTCCAGTATGGAAATTTCCAAGCGTAAATTGTCTTTTTGGACCTTTGTTACAAAAACAAACACTCAGTATGCCAGAAACAGACAGGCACACACACACACCACTGTATGTCATGTTTGCTCATATGTGGCCAGTCATTTACTGCATTCTCCTGATTACCTCGCCGAGCATTCATGGCATTTCGGAATTGCGATGAAATAACTGCGAGTATGAGAGAGAGGAATAGACAGACAGGTGGAGCGAGAGGGGGGAAAATGAGAGAAATGGAGCGAAGGAGTGTCAGAGACAAAGACAGAGAGACGGACCTAGAGAGGGAGACGGAGACAGAGAGATCAGAGAGCTGAGGACAGGAGAACAGCGCACGATAAATGAATTCCCCAGAGAAAAGGAGGGACACGGAGAAATTACAGAACAAAAGGAGAAGACAGAAATGACATTTCTTAAGGGACTGCTGTGTGGCATTTGTAGAGGGGAAAAATGAAATGTGAGGACCAGGGAGACATGGGAGGCGGGAGAGGGCATGGGGAGAATGGAATGAGTAAGAGCGAGAAACAAAAGAGAAAGTGTGTGAGAGGTAAGACTAATTTATGAGAAATGAGGCAGGAGTCGGCGAGGCTGGCTGCTGCATGTCTCGATGGATTGGGTGGGGGTGGAGGCGGCGGGCGGGGGGGTGGGACTGGGTTTTACAGGTTGGTGGAACGGAGAAGAACCTGTGATATGGATCCTTTCGAGGTGGCATTTCAAAAGAAAGTGAACTCTCCAGAAATGGAAGATGAATATATAAAACCAAAAAAAAAAAAAGATCACTTCTCTTTTTCTCTTGGAGGAGAATCTCCCCGGCAGGTAGACAGAGCAGAGAGAAGCAAAGGTGAGAAAAAGACTGGGTAGGAAACAAAGAGAGAGAGAAGCGCGGGGGGGGGGGGGAAGCAAAAGACAACAAATGTGTGAAGTGACAGAGGCGAGAAAGAGCGGGAGAGGGAAAAGATGACGGAGATAAAGTGAGATGAGAGACAGCTGCGTTCGACGCAACCGCTCTTCAACTGTGGCAGTTTGGAAGGGGGGGGGGGACGTGCACGTGTGTGTGTGTGTGTGCGTGCTCGCGTGTAAACCCTCCGAGTGTACGCAGCTTTATAATAAAGTTCACAAAAGCGTGAAAGGTGGGATTGATGATAAGGCAGCTGCTCATTTGTAGTGCATAAGGAGTCGGTTCCCGCGTGCTCCAAGTACACAAACACACAAAGACACACACGGAGGCACAATCGCTCACACACAGGCAGACGGAGAGAAGCTGCCACCGGAGGTATCGAGAACCACTCCGGGCCTGCGAGTGATTCAAGGCTCTACCTCGAGACAGGATCCCCTCCCAGAGCTCGCTGACAGAGGAGCGGCGTGAACCTCCTCTTTCAAACAGGACGCAGCGTCTTCATCCGCCCATCGTCTCACGGCGTCCTCCTACTGTATCAAAGCCGTGTGAAGTGCCATCAATGTACACGGCGAACGCACAACTTCTTCATGTCTCTCTTTCTATCTTTCTTTCTCACACACAGACACACAACTTTGAGCAGAACAGAGAGGGGACCAGAGGAGGGCTGGCAGCGGCGATGAAAGACAGTGATGAAGGTGCGGCGGTAAAAACCACTGCAGACGTCATCCCGCCGCTGATGGAGGGAGCACATCACACGGACGCGGGCGCTCTTTCAAGTTCACTCCCTTTCAGCGTGAGCCCAATATAGATACGAGCCAGAATCAAACATTTAAGCAGCCACGTGGCGCGTACATGAATGAACACACACACACACAAACAAACACATAGTAGTGCTTTCTCTCTCTCTCTCTCTCTTTGCCGTCACACTTGCCAACTCCACGGGGGATTAACCCAAGCAACTGGACCAAGGCTTATTAATCATATCATCGTCCCACACGCATTGCTGTGTGTCCCATCCTGAACCACTGATGGGCTGCCATGTCAAGGATCCCTTACAGCTGTGTTTTTATGTGCTGTTGAAAGCTGTGTTAGCCCCCCCCCCAAAACACAAAAAAAAAGCCTAATGATGTCAGATGTCGTCCACGACCCCTATAATTTCGCACACATTCTGATTTATCGCACACCATTATGCATTTGGCCCGTGTGTATCCAGCGAGGTTGTGGTGTTTGCTTGTCGCTGTAAAAATGTGTGTGTCGTGGACAAAGTCATATAAACAGGGTGACTGGCTGAGGGGTTTGTTATCTGTGGGACTCGGCACAGAATTCAGAGCGTGAACCCGGAGGAAGCCACCCATTTTATATGGCACTGTACTACACACATCTGCAGACTAACACACTCACACACACACACACACCTGCATGAATAAAAGACACACAGCCCACCTACCCAGAAGTGCACCGTTAAACACACAAAGACCGACTTGGAACCTGTCAAGTGCAAACAAACTGATGACAAGACGACAACAGATGGATTCGCTGAGGAGAGACGAGCCACGCATTCAACTCAATTAGCAACGTGCTGCTGCGTGACGCCGATGGGATATGGAATCTTACCATGACTGGCAACCTGTCAATCGAGCGACAGAGCCACGGAACAAGAATCATGCAAGATGCAATGAATTAAATTTAATAAACCAATAAATTAATTAATTTATGAATAAATGGTTTCAAAAAAAAAAAAAAAAAAACGCGGAGTGGCAGCTCTGCATCAAGAAACAGGGCATAATGTGACCAGGGAGCCTAAATATCCCCAGGCGCACACACACACACACACACAAAGAAGAGAACTGGCAGCGGGGTAAGAAGAGGAGGAGGAGGCAGTGAGGAGAGACGGAGGAGAGAGAGAGAGGAGAAAGAACAATGGCTGCTTCCCCTCTTGCTCACACTCGCTACCTGTGTGAACATTCACCAGCTCTGTTCATACATTATCCTGCCATGGTACCTAATGAGCCAGGCACCTCCACCCTGACACTTACGCTTGGCTAGGCAACCCTTATTACAGTGGGAGGCATACTCACTCACTTACTTACACACACACACACACACAACTGACCACCACAAGTCACATCCAGATTGTCTTGTCAGAAGAAATCCTCATGTTGGGGTTTACTCGTGTTTGTGCGTCAGTTTTGGACGCGTCAAGTTCTTAGTTCTTACAAACACATGAAGCGGCGTGAAGCCTGCTGGTGAATATGGGGAGAGACACCCCCGTGCCCCTTGTGAGCCGGTTATTACCAATGCTTCATTGTTCATGACGGCAGACAAAATTGCTCCTTTAGCTGCTTTTTATAAAAACAGGAACACAAACCCACACACACACACAAACAAGTCTATCTTGTCTGGCAACATACCAGTCATTGCCAGGATGTACCCTGCAGAGCTATGATTGTTTTGGCTGCTTCTGTATAAAAAAGCCCCTCCACTTCAAAAAGAGCCTCCTACAACTGGTTAAGTGGGAAACCAGCAGGAATGTAGGAGGCCAATCAACCGCAAGTAGGGGCAACACGGCAAAAGTCGGTCAAACGCACATCAAACGTCACGACAGCGTGTGCGAGAGGGCGTGGGAGGGGGGGGTTGCTTTGAAAACAGGGGATGAATCGGTTAGAGGATGACATAAGATACTCGGTTTGACCCTCAAAGCGCAGAAAAAGAAGAACAAAAAGAAAATGTAAGGAAACCAGAGATTGTTCTTTTTCTTTTCTTTTTTTTTTTTTACTTTAATCTAAGATTAGATGCCTGGACTGGAGGTGATGTAATCTAATTCAGCTTGCAATCTTTCTGGGAGAAGTGATTGCTGTGGCTCAGCAGCTGATTGTGATTTCCAGCCGTGTGGGCTGCTGTATTCTGACCAGCAGCGCACTGAGACCCACACGGGGACCAGAGAAAGAAACGCTCACTTCAAAGCAGCTGCACGGAGACTTGATCGTGCCGTCTTCTGCCGTCCTCTTTCGGGACTTGATAGCTTCTACTACAGTTACTTTTTTGAAGCTATTCCTCAGTAGGATACGATCGTATTCAAATTCAAAGACAAACCATTCAACAAAAATGTCCCACTACGGTGTTTTCCTAAAGAGGAGCAGGGGATTTTTCCTATTATTTCAGTGAACCAACAGTTTCTTGTTTTGAAAATTATCAATGTAAGTGAATCTCCGATACCAATGTATAAACTCTCCATTATTACACAGAGTACTGACAAATCTTAAATGAGATTTCTCCTTATAGTCCAGGCAAAGTAACCCATTTTGGAGCCAAAAATAGAAGTAATTGTAAAAGAATTTTTTTCAGCATAGATTATTTCTATGAGGTGTGAACAACATACTAAAAGCCCTACGAAATCCTAGTTGAGGAAATATGTTTAATTCTCATCAAAGTGTGCCAATAAGGCCAGGCAACAATACACCCCAAAGGGGCTATTTTTTCCTTTACTCCTATCAAAATGAAACTTTACACAATGAAAGTAGCCATGAAACGTAAAATTTTTTGTATTACAAGTTTCTTTGAAAATGAATTTATGTATGTATTTGTCATACATATGAATGGTGTTTCTGCCTATGCAAATTAGGACATATTCAATAAGTGTGGAGCTCATGTGCTTGTCAAATTCATTTCAGAAGAAACTTGTAATACAAAAAAAGTTACTTTTCATAAATACTTTTACTATATAAAGTTTTATTGTGGTAGGAGTAAAGGAAAAAATTAAGCCTATTTGGGTGTATTTGGGGCCTATTCGATTAGTGTATAGCTCATTTGCATATTCAAATTCATTTTCAAAGAAAATTGTAATACAAAAAATGTTACGTTTCATGGTTACTTTCATTGTGTAAAGTTTTACTTCGATAGGAGTAAAGGAAAAAAATAGTCTTTTTGGGGTGTATTGTTGCCGGGCCTTATTGGCACACATTGATGAGAATTAAACATATTTCCTCAACTAGGATTTCTTAGGACTTTTAGTATGTTGTTCTGGACACCTCATAGAAAGGATCTATGCTGAAAAAAAATTATTTTACAATTAGTCGGTCGTAAAACGTTACTTTGCCTGGACTATTATCAGGATCAGAAACAGTTGACTCAATGTTCCAGGTTTAAAACTTAAAAATGTAGATGTGCTAAAACACAGAATTAGTCCATAGAGTATAAACATGTTAACTTTTCATTACTTGTGTCTACTCTAAACCTGCCTGTTTTGAGTGAGCTGTAAAAGTGACTTGCTGAAATTTGAGTCGAAGCTGCTAAAGACCTGAAGCTGCACCAGTGCTGCACAAAGAACCGCTCATCTGCTTATTCAAAGTCCAGTAAAGCTTGACTCCGGAAAATCTGTAGTCAATGCCGTTGTCAAGGACATGTTGTTGTTTTGATTAGCGATTAAAGAGCGCTAGTCACCCATTTATCCCAATGTGCCTCAAGTTAGACACTGCACTTCCTTGGGCCTTTAACAATACACCTGTCAAGTGCTAAGTCGATGAGATGCACGTTTCTTGAGATATGTGTTCCACATTCAGACGAATTTCTTTAATTTTTAAGTCTTTAAGTCCATAGGAATAGTGCCCTCTTGTGGTTTTCACAACCTTTTTATTCGCTGATGTTTTCGAAAATCGTGGAGGTCATGTAAATTAATTATTTCTTGTGGATTTATTAGTCATACAGAGTTTTATACGCCTCACAGTCTTCCTTGTGTACCTCACTGCTAGCTTGCTAAATCTTCGACATGAAATAACGTTGATTTTAGCGCCCACGTTACTGCTGCCTAACTGCAGTCTGCTCACACCTTCTAAAAATAAACTCTAACAACTCCACAACTTTGTAATGAATGCAAGATGAGATACACTTTTAAACAAAATATACATTTAATTCTATCAAGCTCGATAACAGATTGTCAGCAATGTAAATTGAAGCTTTCAGTGCTACTCAACATAACACATTGTTGTGTTGCTGTTTGTGCGTCAACAGATCATTCGTCCATTGCACACAATTACATGTGAGTGGTTGCTATACTCATCTGTATGTAAGTCAGCTGTTGAGCTCATTAAGATGACTGTCACTGCCTTTTTATTCATTTGTATTTATGTATGTTGATCATGGGGTCGACTGCATGTACTCAAATGCAATATAGAAGATAGACTGTGTGAGTGTTTTAACAATAAGGTTTTAATAGTGATAACATTATCATTTGACTAACCGCAATTGTGACTTGAAAATTTGCAATACAGTCAAACTTAAAGTAAATACATCCATAAACTGTGAGCTAACTCTTTTCCTACATAGACTTTAAAGAACAATTACTTCTTTATTGTTTACCTGATGAGCAATATCCAATAAAAATCGCATTTAAAAAACTTTTACAATCCATAAAACCAGTAGTCTATAAAACCTTAGATCTTTCAAGAAAGTGATGTGCCACTCAAAAGAGGACGACAGTGGGGAGTGCAGATGTTTGTGCAGTGCATCCGTGGGTGCGATGACTATCACAAACACACCCGTGTGTGATCGGCGTGTTTAAAAAAACGTGGCAAAGACAAGAAGCAACGAATTTTTACCAACACCGCACAGCAGACACTGAGCTAATTCCCTCATGTGCTGCGCTCAGCTGTAAGACGCCTGGGTAGGCACCAATCAGGCTGTAAATACAGGGGACAATGCGGAGGAAAGCTACCACTTCCCCTGTCTGTCTCTGTTACAGTCTCATGCACATTAGATGGAACATTGCAGTTATATGGACACACTGCTGCACCTTTTCTTTTTTTTCTTCTCTCCATGTCCTGACTTTGGCATTTATATATAATATATCTATTTACTATCAAGATTAAACTGAGCTTGGCCGTGTAGAATGCAATTTCAAAACAAGGATCCATGTGTGTCCCGCACAAACAATGCGTGTGCGCGTCTTTATATTTTGTGTCTGTGAGTGTGTCCGTGTGGATGAGTATACCGGGTCACAGTGGCTGCGGTCTTACAGGAGGTTTAACCTTGGTAAATCCACTATTAGGTGCTCAGAGGATGATGATGTGAGCAGTAGGGCCTCCCCGATGGTTTCGCTCTCTATGAGCATCCGGCAGGTCATAAAAATAGAGAAGCTATGTGGGTATTACAAGGTCGGAGGTTGGCTAACTCTCAATATGATGACAATTCCAAGCTGGCATTTTCATTTCCTGAAGAGACTGATTCCCCATGGCAGCTGAGACCTGTTCAAATAAGTTTGCTTTTTAAGACATAGGATTTGTGATGCACATGTGCAGTGTGGACAAGAAAACGTTCACCTCCACTGTGTATCTGAGAAAGAATAATACTAAATTTGGGTTTCCAATGCATACAAAATTAGAACCCTGCCCTTTTTTTGACAAATGTGCCTCCACAAATCTCCACATTTTTTTGTCCCTTTAATTTTGTCCTTCAAATGTCTTCGTTGGTGCGGCCGTGCAGCCGAGCAGCGGGAGCAGCTGATGTTTTTAATGGCACACGGTTTGTCTCCTGGTGGTGAGATAAACATGGGGAAGAGATTAAAACCCCAGGCTTTCTTCCACAATCTCCTGCCTTCATCCTCCTTCCCCTTGCAGTGGACATACAGGGCCGGCACAGCAGACTCTAATTCAAAACCAAACTCATCCGGTCCACGAGGCATACGCCGACCCGGAAAAAACACACACTGACTGTACGGCGACATTGGTGGAGGGGCAGACGTCGCCAAACGGGCAGGAGAACACAGACAGGTGACAGGGAGACGAGGCTTCAGCACCGTTTAATCATCCACCTGTCAAATGTGTCTCATCTGGCCTATTGCAGAATACTAGCAGGACTGTGCACAGCCACTGCTGTAATGCCGGTATTGATTTTGAGACGAGTCTGTTGGGTCGCTAATGTCAAGATGTGGACCACAGCAAACACCCTGAAGAGGAGGAAGCAGGGCAAAAAGGCCAGGCTCTCTGCTTTCTTGCTATGCCGCCCCCCAGCCCCCCCACCACCACAGAGGCACAGGTCGGCTCACCGAGGAGCTGATGAGCTCGAGCAGAGTGGCTAAACACATCATTTCCTTTGTCGCTGTCATTAGGCCAAGGTGAGGGGCCCTCGGGTGGAGGCAGACCCAGAGTGTATGATTAGCTCTGCCATTTAAATGACATTCACACTAATCGCCGAGATCCGGTCTGTCAAGGTGAGAGGATACAACGAGGGATCCGTCAGCTCGGAAAGGCTGAAGCAATGCAAGGAAAACGTGCAGGAATATCTGATTCCACTAGGCGCGGACGCCGTGTCAAGCAGTTACGCCGGGCACCGCCGTTGATTGTCTTATTCTGCGTCGGCGCTGCTGTGCGGTAGTGACAGAGGAGCTGCGATCTGAAAATGTGACGATGGAACATACAGGGACTCTGGGTTGGTTGAGGAGGGATTGGCATTGACATTGACATATTAACCACAGAAGAAGATCTGGTCCTCTGGAAAAACCCGCCTGTGCCAAGACAATGTTTTCAAGCACCGGTTTTATTCTCGTGTAAAATCGGCACCGGTCATTTGCTCGAACATCTATTTGGACGAGAATTTAAAGGATCGGTTATCTTTCCTTCCCCTGGTGGAAATTCGTGTCTGAAGACAAGCCATCTCTAAAACTCCAATGACCCTGCTCTCCCTCTAGCCTGAACAAAAGACGGCATTATCAAACCTCACTCTCAGCAGTGCTAGATCCATTTGGTAAACAGCCTGTGTCCTACAGTAGTAATCAGAGGGTATTTTTGAGGGATTTGCAGGCTGGCCAGGAGGCATCCGCTGGAGTGATCTCTAATTGCTAAAAGCGGAGGCCTAGACTGCCTGGCGCTCTTTTGAAGCCATCGGCAGCAGCTTCCAGCCTGAGAAGCCAGCAGGGGGAAGCTTCCTACTGGGCCACTCTCCTTTTCTCTTTATTTCTTTCCCTCTCCCTCCCTCACCGTGCCTTCATTCTAGTTTCCCTGCTTTTTCTTGTGCTCGGTCCACCTTCTATTCCATTCTCCTCGTTTTCCCTTCCCATTTCTTCTCCGACTGTTCCCGTTTCCCCTCCTCTCCTTCTCAGTCAATGAGCCAGCAATCACTTTGCAGACAGACATCCTCTGCTCAGCCGGCCATGTTCAATCCCGAGCACCGGTGGCTGATGAGGCATTGTGGTGACGTCAAACGCCGCAGCTTTTCAGGGAGCAACAGTTAAACCTGTGGAGGTGCAGCTCTGCTTCCCAGGTTACAGGACTCATACTGGCGGTCTTTGTATAAAATAATGAATGTAATATGCCAAAGAGATGAAAGATAATGAGGCCAATTATTTTTTTCTTCTCGCCCAGTGAGGCGGGAGAGGCAAATTTGTGTCAAATAGTTGGTGTATAATGACACCTAATACCACTCAAGCCTTTGTTACAGTAGGAGCTTGTGCATCCTGGGGTAAAGACTTTTACTCTCTAAAGCATAGTTTTCAAATTGTGACAAACACACACACACACACACACAGACACACACACACACACAAAACACCACAACAACTATGCAATGTGATTTTGTAAGTCTTTTTGAAAGTGTGGTATATTTGTACACTTGGGCATACACTGACAAAAAAAAAAAAAAAATACAAAAAAAAAAGGGAGCATCCGCACACACACACACTGTCTCACAGAGACACAACCCGTTTTTTTGGTTGTTTGGAAAGCAGCTCGCTCAGTGTGACATTGACTCCTCAGTGCCAATTCTACACTGGGAGCTGCACTTGCTGGCTTTGCTGCCAATCCAGGTAAAGAGATTACAGACACACACAATGCAGCCTTCTGTTCGTCTGCCAAGAAGAAAACCAGCCTTTTAAGCCCGCAGGAAAAAAAAGGCCCATACACAAATTCACACAGCCTTGGCCCCGTCCTTGCACAAAACCACGATTCCCCCCCTTCTTCTCCAGGAACACAGCTCCTAGTGTGTGCCTCGCGCAGTGGCTCTCTCACACACAGCCGCCTGGTGACTTCAACAATTCAGCCTCCATCTCTTTATCCCGGTCCCCAACACTGTTGCGCATTACTATTACTTGCATCATTCAAATAAAGAAGGAGTTGGGCTTACAATCAGTCACACAGTCATTATGATGCTACCCTAATGGATGCTGTCTGGTTACAAACTAATGTTAAATAATATGAAAGAAAGTTACACCAGGATTGCATCATGTTCCTTAATGGTGTCATTAAAAAAGGTGAGAGAGAGAAACCTGTCTATGGCCCAAAATAGATATGGATGCCACCTTCTATTTCTTTTTAAATCACCGTAATTAACTGAAAACTTGTAGAAGAGTAAGACCTCGTTGAAAACGGCAGGGCTGACACGGGTTTTTAGGAGCAGAGACTTTCGCAGAGGATGAATCAAACAATCACTGTGCTGTGCAGTTTTGACCCAATTAAAGAGCTACTTATGATTGTAAGAGAGTAATTTAGCATTGGGATTGCAATGTGTTAATTTGCATAGCATGCACTTATCTTTTTTGATTCATGTGGATTAGGGATGATGCTGAGAAGCTGCTTGTGTTACAATCAAATCAGATGAAGAGAAGGTCTATTCTTTATAATAAATCTGTCTTATAGAAAGGCTCCTGCATGGATTAAGTGCATGGCATGATGCCACAGAGAGACTTGTTCATGAAGAGAGCGGTGATGAGGGAGGGCTAATTATTGTGTGGCACTTATTAAAGGATGAGTATCGCTAGCAAGACAAATAATTTGTCAATCATCCACTGTACTTTTTACTTATTAAATTAAACACTGATTCTTGGGCGGAAAACGATACTCGCCACTGTGCCACTCTTTCATCACACAGTCCTCTAAGAGATGCCATTTTTATTACCTCAGCAACAAGCGCCTTGGCACCACCAATTGTGTTTGACAGTAAAAATCACATTTTAGATCATGGATCATATGTCAGCTTGCAGGACGGGGGTAGGCGGTGGATGACAGAATGATTTTGACTCTGGGCTATTTCCAACGCTTTTATTTCCCACCCGTGCAGCTCGTCCTGTCATCTGACGGGGACACGTGAAGTCATGTGGAGGCTGGTGGGAATGACGCTGGTACGTGGCGTCTGTGCTCGCGGCCCCGTCCCAGGGCAAAGCCTGTGTGTTTGGAGCGCACACATGCACATACTGCAATCTGGACCTCCCACACCGCTGAATAAACCATCCAGAAATAACACGAATAATCACAAATCACTCTGTGAGATATTCCGAATGTACAGATTCCCGTTCTCCCCTCTGTCACAAAATGAGTATCAGGTGAAGAATAGAATTTTGAAAGGAGGCGGAGTGATGGGGACACTGCAGTAGAACGTGGAACAATGGGCGCCCTCTGGCATCAACCTCTGGACAGCCCAAGCTGCTCACCAAAGACACTGAACTCACCCACAATGAACCGCTGCAGAGGGAAGGGAGGCTTTAGAGAGTTCAATTTCCAACACAATTGGCCGTATTCTATTCCTTTAAATGCCAAGGAGATGGTGTGCAGCGTGCGCCTTTGTGAGGAGCTTTGCTTACAGCGAGTGTCCTCTAGCAGGAGAGACAGAGGGAAAGACGGGAGGAAACGGAGTGATGACGATGACGGGCAGGGTGCAGGAGAATAATGTGGGACAGAAATAGTGCAACTGTGTAAAAAGAAAAGGAGGAAAGAATAAGACTGAGTGACTGGCAGAGATAGAGTCAAGAAAAAAAGGAAAAAAATCGCAGAGAGAAAACGAGAAGGGTAGAGAGTGTCTCCTCTGGCTGTCGTTTCTCCAGCCTCACGGGGACCGTCTGAAGGACAATGCTGCTACTAGTCGAGTGTGACGTTTGTCCTCTATCCAATTCACCACAGCCCCAAAGAAAACACACTCACAATCAAGCGCTGATCATGAATCTCATACACGACAAACAACCAGAAAATACAGAGCATTAGATCCTTATACAATCCGGCTTCTATTTAAAATAAAAAAGCTCGATAGGGAAAATAAAAAAGGCGCAGAGACATTAACATTAAAGTGAGGTGATTGTGAGGTCATCGTGTGAGTCACAGCAGGCCGAGTACGAGATCACCTTTAACTGCTGTGATCTAACAGCCAGTTACGCACATCGCCCTAATATACTGTGAGTGTGCAGTCTCCACATTGTGTTTAATTAGATTACAGCACAATAATTATTTTTATAACCTCACAAATGCTCGAGAAATAAATATAAATGTGTTTACTGATTGCAGGGATATTTGCTTCCTATTTCCTTATTTTTGTCTCGGCAAAAGCACAATAAATGTCATGCAGATGTTGTTCTTTTAAGGTTTAGAGGCAGAGCAGATTTAAAAGGAAGTTGCAGTGCACATACATGCGTAAGCTCGACGTCACACTTTTATTACAGTGTTTCTGCGTCGCTTTTAAAACCTGCAAGACACACAGTAAGACAAGTTAGCCTCCCTGCGCTACTTTGCAAAGCATTAGAGTCACAAAGTGAACTGTTATTTTGGGGACTTATAATTATGGAAGAAGAAAAAAGGCAGCGTGGTTTTCGAAGAATTTGCCATGTGTGACATTTGAATTGTTAAATAAAGGATGTGTTATTTCTATTGCGGGGCAGCAGGGAGAAAATGGGTATTATTTTTTCATGAATCAATCTGTAAGATAAAAATGAACACAGGTGGAAAATTGATTTGGACTGTGGGCTGCCAGATGCCCATCACCAGATCGGTGGGGGAGTGGTAAAGCGAGGCCCAGGCACTGGTTTCTCTTATCATCTATTCAGTGTCCTTTCATTTGTGGTCACGGGGCAGCTGAGCCATTAATATTACACAATCGCACCAATGGCTCCGATGAATTATTCAAATCTTCTTATGGGACTGTAATATTTGATGCAATTCATCTGGGAGACCTGTTGCATTTCTAAGATTAGAGCATCACATGCGTATCTACCGTCTCAAATTACAGTTGGACCAAATTCTGAAATGCTAGTTAAGAGAAGTCGAAGGTGCAGGAGGAGCTGCACCTGCCACCTGCCTCGGTGTCACACTCAATATAAATACGTCCGCTGTCATCAGAAAAATTGCCGCGGAGGCTGTTTCTCCATCATTGTCTTCATTTGAAGGGCATTTTGCTGCCCAGAGGCAAACGCCTAACACACTCCCCGAGCGCGGCGCCCATCCCCTTCCACAGAGGGCTGGCAGTGCAGCAGACAGAGGAGAGAGACAGGCCAAAAATAAGAGGGAAAGAGAGAGAGGGAGAGACGGATGGGGAAAAAAGAGAAAGAGCCTCCGTCTCAAAGCACACACACTCACACTGGGTTCTGTCACTACAGATCAAAATCCCCTCAAAGCCATAGATCACTTCCAGTATAGTTCACATGTTCCACACTTAGAAACTGTTTACCAGACTCAAAGAGTTTGTCTGCGCCGTGTTCACACATGCAGAGCACGCGCAGAGACACAGATACAGTAGGAAGAGAGAGTTTGCACAGACAACAGACACTACAGCTTCCACTGCACGCCAACTGCACTTAAACATTTATACACACGGAGCGGATGAGTCACTTGGTGCCGAAAAAATGTTTACATTCATGTGGCAAAACAGCGCTGAGCCCGGTACAGTGAGACGCTGCGATGCCAGCTCTGCCTACAAGTGAGCCGACTAATGTGACAAACGGAGAAGTGTCTGCTCCTTTTTTCTCGTGGAAACACCTGTCAGTGCCTGTCGACTGCTCTCGCACATAGTGATGCATGGACACGTACACAGCCGGGGACAGCCTGTCTCCTGAAAGTTCCTTCAACGCACCTATGTGAGGATTCATAGCCGGTAACAGCCACGGCACCGAGGCTCAGGATAAGTGACAGGGCCTATATGTGCTTACTGGCGGTTAAGTCTGGCCGGTTAAGTCTGGCCGGTTAAGTCTGGCCTGCAAGCACGCCGCCGCCGTGGCCCCAAATACGCAACGCCGCATTGTGGTGCAGCGAGGGGACCTGTCTTTGGAAAGTCCTCTGCTTGAGAGAGAAACGTCCCCTCATCTAAGATAAGGAGTCGATGAGAGAGAGAGATAAAGTCCCTGCTTCTCCTGGGCCTTATCTGATGCTGTTATCTGACTGCACAGCACCCACCATCACACAATCTTTACACCCTTTAAGCACCTCTCTGAAACACTCACACCAGCATCATCTCAGACACACACACGCACACGCGCACACACACCGTCTCACGCTCAAACATTCTAAACACCATACCAGCTTATTGATTACTTTGACACGCTCCTATTGTTGAACAGATGGCACACCTAATATCATGTGAAATGGAACTGTTCTGTGTTATCTCATGGGGAAAGGACGCAGAATGACTATTTTCTCACTTTTCAGAAAAAGACAAAAATGGAGAGACAGGAGAACACAAGCCGTGTTACTTACCTCTATGTCTGTTAGTAGTCTTATCGAACATAAGCATGGCGTCGTCAACCTGGAAGACACAAGAGGAGATGTGACATTAGCTCAGGTCCTTCATGTCCTTTTCTCCCCATTCAATCACATCTTATCACACTGTAATTATTCTTAGAATATAGATTCCCGCTGATTTACAAGTACACAAGTTTGTTCTTACACCAATACGTAATCATTCTCCAGCCACAGGATTATGGTCAGGTTATCATTCTCTGTAGTCTGTAATTTGAATGATACAGGGCTTTAAGCAATCTCATTGCATGGATTAAATGTGAGTGAAATGTGACAAAGAAGGGCAGGAAATTAATATCAATGACAAGCAAAGGGGGGGGGGAAAGGAGAATTGTGTGGACAGTCTGTTTATTGTGATGAACACTGATGTCCGGTCCTGGGGAAAGTGACAGATCGAAACAATCCCCTAAGCGAGCGTGAGAAAAAAGGGATCCTTCCTCATCTTGCGCATCGGCAGCAGCTTCTCCCATAATATCATCCCTCATCATGTCCGATAATGCCACACACAGACAGACAGCATTTCTTCTTCACCTATCCCTGAAAAACAGATCTCCCACACTCACTCTGCTCCCTATAACTTTGAAAAAATGCTCATTTAAACTGTGATTTTGTCTTGGGAGAATAATAAGAAAAAGGGGACAGAGGGATAGCAGCAGCAGCTGACAGAAACAAAGAGGGAACACTCTGCACCATTTTCTCCCTGGTTATGGTCTCTAGGTAAGTGTAACGGCGTGCCTAGGAGGCTCGATGCCGTGCGGGGGGAAAAGATGTGCACACAAGCATGCGCCTGTGTTTTTTCATAGGGAGGGTGACAAAGCTTCAGGAGGCGATAGGAAGAGACAAGAATAGGGGTCTCACTCAAGCTGAACTGTCTGATTGGATAAAGAGAAGTGCCTGGCAGCCAGGCAGACTAGTACTGGCACACTGTTCCTGCCACCCTCCTGCCACACATTTGGCACACAAGACGTTGGCACAGCTTGTAGGGCCCAGTTACTCATTGCATGGCTTGCAGGCCACATGCAGCACACTTTCTTTGCACTTCCCCAAAAATACTTGCCAAATAAAGCCAGCAACAGTCACCTGGAGTTGAGGTAACTTGCATACACGGTATATGGATTTGACTGGGATTTCCCTTCAATATACTGTCAACCTGTCCCGGTTGCACCCTGCCTCTCACCCACTATCATCAAAGATTGGCTACAGCTTCCCGTGAGACCCTCAAAGGTTGAGCTGTATATATAATGGATGGATGGATGGATTCCTACAGTGTTTGTGGTTCAGGAGGTTATTAGAAGTCAAATAATCTGCCAGAGTCCCCCTCCAGCGAGAAAATATAGGTTTAGGTGATCAAAACCAGGGAAAACACTGAATCAGGTGAAGCAGCTTAGCTTTAAACATATCCTTGTTTCTCCGATGCTCTATAGGGAAGAAACTGTTCGTCTGCCGGGGGGGCTCAGCTTGTTTCTCAAATAACTATGGATGCAGACATTTGTTGAGTTAGAGCATTCATCAACCTAAAGGTTAGCGTTTTAATGTTGCAAGTTTAAAATGAGAGGGTGACTTGACTTGAAGGGTAAGAAAACCAACGGTTTGAATGTGTGGGAAACTCTCACTTGTGCTCACAGAGAGTATTGTCACTCAGTACACAGACCTAAGCTCCTGAAGTGGGTGGGGAATCAGGGCCTACAGGTGGAAGGATGTTAATAATACCACCTTATTACAAAGAGTTTGCTCCGAATGTGTGTAAAAGTGAGTAGAGAGCGTCACATGTGAATGAGCAGTGAAAAATATGTTGTGTTTAACTAGTCGGGTTTGCTCCATCGATTGTCTTGAATAAACAATTAAACTAAAGCTTCCCTCACTCACGTCTTCTCAGAGTAAAGCAGGAGGTCTATGTGAGGTTTAAAAGCAATCTTTTGAAGACAAGACAGAAATTAACTGTCAAGTGCAAGAATACATTCATCACCTTGCAATTTACTAATATAGTTGTAAATTTTCCTAAATTCCTACATTTTGATGCAGCAGACAAGTTTGCTCTGTCACAGACTGCAATCTGATGCCTGCACGGTGGAAAAAACATATAAAAGTGGTGAACAAATAAACAGCTGCCAAGCAATACCACCTGCAGCAACAGTTTTATAAAAATACATTTATATTGTCCCGTAACCTAACCCCTATCTCATGCCCCGGAATCTAATGAAAATCGCATTAAAGTGGCAAGAAGTAGAATAACTGGAATTTGCCGTGCAGGGGGATGTGATTTCATTGCAGGAGGATGAAGAACACGGAGACACTTCTGGATGGAAGGTTCCTCCACTGTCACATTCAGTACCTAGCCGGATAATTATACTGTCCTGGAATTAAATGAAATAGAGAAAACTTTCTTTCAAATCTTTTTTTTTTTTTCACTGGCTGAGAACACAAGGAACAATTTATAACGTCTCCACATTTGACAGCTGAAAAAAGCTTCACTGGAGAGCAAAGATGGGACGTGTGTTTACCACTATGGTAAACATTTAGTTAGACAAGAATGGTCAACAGCTCGTGGTCATTTGCACGGGAGGCAGAAACGTATTGCATTTGACTTCTGTCATCTAATATCAATAATATTGATACAACAGTCTGCCGTGCACAAATCAGCACGAAGTGTAGATCGAATCAGCGGCAGAGATTTGTTCTTGTTTTCTTCAAGACTTGACAAAGTGGTGGCGCAACCTTCTAACACAAACTGTGATGGCAACAGTTATGATGTAAGTAACCATTTTGTTTATAGTTTAATATGAGATGTGGTGTTGAGTTAAAGCTCATTTAAATACAAAATAATACTCTCAATTACCTGCCAGAACATAACACTGTTAATGATTTATGTACTAATACGTAATGAGTTTGTTTTCTTAGGTAGCTAAACCAAAATCACTTCATTGAAACCTCTGCCAAGGAGGTTTTGTATCAACCACTGTGCTTGTGTCTTTTGTTTATTGGTCAGTTGGTTGACATGACCACGCATATGATGCTAGTGAACAGGAAAGTATATGTGAGTGCAAAACCATAATCGTGAGAGAGCATTTCCACATTGCGAATAGGGTTGGGTATCGTTTAAATTTGAACAATTCCTACTCCAATTCTGCTTATCGATTCCAGTTTTTACCGATAACCCATTTCGATTCCAAAATGTAAAAAAAAAAAAAGAGTTCAAATGTTTAAATAACAAAACAAAATGTATTGGACTGGACCGATCCACAGATTTGCTTCATGTTACATGGGTGGTAACAACAATGGTAACGCCTTGTGGTAAACAGGCAACATTACAAACGAAAACACACACAAATCATCTCTGAACCTTATCAGACATGCTCAATGTCTTTAACCCAACTGTGTATATTATTATTAATTGAGATAGATGCAATGTTTAAACTTTTTGCCTTAAAAATACTGGTGTTTCAATTAACCCAATAACACAGTCATATTTATGGATAATTAGTAGAAGAAAATGTTCTAACTATCACTGTAAACTAATGTTTCATCAATAATGGCCAACTTTAAGAGCTCTGATGAATATTAATCTCTCACATATTCCATAACAACACAGTGGAAGCATCAGTAGCAGTTGAACCATTTGTGGATAATAATGTTTTGAGTTGCTTGTGGTACGTCATTTTTTATAGGAAACCTACTGACACAATTCGTACAAGTCATGTTAGTCAGCCTTCCCTTGAATGCCAGCGAGAACGTTGTGTTGCCCCTAGCTCTACTGGAGGTGCTAGCGAGGTGCTACTACCGCTAGCTGGAGATGACACAATCTGGCTCAGGGACAGCAGGACATTAAATGCTGTACAGTATTTCAGATCGAAGCCGTGCTGCCTTTAGTATTTGGTGAGCTTCGATGTACAACCTGACGTTTGACTGTTTTTCGCGGGCTAATCTTAGCCACGTTATCCATGCATGCTAGGTCTTGCTGAACAAATGGACAGGCTGTTGCGCAGTGTGTGACGTATTCTTGTAGACGAGTCCTGGCAGATACATAAGGTGATCTTGCAGTTTAGAAACCGATAAGCAGAACCAAAATTCTATATTTTTTACGGGTACCCAGTACTTTGCATTTTTAATTTGGTTTTAATTTGACCTGTTCTCCCCTACGTGGTTGCAACCGCTTGAAACCCCCGACGGTTGCTTGCTTGTCAAGTAGAAATTTGACAATTTGGAGGTGGGGATAAAATTGCAACAACAGGATTGATTTTCCAGGGAATAATGTATGGATCGTGATGGAAAAAAAAAGATCACATATTTAGTGGACTGGAATCTATGTGTGTGTCCACTCTGGTTTGGTTCATTTAAAATTAAGGGAGCTGATGGGCCTTTGTGTAGGTATCCGCTCTACTGAGAGCCATTCTGGTTGTGATTGCTAAAAATAATATTACCTCTTTGTAAAATGAAGAGAGGTGTATTAATTGACGTGTATGACACAATGTAAATGTGTGAACTATTGTTTTGACATTAAGAGCGGACGTCCAACCCTGTCGATGAGACCCATACAACAAAGAACACAAATTCACAGTGAAGCACTGATGGGCACTTTAACAGAGGTGCACATCATGTGAGGGTCACACTTCAGCAGGTCATACAATACAGTATCGCCCCTCGTTCTCTCTCCCTCTCTGGCCCATTCTGTCTGTCTCTCTCTCTCTCTCTCTCTCCCTCATCCTCTCTCTCGCCCAGTCTGTCTCTCTCACTCTTTGCCTCTTGCGGAGTCTATAGAACCATCTCCCGTGCTTCAGGGCTTTTCAATGTAGTTATTCAAGCAGAACACAACTGTGTGCCTCCATCTGATAGAAGGTTAAGGACCTCTTCACCGCTCACAAAAAAGCCCACCACACAGAGGTGAGGCCAGGCTCACCTCAGGGAAGAAATCTTTCTCTGTCCTCCTCCTCCTCCTCTTTCACTCTTCCTTTTCTCCTGGCTTCGGTGAAAAGAAAGGTTCAAAGGATAATGGCTGTCTTATCACTATGTAAAAGGGGAATGGGAACTCCAGCGAAGTGCCCGGCCTTTTGTGACAATGAAGAAAAGAGCAAAAGTCTATTTCACCGTGGTGTATGCACTGGAACAGTCCACGGCCACTTAAAAAGCGAAGGAGGAAGACAGTTGGGGCCAGAGGGCCGGGCAGCTCTTTAACTAGACCTGCAGCAAATACATCTGAACCAAATAACCTGCTCTTAAAAAAGGCCTGGCGGGATATGCTGGGTATGTCAATTGTTGGCTTTCGAGCAATTTAACTCTTAATCACAATTCAGAAGCTAGTGATATGATACTGGTTTCCCTTTTGTGTTTTGATCCTATTCTGTAAATCACTTGATTCAGCAGGTATTAGTTAGAATAAAGAAAGATATCTATACACAGTAAAAGAAAAATAATGCTATACAGACAGTGGCAGTAGATGTATTAGTGGGATATCAATATAAACTTAACAGTATTGGGAGGCATTGAATGTTTTTGATTTGATGAATCATTTAGAGTCAAAGAGCTGAATAAGTAAGTTTGAGACATGTTGTATTATATTTATCTCAGCTATGGACGTTACACAAGATTATGCAAAAACTACAGAACCAATTTTATTGACAGTTGGTGGATGGACGGAGTGTCGTTCAAGAAACAACCTACCAACTTAATTCTGGATATTTTGTGGGTTTCTTTAAAATTGTGTGATTGGGCATTGGGCAATTTGTGACCTCAAGAAATAAAGATCCTGATGAAAAGAAATCAGGCACACATACAAATGGGTTTGGCTTGATTGAATTTAAGAGCACTGATGGGCCTTGGCGGAGGTATGGGCTCTACTGGGCGCCTTTCCAGTTCAGACTGTCTATGTTATTTCTTGGAAGATATTTACTTTTAAATTGTAAGGCTTTATTCATTCAGTCGACAGCGGTAGGGGGAGCAGAGCAGCTGTGACCTGGTGCTTCAGTGCCAACGAGTTTGGCTTCTGCAGATGTAAGAAGTTTAGATTGTGCACTTGACCTACTCTTCTTTTCTTGAGAAGAAAGACCAGCACTTGTCTGGTATGTTTTAAAAAAAAAAATATTTTTGTGAAAGTCAGGGTTTGTCATTAACTTTCCTGTACTGCAAAGATCACTCAGGATAATAGTCACAAGTGGCTGCGCTGCAGTGGAATAAAATATACAAAACTTGTTGAAAGATAATAAATTAATTGATTTAAGTGGTTTATGTACTGGCACACCCCAATGAATGGTTCATTGAGTACATAAGGTTGTTTTTTCATCCGTAACATAAATATGTTAGAAAGAAATGCAGTTGATTGGCAGATGGTGTCAGATAACTCAGCTGAACCATGTGACACTGCAATAATATTTGCACATTTTGCCTCCAATGTGGTTGTGCCTCAAGCTGAACAATACCTGAGTGAGAAGTTGATGTGAACCAACAGAAGGTGTGAGGCTTACAGGTAAAACAGAGCGACATGATGTTGGCCAACTTGAAAGCAACGTGTCAGAGGCGCTCTACATAACTCTGGTGTAACAACATGGAATAAAAAAGGGACCAATCCTGTTCCTGTCATATGCCATGAGACTTAACTCCACACCGGCAACATCTGCAACCCTCGTGTGTCTGTATAACCCCATATGTTTGAGCAACCTCGGAAAAAATGCATAATAATTCAAAAGAGACTGTTGTGTTGAATGATGAATTATGTATCAAAGGACACAGGCATCAATAAAGGCTAATGTGCTCTGTTTCTGGACAGAAAAACAGCAGAGGTGCCGGGTGACAGGGGGAGATTTAAGAGCTCTAGAAATGAATTATGACAGCGATTTAGATAGGTGTCAAATGCACATTTACATTCAGCCCACGGCTTAAGGCTATCAGAGCAGCTTTCCTGCAATTTGGGGGTGACACTGATATACATCATATCTGATGCCAAAGGGACAGAGACATGAACCACAGATAGCGTGACCTGGGACTGGTTGTGCCCATCCTCTTTTTGTTCGAGGCTTTGGGGCTTGTTTCTGACCCAACGTGGCTTTTGTATTTAGTGCACAGGGATTTTTGACTCGCCCTCATTGCCTTCATCCATTACATTTGCTATGAACACCACTTTTACCTAAGTGGAAAGAAAAACATTGTCGGGCGATTGTGGTGTCAGTTTTGGTATCAGAGATTACTGGGATTTGTGTTCACCCTGCCAGCACGCCGGTCGGTGCTATTTGCATGGCTTCATCAGATGATGTCAAGAAGAAGAGATTATTTTTGAAAAGCTTACAGACTGCTTTAGTCTATGTGTGGCTAATTCAAGTTTAAGAAATCCTGGGGTAAAATAAATGGTATTTTTTATTCCAACTATACACGATGTTGGCATAAAATATTCTAGACCAAATTACAATGATGCACAACGACCCGTGAAAAATTATGTCGGGATGTGAGATATTCATTTGGTGCACGGTTAAAAAAAAAACCTTTGTCAAACCAAAATTACAACATCACAATGAGCATAGCTACAGGATCACATTAACTTCCATCATGGTGCAGTGAGACGACCACACTCGTCATGATGAGACAATTCAATTCTGTTCAACTAAAAATCGAGGAGCAGGATTGCTCATACCGATTAACATCTCGTTCATTACTTTGTTTAGTCAAGAGACTCATTAGACTTCTCCTTTCAGAATATGACTTCAGGAAGTTATGTAAAGGAAATAATCAGAGCGGTGTGAATCGTCTGGGATTCAGCCAGCAGCTGGGTCCTGGGGACTGCTGCCAAATGTGTAGATGGACTGATGTACAGAACACAGCCGGCACGTATTTACCAAACTACTTGGGGAATCCCACATTGGAAAAATGTATTCAAACATTTACAAGTGCTATTTGGCCATAAATGTTAAAAAAGAAACATAATTGGGGGCAGAAACATGAGTGCTTCTCTCAGCTTGGAGTTTTGGCAGCGCATGAGAAACTGTCTTTTAGGATTAATGATCAAGTATTTGGAAATGGCAACAGCACGTAAGTCACATTTAAAGCCCTTGGAACTCCTAATGATCAGGTAACAGTCTCTTTATGTGCCATCTACCTGTATCTACAATAAATCAAATATGCGCAATATTTTTCACTATATGATTCTGAGATATCTTTATTTGTTAATTATATAATATACAGGTGATATGAGCCATTTCTATCCTGACAAAAAAACAAATGCATGTTGGGTAGAGAGAGTGTCCAGTGTTAAGCCCCCTTATGTCTCTGAGCAGGACACCGATTCTCTTGCCCCATAGCCTCGCTTTGGAAGTGGTAAAGAGGGCCTTAAAAAAAATCCCTACAGAGATCAATGAATTATCACATTATTATTATCATTACCATTATGACAGATGAGGGTCACGGTCAAGGAGAAAGCTCAGCTGGCACTGCCCCTTCATCAACACTCCCTTTGCAGTGCGGAGCATCTAATATTCTATTACAATGATGGCAATTAACAGAGAAATGATAGCGACCCAGTGACAATGGACAAATTTGTGACAACCCTTTCAATTGTTCTTTTGTAGAGGAAATCTATATCATTGTCTGGGAACGTTGAGCTGCAATGTGCTGCATCCACGCTTGAGCGCTTTTACAAGTGTTGGTTTAACAAGGAGCAGGGGGCAAAATTTTAGCTCCCTATAAGCTCTTGCAATTACACAAGGGGGCAAAAGGGACACTGTTCTTAAGCGTGAGCCTGGATGGATGAGCTGGTCTTTTTTTATTCACTTCCACAGCAGAGGCCAAGCCAGCTGTGTTTAATCTGGAACACAAGCTTTCTTTCCCAAAAGGAATATTCCTTATTATAATAGATGAGTGGCACCCCTCAGCAGAACTGATAAAAGTGCACGGCTAGAGTGCAAACACACACACCACACACACAAAAACCACACACACAGATGGAAAAAGGCAAAGTGATGTAGGGTGAAGAGGAGCTTATCTGCTGTCTTTTCCATCTACCCCGATTCTCTTTATTTGTCTTAGTCAATATCTGTTTTATAGTTTCTTCTAGTTATCCCAGACTCTTCATTTGGTTTATGACTATTATTTTTTCATTCATGTCAATTTGCATACTAATTAGAAAAAGCTATGTAAAGTTATCCATTATATTCTTGGAAAATAGAAAACAAGGGGAGACACAAAGACAACCCCGGCAGTACAACATTTAAATTAATAAGAGACATGTGTTAAATCCTGTATTGTACACACTATACAGACATGCTCATCATGAAAATATTATCAAAGTATGAACTTGTCAAAGATACAGGACTTAGCACATTTTTACAATGTCTTATCCCAACATGAGCACTTGTTATTTTCATTCTGGGGAGATATCATTATCATTATCACAGACTGTTTAGAATGCATGGCGGGGACATCTGGAGATGCAGAGACATCACTATCGCTTGTAAACTT